>NC_092333.1:597352500-598552500 GCF_046630445.1 Rutidosis leptorrhynchoides | reverse complement strand
CACCATCATTAAACCAATTGATCACCACCACCTTCCATCCCTATACCGTCACCCTATCACAACCCTACTAAGCACGAAACCATCACCTTGATAACCACCTTCCACCATCAAGAACCACCGCGAAATCAAACCCATCACCATCACTTTCTGTCATGAATTCTTCAAATCGCCATCTTGCAAACTTTCCACCATTCGGTTTTACTGTGCAGCCAAGAAATTACCACCACTTCAATTCGATAAACCACCCATCAATCGCCATGAAACCCAACACCACCACCAAACCGCTGTAATTACAATATTCTGTTTTTCTGGTACCATTCGAACCATCATCTATAACTGTACGATAAACAATGCCCAACGCAAACCCATTTGAACCATCACCGGATAACATCGTTACTGTTACTGTGTATCGTCTTGTTCAAAACCACCACCCGCTATATTTTTTCTTTTCTTCTTCTTTCTCTCTCGTCACTAAATAGACTGCTGATGTAGTGCTTTTTCGTTTCTGTTTATATTTCTGTTATAACAACGAAGGTGACTGTATGATGGATGATGATGTTCAATGATGATGACGATGAATAGTAAACAATGAAGTGATGATAACGAGGAGGGTTACGGTGTATAAAAGTGATGATGATGGATGATTAATATGAAAGGATGATGATGATGTCTGTTTCTGTTTTATGATTTATGATTAAGAAGGAGAAATGGTAACAGATAAAAAAAGAGGTTATATAAAATCGAGTATGGTTTATTTCAGAATAAACAAGCTGGAGCAGTTGGTTTAGGAGTACAACAGGTATGTGGGAGGTTGCGGGTTCGAGTCCCGATTCTGGCATATTTTTTTAGAATCTTGTCTTAAGGTAGTTTTATCACTATATTTATTATTATCATTATTGATATTATCCTTAATATGATTAATATATGTACTATTATTAATATTATCATATTATTATTAGTAGTATCATTAATAATTAATTATTATTATGATGATTATAATTACAATTATAATTACTATTATTATTATTAAGTATAAGTATTATTATCTTATTTATCATTATTATTATTGTAAGTATTATTATTAATAACATTAGTATTATCATTATTAGCATTGTTATCAATAAAAAGTACTCGTATTATTTTTACAACTATATTAGTATTGAAAGAATCATTGTTAGTAAAACTATCATTTTATCTTTATTATTACAAAACATCATTGTTAGTAAAATTATTATTATTATTAAAGTTATTATCTTTATTAAAAATTATCATTTTTAAAATTAACATTTTTATTATTATTATTACTATTACTATTATTATTATTACTATCCTTAATCTAGTATTATTGTTAAATTAACAAATAAAGGATCTTTATATAAAAATATATTTAATACACATAACTTAACTATATTAATATTTTTATTTACTTAAAATATATAAAATGAATATATTTAATTAAATAATGAAACCTATAAGTTATTAATATAAAAATTAGATCACTAATAATAATACACATATTTTTGTTCGATTACGATTATATGATTTAATAGATATACAATTAATATAGGTTCGTGAATCCGAGGTCAACCCTACACTTGTTCATTGTCGTCATATGTATTTTTACTACAAAATACATTAAGTGAGTTTCATTTGCTCCCTTTTTAATTGCTTTTGCAATATATATTTTTGGGCTGAGAATACATGCGCTGTTTTATAAATGTTTTACGAAATAGGCACAAGTACTAAAACTAATTCTACGTGGGTTTAAACCAGAAATATACCCTTAGCTTGGTAACATTAAACTACTTGTCTATGTACGGTAGGCGCGAATCCTAAAGATAGATCTATTGGGCCTGACAAACCCCATCCTGACTATGGGATGCTTTAGTACTTCGAAGTTATATTAAATACACCTGATCTAGTGTACTTCAGAGGGTAAAACATGAACGTTAAGGCTTGTTACCCGGTGCCTACAACTTATAGAGTACTTTTATACACTTGCGAGTGTACATATATTAATAAACGAAAAACTTGTGGTCTATTAATATATTGAAATGATTGTTATGATAAACTTATGAACTCACCAACCTTTTGGTTGACACTTGAAAGCATGTTTATTCTCAGGTATGAAAGAAATCTTCCGCTGTGCATTTGCTCATTGTAAAGACTTTATTTAGAGTCGATCATCGTAATGGAACCAGATGTTGGTGACTTCGTCCAGACGGATTAAGACGGGTCACTACAGGTGGTATCAAAATGGTGGTCTTAGTGAACCAGGTCTTGCATTAGTGTGTCTAACTGATAGTTGTTTTGATGCATTAGTGGGTCTGGACTTCGACCGTGTCTGCATGTCAAAAGTTTTGCTTACCATTTCGTGTCGAAATTACCTGCTTATCATTCCTAAGTGTAGACACGACTTCCTGCACTTATTGCATAGATAGTTTCTAGATAAATTTATATCCTAGCGTATCTGTTATTGAAAACTTTGCCTGGCAGTTTATGAAAGTTCCTCCGTAATCTACGGGATTTTCTATATTATATATAGGTATTCTATCTAATTAGAATATCATCCGATATCCAAAAATTCATTTCATATCAAAAATCCGCTATCCGACTGTACAAGATGGAACTCGCAACTAGTTCAAGTCCCTCGGATTCCGACAGCTATTCCGATATAGATTTCCACTCGAGCTCCGAAAGCAGCGTAATCGGAATGGATCAACCACTTAGCCATCACCTATTTTGGATGAAATGGGGATGGGTTCGTAGTCGACTTAATCAATGGAAACAAGAAGAAGGCGATCCATTCCACCCACCAACCTGCAATCTTGGCGAAGAACCTGAAGCACTTACAGGCGAACCAGTTCGAAACACCATTTTTAGTCTCATCTCCAGGATAGCTCGTCACGATTATCTTCTATCTAAAATTCTAAACCTTATTCATCCGCTCGTTCCGATCGACAATCATTCAGGAATAATAGAAGAAATTAACGAACTTCGCGCTCGAGTAATCAATTTGGAGAATATGGTGCAAAACTTAACAGCTTCAGCAATATCATCGGCAATCAGAGTACCATCAATAACAGCACCCGTACCATCAATAACACACGCCTCAACATCTCATTTTGTACATCGATTATAATCATCAATCTAAGTATCGTTCTACATTATTTATCTTCGTTCGACATGATGATTATACAATCTCTAATATTTTAGAGATTATGTACTCTAATTCTAACCGAAAAGCAAATGAGTTTAATGTTATATTAACTCATTTAATCCATAATTACATCTGAAGAAAATATATATGTATATATGTTTTCATAAAGATTGTAATTAAAAATTTTTTTGTACAAACTGTTAATGGTGAAAATATTTTAACGGGTAGGTAATACCCGAGGAATATTCAGATTTCACATTAATAAGTTACACTGTACATTCATAGAATCTGATTCAACAGTCATTTACTATCCTATTTACATTCATCGATATACAAATCCGTTCACCACAGAATAACCATTTTTATTCAATTTCATATTTGGATTTTGACTTCTCAGAATCCAACAAGTGGCATAATGAAGAAAACATTGAACAACATAAAATTTGTTAGAAACAAACGAATTAACTAATTGAAATATTGTTAAGAATCCACGCTAACTGTTCCTAGCTAACTGATTACATTTTATTTATCGCAATTTATATTCTCGCAATTTTATTTATCGTTATTTAATTTCTGTTATTTATTTTACGCGCTTTAAATATCGGGACACGTATACAAAGTGTATATATGTATAATAATATTCTTGGTACATCCTAACATAATAAGTATACAATACGTTTTAATAAATCCTAAGACAATACGTACACAATACGTCTTAGTTAATTCTAAGACAATACGTATACAATACGTCTCTGGGTTGATGCAAAGATAATATGTATACAATACGTCGTGGGGTAATTCTAAGATTATATATATATAAACCAATTATTGGACTATCAACATTTGACAATTAAATATGAATTAAAATATTGATTATAACATATGAAACTAAACAATTCTTCATGGTTGCCATTTGATTTCATCTTAAACAATCTTGTGTATCTTGACGATTACCATCTCCGTTCAAACCCTTCGATATTCTTGAAAACCCTCGGTTTGATAACCGATGATCCAGATCCGTTAACTTTGAAAATGCTGACGAAGCAGCATGTTGTAGATGGTCTTAATGGCCACAAGTTGAAGATAAAGAATGGGACGCTCGATAGAAAATTTGGTACTGAAAAACGGATTGAGTTAACCACGAAGGAGACCAAGGACAAATACAAGGACCAAACCCTATATTCAAAGAATCCAGGTAATTCGGAATCCGATGAATTCTTTAGAGAATATCTTACTTCGAGGTCATGTTAAAATCTTGCGAAAAATTTTTCATCATCATCTTTCGAACTTAGAAATTCCAAAATATCTTCATAAATATCCTCGATATTTCTGAGGATATTTTCAAAAGTATTCTCGTCCAAAATTATATACCTCTTCGTGCTTTCTGTATTACCTTATATTGAAAACTTCTGTAAAATTTAAATATAATTACGAATAAATTCTGGAGAAGTGTTAAAAATTTGAGCATGAGTTAGTATAATATAATGACACTTGGCCAATTATATTACAATAAGTCATGCTGAGTTTCTAATGAAACGTGATGATGGTTACAGTAGATCATACAATCATCATGTGCCATGTTACATAACTCTTTCATTCTAATTTACCTCTGAACATATCAAGAAAATATATTCTTGATAGTTCTATTCTCAGTGATTTCGGTAATTTAACCAATCAAATCGTACTATTACAATCCTTCTGATTAGTATATTATGATCATTCAAAATTTCATACATATGAATTCTGGACCATTATTCGCTTGACTTGGAGTCGGGAAGAGAAAACAAGAGCATGGGGCTCCAAAATATAAAGGAAAATATAAAGCCGATCACAAACACAGAAATCACAAACTGTGTATATCAATGTGTAAAGCAACATAAAGACACGGGAGAATTTAAAACACTATAACCCCAAGGGCGAAGTAGAAGTAAGCAGATTCTTCTGGTAGAAGTTGGAAAAGGAGAATGATTGTTGAGATAGTAAGGATAAGGACAAGAATCAGAACTGGATTAAGCATTTTCACAATCTTTTGAATTTGGGAATCGAGTATAGAAGTGGTAAAAACTAATGGAACGAAAAAGGTAAATTTATAATGGAAGCATCAGACAGAGCAATCGAGGCAGATGACCGCATCTAATTAAAGAGATCTTAATTTCCATAAATCCCGAAGAATCAGATCTTATAGATATCCAAGATTTCCTTTTAAATCCCTTGAATTTCAGAATTCAACAGTGACTACGTCAAAATTTAAGACGAACCTCTATTTAATTCATATCACTCTTTTGTGATAGCTTCATTCGTACTCTTCGAACAATTGAATTGTGTCATCCATATTATTCAATGATGATAAAACTCTGGTTATCAGCTCATATTCGTTAGAAAAACATTTTCATTGTTAGCCATGACCACCTCACTCAAATTTCGGGACGAAATTTCTTTAACGGGTAGGAACTGTGACGACCCGGAAATTTCCGACTAAATTTAAAATAAATCTTTATATAGTTTCGACATGATAAGCAAAGTCTGTTCGACTGAGTCTCAAAAATTTTGAACTGTTTGGTATATTCATTTGACCTTCGACCATTCTCGACGATTCACGAACAATTAATTGTAAATAGTTATGTGTGTATATGTACATATATATAGAAATGGAAATTAGAAAAATAATTTGAAACATTATTTGTTGTTGTATTAAAAATTAATTGTATAAAATAAAATAAAAATAAGATATAATAATAATTATTAATTAAAACATAACTATATATAAATAAAATGTATTAAAAATAAATATTAAATGATCGTAATACTTGTTGGACATTTAGATTATTATTTAGAGAAATTTAATTCGAACATATGTGATTTTAAAATAAACGGTGATCCGAAAATGAATTCTATAAATTTTAGGCTTATTAAAAGTATATTTAGGATCTAATTATTTAATTTTAACACTTTTTATATTTCACCCATAAATGAGAGGGACAGTTGATGTAATTTTATTTATTAAAGTAATAATCGAATTTTATACCATAATGACCAAAATAAATAAATATAGCTAATTTAAAATTTTGGAATTTTTTCGAACACTTTTATCCGCTACTGATTTAACAACGGAGTACGAAATCGGGTCCGAAATAGAATAGTTACTGGCGGCTAAGGTTGTTAAACGTGTTAATCTTATGATTGATTAATAATACTATTTTATTATTATTATTTAATTTTATTAACAATTTATGTTTACATATATATATATATATATATATATATATATATATATATATATATATATATATATATATATATATATATATATATATATATATATATATATATGTCATACAGCCACCTTCAACCGATTACCATCTTACAACCGCCACCTTCATCACCATCATTAAACCAATTGATCACCACCACCTTCCATCCCTATACCGTCACCCTATCACAACCCTACTAAGCACGAAACCATCACCTTGATAACCACCTTCCACCATCAAGAACCACCGCGAAATCAAACCCATCACCATCACTTTATGTCATGAATTCTTCAAATTGCCACCTTGCAAACTTTCCACCATTCAGTTTTACTGTGCAGCCAAGAAATTACCACCACTTCAATTCGATAAACCACCCATCAATCGCCATGAAACCCAACACCACCACCAAACCGCTGTAATTACAATATTCTGTTTTTCTGGTACCATTCGAACCATCATCTATAACTGTACGATAAACAACACCTAACACAAACCCATTTGAACCATCACCGGATAACATCGTTACTGTTACTGTGTATCGTCTTGTTCAAGACCACCACCCGCTATATTTTTTCTTTTCTTCTTCTTTCTCTCTCGTCACTAAATAGACTGCTGCTGTAGTGCTTTTTCGTTTCTGTTTATATTTCTGTTATAACAACGAAGGTGACTGTATGATGGATGATGATGTTCAATGATGATGACGATGAATAGTAAACAATGAAGTGATGATAACGAGGAGGGTTACGGTGTATAAAAGTGATGATGATGGATGATTAATATGAAAGGATGATGATGATGTCTGTTTATGTTTTATGATTTATGATTAAGAAGGAGAAATGGTAACAGATAAAAAAAAGGTTATATAAAATCGAGTATGGTTTATTTCAGAATAAACAAGCTGGAGCAGTTGGTTGAGGAGTACGACAGGTATGTGGGAGGTTGCGGGTTCGAGTCCCAGTTCTGGCATATTTTTTTAGAATCTTGTCTTAAGGTAGTTTTATCACTATATTTATTATTATCATTATTGATATTATCCTTAATATGATTAATATATGTACTATTATTAATATTATCATATTATTATTAGTAGTATCATTAATCATTAATTATTATTATGATGATTATAATTACAATTATAATTACTATTATTATTATTAAGTATAAGTATTATTATCTTATTTATCATTATTATTATTGTAAGTATTATTATTAATAACATTAGTATTATCATTATTAGCATTGTTATCAATAAAAAGTACTCGTATTATTTTTACAACTATATTAGTATTGAAAGAATCATTGTTAGTAAAACTATCATTTTATCTTTATTATTACAAAACATCATTGTTAGTAAAATTATTATTATTATTATTAAAGTTATTATCTTTATTAAAAATTATCATTTTTAAAATTAACATTTTTATTATTACTATTACTATTATTATTATTACTATCCTTAATCTAGTATTATTGTTAAATTAACAAATAAAGGATCTTTATATAAAAATATATTTAATACACATAACTTAACTATATTAATATTTTTATTTACTATATAAAATGAATATATTTAATTAAATAATGAAACCTATAAGTTATTAATATAAAAATTAGATCACTAATAATAATACACATATTTTTGTTCGATTACGATTATATGATTTAATAGATATACAATTAATATAGGTTCGTGAATCCGAGGTCAACCCTACACTTGTTCATTGTCGTCATATGTATTTTTACTACAAAATATATTAAGTGAGTTTCATTTGCTCCCTTTTTAATTGCTTTTGCAATATATATTTTTGGGCTGAGAATACATGCGCTGTTTTATAAATGTTTTACGAAATAGGCACAAGTACTAAAACTAATTCTACGTGGGTTTAAACCAGAAATATACCCTTAGCTTGGTAACATTAAACTACTTGTCTATGTACGGTAGGCGCGAATCCTAAAGATAGATCTATTGGGCCTGACAAACCCCATCCTGACTATGGGATGCTTTAGTACTTCGAAGTTATATTAAACACACCTGATCTGGTGTACTTCAGAGGGTAAAACATGAACGGTAAGGCTTGTTACCGGGTGCCTACAACTTATAGAGTACTTTTATACACTTGCGAGTGTACATATATTTATAAACGGAAAACTTGTGGTCTATTAATATATTGAAATGATTGTTATGATAAACTTATGAACTCACCAACCTTTTGGTTGACACTTGAAAGCATGTTTATTCTCAGGTATGAAAGAAATCTTCCGCTGTGCATTTGCTCATTGTAAAGACTTTATTTGGAGTCGATCATCGCAATGGAACCAGATGTTGGTGACTTCGTCCAGACGGATTAGGACGGGTCACTACACATCATCACTCTTTTGCGATATTTAATTTACAAAAACTTATCTATGCAATTTATACATAATAATTTGCAGAGGAATACATATGCAACTTATGCAAACTGTATATGTAATTCACTGCAAACTAATAACATATGCAAATTGTACATAATTTTTACATATTCAAATATGGATTCACTTCGTAATTTGTCGGGACAGCTTGCTGGATATATTATGGGGATATACCTAATCATTAGCACCGTATTCTTTTATTTTAAGTTTTTTTTTTTTTTTTTTTTTTTTTTTTTTTTTTTTTTTTTTTTGAGGTATATTTAGAGGAAATGAATGGGTGGTGACAAAATGGGTGGTTCATATTAATAGTGGGTCTGCCATTGTCGTATGCAAAGCTATGCCCAGTTGGACTTGGTGTTGATGGGGGAGGTAAATAGAACTAGAATTATTTTCACAAGGTAACCATACTATTATGTTTAAGTCGGATTTTGAAAATGCATGCTCCTCTTTGTGGTATCGTTTGTTTTAAGCTATCATTTGGTCGTGTATCACTATCCCGGTCAGTATTTTATTTTGAATATTCTCCTTTGTATCATAATTAATGTTTTTTTAATAATAATGTCAATCTTTGATTTCCAGGGTTACACCTTTGAACTCGATATGTTGAATGCTTGGAATACTAGGTGGCACAACTGAGGATTCTTTGACTGTGTAAGTATTCCTTATTCTTTACATTCTTTGATTGTGTAAGTATTTCTTGATTCATACATAGGCGAAAAAATGAATATAAATATATACTGTAATGTTAGACATTGTTCAAATTTTACATGGATAGGGTTGACCCACTATTTACTTATGTCCATTTCCTGAAAATACAAACAGTAAATGTATTTAATATTATTAGAAAATTATTCTATTAACATAGTATCAATTGTTTAAATATTAGATAAACATTCAAATAAAACTCAGCCTTTTAATAGTATAATAATCAACCTGCATGACTCACATCCACTGGATTGTTTTATTTGTCACGGAGCGATTAAAGGTTGGATCAGTTGACCTGTTGTAGTTGTAACCATATGATCTTATATGTCAAAAACATTGTACTCATTGTTTATTGTATCAGAATAAAGGTTGGGTAAGAATTACCACTACAATATATATGGGTCTAAATTGCTATATGAGTATCTATCTAGGTCAGAACAGCTACTTCGAATTTAAAATGGGTCAAAAGTGCTATTACATAGATGTAGTGGGTCAATTTCACCACTGCATCAAAATTGTCTACTCTTTCCAAAGAATGGGTCAAATGTGCTACTGCTTGATAAGTTTGGGTCAGGTTTCGTTTTTTATTTTTGACACGGGTTAATTTTATAATGAACTATTGGTGTTATGGTTGGTTTATTGGAGATCTTTTTTTAACAATGGGCTATGATCTGTTGTAGCTGGTTATTTGATGTATTTGGGTCCATGTTTGGTAATGTCTTTAATGATGCCATTGTTTTTGAGATATCCTTGCAAGATACAAGTATTATTTTTTTGGATATGGTGTTGCTGCTGTTTTGACCAGGTTGTTATGATTAAAATGAATTTTTGGAATTGGGTTGATACAGTTAAATGTTTAAAAGAGAGAGGGTGCGTTGGAGTATTATACAACAAGCAGGATTGTGCTTGGAAATGATAGTGAAATTAGTGAAATTTTTAGTAGTGGTCTATCTCTCTTAGTGTGGAGGGAGTAATAATTAGTGAAATTTTTATGATTTTATTGTTGATGTATGAGGTCTCGGGTGTCCATTAAAACTCCCCGGTTGGTATACCAATCGTTAACTTGTAAATAGTTTTTATTCTAACGAATTTTGCCGGGGTATTCCCCTATACCCAACTAAAGTTTCATAATCTTACTTTAAAAACTCGCGAAATCGCGGGTTATAAACTAGTAATAATAAAAATAATAATAATAGTTATGTATATAAAAAAAGCTTCCCATACCAAAGAGAGCCCGTTAACCTTGCTTGTTTATTTTTTGTTGTGCTTGGACTTAACAGACATTTATTTGATTTTTTTTACGGATCCAAAAACATCCTGCTGGAGATCCGTTTCCTTCATAAATTCAATTCAGATTTAATTTTGTGTCAGGCCCAATACTAATAATAAAAATCAACAAAAGAGGAAGAAAAAATTGGTTCAAGGCACCGAGATGGAAGAATTCGGAGTTTTCATCAAAGAAATTTGAGTTCGTGATCTCGGTATTGTGTTTCCTAGTGTCTTATTCGGCTTTGACTTTGATGTCATTGTTAGGATTGTGTTATGTGTTGTTTCATATCCGGTTTGTAGTTTATTCCATTTCGTTTTGGTTTTTGTCTAGGTTTGGTCAAGATGATGCTTGGTATAGATAGCACGTATGTTTGCCGTTTTTTTTTGAACATCAGTTTGGGATCATCCAGTGGAGACTAAACCACCCACGCGCATCTCCCCGTAGTTGTATAACCCGCCCCCAACTAATGCCCTCGAGGAAACCCGGACCAATTCGAGGGCATGGCCGGTAAAATCCCCCCTCCTCGCTGCCCCCGCACTAAGCGAAAGACGACCTGGGTGAATACTTAAGGTCAGAGATAACATTGAGTGCAATGTTGTAGCCCAGCGGAGTCGAATTCCTGACCTCTCGCTAAGAGAGATAGACCACTACTAGAGTACTAGTTGAGCAACAACTCAATGTTTTATGTTTGTCGCTTTCTAGGTATGAGCTCATCGGAGTTCTCTCTTGATGCACCCTTTCAACAGTTGAAGACGTTTTCTATTCGAAATCGTTTTTCGTATTTATAAAAGTAATACTTGTTTTTTTCGCCAAAAAATGTTAAAATACAATGCAAATTTAGAATAATATGAAATTAGTAAATGTATATGGGTAAAATATCTAGATATTAATATGTATATGAAAAATATCTAGATATTAAAATGTAAAGAAAAATCTAGATATTTATATGTGTAAGAAATATCTAGATATTTATATGTATAAAAATATCTAGATATTTATATATATCCATGGAAATATCTAGTCTCTAGAAACTTTCATGGAGTAGTATAAATAGGGATGAAGATTTCATTTGTGTATAAGTTGTGAAAAGAGTGAGTTGAGAAGTAGAGAAGAAGTAAGAAGTGAGAAGAGTGTGAGTAGAGAAGAAAAGCTTGTAAGTAATTAATATTGTAATTGTATTTTGTATTAATAAAAGTGTTCTTTGTTAAGTTTCCTGGTTAAGCCTTAGTTTGTGTTTAAGTTCTTAGTGCACTTGTGTTGTTCTTATTATATGGTCGGCTCTGCCGCCTAAGTGATATATGGTCGGTTATACCGCCTGAATGATATATGGTCGACACTGTCGCCTAAGTATTATTGTGCACTAAGGATTTATAAAATTAAAGGCTAATCAACGTTAAAGTGTTGGTGTAGTTAGTCTAGTATAGTCTAGATCCTCTATAGTGGGTGTGTTGGGCTCGTCAAAGCTTCCAACAACTGGTATCAGAGCGGGTCATTCGGGACCATTTCTAGTGGAGGTACTCATCGGTAAACGTTGGATGTTTACATCGTCTTGTTAACACCAAGGCCCTAAGGGAGATTCTGTCGGAGCACAGTTAGGAACTGTGAAAGCTCATCGGTCAGGGACCAAGCTTATTGGACGTTGGTCGTCATAATGGCAGATCTTGCAAGTACGAGCAGTGGTATCAAGAGTCTCAATAACCACAACTATGGTTATTGGCGGACTTGTATAGAATCCTACCTACAAGGACAGGATTTATGGGAAATAGTTGCTGGCAGTGACACAACGCCTTCACCAAAAGAAAATGCTGAAGCCTTGAGAAAATGGAACATCAAGGCTGGAAAGGCTTTATTTATACTGAAGACTACAATCGAGGAGGATCTATTGGAGCACATCCGTGGCGAGAAAACACTGAAGGCAGCTTGGGAAACTTTTGACAAGTTATTTTCAAAGAAGAATGAAGCACGCCTTCAGCTCTTGGAAAATGAGCTCGCAGGTATCTCACAAGGAAGTTTGTCTATTTCCCAGTATTTCACCAAGGTGAAATCTATTTGCCGTGAGATATCTCAGCTTGCTCCTGAAGAGAAAGTGAGTGATGCAAGGATGAAGAGAATTATCATCCACGGCTTAAGGTCCGAGTATAATGGATTCATAGCCGCTGTGAGAGGATGGCCTACTCAACCATCATTAATAGAGTTGGAGAATTTATTGGCTAACCAAGAAGCATTAGCCAAGCAGACGAGTGAAGTAAGCATAAAAGGCGAAGAAGAAGCACTCTTCACCAAAAAGAAGAAAGCAACATCTCGAAGACAAGAGGCGATGAAAGAAAGTAAGACATATGGGTGGAAGGGTCACCCAAAATCAAAAGTCAACGCTTTAGGGGGAGCTCAACAAGGAAGAAGAGATTATTGCCAACAATACGGGGAAAATGATAAGAGAAAGAATGGTGAATGCTTTAATTATGGCAAGAAGGGTCATTTTGCTCGAGATTGTAGATTCCCCAGAAGGCGAATTTCGAAGGAAATGTGGCCGCCACAAGAGATGAGAAGAAAGATGTCACATTCGAAGCAATCATTAATGAGGAAACATGGGATGCAGAAGCTGGACTCTCTGTTGAAGCTGACATAGATGATCAAGCTCTTACAACAACTTTAAAGTCAAAAATAAACTACAAAGATGATTGGATCATCGATTCTGGGTGCTCAAATCATATGACCAACGATGAGACGAAGCTGCAAGAAATGGAGGATTACAAAGGAAAGAGAGTCGTGTTGACAGCCGACAATTCAAGGTTGTCTATTTCTCACATTGGAAAGACAATAATTCCAAGTGAAGGTGGATCTTATAAGCTTCAACTCGAGAAGGTGTATCTTGTCCCTGGCCTAAAGAAGAATTTACTGTCAGTACCACAATTGACAGCAGAAGGGAATTATGTGCTCTTTGGACCAGAAGATGTGTCCGTATTCAAGAGAGTAAAGGTGGTTGGCAATCCAGTTATGCATGGAAGAAGAATAGAATCGGTCTATGTATTATATGCTGAAACAGCTTACGTGGATAAGACTCGAAAGAATGAGACGGCTGATCTGTGGCATGAACGTCTTGGGCATGTGGGCTACAATAAGTTAAAGGAGATGATGGTGAAACGCATAGTAAATGGGCTTTCTCAAATTGATATCCGAACAGATACAATATGTGCTGGATGTCAATTTGGAAAAGCTCACCAATTGCCATTCAAGGAGTCACAACATCAGTCCAAGACACCACTAGAGCTCATACACTCAGACGTCTTTGGCCCAGTGAAACAAACATCACTTGGAGGCATGAAGTATATGGTGACATTCATTGATGACTTCTCAAGATATGTGTGGGTTTACTTCATGAAGGAGAAGTCGGAGACTTTTCTAAAGTTCAAAGAGTTCAAGAACAAGGTAGAAAGTGAGCTCAATACTAAGATCCGGTGCTTACGCACAGATAATGGAAGAGAATATTTATCGACTGAGTTCAATATGTATCTTGAGAAGCACAAGATCAGAAGGCAATTAACTTGCCCCAATACTCCACAGCAGAATGGAGTGGCAGAATGCAAGAATCGCCACCTTGCCGAAACTTGTCGAAGTATGCTTCATGGTAAGAATGTACCAGGTAGATTTTGGGCCGAATGTATGAGGACGGCTTCATACGTTATTAACAGACTCCCACAAACAAAGTTGGGATATATTTCACCATATGAAAGATTATGGAAGATCAAGCCAACCGTCAACCATCTCAAGGTTTTTGGATGTGTATGCTACGTCTTCGTGCCAGATCATTTACGAAGCAAATTTGATAAGAAGGCAATTCGGTGCATTTTTGTCAGTTATGATGAATCAAGAAAAGGATGGAGATGTTGTGATCCAAATACTAGAAAGTGTCATACTTCAAGAAATGTGGTATTTGATGAAGCTTCTTCATGGTGGTCACCTCAAAAGATAGAGCTTTCAGAATCTCATGGATTAGAAGAAGGTCCAGAAGAAAAAGAAGAACCTAAAGAGCAGATATTGGATCCAATAAAAGAAGGAGAAGGGTCGTACTCTAAGGAAAAGAGTCCATGGAAAACTGGTGTACATCAATCTATATCCGAGGAGGTTCGTCCAAGCCAAAAGGAAGTCGAGGAGCATGCACAAGAATTAAGGAGGTCAACAAGGCCGAGATAACCTAATCCAAGGTATGCCAATGCTGCTCATGTGGATGAATCAATACCTATTGAGCCTTCTATTTATGAAGAAGCAGTGCAAAATCGAGAATGGCAGAAAGCGATGGAAGAATAAATTAATGCACTAAAAGAAAACCAGACAAGGAGTTTAGTTCCAAAGCCAAAAGATGTAAAACCAATATCTTGTAAATGGGTTTACAAGGTGAAGACTCGATCAGATGGTTCCATTGAAAGGTATAAAGCTCGACTTGTTGCTAGAGGTTTTTCTCAACAATATGGGCTGGATTATGAAGAAACGTTTAGTCCAGTGGCGAAGATCACAACAATTCGAGCTCTACTAGCTTTAGCCGCTAGCAAATCTTGGAAGCTGTGGCAGATGGATGTCAAGAACGCTTTCTTACATGGAGAACTTGACAAAGAAATTTATATGGAGCAACCAAGAGGCTTTGAGAACAAGTTTCATCTTGACCATGTCTGCAAATTAAAGAAAGCACTATACGGCTTGAAGCAGGCTTCAAGAGCTTGGTACGGGAAAATTGGTGAGTTCTTAGTACAAAGTGGTTTCACAGTTGCTCCTTCAGATTCTAGTTTATTTGTGAAACAAGATCAAGGAAAACTTGCCATAGTGCTAGTATATGTGGATGACTTAATCATCACTGGAGATCACTATGAGGAGATCCAAAGAACAAGAGAGAATCTGTCTATCAGATTTCATATGAAGGAGCTTGGAGAACTCAAACATTTTCTTAGACTCGAAATAGAGCAGAAAAGAGAAGGATTATTTCTGTGACAACAGAAATATGCGCGAGATCTTTTACAAAAGTACGGAATGCTTAATTGCAAACCTATCTCAACCCCAATGGATCCGAATACAAAACTACGAGCAGATGAAGGAAAAAGTCTTCAAGATGTTACCATGTATCGAAAGATGGTCGGAAGTCTTATTTATCTCACACTAAGCCGGCCAGACATATCTTATGCAGTTGGAGTGGTTAGTCGATACATGAGCAATCCGAAGAAGCCTCACCTTGATGTTATACGACGCATCTTAAGGTATGTTAAAGGCACTACAACTTTGGTATTTTATACAAGAAAACAAAAGAATGTCACGTGACTGGATATTGTGACGCCGATTACGCTGGAGACTATGATACACGACGGTCAACAACTGGATACATGTTTAGTCTTGGATCAGGAGTAATATCATGGTGCAGCAAGAGACAACCAACAGTATCCTTGTCAAGCACTGAAGCAGAATATCGATCGGCATCATCAGCAACACAAGAAATTACATGGTTGAAACAACTAATGGAAGATCTTCATCAATCAACAGATTATCAAGTAAATCTTCTTTGCGATAACCTATCAGCTATACGACTAGCAGAAAATCCAGTCTTTCATGCAAGAACAAAACATATAGAAGTGCACTATCACTATGTTCGTGAGAAGGTCCTTGAAGGAAAAATCAAGATGGTGCCAACAAAGACAGATGAACAGGTTGCAGATATATTCACCAAGAGCCTAAGTAAACCAAAGTTTGAAAAATTCAGAGAAGCACTTGGAATGGTCTGCAAGACATCGTTAGAAGAAAATTTGCATTGAGGGGGAGTGTTAAAATACAATGCAAATTTAGAATAATATGGAATTAGTAAATGTATATGGGTAAAATATCTAGATATTAATATGTATATGAAAAATATCTAGATATTAAAATGTAAAGAAAAATCTAGATATTTATATGTGTAAGAAATATCTAGATATTTATATGTATAAAAATATCTAGATATTTATATATATCCATGGAAATATCTAGTCTCTAGAAACTTCCATGGAGTAGTATAAATAGGGGTGAAGATTTCATTTGTGTATAAGTTGTGAAAAGAGTGAGTTGAGAAGTAGAGAAGAAGTAAGAAGTGAGAAGAGTGTGAGTAGAGAAGAAAAGCTTGTAAGTAAGTAATATTGTAATTGTATTTTGTATTAATAAAAGTGTTATTTGTTAAGTTTCCCGGTTAAGCCTTAGTTTGTGTTTAAGTTCTTAGTGCACTTGTATTGATCTTATTATATGATCGGCTCTGCCGCCTAAGTGATATATGGTCAGTTATACCGCCTGAACGATATATGGTCGACACTGTCGCCTAAGTATTATTGTGCACTAAGGATTTATAAAATTAAAGGCTAATCAACGTCAAAGTGTTGGTGTAGTGAGTCTAGTATAGTCTAGATCCTCTATAGTGGGTGTGTTGGGCTCGTCGAAGCTTCCAACAAAAAATAAAATGGGTCAAGTCAACGATCATTTTAAAGTCCATTAAGTGATCCAAGTCCTTACTGATCAGTAAACAAATTCACATACACCTCAGATAAATTATACGAGTAGAAAGTAAAAAGCTAGCACATACACGATAACGATTCACTACTACAGGCATATGACTTCTGTATAGAATAATTATATATAAAGACCTTCTTTTGAATGTTAGTGTGCTTATAACCTGCAAAACAAACAATAAATTATTGTACTGGAATAACAAATGCAACATATATTTTTATATAACTGTTATAATGGAAGAGTTGAACACATAATTACATATGCAAGATTATTTACCTTTTAAACTTCCGATATAACACAACAAGTGTTACGTAAATACAATCATTGGCAAGACTCAAGGATGTAAACAGTAAGTGTCTGCATCGCCGGTTGAGAAATATAACACCACAAATTCCCCAAAATCCAACTACAAATCCAACACTCATACCCATGTAATATGACTTCCAAAAGTCGTCGTCATATTCATGTATATGATTGACATCTTCCTCAACAACAATGGTAGTAGGCCGAGATATTGGTGTGAGTGGAGGTCCATAAAGTAGTGGGTTACCTTCATAGGAGGATGAATCAAAGCGTTGGAATTGAGTCGCGGTTGGTGTTTCTCCTGACAAGTTATTGTATGAGAGGTCAAGATAACCTAAACCGTCCAATTGTGATAAACTTGAGGGAATCTTTCCAGAGAATTGATTTCTCGACAAGTCAAGAGAATTAAGAGATTTCAGTAAACCAATATCTTTTGGGAGTTTACCGTGCAGTTTGTTGAGGGAAATATTGAAGGAGACTAATTCAACAAGACTAGTGATTTCAAAGGGAAACTCGCCTGATAAGTTATTGTTTGAAAGATCAATGATATTCAATTGATCGAGATGATTTCTTCCAAAAGATTGGTATGTTCCTTTCCATGCAACGAATGCGTTGTCATTGAAGTCTCCAAGTAACCCAGCACGTGTATCACGAATCAAAATAGAAGACTGAAAGTACACGTGAGAACTTACATCATCTCCAGACCTATTTGACATTGATGAAAAGTTACCGAAGCAACTAGGAAGATTACCCACCAATTTATTGTTTGACAAGTCAAGGATACGAAGATTGTACAACCAACATATTTGGGGTGGCAGACTACCACTTAACATATTTGACCGTAAAACAAGACAATATAGCCTTGTAAGTCTTTCCCCTACCCACACAGGTATCTTGCCAATTAACTTGTTTTCTCCAAGATTCACAAACGTAAGATTTGTACAGTTGCTTAAGGACATGGGCAGTTCACCAACAAAGGCATTTTTTTGCAAATACAATGCCTCTAGTTGATTCAAGAATCCAAAAGACAAAGGAATATTCCCGGATAAATTGTTGTATGATAAATCAAGAACTACCAGTTTTTGGAATCGGGACCAACAATCAGGAAGGTTCCCGGAAAACGAATTGTTAGAGAGGTCAATGAAAGTTAATAAATCCCCATTAATATGACATAAGAAAGAGAGGTTTCCTTTGAACTTGTTTCCGGAAAGGTCTAACGAGGCGAATTTAGAAGAAAATAGTGGTACCCTACCCTCAAAACGGTTATTACTCAAATCCAATCCAGGATAGTTGTAAAATTTTAATGTTATATCAGGTAGGGTACCCTTTAATTCATTTGAAGACACATTCAAAGTCCATAATTCAAGTGGTACATTCCAGAACCACCTAGGGACACCATCAGATATTCCATTACTTGAAATATCAAGACTTTTGAACCTTATTTGAGATTTAAGCCACACTGGGAAACTAGGTCCGAGATTGCAGGATTGCAAATTTATGGTGTATAATTGGAAAGGAAATCTAAAATCGGAGCTGAAATTAAAGGAAAATGAATTGAAAGACATGTCCAATAAGGTTAAGGAGGAGAGATTTATAAAGTGAGGGTCGGATATCACACCACGAAGTGAGTTGTATGAAATATCGAGATATTCGAGATTTGAAAGTTGACCGACACTGTTGGGTAAATCACCACTCAAACGATTACTTAAGAGCTGAAGTGATTTCAAGTTTGAGAGATTTCCAAGCTGATGAGAAATAGACCCCACCAACGAATTAGCACCGAGATTAAGTGATTTTAAGTTGGCGAGATTTTCAAGCCAAAGAGGAATAGGTCCACTGAGATTAGCATTATACAGATGCAAATCCTGTAAGTTGGTTAGTGAACCTAAAAAGTTTGGTATATGACTAGACTGAAAATTAATATAAGATAAATCAAGGTATTGTAACTGCTTTAACACCTTTAATGACGGACTAATCTTTCCTGACAAACGAATAGCGAAAGTGAAATTAGAAAAATCAAGTTTGGTTACATGACCAGTGAGGTTGTTACAACTGACAAACGACCATTTGCAACAATCCCTCTTTCCTTCTTCGTTGCTCCAATCATTTAGAGTACTGTCATTAATGTCTTTTAAGTCTCCTTTAAACATTAGCAGAGCTTGTCTCTCCTTGTCAATGCATGACGGCCCGGTAACCGTCATGTTGGCATCACCATTGAGCCCGAGACTAACATCAACATCACTAATAAATAATACTAGTATGCATAGCATACAATATGTTAGAAATTTAGTGTAATTGAGGGATTTAATCTATACTTGTAAATGGGTTAGGAGGTACGGAGTGTACACCCATTAAGTGATAGATTGCCCGGACCCGAAAATGGTTTTCCATTATCACAAATTTGAGTGATTACGGAAGTATTATTCTTGCACTAGGTGGAAATAAAACAAACAACTTTATGAAAAGGATTTAATCTAGATTTCCTTGATTTGGTTGTTGGAAATAAAACAAACAACTTTATATAAAGGATTTGTTTTAGATTTGAAAACGATTTCCTTGATTTGGATGTTTGAAATAAAACAAACAACTTTATGTAAAGGATTTGTTTTAGATTTGAAAACGATTTCCTTGATTTGGATGTTTGAAATAAAACAAACAACTTTATGTAAATGATTTGTTTTAGATTTGAAAACGATTTCCTTGATTAGGATGTTTGAAATAAAACAAACAACTTTATGTAAAGGATTTGTTTTAGATTTGAAAACGAAATTAGTTAGTGAAACATCTCCATCGTGGAATAATACTTGTTTTTGGGTGCCTATAAATAGAGACTATCATTTATGAGAATAAGATATACGAAAAACACCTTAATACTCTTATGCAAAAGAGTTCTTGTTTACTGCCAATAACAAGAACTAATCTCTGTCTTATCCCAAAGTGATATTCGTGTAACCCAGGCAATAAGGGTCGAATAATTACTTTCGGAAAGTGATACCACGATTCAGTGATTTATCCGGCTATCGATTATTTTACCCTACACGAAATTTCAATAAAACCTCCAACATTCGAAAGTAATTATTCGTTATAATCGATGGCGGCTACGATGAAACACATGACGGCGAATTTCTCCAAACTTGATAAGTTTGAGGGAATTGATTTTAGGAGATGGCAAAAGAAGATGCACTTCTTTCTGAGCAGCATGAGTGTGGTGTACGTACTCAGCACACCAATTCCTGAAGATCATGGTGATGATGCCACTATTGAACAAATTCGGAAAAGGTGCAAGTGGGAGAACGATGACTACATCGCTAGAGGTTTAATCCTCAATGGTATGGCTGATTCCCTTTTTGATATTTACCTAAATGTTGAATCTTCTAAAGAACTATGGGACTGTTTAGAAACCAAGTATATGTCTGAGGATGCTTCTAGTAAAAAGTTCCTTGTTAGTAATTTTAATAATTACAAGATGGTCGATTCTAGACCGGTCTTGGAACAATACAATGAGCTCATTCGTATACTTGGTCAATTCACACAACATAAGATGAACATGGATGAGTCTATTCAAGTCTCAAGCATAATTGATAAACTACCTCCATCTTGGAAAGAATTTAAACATTCTTTGAAACATAAGAAGGAGGAGTTAACTCTTGTTGAGTTGGGTAGTCATCTGCGTATTGAGGAATCCCTCAGGTTGCAGGATAATGACAAGCCAAAGAGCAACGAAGTTGCTGGTACGTCTGTTGTCAATATGGTGGAACATAAAAAGTTCACTAGTAATAATGACAAAAAGGGCAAACGTAAACATCGAGGTTATAACAAGGCTAATCCGAACAAGAAGTCTAAATTGACTTGTTGGAAGTGTGGTAAAACTGGACACATAAAAAAGGATTGCAAGGTTATTTTTGGTAATAATAATGCCAAAGGATCTAGCACAAGCGGTTCGGGAAATGGTTTAAACAACCACAACTCGAAAGGTCAGAATATATTTAATAATTCAAATAAGAATTATTATGTTTCATATATATCTGAGGCTTATTTTGTGCAGGATGATGATGTCGCGTGGTGGGTTGACTCGGGAGCCACCACCCATGTATGCAAGGATAGATTTTGGTTCAAGACTTACGAGTCCGTGACTGATGGATCAATTCTTCATATGGGAAATGAGTCAACAGCCTCTGTTCATGGACGTGGAAGTGTGGATTTGTGTTTTAGTTCTGGAAAAACTATTTGTTTGTTTGATGTTTTGCATGTACCACAAATAAGAAAAAATTTAGTTTCCAGTAGTGTGTTAAATTGTTGTGGTTATAAACAAGTGATTGAATCTGATAAGTTTGTTTTGTCAAAACATGGTATGTTTGTTGGTTTTGGTTATTTATGCAATAGAATGTTTAGACTTAACATTAATCACTTGAATGTTAATTTTGCTTTTATATCTACTTCTAGCATAAATAATTCTACACTTTGGCATGCTAGACTAGGACATATACACTTTAAAAGAATGCAAGATATGTCTAAAGATGGATTAATACCGGTTTTTGACATGAACAATGAAAAGTGTAAAACGTGTATGTTAACAAAGATCACTAAGAAACCATTTCAAAATGTACATCGTGATACTGAAATTTTGGAATTAATACATAGTGATTTATGTGATTTGCATGCTACTCCTACTTTAGGAAACAAGAAATATTTTGTGACTTTTATTGATGATGCTTCTAGATTTTGCTATGTTTATTTGTTACATACTAAGGATGAAGCATTAGATAAATTTAAAATATTTAAAACTGAAGTAGAATTACAACAAAAGGCTTTGATTAAAAGACTTAGAACAGATAGGGGAGGTGAATACATTGACCAATCGTATTTCCAATCCGTTGGTATTATCCATGAGACCACAGCTCCTTATACTCCACAACAAAATGGTATATCTGAAAGGAAGAATAGGGTCCTTAAGGAAATGGTTAATTCCATGTTATCCTATTCGGGTTTAAGTGAAGGATTTTGGGGGGAAGCTATGTTAACAGCTTGTTATTTGCTTAATAGAGTTCCTAACAAAAGAAACAAGATTACACCTTATGAACTTTGGAATAAAAGGAAACCTAACTTGAATTATCTTCGTGTATGGGGTTGTAGGGCGGTTGTAAGACTGCCTGATCCCAAAAAGAAAAGTTTAGGTGAAAGAGGTATAGATTGCATTTTTATTGGATATGTTGAACATTCCAAGGCATATAGGTTCTATGTAATAGAGCCTAATGAATTTGTCTCAATCAATTCTGTGATTGATTCAAGGGATGCAATCTTTGATGAAAATCGATTTTCATCTATACCTAGACCAAAGGATATGATTCCAAGTAACAATGGAATCAATAAGGATTGTAATGATGAAGTCTCTGAAAAGGCTGTTGATCAGTCACTTGAGCTTCGGAAAAGCAAAAGAGAAAGGAAACCTAAATCATTCGGACCAGATTTTCAACTATACTTAGTTGAAGGTTCTAGGGATGATGTTTCTACCCAATATTCATATTGTTTCAATGTTGATGATGATCCTAAAACATATGATGAAGCAATGAGGTCTCAGGATGTTGCATTCTGGAAAGAGGCAATTAATGATGAGATGGATTCCATCATGGGCAATAACACTTGGGTGTTAGCTGATCTACCTCCCGGTTGCAAACCTTTGGGTTGCAAATGGATCTTCAAAAAGAAGATGAAGGTGGATGGAACTATTGAAAAGTTCAAGGCAAGGTTAGTCATTCAAGGCTTTAGACAAAAGTCTGGAATTGACTATTTTGATACTTATGCTCCTGTGGCACGTATCACTACCATTAGACTGCTGATTGCTTTGGCTACAATTCACAATCTGGTTATTCACCAGATGGATGTGAAGACAGCATTCTTGAATGGTGATTTGGATGAGGAGGTTTATATGAACCAACCTCGGGGCTTTGTCATGCCAGGAAATGAAAGCAAGGTGTGCAAACTTGTGAAGTCCTTATATGGTTTGAAACAAGCACCTAAGCAATGGCATCAGAAGTTTGATGAAGTAGTTTTATCTAGTGGTTTTAGATTGAACCAAGCAGATAAATGTGTGTATAGCAAATTTGATGATTCTGGTAAAGGAGTTATAATTTGTCTATATGTTGATGACATGTTAATCTTTGGGACTGACCAAAGTCAAGTTGATTTAACAAAAGAATTTTTGTCATCAAAGTTCTCCATGAAAGATATGGGGGAGGCTGACGTTATCCTTGGTATTAGGATCAAACGTGAAAGCAAAGGAATTTCAATTTCTCAATCTCATTATATTGAGAAGGTGTTGAGAAAGTTTAATTGCTTTGAATGTACTCCTGTGAGTACACCTGTTGATCCAAGTGAGAAGCTTATGCCTAACCAAGGTAAAGCTGTATCACAACTTGAGTATTCTCAGGTGATTGGCTGTTTGATGTACGCCATGACATGTACAAGGCCAGATATTGCTTTTGCTGTAGGAAAACTGAGTAGATATACTAGTAATCCTAGTACTCATCACTGGCAAGCAATTAGGCGGGTACTGAAGTATTTAAAGAAAACTATGGCATATAGTTTATCTTACAGTGGATTTCCTTCTGTAATAGAAGGATATTCTGATGCGAGTTGGATAACCAATATTGAAGATCATTCTTCAACGAGTGGTTGGGTGTTCTTGCTTGGGGGAGGTGCTATTTCATGGGCTTCTAAAAAGCAGACATGTATTACCAACTCAACGATGGAATCTGAGTTTGTTGCTTTAGCTGCTGCTGGTAAAGAAGCAGAATGGCTTAGAAACTTGATCCATGAGATACCATTATGGCCTAAACCTATAGCACCCATGTCTATCCATTGTGATAGTGCTGCGACATTGGCAAAAGCTTATAGCCAGATGTACAATGGAAAGTCTAGACACTTAGGTGTCAGACATAGTATGATTCGTGAACTCATCATGAATGGGGTGATTTCTATAGTGTTCGTAAGGTCACAACAGAATTTAGCTGATCACTTGACGAAGGGATTGGCAAGAGACTTGGTTGACAAGTCTGCTGTGGGGATGGGTTTAAAGTCCACATAAATTTCTAATTATAAGATACCCAATTCCCTTCTGATGAAAATTAGAAGTTGAATTCAATGCGGAAGGCTTATACTTAGAAATTTGGAGTACATAAATTTTATATCATCCCAAGGTAAGGTATGTACTCGGACCTGCTGAAGGTCAGGTTGAAGTCTAGCTTCTTAATAGTTCATTTGAAAAAGTGCAAGAGCAGGTGCATGACTGAAGTGAACTACCTATGTGAATGTGAAGTTTTGCCGCTTCAACAAAGCTTGGACTTTTAGCTTTGGATACATTCATGAAAGGATATGGACACATGGCTTGTAAAGTGTCAGGATAGCTTTAGAGTATTTGAAAACTTATGTGTATGTTATTTTCAGTTATTCAAAATGGGTTGAAGGGTTCAATTCTTAGAACACCCTGATTCTCGAATATTTGGAATGTGTAATGTACTAAGGTGAAAATTCAATCTTCAAGATATTTTCATTTATGCATGAGTTTTTGTTTTAATTTGTTTAATTCTCATGAAACGAATTGCACTAAATTGGGGAGGATTGTTAGAAATTTAGTGTAATTGAGGGATTTAATCTATACTTGTAAATGGGTTAGGAGGTACGGAGTGTACACCCATTAAGTGATAGATTGCCCGGACCCGAAAATGGTTTTCCATTATCACAAATTTGAGTGATTACGGAAGTATTATTCTTGCACTAGGTGGAAATAAAACAAACAACTTTATGAAAAGGATTTAATCTAGATTTCCTTGATTTGGTTGTTGGAAATAAAACAAACAACTTTATATAAAGGATTTGTTTTAGATTTGAAAACGATTTCCTTGATTTGGATGTTTGAAATAAAACAAACAACTTTATGTAAAGGATTTGTTTTAGATTTGAAAACGATTTCCTTGATTTGGATGTTTGAAATAAAACAAACAACTTTATGTAAATGATTTGTTTTAGATTTGAAAACGATTTCCTTGATTAGGATGTTTGAAATAAAACAAACAACTTTATGTAAAGGATTTGTTTTAGATTTGAAAACGAAATTAGTTAGTGAAACATCTCCATCGTGGAATAATACTTGTTTTTGGGTGCCTATAAATAGAGACTATCATTTATGAGAATAAGATATACGAAAAACACCTTAATACTCTTATGCAAAAGAGTTCTTGTTTACTGCCAATAACAAGAACTAATCTCTGTCTTATCCCAAAGTGATATTCGTGTAACCCAGGCAATAAGGGTCGAATAATTACTTTCGGAAAGTGATACCACGATTCAGTGATTTATCCGGCTATCGATTATTTTACCCTACACGAAATTTCAATAAAACCTCCAACACAATACACAACAAAATGCATCATATCGTAATATATAATATAATTTATCAACTCTCAACTTTAAATGGAAAACCAAAGAGAGCGTAGTAGCTTACCACCTCACGTGTTGATCAAGGCCAAAAGGAATTAAAGCTTCAACTAGCAGCAGCAGTTGTGTGTTAAAAAGTTAAAAAGTAGGTATATAACTAAATAAAGGGTTTCAAAAAAATAAAAAATTGTAGTCGGCTTCACTACATTCAATCAAGGAAAGGTGTGCATGTATGTATATCCATATAGTTATATAAAAAAGTGAATTTTTTAGCTTATTTGTCAACAAAACCGATTTTAAGGGGTCAATGACATTTGTAATTTACACTTGTCATTATCAACAGCTTTATTAAATAATTGAGTTGATAGACAGATTTATTTATTTATTAAATAATTAAATTAAATTAGTTAATACTTAAGTTAATAAGGGATATCATGTGAAGCTTCATGACTCAATCCCCTTTTTTATTCAAAGGATGCAATCAAATTTTATCCTAAAATAACGCATCCAAATAAAAAAGTACGAATCAGCTACGATAATCAAAAACGACGATCTTATCTTCAACCCTTTGTTCTCTGGAAAAGTTCAAGCGGCGTTGATCTTATCTTCAACATCAAACAAGCGTAACACAAATTCAAGCCTAACAGATTGGCAGGTTATTTTCTTGCATTTTTCAATTGATTGATTTTATAAATATTTTTCATATCATTTTTTTTTAACAGCGAATTTGGGATCACCCGAGGGGGACTTAACCACCCGTTGCGATCATCTCCCGTTTCGACTATGCCGATGCAGTGATATTAACCCGCCCCCTATCGCTGTCCGGGAGGAAACCTTGAACCGATCCAAGGGCACGGCCAAGTAAAACCCCCATCCCCTTTACCCCCAACACAATGTGGGAAATGTGCCATGGGTGGATCCTTACATGACAGTGATAGAATTGCATTAATTGTTGCCCTGGAGTGGAGTCGAACTCCTGACCTCAAGTGTGTTAGAGGCAGGCCACTACCACTCAGGTACAATTGCAATCCTAAATATTTTTCATATCATGTTTATTTGATTTACTAATTATGGTTGCTTTCTTTAATTTTATAAATAAAAAGTCTTGCAATATTTGTAGACTTACTTCATCGGTGACCACCACAAATAACTTCATCCTTTAATATCTACTCTACTCATTTAAATTTTATTAATATTAATTGGTTGTTAAATTTATTGATATTCTGATGATATTAAGAGAAGGGTCAAATTGATTACAGTCTGTAGAACTAAACGACTTCATTAGATAATGTTATTATGTTAAGGATTCAATTATATGATTTAAAATCTATGAGATGCTCATAATATGTTCTTCATTTGTTTTTGTTGTTAATTATAGGATGAATATAGTTTGTGTGATGGTCAGATATTGAAGGAATTTGGTATGAAAAGAGTCTGTCCCAAGTGTTGTAATATGTTATTATATATTACTATTTCGCATTTGGGGTGTTTGTTCATGATCCTTTTTAAACAAAAGTGAACTAATATATATATATATATATAATATATATATATATATATATATATATATATATATATATGTGGATTAATTCAAAATGAATTTTGATACTACTATTAAATCATTTTTTATTAGAAAAATAATTTATATGAACTGTAATTCATTTTGTAATACTATATTAGATGATACTTCTATTACTACAAAATTACATCTCATACAGTCATTCACTATATTAGCGTGCAGGTCCTTAGTAGGAGTAAGAACTAATTAGAAAAGGTTCTCGAGCAGCCGTGCAACGCACGGGCTCAAAACCTAGTATAAGTATACATGACGCGTACAAGCCTGCCTCCTATTGCTCTTGAACTTTAATTTACAACCCAAAATTAAAGCTAAACCAAAATTAAATGATCTGTGTGTGAATAAAAATAGAAAGGACAGACTTTTACTAGAGAACTACTTAGTACGGAATACTTATTTTCCACATAAAGTTTGTGGAAGACAACAAGTCAATAAGTCTTGTAAACCCGCGCGCTTGGGCTTGAAGATACTTGCGCAAAAGCGTTTCTCAATTATTATAAACCATTATTTATATTTATATTTTCTATCCAATCATCTTAAAGTTAAAAAATAAAATATTTATAGTTTATATAGCCGTTTAAGTAGTAAGAAATACAGTATCACTTTCAACATTCAACATTTCAAGCGTTGATGTGTAGTCAAATGGCACACTTTTTGAGTGATGTTACAAGGTCATAAAGTGAAGTTAAATAAAAATGAGTGTCAAATTTGAGTGTTAAATTTTTGACGAGTGATGTGATGAAATATGATTAGTAGTTGGATATAAAATAAATAAACTAATAATATATATAATTAATGTTGGATTGTGATTGGTCAAAAAATCCCTGACGCATTTACTTTTTTCCGTTAGATTTGTGACTGACGTCCCTTCAGAAAGCGTCACCCTCTGCCACATGCGATGCCACGTAACTCACGCCCAAAAAGTGATGCACGGATAAAAATGGTCTAAGACATCTAAACTATCAAAACAATATGTACATAATTCCTACTTGTTGGACAATAAAATCAGTAGATTATAGCTTTGTGCTAACTTATTTTACCGTATAAACAACCATCAATTTCATCATCAAGCAAAAACAATCAACTTTGAATGAAATAATCAACACTAATAATTTTGCTTTGAAGAAAGAAAAGAAAAAGAAAAATCAATATTCATAATTAATAAGGTTATATCATACTTCAAGTTTATTATGCTTGACGAATTTTCAATGTGTTCTCTATTTGCTTATTTGCTTTTGTTAAAATAAATGTGACTGATGATATATTTTGCACGTTATATGTGTGGCTGAATTATGGAAGTAAAGAAGTCAAAGTTCTTTATTGCTTTAGTGGCCACCTTTGTTGACTTCATGTTTGCTATGGTTATTTACATTCACACATATGAACGAATCGGTAGATAGCACACTACTTCACTGATGACGTAAAGGCCTACACGATTAGCTTGACCTACAAGTCATCTAAACCATAAGTTCCATCTATAAATATGAAGCAAAACCTATATCAAGTTCACAACTTCTAGCGTACAACTCTCATCGCCGGATCTCTTTCCCTCACGATCGTCTCTACGATTGGAACTCACCACCAACACTAGAGTTTTTACCTACGGATCTCGTAGTGTTTTCTCTCTTTCGCCGTCGATAGATTCCTACTATCAACCGGCGCGAAATTCGTTGACTACCCTCCCGAGATCATCATCTCGGGCACAGGTTATCACGGTAAACGAGCCGGAGGTTAACGACGTTTACGCCTAAAAAAACCCCTTTCATTTTGTTGTTCGTGGACATGTTTTCACTCGAAAAATATATGCATGAACAAATGGTGCTCTCATTGATAGACGCAACATGACGTCTCATACTCTCGTGAAACGACTCAAACCCATTTACGAAAATCGACACATTTTTTTAGAGGAATTACGCTGTGCGCAATTTTCCTGTATGTCGCGATTTTTCACCATTTTCAAAACAGGAATTTTAAACAGACCTGATCACCAGCTCGCGCCTATTTGCGCGGCGCGCCAAACACTTGCGCGTCGCGATTTATAGCTAAAATTCAAATCAAGCCTTGTAATCAAATTTTTACCCAACTAAGTTTTACCAAAAACATTCCAACACATGGTTTAACACTTTTAATAAGTTGTACATTCATAAAACCAGAACATAAATGTTTAAACATCAAAATGTACCCATTCAATCATTTGGGACATCACGACCCGTTACAAGTTCAAAGTGGCAATTTTGACCCAAAGAGTTTATATAAAAGATGGACCGAGCATGGTTCTTGGGTTGACACTACCCAAACACTAGACAATCTTCTATCACGCAACCACCCGCAAGCAAGCTATATATATATATATATATATATATATATATATATATATATATATATATATATATATATATATATATATATATATATATATATATATATATATATATATATATTGGTTTAATCCATGACTAAGCAACTTTAGTGGCTAAGTGGGGATAAGCAAAATTATTATTTTTTAATTCATAACAATGCTTCAAAATGCTCTCCTAACCTATATTTTTATAAGCTAAAAACATTCAAAATCGTTAAAAAATCAATGATGAATGATAATAATCGTGATGAATGATTAATTTATCATTCATCTAATTCCACACACACACACACACACACACACACACACACATACATACATACATACATACATACATACATACATACATACATATATATATATATATATATATATATATATATATATATATATATATATATATATATATAGGAGCAGGATCAATGGGGAAGTAACCAATCGGGGGGAAGCAAAAATTTTTTTTTCGATTTTTTTGGAATTTTTTTTCCCGACATCAAGATCACACGAAAATATGAACATTTAGAAGAGACACTTCGTGATGAACGTTATTATTTAGGCGGGAAAACGATCGACAAAAATAACATTCAAGATAATATTGTTCGTGAAGAATATGAACGTTTTTTTTCCATGTTTTGTGAAGTAAAATTTAGCCCGATTTAGAGTTTAGGGTTTAGGGTTTAGGGTTTATTCCATAAACCCAAAACCTTAAACCCTAAACTCTAAACAGTTCGTGTTAAAAACTCAATCTAAATCCTAAATCTAAACCCTAAATCTAAACCCTAAACCCTAAATTTCTAAACCCTATAAACCCTAATATCTAAACCCTAATATCTAAACCCCAATAGCTAAAACCTCAACATACACTCGAAAAATACGATAATTGTTATATATTACTTTTTCGAGCGTTTTCCAGCCAAAATAAAAACGTTTATCACAAAGTGTCTCTACTAAATGTTCATATTTTCATCCCATCTATAATGTTCGTGAACAAGGTTTTTTCAAAAAACGAAAAAAAAGTTTTTGCTTCCCCCCGCTTCCCTCCGATTGGTTACTTCCCTCTTGATCCTACCACTATATATATATATATATATATATATATATATGAGGAATATTCATTTGAATCCATAAATTAAGTTGAAATTCAAGGGACTAATGAGAGCGCGACATGTGGCACTTAAATCACATGTGATTGAAAAAAAAATTCAAATTTTTTTTCCGAAATTTTTTTTTTCGAAATTTTTTTTTCAATTTTTTTTTTTACAATCACATGTGATTTAACTACACAATCACATGTGATTGAATTGTACAATCACATGTGATTAAATTGTACAATCACTTGCGATTGAATTTGACATGCAGAATCACATGTGATGGGGTTATACAATCACATGTGATTGACATGTAGAATCACATGTGATTGTAAAAAAAAAATTGGGAAAAAAAATTAAAATTTTTTTTTTTATGAAAAAAACTTTTTTTTTTATATTTTTCAATCACATGTGATTTTTACGCCACATGTCGAGCTCTCATTGGTTCCTTTGATTTTAAGCAAATTAATGAATGCAAGGGACATATACATATATATATATATATACATATATATATATATACATATATATATATATACATATATATATATATATATAATCCACTTACTTTCATACACTTATCAAACCAAGCAAACAAAGCAAGCAACGCTAATAGCATATAGTCACAATATAACATGCTAAACTAAACAAACCCATAATATGGTTAACCGTACAAAATAATATTATACATCGTATGTTATAACACTATCCATCACATGTGGCCGACCAAAAGTGAAACCTTACGAAATGTACTTACCACATGTCACAACACAATAGTGATCGACGAAAAGTGAATCCTCACGGATAACACTTACCACTTTTCACAACTCAAACGTGGTCGACGAAAAGTGAAGCCTCACATATAACAATTACCACATATCACAACGCAAACATGGATGACGAAAAGTGAATCATCGCGAATAACACTTACCACATTGCATCAAATGGCCGACTAAGAGTGAATCCTCACATCCGGATATCACTCGCCACATCACCTGCTGTAGTGACCCGAAATTTTTCATGATTATATATTATATGAGATTAATATTTACATGAATAAATATTTCCAACATGTTAAGCAATCAAACTTGTTAAGACTTGATTAATTGAAACGGATTTTGTGTTAACATTTGACCACCCAGTTTGTCCGATGATTCACGAACGTTATAACTTGTATATGACATGATATTATATATATGAACATATATATATGTTTAACATGATGAAATGATAAGTAAGTATCTTATTATGTATATTAACAATGAACCTTATACATAAAACAAGACTACTAACCTAAGAAATTCAAAACGATATCTATACGTAACGATTATCGTGGTAATAACGTCTTAATATTTATATATCATATTAAGATGTATTAGTACATCATGTTATCATAATAATGTAATAATTTAACATCTCATTAGATATAATAACGATGAGATTAATTACATTTAACGAAATCGTTAACTTATAGGTTCCGAAACAACATGTACATGTAACGACTAACGATGACTTAATGACTCAGTTAAAATGTTTATACATGTAATGTATTAAGATATATTGTTACACTTTTGAAAGACTTCATGACACATATCAAAGTACTTCTACTTAACAAAAATGCTTACAATTACATTCTCATTCATTTTCATCAACAATTATACTCGTATGCATCCGTATTCGTATTTGTACAATACACAACTCCTACACGTACATACTATTGGTATATACACTTCAATGATCAGCTCTTAGCAGCCCTTAATGAGTCATCAAACATGTGGGAACCATTCTTTGTAATCTAGTATGAATTATTTAGAAAGATTACAAAAATATTATTAATCATTCATGACTTATTTACAAGAAAACAAACTTACATTCCCTTTATATGTAATCCATACATCACTGATGTGCGTAGAGGTGTATACGAAATAGCTTATATTTTTCTAGGAAATACTATTAAAAACGATACAATTTTACACAAGTTATTTATTTATTTATAAAGTAGATATACCCAAACCTTGCTACAACACTTATAGACAGTATACCTAATCGTACAGTAGTGTAGTTTTTAGTAAGTCCGGTTCGTTCCACAGGGAGCTAGCCAAGTTTAACGCTATATTTTTAAAACTATATTTGTATATATATATATATATATATATATATATATATATATATATATAAGTAGTATTATTATTATAAAAGGGGGTTTTTACCGTTTAATGACCGGTTTGTCGATTTTAAAACTTTAGTCGCAGTTAAAACCTAATGTAAAATATTAAAAATAAAAATAAATTAATTTAAAGCGTAAAGTAAATGACAATAATAAAATTGCGATAAATTAAAATGCGATAATTAAAATGACAATAAATAAAATTGCGATAATTAAAAAGTGCGATAATTAAAAGTGCAATTAAATATAATGACAGTAAATAAAAGTGCAATGAAATATGAAATAAAGGAATTATGCTTATTTAAACTTCCATAATCATGATGTTCGATGTGTTGATTTTAGTTTATTACCATGGGTTAATTGTCCTTTGTCCTGGATTATTCAATATGTCCATACGGTTTTGTCCATAATAGTCCATCAGTCATAAATATAAAGTGCGAGTGTCCTCGTTAAATTATCCTTATATTCGAAGTCAAATATTCCAACTAATTGGGGACTTAAACTATAATTACACCAATTTTTCTTGTATGTAATTCACCCATGTTTTAATAAGTCCATTAACTATTAATCCATTCCCGTGTCCAGTTAAATGAATGATTATCAGTATTTATAAATATCTCGTCCATCGTGTCCGATCGAGTGTATGTGGTTATTTATAATTACGTCCAATTGTAAATCTTTATATTAAATTAACGAACTATCATTCAATTAAACAAATATAAAGCCCATTAATAGCTCATAGTCTAATTTCCATAAGTGTCGTTCTTTTGTCCAAACCCCAATTATGGTACAAAGCCCAATTACCCCATCTTTAATATTTAGCCCAACATCGCGATTACTTCGGCTTAAATAAGCATAATAATAACTTAGCTACGAGACATTAATTTAAAAAGGTTGAACATAACTTACAATGATTAATTATAGCGTAGCTTTACACGGACAGAATTTCGACTTACACACTTACAACATTCGCTAACATACCCTTATTATTATTAAATTAAAATTAAAATTATAATATATATATATATATATATATATATATATATATATATATATATATATATATATATTACGTGAGAGATAGAGAGAAAAAGGTATATCACATTCGACTGAATTCGTTGCTTTTTATAGGATGTGGCCTGATACTATTCACCATGCGATCGCATGGCATTTGTGCCTTCTGGCCATGCGATCGCATGGCCTGGGAATCCAGCTCACAAATGTTTGTTTGCTAGTTTGCCAACGGTTTTATATATAATATAATATATATATATATATATATATATATATATATATATATATATATATATATATATATATAATTTTAAGAATTAATTATATATTATATTATATTCATGTGCATAGTTGACTTGTAATTTTTAGTCCGTTGCGTCGAGCGTTGAGAGTTGACTCTGGTCCCGGTTCTGGATTTTTGAACGTCCTTTCGTACTATTTAATATCTTGTACTTTGCGTTTTGCGGCTCGTACTCTTGTAATTTATAGACGTTTCTCATCAATAATTTGAACCACTTTGATTGTACTTTGTACTTTTGAGCTTTTTGGTCGTTTGCGTCTTCAATTCGTCGAATCTGTCTTTTGTCTTCACCTTTTATTATTTAAACGAATATCACTTGTAAATAGAACATTTGCAACTAAAAGCTTGTCTTTCTTGAGGGATAATGCCATGAAATATATGTTCGTTTTTAGCATTATCAAATATTCCTACACTTGAGCGTTGCTTGTCCTCAAGCAATATAGTTTTGAAATAAAAATACTAGAATCACTTCTTTATTCTTCACTCTTTGTACATCAGTGATTTTTATACGGCGGTATAAACAATGATAGTAACGTTGTGGTTTACAGTCCCACATGACTATGAAAATTTAGATCCTTAAGAAAATTGGATCTTTATGAAAACATTTGATCTTTTTGAAAATTCAATCTAGCTTTTACCCTAGATAAGTTTTCAAGAATAACCCTTCACCGGTGTTTGCAAATTGTTTTTGTGGGTTTGGTGGGTTTCAGATTTGAAAATTTTAGCTCAAAACATGCGATTTTGTGTCACCCACTTGCTAACCTTGTATTGGGAAAGCAACACGTCCAGTATACTTGCTCCGTATATTACCTTTCGGTAAACTACCGTTCGGTTGTAAAGGAAAGCGTTGAACAAGCAACTGTTAAGGCAATGTCCCGTGACATGCTTTTAATTATGGTCTATATCGTGTCGGATGCAATTACTATCCTTTGTAGGAGCAATAGTAAAGATCACCCTACAGTTTTTCGGTCTGGCACAAGGTCCTGTCTTCAACCATGCTATGCAACCACCGTTCTTACGGTTGACACCTGATTTGGTTCAGGTGACCTAATGAATTCCAGGTGAATTCCAGGTGAATTCCTAGGATTTTACGTTCAATGGTAATGAACGCATTAAAATGGGTTTTCAGAAAACAAATCGGTTTGTAATTTGATCAAAATATTTTCTCGTTCAAGCTCGAGTTTAGATATCATTGAATTCCATGAGTTTGAATTCTCAATCTTTAAGGTCAATCTCAAGGATTGAGTAATATCAGTCTTAAAAGCTGATTTTTGATCTTTAAGGAGATTATCCTTTCTGGGGATCTGATTCATTAGTCTTATAAGCTAATTTGCATGGTGCCCCCCATTATACGAGACAGATCCTCTCACGGTTAGGATAAGTCTGACCACTTGGCGACCCTGTTTGATGCTGAGGTTCGTGGATTTTCAGCTGATTTTCGAGAAAACTTTTCAAGGTTTTTCGTAGACTCTACAACTGGTCTGGACGACAACTTCCTGACCTAAATCAAGAAGCGCGTGTCTTTTTCGAAAGACTTTACTTCCTTTTAATGAGGTGTAGATCCATCTTTCTTTCAAATATATTACAATTTACCGGGTAAAACGGTTAATTTTGTCCAAAACAAAAGTATCTTCAATTATTTGTACAAAAATATGTGATATATGTTTTAAATAACTTGGTAAATTTTTCCCACACTTGGCTTTTATTTTCCTTTATTTGCCTTTTTATTTTCTTCTATTCCATTTTAAATGAATTATAACATTTTGGGTTGTTTCTCAATTTATGTTCTTTCCGAGGTAACAATAATTTCGGTGTTAACACCTAGTTTTATCGCTCATAAATATGTATAAACATGATTTTGAGTTTATTTAATTGAAAATTTTGAAAATTTTTACTAGAATTGGGTAGTCAGTATATAAGACTAGGACTGTTCTTTATTATCAGAGAGCACTAGATTCTAATACAACTACTGCGTTACTAGTATTTTTAATGGTAACCAAGTGTTTAAGTTTAAAATTTTAAAAATCCAAAAGAATTTAACCCCTTCTCACACTTAAGATCTTGCAATGCCCTCATTTGCAAGAAATCAGTAACAATTTAAATTATTAAGGGTTAGTAGCGTAGAAAAATGATTAAATTTTACCAAAGTTTTCAAACATATCGGCGTTTGTTTGTTGAATGATAAATGGTGCACTTCATTTGTTCATTTCGTCTGTTGTTACATCACATTTGTTTTTTATTTTGTCATCAAAATTAGTAGCTTTTGCTGAACTTAATGCCAGTATTTGAAAATGCGCTGTTTTACCATGTTGTGTACATGAAATAAAATACATACAATACAAATATAAACATGCATGGTAATTTGAAATGGGACTTAAAATCTCACTTTCAAATCAAATATGAAATATTAGTATAACATAATAAAAATATTAAACATTACATTAAAAGTATCACAATATTATATGTTTAAACATAAATAAATAAAAATAATAAAAAGATAAAAATCACCAACGGGAACTATATCAATCTGGATAGGGATTTCAGTTCGTGTCGTCGGGCGGGTTCCACGGTTGGTTATAGGTGTACTGATAGGCCTGGTTAGGGTCGTAGAGAGTAAATGGTGGTCGCATATCGGGCTGGTGTGGAGGATAGTAAACAGGTCGGGTCGGTACGTAGTTATTTGGTACCTGAGGTGATAGCTGGCTCATGATCTGATGCTGATGATAGTGCCATCTATCATGCTGTCGTTGCCTGGAATGCTCGTACACATTCTCGGCTTGCCACTGCTCGTACCGACTATGTCTATCCTGGTTTGTCATTTCTATCTCATCTATACGCTGGTAGACGTCAGTCATAGCCTCCCTAATGACATCCCTAATGTCATCTGCTTTCTCCATTTCCTCATCTGAACCTCTCTCTACCTGTGGATGACGACCATCATATGGTACTGCCTGATTGCATCTGCTCTTATATACCTTAGCACCCTGATAGACCTTCAATTCTAAAGTATCCACCTGTTTCCTACACACCATTAGTTGACCCCCTTGATCCCTATCTACACCCAAATACTCTCCAATGAGAGTAACAAAAATACCTCCTCCTATTATTCCCCCGTCCTGTATTCCTGTCACTATTTTGGACAGATAAAAACCAACACAGTAGGGGATATTAACAAAGCTTCTAGGGTTTCGAATACACTTAAGGTAAAATAAATCGTGTAAGGTCATATTCTCCTTGTTTTTACCTCTTTGTGTAATTGAATTAGCTAAAAATCTATGTATAATACGTAGCTCTGCTTTGTTAATATCTAAATAGGAGTGTCTTCCTCCCAGCGTAAAAACATTATAATCTGACATACGCCTCCAGACGGCGTCCGCGTCAAAATTCCTATCTACCTGCTCCCCATGATAAATCAAACTTGTACAATCGGGTAGTAGTAATTCACCAGGAGTGTAAATCTGTAAAGCCCTGGCCATGTCCAGCATGGACATTCTGTACATCCTACGGCCAAGTAAAAATCTAAGAAAACTTCTATCATCTAACCTAACTACATCCGCATTAAGTGAAATAGTACTCATAAGCTCAACACACCATTCCTTATATACAGGCCTACGAATGGTGAATAAACGTTCCCAATCGGGAAAAAAAGAGCTGCCATACCTTTGGATCAGATGCTGTCTAACTGAGTTAACTAGTTGGACCCTTTCTAAAGGCTCCCAATCGATTACCCTCGGTACTTATACATTTTTCGTTACCAGTTTGAATTTGTTACTTTGGTATGTCGGGTAATCTCTCCAACTTCGATCAAATCTCAAATTGGGATGCAACTATTCTTCATGAATCGTTGGGTGTTCTATTATCGGATGAATCGGAAATTGTACGTAGGCATTAACATATTCTAGTTGCGGATCATAATATGGTACGTGTTGATCAGGTTGTTGTTGTTGTTTATGTTGTTGCTCCTGTTCAGGTTCTGGTTCATTTTGTGGCTCATATTGCATTTCTGGTTCAAGTTCTGGAGCAGGTTGCCTAGATGATGATGATGCACCATCGATATCGGTATTTTTCTGCAAAACACATTAAAAACAAAATTTGTGCATCCAAATATGCATTAGTGTTAGCAAAATAACAACTTGAAATAATTACAATAACATGTTTAATCAAAATTAAACTTATACACATTTTCACAATTTTAACAATTCTACACTTTTTCAAATAAGCATATATGAAAATGTTTACAAAGTTCATAAGCATTCAACTCAAATAACATGTTAAAATAACCATTAATAGCAATTAAACAAGTTTCAAATGGCATTTATATCAAATTAATCAAATTCATGAATTTTAGACCTAAAAAGTCTACTTTAATTCTCAAAAATCATGTTTAGGATCAAAGTTTGGATCATACCTAAACATGTTACACTACTTAATTTAGCAATAATTTATGACAAAAATCGGCCATAACCTGTTTATATCAAAAAGCCCCAAATTGCTCAAGAACACAAACCCTAGATTCCTAAAATTTTTGAAGTTTTTGGCTTCAAATCATGTTAAATAGCATCAATCTAGGTTATACATGCATAATATACTAACAATTTAACTCTAATTACACTAGAAATTAACAAAATCAAATTAGGTAAAATATTGGTAATTATCACAAAAACTAGGAAATTTAAGAGTTTAGGGGTGTAATTTTTACCTTCTTGCTAAAAAATCCTAACCTAGGCATGATTGTAGCGAAGTTTTGTGAGAAATTTGGAGTAATTTGGTGAAAAAATGAGAATTTTTTGTGAGGATTTGAGAGTATACTCGTGTGTATGTGTGTGTTAGAGTGGAGACAGAGAACCAGTCGCTGGACTTTTGATACCTGACCAGCATTTGGTCTCCATGCAACCGCATGGATTCCAAGTGCAAACCCCATGCCATCGCATGGGGTGCAGGGGTTTTTTTTATTTTTTATTTTGGCATACTTTAATTTAATAAGATTAAAAATAATGATAATAAGAGTTCTCGTCCCGCCCTCGGGTAAAGCAATTTCGGTTCAACGACCTAGTTTTCAACTCACGACGAATTTTAAAAATCATATTTTTAACTTAGTGAAATAAAGTAAATTTTTGTTTTTAAATTCACACCAAACTTAAATTTAAAATGCATAAAATTAAAAATTCATATAAATATCATTTTTATACATACAAACTTATATTAAAAATATTAATTTTTTAAATATTTACAAACTTAAAAATATTGATTTTAAAAAGTTTACAATATTAATTTAATATTATATATTAATTTCAAAAACATGGTAAAAAAATAAAATTAAAAATCTTTTTGGTCTTTTATCCCACTTTAATCAATCAAATATTATCAAAAATATACGCCCCTCTTTTCGGTAAAGTAATTTCGGTTCCATAACCTAGTTTTACTCCTGACGAATTTCTGAAATATTTTGAGTTGATTGATTAAAGATATTTATACCTTAAGAATAAACGGTAAATTTCGCAGTGATGTAATAAATTTTTGTATGATATCAATAATTTCGGTTACGCATACCTAATTTTATTGAATACCAATTTAATACTTTATAGCGAACGATTCAGCGTTTATTATTAAAAGGTTAAAAGCAATAAAAAAAATAAAAACTGTACATACTTACCTGTGAGATAGAATTCTCAGAGACCTACTTTAGCCGACTCATAGGAGAGTCGTGTGATTTGATTTTCCATAGCTACGTAAGCGTAACCTCGATTCTTCAATATCTTTTCTTCTAAACATATAAATGGTCATTCTCTGCATAGAGTAACAAATTCGGTATTTGAATATGTTTGATTATTTGAACATTTACCTTCCCATTTTCCGCATTTATAACATCTTTCAAGGTGTCGTGCTCTTCTTTCTATTACGGATTTTGATTTGCCTTTACCAAAATATATCTTATGATGATCTTTCCTAAGTTCTTTTCTTACTCCATCCATTTTGCCTCTTATGAATGATACCAATTCACTCGGAAGGGTGTCATTATTACGTTTAGTAATCATAGCATGTAGCATTAGACCATGGTTCAGATCAAAGGAATTCTTCATCTCGTAAAACCTAAAAAAAATAAAAATTTAGAATGGGGGGAGAAGACTAGTTCTTTAGGGTCTGCTAGGGAAAGACCATTCGGATTCCATTCTCGAAAACTACACGAAAATAGAATATCTAACTCTAACAGAAATATATATTACCCTAAAAGGATTCGAACCTTCCCACACTTAGTTAGCTGTGGTATCGAAATTGTGATTAACTTCATCTTCAACTTCCATTGGACTATCTATGTAATGTTTAACTCTGTAACCATTAACTTTAAATTCAATCCCATTTGAATTTATTAACTCTATTGTTCCATATGGGAAAACTCTTTTGACTATGAATGGTCCAGACCATCTTGATTTCAATTTTCCAGGAAATAGCTTGAATCGTGAATTGAAAAGAAGAACTATGTCTCCTTCTTTAAATTCTTTTAAACTTCTGATTCTTTTATCATGCCATTTCTTCGTTCTTTCTTTATAGATTAACGAATTTTCGTATGCTTCATGTCTTAATTCTTCTAATTCGTTTAGTTGACTTAACCGTAGACGTCCGACTTCATGTAAATCAAGATTACATGTCTTCAACGCCCAAAATGCTTTGTGTTCAATTTCTACTGGAAGATGACATGCTTTTCCGTAAACGAGTTTAAAAGGTGTGGTTCCAATTGGAGTTTTGTAGGCTGTTCTAAAAGCTCAGAGTGCATCCTCCAATTTTATGGACCATTCCTTCGGATTTGATCCTACGGTTTTCTCTAGAATACGTTTTAAAGCTCGGTTGGTATTTTCAACTTGTCCACTTGTCTGTGGATGATAAGCGGTTGAGATTTTATGAGTTACTCCATATCTTTTGAGAACTTTCTCAAGTTGATTATTACAAAAATGAGTACCCCGATCACTTATTAAAGCTTTCGATGTTCCGAACCTAGCAAAAAGACGTTTTAAGAAGTTAACTACAACTCGTGCATCGTTAGTTGGGAGAGCTTGTGCTTCCGCCCATTTAGATACATAATCAATGGCAACGAGAATGTAGAGATTATTATGAGATTTTGGAAATGGACCCATAAAGTCAATACCCCAAACGTCAAATACTTCACATACTTGAATGACATTTTGTGGCATTTCATCACGTTGACTTATTTTTCCGGCCCTTTGACAAGCATCACAGGATTTGCAAAGAAGGTGTGCGTCTTTGAAAATTGTAGGCCAATAGAATCCAGCATCATAAACTTTTCTTGCTGTGAGTTGAGGCCCATAATGCCCTCCTGTTGGTCCTGTGTGACAATGGTTTAAGATTTGACTGGCTTCATCCTCGAATACACATCGGCGTATTATTCCATCGGGACAACTTTTAAACAAATGTGAATCTTCCCAGAAATAGTGTTTTATATCACTAAAGAATTTCTTTCGTTTTTGGTACGACAACCCTTTTTCAAGGTATCCACATACTAAGTAGTTTGCATAGTCTGCAAACCATGGAATTTTATTATAATTGATCTTCAATAGATATTCATCAGAAAATTTATCTTGTATGGCCGATTCATTTAGAACTTCTAATTCAGGATTTTCAAGACGAGAAAGATGATCAGCGGCGAGATTTTCTGCTCCCTTTTTGTCTCGGATCTCAATATCGAACTCTTGTAAGAGTAAGATCCAACGAATTAATCGTGGTTTAGCATCTTGTTTCGAAAATAGGTATCTAAGAGCAGAATGGTCGGTATAGACCACCGTTTTAGCTAGAACGAGATATGAACGAAATTTGTCAAAAGCAAAGACAATAGCAAGGAGTTCTTTTTCAGTAATTGTGTAGTTTTTTTGTACTCCTTGTAACGTCTTACTAGCATAATAAATAGATTGAAATCGTTTTTCAATCCTTTGTCCTAAAACGGCTCCCATTGCAAAATCACTTGCATCGCACATTAGTTCAAACGGTAGATTCCAATTTGGAGTTATCATGATCGGCGCATTAGTGGGTTTTCTTTAAGAATATTAAAAGATTTGATGCATTCATCCGAAAAGATGAATGGAGCATCCTTTTCTAGGATTTTATTCATAGGAGTGGCAATTTTAGAAAAATCTTTTATGAAACGTCGGTAAAAACCGGCATGCCCTAGAAAACTCCTAACTCCTCTAACATTGGCGGGATGTGGAAGTTTAACAATTACATCTACTTTAGCTCTATCCACTTCAATTCCTTCCTTTGAAATTTTATGACCAAGAACGATGCCTTCTTTAACCATGAAATGGCATTTCTCCCAATTAAGTACTAGATTTGATTGTTCGCATCTAATAAGCATTCGTTCAAGATTAACTAGACATGTTTCAAAAGTATCACCGAAGACTGAAAAGTCATCCATGAAAACTTCCATGCATTCTTCTATCATGTCGTGAAAAATTACCATCATGCACCTTTGAAAGGTTGCAGGGGCATTGCAAAGTCCAAATGGCATGCGTTTGTAAGCAAAAGTACCATAAGGGCACGTGAATGTGGTTTTCTCTTGATCCTCGGGTGCTACTGGAATTTGAAAATATCCGAAAAAACCATCCAGAAAACAATAGTAACTATTTCCGGCTAATCTTTCTAACATTTGATCAATGAAAGGTAAGGGAAAGTGATCTTTTCTGGTGGCGTCATTTAATTTTCTATACTCAATACAAACACGCCATCCTGTTACAGTCCTAGTAGGAATAAGCTCATTTTTTTCATTTGTGATGACAGTCATGCCACCTTTCTTAGGTACGCATTGAACTGGGCTTACCCATGGACTATCAGAGATTGGATAAATTAAACCTGTATCTAGCAGTCTAATAATTTCTTTCTTAACAACATCTTGCATATTAGGATTTAGTCTTCGTTGGCGTTGCACATATGTTTTATGACCTTCTTCCATAAGGATTTTATGTGTTTAATACGAAGGACTTATACCTTTAATGTCATGAATCTTCCATGCAATGGCTGGTTTATGAGCTTTTAGCACAGAAATGAGTTGGGATTTTTCATTTTCAGTAAGAGAAGACGATATTATTACAGGTAATTCAGATTCACCATGTAAATAAGCATATTCCAAATGGTTTGGAAGTGGCTTTAACTCTAATGTCGGTGGTTCTTCTATAGATGATTTGTATCGATATCTGTCTTCTTCTTTTAGCATTTGAATTTCTTCTGTTGTTGGTTTATATTCATTAGCCATGAGTGTGGCTGATAGTGCTCCAAATGAACATATATTTAGTAGCAATATCCTCCCAATATGTAAATTATTTAGTTGTAATTGTCCTATTTTAAGTTGTAATCATTTATATTAAATAAGTGCGAAGACAAAAGGCGAAAACGACGATTTGAAGACGCAAATGACCAAAAAGCTCAAATGTATAAGATACAATCCAAGTGGTTCAATTTATTGATGAGAAACGTCTAAAAATGACAAGAGTACAAGTTGCGGAACGCAAAGTACACGATATAAAATAATACGTAAGGACGTTCGAAAATCCGGAACCGGGACATGAGTCAACTCTCAACGCTCGACGCAACGGACTAAAAATTACAAGTCAACTATGCACATAAATATAATATAATATTTAAATAATTCTTAAAATTATTTATATATTATATTATTATTTATTAACGTCGACAAGCAAAGATCCAAAATGATGTGAGCTGGAAAATCAAACTCCACGACTCGCGGAGTTTGAAGGCCAAAAACTCCACGACTCGCGGAGCTGTCAGAAATCAAAATGCCTATATAAGGCCATGCATTCGTTCGATAAAAATATAAATAATAATAATAATACTCTGTAATAAATAAATAAATAAATAAATATATATATAATATATATAGTATAGGGTAGTTTTATATTAGATTAGTTCGGGTTATGTAAAGGTTATTTTACGGGTTTTGAAGTCGAAATTCTGTCCGTGTAACACTACGCGATAAATACTCAATGTAAGTTATGTTCTCCTTTTTAAATTAATGTCTCGTACTTAAGTTATTATTATGCTTATTTGAGCCAAAGTAATCATGATGTTGGACTAAATATTAAAGACGGGGTAATTGGGCTTTGTACCATAATTGGGGTTTGGACAAAAGAACGACACTTGTAGAAATTAGACTATGGGCTATTAATGGGCTTTATATTTGTTTAACTAAATGATGATTTGTTAATTTTAATATAAAGATTTACAATTGGACGTCCCTATAAATAACCATATACACTCGATCAGACACGATGGGCGGGGTATTTATATGTACGAATAATCGTTCATTTAACCGGACACGGGAATGGATTAATAGTCACTAGAGTTATTAAAACAGGGGTGAAATTATGTACAAGGACACTTGGCATAATTGATAACAAAGTATTAAAACCTTGGGTTACACGCAGTCGACATCCTGGTGTAATTATTAAACAAAGTATTAAAACCTTGTTACAGTTTAAGTCCCCAATTAGTTGGAATATTTGACTTCGGGTATAAGGATAATTTGACGAGGATACTCGCACTTTAAATTTATGACCGATGGACTGTTATGGACAAAAACCAGATGGACATATTAAATAATCCAGGACAAAGGACAATTAACCCATGGGAATAAACTAAAAATCAACACGTCAAACATCATGATTACGGAAGTTTAAATAAGCATAATATATTTTATTTCATATTTCCTCGTACTTTTATTTATTGTCATTTTAATTATTGTTATTTATTTTATATTGTTAGTTAAATATCGTCATTTACTTTACGCTTCGCTTAAAAAATAAAATCGACAAACCTGTCATTAAACGGTAAACCCCCTTTTTATATATAATTATATATAATTATATATATTTTGTACAAATATAGTTATTTAAAATATAGTGTGAAATAAGCCATCTCCCTGTGGAACGAACCGGACTTACTAAAAACTATACTACTTTATGATTAGGTACACTGCCTATAGTGTTGTAGCAAGGTTTAGGTATATCCCATTTGTAAATAAATAATTAAAACTTGTGTAATTTGTATCGCTTTTCGTATCAAAAATATATAGTATTTCACGTACACCTCGCACGACATCAAGTTTTTGGCGCCGCTGCCGGGGAATCGGCGAAACGCTATATTTTTAATTTATTTTTGTATAAATATATTTATATATCATTTTAGAAAAACAATATAAAATTAAAAAAAAAAACGTTTTTCAAACTCCACGACTCGCGAAGTTTGCAGGCTTAAAACTCCACGACTCGCGGAGCCAACCTGACAGGCGCACCCAGAAACCCTATTTCGCATTAATTATGGAATATTATTAATTATTATTATTTATAAACCCTATTTAATTTATTATTATTAATATTTAGTTTTAGTTTTTAAATTAATTTGTATTTTGTATTTTAATTAGTTTTATTATAAATAAAAATTAATACTTTTATAAAATAATAAAGATAAAAATAATATTTTTATAAAAATTGTACTTTTTACAACTTTAAGTTTATTTTTATTTGTTTTTAGTATAATATTTGTATTTTATTGTTCGTAGCTAGTTTTAAATTTAGTATTTTGCCGTAGCTTATTTTTATTTCTAGGTTTTTAGGCTTTGCCGTAAAATTCCTTAAGTGCTTTTTCTTTAGATTAAGATTTAGGCTCTTTATAATTTTGCGACGCCGTTTTTAGATTTTAGTGCCTAATTAAGTTATTGCCATTTTGGATATAGAATTCCTTTAAGCTTTAATACCTTTAGGCGTAACTTTTTAGATTTAATTTTTAGACTTTTAAGTTACGACGCGCTATTTTCTTATTTTTATTTTTCGACGTTTTTCGACGCGCATTCTTTTTCTTTCTTATTTCTCGACGCTTTAGTTTTTAGGACTTAGAAATTTTCTCTATTTCTTATCTAATATCTCAAACGGAAAGAAAAATTATTTAAGTGGTTAAATTAATGGACGTTGACAATTTTCTGCTTCGTAGTAATAGTTGGATTTGTTAGTGGCTGAGTTATGAGCTTCTGATTTAAAGGGTTCTGGCTCCCTGCTGCATCTTTTGGCTATTCGAAACGTGGGCAAAAGCAGAAAAGTCTATTAATTGGACAACTTATATAAGTTTTTCTGTTTTTATAAATAATAGGATAATTAGTAAATGCACCACATTGTAGCTAAAATTTGGCCATCGCAATAAAATGGAAAATTTTGAAAACAAGGCTATGGAAACTCTTTTTGATATCCAAAATCAATTAAATCAATACTCTCAAACGGGTGTTGATGACAATTCGTTCGGTCAATCTTGGATCACGAATGACGAAACAATAACTGGTTGTGAAATCTGTGGAGATTATCACTCAACATGGGAATGTTATTATTACGTTCCTATGGAAAATTACGCACCCACGGAACCTGAATGAAATGATTACGAAGAATACAATTCAAATTGGGATTATTCCCAAGAATATTTCCAAACTCAACAACCAGTAGACGAGGAAAATTACGTGTCTGAAAATTTATTAGACAATATGAAAATCAAACTCGAAGAACTCGATGCTCAAAATGAACAAATGAGAGAGTTTGTAAATCGGCAAGCTGAAACTCTATCAGATTACACACATGTTGATCTGAGGAGTATTGTGCAAGAAAATCTCATATCATCGAATTTTGATGAATTCAAGAGTTCCGAAATCACCAACTATCCCGATGATACTTTTTATTCAGTTTTACTAATTTCACAACATATCGACACATTAGCATCTACCGACGAAATCATCGATCCATCTATGGATGAAGAATAAGTAAGGGTGACAAATTGGTACTCTTGGGAAAACGATAACGTTGAAAATTTTACCCCCGAGACCAAAATGGTGAGACCAATAAGTACCATTAATGAAGAAGAATTTGCTTTGATCCCGAACTTCACCATTCCACAACCTTCCAACCCAATATTCTCAATAGACGAGTCATCCACCGGAAATGAACTACGAGCTGTAATAGATAATGACACCTCGAATTTCACCCAATTGGGTAATAGAGGTGAAAACTTTGATCCTGAGAATAAAAGGAAGGAAATATTAGGAATTGTCCACCCTATAGAAATATGTATGTCGGTGTATATCGATCCATTTGACCAAGAACCAGAAAAGAGATATATCAATTTACTAAAAGCTACACTTAAAAAAGAATTAAGTAGTGACAATCGGGCGAGTCTAAACTTTAAACCCATTGATATATTATACACCACCCGAGATGTAAATAACTGGCTCACTACTCTAATTCGTGGAACTTATTCTACCGATTTCACATGTCGTCAGCTAAGTGTGGGGAAGTCTAACCCCACTTAACGTTAAATTTGGGGTTTGGGTTAGTGCATAACTCGTTAATAAAAATGCATGATAATTTAGGGTAAAAGACGCATTTTTAAAGATTAGCAAACAGTTCAGAAAAGCAACCGTTTTTGAAGAAAAATATGTGTGATAAAACAAGAAGGAATGAACGATGAGGCGCGCCATCTATCATTCGATGAGCTTTGTAATTACAAACTGGGTATTTTTAATTACTTTTCTACACTAATCACCCTCATGAATTTATAATTATAGTCTGATTTCATGCAAATGAGGGCATTGCATGATCTCAAGTGTGGGGAAGGGTTATAAATTCTCTCGGGTTTGCACTTAGTTTATTTGCCAAATTTTGTGAAAATTTGAAAAAATTTCAACTAAATGAAGTCAAAATCATGTTTATACATATTTATGAACGATGAAAACTAGGTGTTAATACCGAAATTATCGTTACCTCGGAAAGGACATAAATTGAGAAACACCCTAAAACGATTGAATTCATTTAAAATGGAATAAAGGAGAATAAAAAGGCAAAGAAAGAAACTAAGTGTGGGGAGAATGTACCAAGTTATTCAATTAAAAACTATCTATCACATGTTTCTGTAAAGTTATTGCAGGTACTTTTGTTTTGGACGATTTTAATCAGTTTTACCCGATTTACTGTAATATATTTGAAAGAAAAGATGGATCTACACGATGAATCAATTCCATCATTAAAAGGAAGTAAAGTCTTCCGAAAAAGAAACGCGCTTCTTGATTTAGGTCATGAAGTTGTCGTCCAGACCAGCTGTAGGTTGACGAAAAATCTAGAAAAGTCATCTCTAAAATCAGTAGGAAATCCACGGACCTCAGCATCAAACAGGGTCGCCAAGTGGTCAGATTTATCCTAACCATGAGAAGGATTTATCTCGTACAATGGGGGGCACCGTGCAAATTAGCTTGATAAGACTAATGAATCAGATCCCCAGAAAGGATAATCTCCTTAAAGATTAAAAATCAGCTTTTAAGACTGATATTACTCAATCCTTGAGATTGACCTTAAAAATTGAGAATTCAAACTCATGGAATTCAATGATATCTAAACTTGAGCTTGAACGAGAAAATATTTTGATCAAAATTACAAACCGATTTGTTTTCTGAAAACCCATTTTTAATGCGTTCATTACCATTGAACGTAAAATCCTAGGAATTCACCTGGAATTCATTAGGTCACCTGAACCGAATCGGGTGTCAACCGTAAGAACGGTGGTTGCATAGCATGGTCGGAGACATGACCTTGTGCCAGACCAAAAAAATTATAGGATGATCTTACTATTGCTCCTACAAAGGATAGTAATAGCATCCGACACGTTTTTGGACCATAATCAAATGCATGTCATTAGACATTGCCTTAACAGTTTCTTGTTCATCGCTTTTCTTTACAACCGGACGGTAGTTTGCCGAAAGGTAATATACGAGACAAGTAAACTGGACGTGTTGCTTTCCTAATACAAGGTTAGCAAGTGGGTAACATAAAACCACAAGTGTTGAGCTAAAATTTTCAAATCTGAAACCCACACAACCCACAAAAATATTTTGCAAACACTGGTGAAGGGTTATTCCGGAAAACTTGTCTAGGGTAAAAGCTAGATTGAATTTTCAAAAGATCAAATGTTTTCATAAAGATCCAATTTCCTAACGGATCTAAATTTTCATAGTCATGTGGGACTGTAAACCGCCTTTCAAATGTGCACTTTGCTTTGGAAACCGAAAGTAAATCGGCTATTTGATTGCAAGTGTCGTTGACCTAAACCCGAGGCAACTGTGGATGACACACCCACCTTTAACCATGGTTCTATCGTTACTATCATTGTTTATACCGCCATCTCAAAATCACTGATGTATAAAGTGTGAAGAATAAAGAAGTGATTCGTGTGATGTATTATATTATTTCAAGTTATGTATTGCTTGAGGACAAGCAACGTTCAAGTGTGGGGATATTTGATAGTGCTCCAAATGAACATATATTTAGTAGCAATATCCTCCCAATATGTAAATTATTTAGTTGTAATTGTCCTATTTTAAGTTGTAATCGTTTATATTAAATAAGTGCGAAGACAAAAGGCGAAAACGATGATTTGAAGACGCAAATGACCAAAAAGCTCAAATGTATAAGATACAATCCAAGTGGTTCAATTTATTGATGAGAAACGTCTAAAAATGACAAGAGTACAAGTTGCGGAACGCAAAATATACGATATAAAATAATACGCAAGGACGTTCGAAAATCCGGAACCGGGACATGAGTCAACTCTCAACGCTCGACGCAACGGACTAAAAATTACAAGTCAACTATGCACATAAATATAATATATTATTTAAATAATTCTTAAAATTATTTATATATTATATTATTATTTAATAACGTCGACAAGCAAAGATCCAAAATGATGTGAGGTGGAAAATCAAACTCCACGACTCGCGGAGTTTGAAGGCCAAAAACTCCACGACTCGCGGAGCTGTCAGAAATCAAAATGCCTATAAAAGGCCATGCATTCGTTCGATAAAAATATAAATAATAATAATAATACTCTGTAATAAATAAATAAATAAATATATATATAATATATATAGTATAGGGTAGTTTTATATTAGATTAGTTCGGGTTATGTAAAGGTTATTTTACGGGTTTTGAAGTCGAAATTCTGTCCGTGTAACACTACGCGATAAATACTCAATGTAAGTTATGTTCTCCTTTTTAAATCAATGTCTCGTACTTAAGTTATTATTATGCTTATTTGAGCCAAAGTAATCATGATGTTGGACTAAATATTAAAGACGGGGTAATTGGGCTTTGTACCATAATTGGGGTTTGGACAAAAGAACGACACTTGTGGAAATTAGACTATGGGCTATTAATGGGCTTTATATTTGTTTAACTAAATGATAATTTGTTAATTTTAATATAAAGATTTACAATTGGACGTCCCTATAAATAACCATATACACTCGATCGGACACGATGGGCTGGGTATTTATATGTACGAATAATCGTTCATTTAACCGGACACGGGAATGGATTAATAGTCACTAGAGTTATTAAAACAGGGGTGAAATTATGTACAAGGACACTTGGCATAATTGATAACAAAGTATTAAAACCTTGGGTTACACGCAGTCGACATCCTGGTATAATTATTAAACAAAGTATTAAAACCTTGTTACAGTTTAAGTCCCCAATTAGTTGGAATATTTGACTTCGGGTATAAGGATAATTTGACGAGGACACTCGCACTTTAAATTTATGACCGATGGACTGTTATGGACAAAAACCAGATGGACATATTAAATAATCCAGGACAAAGGACAATTAACCCATGGGAGTAAACTAAAAATCAACACGTCAAACATCATGATTACGGAAGTTTAAATAAGCATAATATATTTTATTTCATATTTCCTCGTACTTTTATTTATTGTCATTTTAATTATTGTTATTTATTTTATATTGTTAGTTAAATATCGTCATTTACTTTACGCTTCGCTTAAAAAATAAAATCGACAAACCTGTCATTAAAGGGTAAACCCCCTTTTTATATATTATTATATATAATTATATATTTTTTGTACAAATATAGTTATTTAAAATATAGTGTGAAATAAGTCATCTCCCTGTGGAACGAACCGGACTTACTAAAAACTATACTACTTTACGATTAGGTACACTGCCTATAGTGTTGTAGCAAGGTTTAGGTATATCCCATTTGTAAATAAATAATTAAAACTTGTGTAATTTGTATCGCTTTTCGTATAAAAAATATATAGTATTTCACGTACACCTCGCACGACATCAGTGGCTAACATTTCAGCTTCATCAATTGGTTCTGTTTCTTCTCCTAAAGAACATTCTCATGTTCCTTATAATTCTGGAAATTCTTCTAATAATTCTGCATGTGAATCTATAGTTTGAATATAATAACATGTATCATCTGCAGATTGTGGTTGTTGCATGGCTCTATCAACAGAAAAGGTAACACTCTCGTCCTCTATACTTAGGGTCAGTTTCTTACCGAACACGTCTATTATTGCTTTAGCCGTGTTTAAGAATGGTCTTCCTAATATGAGAGAAACTCGAGATTCTTCTTCCATGTCCAGAATAACAAAATCTACTGGAAATACTAAAGTACCAACTTTAACTAGCATGTTCTCCATTATCCCTCTAGGATATTTTACTGATCGATCGGCTAGTTGTATACTTATTCGTGTTGGTTTCAATTCTCCGAGGTCTAGTTTAGCGTATAGTGAATACGGCATTAAATTTATACTAGCACATAAGTCTGCCAATGCTTCTATTGAACTAAGACTACCCAGAAAACATGGAATTGTGAAACTTCCTGGATCTGATAATTTTTCTGGTATCTTATTTAACAGCACTGCAGAACAATTTGCATTCATAGTAACAGCCGAGAGTTCTTCCATTTTCTTTCAATTTGTGATTAGATCTTTCAAGAATTTGGCATATCTAGGCATTCCTGAAATCACATCAATGAAAGAAAGATTTACATTTATTTGTTTAAACATATTCAAGAATTTGGATTGCTCGGCTTCAAGTCTTTTTTTTCTCATTTTACTCGGGTAAGGAAGTGGTGGTTGGTATGGTTTAACATAAGGTTTAGCCTTAACTGTATTATCTTCATTAACCTTTTCAACTACTGGTTCTGTTTCCTTATTGAAATGTCCCGTTCATATTGATTATAAACGTTCCATATTAATTGATTTCGTTGCGAGGTTTTGACCTCTATATGAGACGTTTTTCAAAGACCGCATTCATTTTTAAAACAACCATAACCTTTATTTTATCAATAAAGGTTTCAAAAGCATTACGTAGATTATCAAATAATGATAATCTAAAATATAATGTTTACACACGACCATTACATAATGGTTTACAATAGAAATATATTACATCGACATATATTTCTTGAATGCAGTTTTTACATAATATCATACAAACATGGACTCCAAATCTTGTCCTTATTTTAGTATGCAACAGCGGAAGCTCTTAGTATTCACCTGAGAATAAACATGCTTTAAACGTCAACAAAAATGTTGGTGAGTTATAGGTTTAACCTATATATATCAAATCGTAACAATAGACCACAAGATTTCATATTTCAATACACATCCCATACATAGAGATAAAAATCATTCATATGGTGAACACCTGGTAAACGACATTAACAAGATGCATATATAAGAATATCCCGATCATTCCGGAACACCCTTCGGATATGATATAAATTTCAAAGTACTAAAGCATCCGGTACTTTGGATGGGGTTTGTTAGGCCCAATAGATCTATCTTTAGGATTCGCGTCAATTAGGGTGTCTGTTCCCTAATTCTTAGATTATCAGACTTAATAAAAAGTGGCATATTCGATTTCAATAATTCAACCATAGAATATAGTTTCACGTACTTGTGTCTATTTTGTAAATCATTTATAAAACCTGCATGTATTCTCATCCCAAAAATATTAGATTTTAAAAGTGGGACTATAACTCACTTTCACAGATTTTTACTTCGTCGGGAAGTAAGACTTGGCCACTGGTTGATTCATGAACCTATAACAATATATACATATATATCAAAGTATGTTCAAAATATATTTACAACACTTTTAATATAATTTGATGTTTTAAGTTTATTAAGTCAGCTGTCCTCGTTAGTAACCTACAACTAGTTGTCCACAGTTAGATGTATAGAAATAAATCAATAAATATTATCTTGAATCAATCCACGACCCAGTGTATACGTATCTCAGTATTGATCACAACTCAAACTATATATATTTTGGAATCAACCTCAACCCTGTATAGCTAACTCCAACATTCACATATAGAGTGTCTATGGTTGTTCCGAAATATATATAGATGTGTCGACATGATAGGTCGAAACATTGTATACGTGTCTATGGTATCTCAAGATTACATAATATACAATACAAGTTGATTAAGTTATGGTTGGAATAGATTTGTTACCAATTTTCACGTAGCTAAAATGAGAAAAATTATCCAATCTTGTTTTACCCATAACTTCTTCACTTTAAATCCGTTTTGAGTGAATCAAATTGCTATGGTTTCATATTGAACTTTATTTTATGAATCTAAACAGAAAAAATATAGGTTTATAGTCGGAAAAATAAGTTACAAGTCATTTTTGTAAAGGTTGTCATTTCAGTCGAAAGAACGACGTCTAGATGACCATTTTAGAAAACATACTTCCACTTTGAGTTTAACCATAATTTTTGGATATAGTTTCATGTTCATAATAAAAATCATTTTCCCAAAATAACAACTTTTAAATCAAAGTTTATCATAGTTTTTAATTAACTAACCCAAAACAGCCCGCGGTGTTACTACGACGGCGTAAATCCGATTTTACGGTGTTTTTCGTGTTTCCAGGTTTTAAATCATTAAGTTAGCATATCATATAGATATAGAACATGTGTTTAGTTGATTTTAAAAGTCAAGTTAGAAGGATTAACTTTTATTTGCGAACAAGTTTAGAATTAACTAAACTATGTTCTAGTGATTACAAGTTTAAACCTTCGAATAAGATAGCTTTATATGTATGAATTGAATGATGTTATGAACATCATTACTACCTCAAGTTCCTTGGATAAACCTACTGGAAATGAGAAAAATAGATCTAGCTTCAAAGGATCCTTGGATGGCTTGAAAGTTCTTGAAGCAGAATAATGACACGAAAATAATTTCAAGTAAGATTTCCACTCGAAATAAGATTATTATAGTTATAGAAATTGAATTAAAGTTTGAATATGATTATTACCTTGTATTAGAAAGATAACCTACTGTTAGTAACAAAGGTTTCTTGATCTTGGATGATTACTTGGAATGGATTTAGAAAACTTAGAAGTAAACTTGCAATCTTGGAAGTATTCTTGATTTTATGAAACTAGAACTTTTGGAATTTATGAAGAACACTTAGAACTTGAAGATAGAACTTGAGAGAGAACAATTAGATGAAGAAAATTGAAGAATGAAAGTGTTTGTAGGTGTTTTTGGTCGTTGGTGTATAGATTAGATATAAAGGATATGTAATTTTGTTTTCATGTAAATAAGTCATGAATGATTACTCATATTTTTGTAATTTTATGAGATATTTCATGCTAGTTGCCAAATGATGGTTCCCACATATGTTAGGTGACTCACATGGGCTGCTAAGAGCTGATCATTGGAGTGTATATACCAATAGTACATACATCTAAAAGCTGTGTATTGTACGAGTACGAATACGGGTGCATACGAGTAGAATTGTTGATGAAACTGAACGAGGATGTAATTGTAAGAATTTTTGTTAAGTAGAAGTATTTTGATAAGTTTCTTAAAGTCTTTCAAAAGTGTATGAATACATATTAAAACACTACATGTATATACATTTTAACTGAGTCGTTAAGTCATCGTTAGTCGTTACATGTAAATGTTGTTTTGAAACCTTTAGGTTAACGATCTTGTTGAATGTTGTTAACCCATTGTTTATTATAACAAATGAGATGTTAAATTGTTATATTATCATGATATTATGATATATAATATATCTTAGTATGATATATATAGAGTTAAATGTCGTTACAACGATAATCGTTACATATATGTCTCGTTTCGAAATCATTAAGTTAGTAGTCTTATTTTTACATATGTATTTCATTGTTAATACACTTAATAATATATTTACTTATCAGTTAACATAATTAACCAAGTGTATCAATATCTTAATATGATTCATATGTACCTAGTAAGACGTTGTTATAACGATAATCGTTATATATATCGTTTTCGAGTTTCTTAAATTAATAATCTCATTTTTATGTATATAACTCATTGTTAAAATACCTAATGAGATACATACTTATAATAAAATCATGTTAACTATATATATAACCATATATATGTCATCGTATAGTTTTTACAAGTTTTAACGTTCGTGAATCACCGGTCAACTTGGGTGGTCAATTGTCTATATGAAACCTATTTCAATTAATCAAGTCTTAAAAAGTTTGATTGCTTAACATGTTGGAAACACTTAATCATGTAAATAATAATTTCATTTAATATATATATAAACATGGAAAAGTTCGGGTCACTACAGTACCTACCCGTTAAATAAATTTCGTCCTGAAATTTTAAGCAGTTGGAGGTGTTGACGTATCTTCTGGAAATAAATGCGGGTATTTCTTCTTCATCTGATCTTCACGCTCCCAGGTGAACTCGGGTCCTCTACGAGCATTCCATCGAACCTTAACAATCGGTATCTTGTTTTGTTTAAGTCTCTTAACCTCACGATCCATTATTTCGACGGGTTCTTCAATGAATTGAAGTTTTTCATTGATTTGGATTTCGTCCAACGGAATAGTGAGATCTTCTTTAGCAAAACATTTCTTCAAATTTGAGACGTGGAAAGTGTTATGTATAGCCGCGAGTTGTTGAGGTAGCTCCAGTTGGTAAGCTACTGGTTCGACACGATCTATAATCTTGAATGGTCCAATGTACCTTGGATTTAGTTTCCCCCGTTTACCAAATCGAACAACGCCTTTCCAAGGTGAAACCTTAAGCATGACCATTTCTCCAATTTCAAACTCTATATCTTTTCTTTTACTGTCCGCGTAGCTCTTTTGTCGACTTTGGGCAGTTTTCAATCTTTGTTGAATTTGGATGATTTTCTCGGTAGTTTCTTGTATTATCTCTGGACCCGTAATCTGTCTATCCCCCACTTCACTCCAACAAATCGGAGACCTGCACTTTCTACCATAAAATGCTTCAAACGGCGCCATCTCAATACTTGAATGGTAGCTGTTGTTGTAGGAAAATTCTGCTAACGGTAGATGTCGATCCCAACTGTTTCCGAAATCAATAACACAAGCTCGTAGCATGTCTTCAAGCATTTGTATCGTCCTTTCGCTCTTCCCATCAGTTTGTGGATGATAGGCAGTACTCATGTCTAGACGAGTTCCCAATGCTTGCTGTAATGTCCGCCAGAATCTTGAAATAAATCTGCCATCCCTATCAGAGATAATAGAGATTGGTATTCTATGTCTGGAGACGACTTCCTTCAAATACAGTCTTGCTAACTTCTCCATCTTGTCATCTTCTCTTATTGGTAGGAAGTGTGCTGACTTGGTGAGACGATCAACTATTACCCAAATAGTATCATAACTACTTGCAGTCCTTGGCAATTTAGTAATGAAATCCATGGTAATGTTTTCCCATTTCCATTCCGGAATTTTAGGTTGTTGTAGTAGACCTGATGGTTTCTGATATTCAGCTTTGACCTTAGAACACGTCAAACATTCTCCTACATATTTAGCAATATCGGCTTTCATACCTGGCCACCAAAAATGTTTCTTAAGATCCTTGTACATCTTCCCCGTTCCAGGATGTATTGAGTATCTGGTTTTATGAGCTTCTCTAAGTACCATTTCTCTCATATCTCCAAATTTTGGTACCCAAATTCTTTCAGCCCTATACTGGGTTCCGTCTTCCCGAATATTAAGATGCTTCTCCGATCCTTTGGGTATTTCATCCTTTAAATTTCTCTCTTTTAAAACTCCTTGTTGCGCCTCCTTTATTTGAGTAGTAAGGTTAGTGTGAATCATTATATTCATAGATTTTACTCGAATGGGTTCTCTGTCCTTTCTGCTCAAGGCGTCAGCTACCACATTTGCCTTCCCCGGGTGGTAACGAATCTCAAAGTCGTAATCATTCAACAATTCAATCCACCTACGCTGCCTCATATTCAGTTGTTTCTGATTAAATATGTGTTGAAGACTTTTGTGGTCGGTATATATAATACTTTTGACCCCATATAAGTAGTGCCTCCAAGTCTTTAATGCAAAAATAACCGCGCCTAATTCCAAATCATGTGTCGTATAATTTTGCTCGTGAATCTTCAATTGTCTAGACGCATAAGCAATCACCTTCGTTCGTTGCATTAATACACAACCGAGACCTTGCTTTGATGCGTCACAATAAATCACAAAATCATCATTCCCTTCAGGAAATGACAATATAGGTGTCGTAGTTAGCTTTTTCTTCAATAACTGAAACGCTTTCTCTTGTTCATCCTTCCATTCAAATTTCTTCCCTTTATGCGTTAATGCAGTCAAGGGTTTTGCTATTCTGGAAAAGTCTTGGATGAACCTTCTGTAGTAACCAGCTAGTCCTAAAAACTGGCGTATGTGTTTCGGAGTTTTCGGGGTTTCCTACTTTTCAACAGTTTCTATCTTTGCCGGATCCACCTTAATACCTTCTTTGTTCACTATGTGACCGAGGAATTGAACTTCTTCCAACCAAAATGCACACTTTGAAAACTTAGCGTACAATTCTTTCTTCCTCAATACTTCTAACACCTTTCTCAAATATTCACCGTGTTCTTGGTCATTCTTTGAGTAAATAAGTATGTCATCAATGAAAACAATGACAAACTTGTCAAGGTATGGTCCACACACTCGGTTCATAAGGTCCATGAACACAGCTGGTGCATTAGTTAAACCAAACGGCATGACCATAAACTCGTAATGACCGTAACGTGTTCTGAAAGCAGTCTTTGGAATATCATCTTCTTTCACCCGCATTTGATGATACCCGGAACGTAAGTCAATCTTTGAATAAACAGACGAGCCTTGTAGTTGATCAAATAAGTCGTCGATTCTCGGTAGTGGGTAACGGTTCTTGATGGTAAGTTTGTTCAACTCTCGGTAGTCGATACACAACATGAATGTACCATCTTTCTTCTTGACAAACAAAACAGGAGCTCCCCACGGTGATGTGCTTGGTCGAATAAAACCACGCTCTAAAAGTTCTTGTACTTGGCTTTGCAGTTCTTTCATCTCACTGGGTGCGAGTCTGTAAGGAGCACGAGCTATTGGTGCAGCTCCTGGTACAAGATCTATTTGAAATTCAACGGATCGATGTGGGGGTAATCCCGGTAATTCTTTCAGAAATACATTGGAAAATTCTTTTGCGACGGGAACATCATTGATGCTCTTTTCTTCAGTTTGTACTTTCTCGACGTGTGCTAGAACAGCATAGCAACCTTTTCTTATTAGTTTTTGTGCCTTCAAATTACTAATAAGATGTAGCTTCATGTTGCCCTTTTCTCCGTACATCATTAAGGGTTCTCCTTCTTCTCGTACAATGCGAATTGCATTTTTATAACATAAGATCTCTGCTTTCACCTTCTTCAGCCAGTCTATGCCAACTATTACATCAAAACTCCCTAACTCTACTGGTATCAAATCAATCTTAAATATTTCGCTACCCAGTTTAATTTCTCGATTTCGGCATATATTATCTGCTGAAATTAATTTACCGTTTGCTAATTCGAGTAAAAATTTACTATCCAACGGCGTCAATGGACAACTTAATTTAGCACAAAAATCTCTATTCATATAGCTTCTATCCGCACCCGAATCAAATAAAACGTAAGCAGATTTATTGTCAATAAGAAACGTACCCGTAACAAGCTCCGGGTCTTCCTGTGCCTCTGCCGCATTAATATTGAAAACTCTTCCGCGGCCTTGTCCATTCGTGTTCTCCTGGTTCGGGCAATTTCTAATAATGTGGCCCGGTTTTCCACATTTATAACAAACTACATTGGCATAACTTGCTCCGACACTACTTGCTCTGCCATTACTCGTTCCGACACCATTTGTTCCTTTCGTTCTGTTAACCCCTGGTCCGTAGACCTCACACTTCATCGCGCTATGACCATTTCTTTTACACTTGTTGCAAAATTTGGTGCAGAACCCCGAGTGATACTTTTCACACCTTTGGCATAGCTGCTTCTGATTGTTGTTGTTGTTGTTGCGGTTGTTATTGTTGTTGGGATGATTGTTGTAGTTGCTGTTGTTGTTGTTGTTGTTGTTGTTGGGCCGTTTGTTGTAGTTGCGATTGATGTTGCGATTGTTGGGATAATTGTTGCGATTATTATTGTAATTGCTGTTGTTGTTGTATTGGTGATTCTTATCACCGTTTTCCTCCCACTTTCTTTTGACTTGCTTCACATTGGCCTCTTTAGCCGTCCGTTCTTTAATTCTTTCCTCAATCTGGTTCACTAGTTTGTGAGCCATTCTACATGCCTGTTGTATGGAGGCGGGCTCGTGTGAACTTATATCTTCTTGGATTCTTTCCGGTAATCCTTTCACAAACGCGTCGATCTTCTCTTCCTCATCTTCGAACGCTCCCGGACACAATAGGCACAATTCTGTGAATCGTCTTTCGTACGTGGTAATATTAAATCCTTGGGTTCGTAACCCTCTAAGTTCTGTCTTGAGCTTATTGACCTCGGTTCTGGGATGGTACTTCTCGTTCATCAAATGCTTGAATGCTGACCACGGTAGTGCGTACGCATCATCTTGTCCCACTTGCTCTAGATAGGTATTCCACCATGTTAACGCAGAACCTATGAAGGTATGCGTAGCGTACTTCACTTTGTCCTCTTCAGTACACTTACTTATGGCAAACACTGATTCGACCTTCTCGGTCCACCGTTTCAATCCGATCGGTCCTTCGGTTCCATCAAATTCCAAAGGTTTGCAGGCAGTGAATTCTTTGTAGGTGCATCCTACACGATTTTCTGTACTGCTAGATCCAAGGTTATTGTTGGTATGTAGCGCAGCCTGTACTGCGGCTATGTTTGAAGCTAGAAAAGTATGGAATTCCTCTTCATTCATATTCACGGTGTGTCGAGTAGTCGGTGCCATTTCCTTCAAAATAGTCAAATGGAACAAGTTAATCATACCGAATATTAAGAGTAGTTAATAGTATTTCGTAGCATAATATGAACTCATTTATAAAAGCTTTTTCTTCATATTAGCGTTTTATAAGTTTAAATTCGGGTAGTACCTACCCGTTAAGTTCATACTTAGTAGCTAATATACAATTCAACTACTACAATTCTATATGAAAAACTTATTATAATAATATTTCGCGTTCAAATTTTTATACAATATTTTACAAACTTACAATACCGCTTATTTTACATAAAGCACGAAATATAGCACACAATAACTTTGATACAAGATAGTTGTAAAGATAATTCTAGCTAGTACACAAGTCGTTCAGCAAAGGCAATAAAGACACGTAATTCATACGTCCAGAAACAAGTCATGCATTCTGGTTTTACTAGGACTACTTCCCATCCTTGGTCTTGTGGAACATAATCGTTATGGCCGTTGATAAGACAGCGTGTTGTAACGTCGTCAAAGGGACGAGGGATACGTAATGTCCAACAGTCCTGTAACAATCTAAAAACCTCATTTCTTACCCCAATTACCGACTCCGTCACTTGTGAGAATGTTTTGTTTAATAGTTGTAGCCCGATGTTCTTGTTCTCACTTTGGTGAGAAGCGAACATTACTAACCCGTAAGCATAACATGCTTCTTTACGTTGCATGTTAGCCGCTTTTTCTAAATCACGAAGTCCTATATTTGGATACATTGAGTCAAAATAATTTCTTAACCCATTGCGTAAAATAGCATTTGGGTTCCCCGCAATATATGCGTCAAAGTAAACACATCGTAACTTATGGGTTTCCCAATGTGATATCCCCCATCTTTCAAACGAAAGTCTCTTATAAACCAAGACATTCTTGGAACGTTCTTCGAATGTCTTACAAACTGATTTCGCCGTAAATAGTTGTGCCGAAGAATTCTGACCGACTCTAGACAAGATTTCATCAATCATGTCTCCGGGTAGGTCTCTTAAAATATTGGGTTGTCTATCCATTTTGTGTTTTTATACTGTAAAATAGACAAGAGTTAGATTCATAAAAAAAAATACTTATTAATACAAGCAATTTTTACATATATCATAAAGCATAAGCACACTATATTACATATATTACACCACACGAATACAACTATCTTATTCCGACTCGCTTGTTTCTTCTTCTTCGGTTTTGGTTCGTTTTGTCAGGTTTCTAGGGATATATGATGTTCCCCTAATACGAGCTGTCGTTTTCCACAACGGTTTAGAAAAACCTGGTGGTTTAGAGGTTCCCGGGTCATTGTTACAACTTAAGGGCTTCGGGGGTTGACGATACATATAAAGTTCATCGGGGTTGGAATTAGATTTCTCTATTTTTATGCCCTTTCCCTTATTATTTTCTTTTGCCTTTTTAAATTCAGTTGGGGTAATTTCTATAACATCATCGGAATTCTCGTCGGAATCCGATTCATTGGAGAATTGGTAATCCTCCCAATATTTTGCATCCTTGGCGGAAACACCATTGACCATAATTTACCTTGGTCGGTTGGTTGAGGATTTTCTTTTACTTAACCGTTTTATTATTTCCCCCACCGGTTCTATTTCCTCCTCCGGTTCCTCCTCTTCCGGTTCTGATTCTTCTTCCGGTTCTGATTCTTCTTCCGGTTCTTCTTCGGGAACTTGTGAATCAGTCCAATATATATTTGACTCTTCGTTATTATTAGGTGAGTCAATGGGATTTGTGCTAGAGGTAGACATCTATCACACAATATCAAACATGTTAAGAGATTAATATATCACATAATATATACATGTTAAAAATATATAGTTTCCAACAAAAATGTTAAGCAATCATTTTTAAAGAAAACACGGTCGAAGTCCAGACTCACTAATGCATCCTAACAAACTCGATAAGACACACTAATGCAAATTTTCTGGTTCTTTAAGACCAACGCTCGGATACCAACTGAAATGTCCCGTTCATATTGATTATAAACGTTCCATATTAATTAATTTCGTTGCGAGGTTTTGACCTCTATATGAGACGTTTTTCAAAGACTGCATTCATTTTTAAAACAACCATAACCTTTATTTTATCAATAAAGGTTTCAAAAGCATTACGTAGATTATCAAATAATGATAATCTAAAATATACTGTTTACACACGACCATTACATAATGGTTTACAATAGAAATATATTACATCGACATATGTTTCTTGAATGCAGTTTTTACATAATATCATACAAACATGGACTCCAAATCTTGTCCTTATTTTAGTATGCAACAGCGGAAGCTCTTAGTATTCACCTGAGAATAAACATGCTTTAAACGTCAACAAAAATGTTGGTGAGTTATAGGTTTAACCTATATATATCAAATCGTAACAATAGACCACAAGATTTCATATTTCAATACACATCCCATACATAGAGATAAAAATCATTCATATGGTGAACACCTGGTAACCGACGTTAACAAGATGCATATATAAGAATATCCCTATCATTCCGGGACACCCTTCGGATATGATATAAATTTCGAAGTACTAAAGCATTCGGTACTTTGGATGGGGTTTGTTAGGCCCAATAGATCTATATTTAGGATTCGCGTCAATTAGGGTGTCTGTTCCCTAATTCTTAGATTACCAGACTTAATAAAAAGGGGCATATTCAATTTCAATAATTCAACCATAGAATGTAGTTTCACGTACTTGTGTCTATTTTGTAAATCATTTATAAAACCTGCATGTATTCTCATCCCAAAAATATTAGATTTTAAAAGTGGGACTATAACTCACTTTTACAGATTTTTACTTCGTCGGGAAGTAAGACTTGGCCACTGGTTGATTCACGAACCTATAACAATATATACATATATATCAAAGTATGTTCAAAATATATTTACAACACTTTTAATATATTTTGATGTTTTAAGTTTATTAAGTCAGCTGTCATCGTTAGTAACCTACAACTAGTTGTCCACAGTTAGATGTACAGAAATAAATCGATAAATATTATCTTGAATCAATCCACGACCCAGTGTATACGTATCTCAGTATTGATCACAACTCAAACTATATATATTTTGGAATCAACCTCAACCCTGTATAGCTAACTCCAAACATTCACATATAGAGTGTCTATGGTTGTTCCGAAATATATATAGATGTGTCGACATGATAGGTCGAAACATTGTATACGTGTCTATGGTATCTCAAGATTACATAATATACAATACAAGTTGATTAAGTTATGGTTGGAATAGATTTGTTACCAATTTTCACGTAGCTAAAATGAGAAAAATTATCCAATCTTGTTTTACCCATAACTTCTTCATTTTAAATCCGTTTTGAGTGAATCAAATTGCTATGGTTTCATATTGAACTCTATTTTATGAATCTAAACAGAAAAAGTATAGGTTTATAGTCAGAAAAATAAGTTACAAGTCATTTTTGTAAAGGTAGTCATTTCAGTCGAAAGAACGACGTCTAGATGACCATTTTAGAAAACATACTTCCACTTTGAGTTTAACCATAATTTTTGGATATAGTTCCATGTTCATAATAAAAATCATTTTCCCAGAATAACAACTTTTAAATCAAAGTTTATCATAGTTTTTAATTAACTAACCCAAAACAGCCCGCGGTGTTACTACGACGGCGTAAATCCGATTTTACGGTGTTTTTCGTGTTTCCAGGTTTTAAATCATTAAGTTAGCATATCATATAGATATAGAACATGTGTTTAGTTGATTTTAAAAGTCAATTTAGAAGGATTAACTTTTATTTGCGAACAAGTTTAGAATTAACTAAACTATGTTCTAGTAATTACAAGTTTAAACCTTCGAATAAGATAGCTTTATATGTATGAATCGAATGATGTTATGAACATCATTACTACCTCAAGTTCCTTGGATAAACCTACTGGAAATGAGAAAAATAGATCTAGCTTCAAAGGATCCTTGGATGGCTTGAAAGTTCTTGAAGCAGAATCATGACACGAAAACAATTTCAAGTAAGATTTCCACTCGAAATAAGATTGTTATAGTTATAGAAATTGAATTAAAGTTTGAATATGATTATTACCTTGTATTAGAAAGATAACCTACTGTAAGTAACAAAGGTTTCTTGATCTTGGATGATTACTTGGAATGGATTTAGAAAACTTAGAAGTAAACTTGCAATCTTGGAAGTATTCTTGATTTTATGAAACTAGAACTTTTGGAATTTATGAAGAACACTTAGAACTTGAAGATAGAACTTGAGAGAGAACAATTAGATGAAGAAAATTAAAGAATGAAAGTGTTTGTAGGTGTTTTTGGTCGTTGGTGTATGGATTAGATATAAAGGATATGTAATTTTGTTTTCATGTAAATAAGTCATGAATGATTACTCATATTTTTGTAATTTTATGAGATATTTCAAGCTAGTTGCCAAATGATGGTTCCCACATGTGTTAGGTGACTCACATGGGCTGCTAATAGCTAATCATTGGAGTGTATATACCAATAGTACATACATCTAAAAGCTGTGTATTGTACGAGTACGAATACGGGTGCATACGAGTAGAATTGTTGATGAAACTGAACGAGGATGTAATTGTAAGCATTTTTGTTAAGTAGAAGTATTTTGATAAGTGTATTGAAGTCTTTAAAAAGTGTATGAATACATATTAAAACACTACATGTATATACATTTTAACTGAGTCGTTAAGTCATCGTTAGTCGTTACATGTAAATGTTGTTTTGAAACCTTTAGGTTAACGATCTTGTTGAATGTTGCTAACCCATTGTTTATTATAACAAATGAGATGTTAAATTTTTATTTTATCATGATATTATGATATATAATATATCTTAGTATGATATATATACAGTTAAATGTCGTTACAACGATAATCGTTACATATATGTCTCGTTTCGAAATCATTAAGTTAGTAGTCTTATTTTTACATATGTATTTAATTGTTAATACACTTAATAATATATTTACTTATCATTTACATAATTAACCAAGTGTATCAATATCTTAATATGATTCATATGTACCTAGTAAGACGTTGTTATAACGATAATCGTTATATATATCGTTTTCGAGTTTCTTAAATTAATAGTCTCATTTTTATGTATATAACTCATTGTTAAAATACCTAATGAGATACATACTTATAATAAAATCATGTTAACTATATATATAACCATATATATGTCATCGTATAGTTTTTACAAGTTTTAACGTTCGTGAATCACCGGTCAACTTGGGTGGTCAATTGTCTATATGAAACCTATTTCAATTAATCAAGTCTTAACAAGTTTGATTGCTTAACATGTTGGAAACACTTAATCATGTAAATAACAATTTCATTTAATAAATATATAAACATGGAAAAGTTCGGGTCACTACACTTATCTTGTTCAGATTGTGGTTCTTGTGGAGTAGGAATAGCGTCATCAGAAATTACAGGTATTTCAGGTGGTTTAAGTGTAATACCACTTCTCGTGGTTATGGCTTTAGCTGTTTCATTCCGGGGGTTAGCATTTGTATCACTAGGTAGACTTCTCGATTTTCTTTCACCTATCAACCTTGCTAGATTGCTTACTTCTTGTTCCAAATTTTGGATAGAAGCTTGTTGATTTCTAAATGCTTGAGCATTTTATTCATTGGTTTGTTTCTGAGATGTGAAAAACTGCGTTTGAGATTCAACTAGCTTTGACATCATATCTTCTAAATTTGGATTTTTATCATCGGTTTGTGGTGGTTTGTTTTGAAAAATAGGTCTTTGCTGATTGTAAGTATTGTTGGATACTTGTTGATTGCTAGGACCTTGTTGGTTGTTGTATGGAACATTTCGGTTATAATTCTAGTTTTGATTGTAGATTGGTCTTGACGGTTGATAATTATTCTGATAATTATTTCCAGGCCTTTGGTTCATGTATGAAACATTCTCTCTTTGTTCCATTGTTTGTTCAATACTGAGACAATCTTTTGTCAAATGTGGCCTCCACACTGCTCACAACGAATTCATATTGAGTGAATATCTTTAGTCATCTTTTCCATTCGTCTCTCAACAGCATCTATCTTTGCAGAAATGGAATCAAAGTCATGGCTATAATCGGCTCTAGCTGCTTTAGATGATCTAACGATATCTTTTTCTTGATGCCACTCATGTGAGTGGGAAGCAGTGTTATCAATAATTTTGTAAGCTTCAGTTGCGATTTTCTTCATAATGGAACCACCAGCTGCTATATCGATGTCTTTTCATGTAGTGATGTCGCATCCTTGGTAGAATATTTGTACTATTTGATAAGTGTCTAAACCATGTTGCGGACATCCTCTCAATAACTTTCCAAATCTTGTCCACGCCTCATATAGAGTTTCATTTGGCTTTTGTGTGAACGTAACAATTTCTCCTTGAAGTCTCATGGCTGTAGATGCCGGAAAGAATTTTTTAAGAAGTTTTTCAACTAAAACATCCCATGTATCAATCGCCCCTTCAGGTAACGATTCTAACTAATCTTTGGCTTCTCCCTTTAAAGTCCAGGGAAATAACATGAGATATATCTGTTCATCCTCAACTTCTCTTATTTTAAATAGAGTACAGATCCTTTTAAAAGTACGAAGATGTTTGTTTGGATCTTCCTTCGATGCACCACTAAATTGGCATTGATTAGTTACCATGTGTAGGATTTGTCCTTTGATTTCATAATCTGGCGCATTAATGTCTGGTTGAGTAATTGCGTGACCTTGGCCAGTACGTTTAGCTCTCATTCGGTCTTCCATACTTAGAGGTTCCATATTTTCCATGATTGAGTTTGTTGAATCTGAATCACTAGAGGATTCTGATTTAATGGTTTGTTCCTCGACAATCTCTGTTTGAATGATTGGTGGTTCCGGGGGAAAGGTTAATGGTTCAGGATCTCTGAATTGTCCCTGAATATCCTCCGGATTCTCAATTGTGAGGTCGGGTTCAAAAAATGGATTATCGGAAATTTGAATTGGAGTATTTGGTCGACTAGATGACGATTCTAAAGAAAAATCAACGGCGACAATATTGGCTAGATGTCTTGATCTGGTTACAGGTGGTGAACGTATAAAAGGTGGTGAACGTTTTGCTCGGCGCATTCACTGAATATCCTATTAGTTATAAAAATAAAAATTATATAAGTTATCAAATTAATAGACTTTTCTCATTTTGCCCACGTTTCAAATAGCCAATAGATGCAGCAGGTAGCTAGAACCCTTTAAATCAGAAGCCCACAACTCGCCACTAACAAATCCAACTATTATTACGAACCAGAAAATTTTGGATGTCTATCAATTTAACCACTTAAAATAATTTTTCGTTGAAATTTAAAGAAATTTTAGAGAAGAAATAGAAAATTCTATGTCCTAAAAACTAGAGCGTCGAAAAATAAGAAAGAAAAAGAGCGCGTCAGAAAACGTCGAAAAATAAAAGGTCGAAAAATAATAAAAAGAACGTAGCGCGTCGAAACTTAAAAGTCTAAAAACTAAAAATTAAAAGTTACGTCTAAAGGTATTAAAGCTTAAAGAAATTCTAAATCCAAAACGGCAATAACTTAAAAAGGTACTAAAACTTATAAAATATTAAAGCGATAAGCGACGTCGTAAAATTCTAAGGCGCCTAAATCTTAGTGTAAAGAAAAAGCACTTAAGGGATTTTACGGCAAAGCCTAAGAGTCTAGAAATAAAAATAACTATGGCAAAATACTAGATTAAAAACTAATTACGAGCGAAAAATATAGAATTAACGAATAAAAGATTAAAAAGATACGAAATATAAAAAGATATAAAAAGTGATAAAATTATTTATTTTTATAAAAATATTATTTTTAAATTTATCTTATAAAAGTATTAATTTATATATTAATAAAACTAATTAACAATTAAATTACAAATTAATTAAAATCTAAAACTAACTAATATTAAATTAAACCCTAATCTTAATTAATTAATAATAATAATAATTAAATCTTAACCCTAATTTCGTACGTACAAGGTTTCAGGCCTGTAAAGTCATTTCATGCGACCGCATGAAATTCCTTTGCTTGAGTCATGCGACCGCATAGATCCAGAAAACAGGCCAGAGGTTGGGCTGCTACAGTACCTTGGCCCGATTGCAATTATATATATATATATATATATATATATATATATATATATATATATATATATATATATATATATATATTCTCTTTTAATATTTATATAAAATATTTCTATAAATTAAATAAAAACTTATATTTTTACAAACTAAAATAAAAATACTTTATAATTTATATATTTTAAACAACTCTTAAAAATATATATATATATATATTTTCTTTTTATATTTTTATATTTTTAATATTTAAAACGTATTTTTACAAAAAAAATTAAAACTTAATAAAAATATTTTATATATATATATATATATATATATATATATATATATATATATATATATATATATATATATATATATATATATATATATATATATATATATATATAGCGTTTCACTTCCGGCGTTTAAGCAGTCCCCGGCAGCGGCGCTAAAAATACTTGATGTGCGTAGAGGTGTATACGAAATAACTTATATTTTTCTAGGAAATACTATTAAAAACGATACAATTTTACACAAGTTATTTATTTATTATAAAAGGATTTTTACCGTTTAAAGACCGGTTTGTCAATTTTAAAACTTTAGTCGCAGTTAAAACCTAATGTAAAATATTAAAAATAAAAATAACTTAATTTAAAGAATAAAGTAAATTACAATAATAAAATTGCGATAAATTAAAATGTGATAATTAAAATGACAATAAATAAAATTGCGATAATTAAAAAGTGCGATAATTAAAAGTGCAATTAAATATAATGACAGTAAATAAAAGTGCAATGAAATATGAAATAAAGGAATTATGCTTATTTAAACTTCCATAATCATGATGTTCGACGTGTTGATTTTAGTTTATTACCATGGGTTAATTGTCCTTTGTCCTGGATTATTCAATATGTCCATACGGTTTTGTCCATAGTAGTCCATCAGTCATAAATATAAAGTACGAGTGTCCTCGTCAAATTATCCTTATATCCGAAGTCAAATATTCCAAATAATTGGGGACTTAAACTATAATTACACTAATTTTCCTTGTATGTAATTCACCCCTGTTTCAATAATTCCATTAATTATTAATCCATTCCCGTGTCCGGTTAAATGAACGATTATTAGTATTTATAAATATCCCGCCCATCGTGTCCGATCGAGTGTATGTGGTTATTTATAATTACGTCCAATTGTAAATCTTTATATTAAATTAACGAACTATCATTCAATTAAACAAATATAAAGCCCATTAATAGCCCATAGTCTAATTTCCACAAGTGTCGTTCTTTTGTCCAAACCCCAATTATGGTACAAAGCCCAATTACCCCGTCTTTAATATTTAGCCCAACATCACGATTACTCCGACTTAAATAAGCATAATAATAACTTAGCTATGAGACATTAATTTAAAAAAGGTTGAACATAACTTACAATGATTAATTATAGCGTAGCTTTACACGGACAAAATTTCGACTTACACACTTACAACATTCGCTAACATACCCTTATTATTATTAAATTAAAATTAAAATTAAAATTATAATATATATATATATATATATATATATATATATATATATATATATATATATATATATATATATATATATATATATTACGTGAGAGATAGAGAGAAAAAGGTATATCACATTCGACTGAATTCGTTGCTTTTTATAGGATGTGGCCTAATACTGTTCACCATGCGATCGCATGGCATTTGTGCCTTCTGGCCATGCGATCGCATTGCCTGGGAATCCAGCTCACAAATGTTTGTTTGCTAGTTTGCCGACGGTTTTATATATAATATAATATATATATAATTTTAAGAATTAATTATATATTATATTATATTCATGTGCATAGTTGACTTGTAATTTTTAGTCCGTTGCGTCGAGCGTTGAGATTTGACTCTGGTCCCGATTCCGGATTTTCGAACGTCCTTTCGTACTATTTAATATCTTGTACTTTGCGTTTTGCGGCTCGTACTCTTGTAATTTATAGACGTTTCTCATCAATAATTTGAACCACTTTGATTGTACTTTGTACTTTTGAGCTTTTTGATCGTTTGCGTCTTCAATTCTTCGAATCTATCTTTTGTCTTCACCTTTTATTATTTAAACGAATATCACTTGTAAATAGAACATTTGCAACTAAAAGCTTGTCCTTCTTGAGGGATAATGCTATGAAATATATGTTCGTTTTTAGCATTACCAATCAAGACCTAAAACACATACAAACACTTTCATTCTTCAATTTTCTTCATCTAATTGAACTCTCTCAAGTTCTATCTTCAAGTTCTAAGTGTTCTTCATAAATTCTATAAGTTCTAGTTTCATAAAATCAAAAATACTTTCAAGTTTGCAAGTATACTTCCAAGACTTTCTAATCCATTCCAAGTAATCATCTAAGATCAAGAAACCTTTGTTACTTACAGTAGGTTATCATTCTAATTCAAGGTAATATTCATATTCAAACTTTGATTCAATTTCTATAACTATAACTATCTTAATTCGAGTAGAAAATCTTACTTGAACTTGTTTTTGTGTCATGATTCTACTTCAAGAACTTCCAAGCCATCCAAGATCCTTTGAAGCTCTAGATCATTTCTTGTTATTTCCAGTAGGTTTACCTACTATACTTGAGGTAGTAATAATGTTCATAACATCATTCGATTCTGAAAGGATCCGTTCATATACATTATAAACGATTCACAATAGTTGATTACATCGCGAGGTATTTGACCTCTATATGATACGTTTTACAAACATTGCATTCGTTTTTAAAAGACAAATTTCTTTACATCAAAAATTGACGGCATGCATACCATTTCATATTACATCCAACTATAATTGACTTAATATTAATCTTTATGAACTCAACGACTCGAATGCAACGTCTTTCAAAGTATGTCATGAATGACTCCAAGTAATATCCTTAAAATGAGCTAATGCACAGCGGAAGATTTCTTTAATACCTGAGAATAAACATGCTTTAAAGTGTCAACCAAAAGGTTGGTGAGTTCATTAGTTTATCATAATCAATCATTTCCGTAATAGTAATAGACCACAAGATTTCAGTTTCTATAAATATCCGTACACTCGCGAGTGTATAAAAGTATTCTATAAGTTGTAGGCACCCGGTAACAAGCCTTAACGTTCATGTTTTACCCTCTGAAGTACACCAGATCAGGTGTGTTTAAAATAACCTCGAAGTACTAAAGCATCCCATAGTCAGGATGGGGTTTGTCAGGCCCAATAGATCTATCTTTAGGATTCGCGCCTACCGTACATAGACAAGTAGTTTAATGTTACCAAGCTAAGGGTATATTTCTGGTTTAAACCCACATAGAATTAGTTTTAGTACTTGTGCCTATTTCGTAAAACATTTATAAAACAGCGCATGTATTCTCAGCCCAAAAATATATATAAAAAGGGAGTAATGAAACTCACCATACTGTATTTCGTAGTAAAAATACATATAACGTCATTTAACAAGTGCAAGGTTGGCCTCGGATTTACGAACCTATATTAATTATATATATTTATATGTTGGTCAATATTTATCTAACAATTTTTGGTCAAGTCATAGTGTACCACAATCCTAATGCTCGAGACTAATATGCAAAAGTCAACAAAAGTCAACTTAACCCAAAATGACTTCTAAAATTTATACGTGTTTATTATATAACTTAACTATAGTCATTTTATATATTTAAATATATTTATTAGATTTTATAATAATAAAAGTCATTTATTAATAAAAATTTATATTAGCGTTTATATATGATAAAATATACTTTTATATATCTTAAGTAGTAAAATTTATAAAGTTCACTTAATATCGTAAAACTATAGTGGTAAGTATTATTAATGTAATTATATTACGCGTGGTGAAAAATATCTTTGTATCCCCTATTTATTTGATAAAATAATATTGATCATAATAATAATAAGTAAAAGTTGTATTATTTTGTAATAATAATTATTATTATTCTATAAAAAAATAACAATATTTATATTTACTAAAAATGTTATTATGATAAAATGATAATACTAACATAATAGTAATAATGATATTTTATAATAACAATGATATTTCTATTAAAATAATAACGACGATAGTAATAATAATCATTTTAATAATAATACTAAAATTCAGTTGACTATAACTTCTAATCCGTTCATCGAAACCATTCGATATCTAAATGAAAAGTTCTTAATTTTTCGCTAGCTTTCCAATGACATGCATATCATATACCCTATCTCAGTAGCATATGTATCTAATTCAGGATTCAACAAACCTATCTAAGGACAATATCGAATGTACAAGTATGCATAATCCTATATACTCGAGCACTAGTCAGGGATACACTATTGAAATATAAAAGTTAAGTTATGAGTGCTCACGTATCAATATTGAGATTCAATATTGCAGGAAAGTACGTAGACGAAACGAAAATGATAAACGTTAGGTTGACCTCACGAGCAATACCCTCGATCAATACCCATAACCTCCATAGCTATAACCCATAATTTCCTTAGCTCTATCCCGTTTGAAAACTTATTTTAAAATCGTCTGAATATATAACTCCGTCGTAGTATTTTATGTATACTAATAATATCTTGAAATAATACAAAGAAAATATAAATGTGTAATTCGATTGAGAGAGTTTAGAGAAATATATTTTCAAGTTTCTATAAAATAATAAAACCTATTGAATTCTATTTATAATAAATTTTTGAATTATTAAAGTGAATTATTAAAGTATGAATTATTAAAGTGAATTATTAAAGTATGAATTATTAAAGTGAATTATTAAAGTATGAATTATTAAAGTGAATTATTAAAGTATGAATTATTAAAGTGAATTATTAAAGTGAATTATTAAAGTATGAATTATTAAAGTTAAAGTAAAGTAAAAGTAAAGTAAAGGTAAAGTTAAAGTATAGTAAAAGTATAAAACTATGTACGTATAATACGCGTATAAATATATATAATATTAATTTAAATCGTTATATATATTTGATAAAATAAAATATAAATATCGTTATTTTATCATACTAGTTAAGTAATGAGTGGTCAAAAAGAATAGATTTCTTAAATCACAGTGGACCTCATAACATAGGCCCGTAATCATATCATAATGTATCTGATAATTCAATCATTTGATATTATCTCTTAATTCTGTCAATAAATATATCGAAACAAATATGTTCATGTAAAGTATCATATATCTAATACTTTGTTAATGTTTTCAGTTAATATTATATATTATATATACATATCTATATACACATAATTGTTCGTGAATCGTCGAACACGGTCAAAGGATAATTAATTACATGAATGTAGTTCCAAACTTTTTGAGATTCAACATTACAAATTCTGCTTATCGTGTCGGAAACATATAAAGGTTAAGTTTAAATTTGGTCAGAAATTTTCGGGTCGTCACAGTACCTACCCGTTAAAGAAATTTCGTCCCGAAATTTGATCGAGGTCGTCATGGCTAACTATAAAAATGTTTTCATGACGAATATGAGTTGATAAATAGAGTTTTATCATCATTGAGTAATATAGATAAAACAATTTGATTACGCGAAGAGTATAAGTGAAGCTATCGCAAGAGAGTGAAATGAGTAAACGTATATTTATTTTAACCGATGACGTAGTTATGATTGATTTCCAGAATTCATTGGATTTAAAGAAAATCTTTGCAATAAGATTTGGTTCTTCAGCGATTAAGAAAATCATGACCTTCTTTGATTAAATGCGATAATCTATCTCGATTTCTCTGTCTGATATTTTACTATAAATCCACCCCCTTCGTTTCTTTATTTCCACAGCTCACACCTTCTAGTCTTTCTCCCCAATTCATACTTTAAAGCATTCATTAATATGCTTCATCCAGTATTGATTCTTGATATACTCTTAACTTTCATATCTGTCATTCTTCTTTTTCATCTACCACCGGAGGAAGTTATTTTCTTCTACCATTACCTTGGGGTTATTGTGTTTTTCATTCTCCCGTGTCTTTATATTGCTATACGCATTGATATACATGGTTTGTAATTTCGAGGTTGTTATCGGGCTTTATATTCTCCATTATATTTCGGAGCTTCATGCTTTCATTTTCTCTTCCCAGCCTTAAATCAAGCGGATAATGGTCCAGAATTCGTAGATATGAATTTTTGGATGAACATAGTTAATGTTCCAAGAAGAAAATCGTAATGGCACGATCTTAATTTGGAAACTTACCAGAATATCTGAAAATATAGAGCTATCAAGATGATATGTTCTTAATATGTTTGGAAATTGGGTAGAATGTAAGAGTCGTGTAAATAGTACATGATGACGGTATGTTCTATGAATCATCACGTTCCATTAGAAACTCAGCATGACTTACTGTAATATAATCACGTTGATCAAGTGTCATTATATTATACTAAATCATGTTTCAGTTCCCAAAACTGCTTTAAAAACATTCCTATTTTAAATTCGAATTTTTTTTTTCTTCAGAATTTAGAAACTAACACAGTTTCTTTTTATGTTGTAATGCAGATATTGCGAAGAGATAAAAGATTTTGGATAAGAATAGTTGTGAAAATATCTTCAGGAATATCGAAGATATTTATAATAAAAGATACGATAATATCTTAGAATTCTTAACATAGATGGATGATGAAGAAGATTTGTCTGTGAAGGTTTAGAATAAGAAGTAAGGTGTTTGCTAACGATTTCAGTAGACACTAAAACATTTGGATCCTTTGAAGGCAGGTTTAGTCTTTGTGTTTTGTCCACAGCCTCCTTCATGGTCTGCTCAATCCATTTTCCAGTTTCAAACCTTCTCTTTTTCTCAGCTTTAACACCATACTATTCTTTATCATCAAACTTTTGACTGTTAAAGTCGTTTACAGTTTTTGCTGCTTCATCAGCATTTTTCTAATTTCGGAGAACTAGTTCATAGTTTGGGATGTTTTTCAGAAAATTCACATTCGAAGTATGTAAGTCTAGGAGATAGACGTTATATGTATACATATAACTTTTAACGTAAAATTGTCGCGAAATTCAAAATACTGATTGCTAATTCCCAGTAGTTGGTGTGACAATTATTGTTACAGGATGTAGGTGAGTACATGATGGGGTTTTAATGAATAAGTATAGTGGATTTTCGGAGAGGCTTAAGTCGAAGGTTAATGAAGTTGTTGATAAGTTTTCTGCTAATGTGACGAGATATGAAAGGTTCCCCGGTAACCATGATGAAGGGTTTATTCGTATAAACAAATGAAGGTGATTTGCTGGAGTTGTGACAAAACTGTCTATTTTGGAAAGAGATTGAAAAATTATATTTGGTAATAAATATCAAAGGACCTGACATGGATACATGTTAAACTATAACTTTGGTTTCGAGAGCTTTTCAGGTGCATGACAGTGGGTAATGTGTGGTTGGATAATCATCTCGCATGTCTTTAGGAATTTCGAAGTGTTTGAACACATATTGTAATTGTTAATATACATATGATGTTCTAAGATTTTGAATGATACAAATATTTTTGCGAGTTCCATGAATAGAAATGAGGTTCTAGGACAGTTTTGAAGTCAAAGTATAGTTTTGAAAGATGTAGGAATCTAAGAGTGATGATTTCGGTTATATCTTGAATCGAATTCTGAGATTTTAAAATCAGAATATGTAATTAGATTTTGAATGAGTATGGTTGTTTTGATTTCTATAAAAGAATGTATATTGTTGTGAAAGTAGAGAGTATAATGGATGACTTGCTGAATCAGATTCGAAGAATGTAACATATTAATTGTGAATTTATATATCTCTCGGGTATTACCTACCCGTTAAAAAAAATTCACAATTAATATTTTGTACAAAAGAATTTTATTACAGTCTTTATGGAAATATATATGTTTATATTTCTTCAGATGTAATATAGATTTAATGAGTTAATATTAAATTAAACTCATTTGATTTATGGTTAAGGCTAGGATAGATAATTTCTAAACTTTAGAAATTACATAATCACCGTAGAATGTTTCCCCAATGAAGTTATGAATCAATACTTAATCGTTGTGGTATTCCTTAGTATCTACATGGCGTATGACGTCGATGCTCGTGGGACAGATTGTGAAGTTGAGGTTTGCGATGAGGTTGTTGTTGGTGGTGGTAATGGTACTATTGATGTTGTTGATGGTGGTACTGGTTATGCTGCTGGTGCTGCTGCTGGTATTTGTAACCTTTGCACCATATTCTCCAAAGCCACTACCCGAGAGCGAAGCTCGTTGACTTCTTCTATTACACCGGGGTGATTGTCCGTTCGGACGAGCGGATAAATAAGATCTAGAATTTGGTGTAGTATATAATCATGACGAGATACTCTGGAAATGAGAGAGAAAATGGTGTTTCGGACAGGTTCGCCAGTAAGTGCTTCAGGTTCATTGCCAAGAGGGCAAAGTGGTGGATGAAAGGGATCACCTTCTTCTTGTCTCCAATGGTTAAATAGATTACGAACCCATCCCCAATTCATCCAGAATAGATGATGGCTAATTGGTTAATCCATTCCGGTCACGCTGCTTTCGAAGCTCATGTGGAAATCCATATCGGCATAGCTGTCGGAATCCGAGGAACTCAAACTGGTTGAGGGATCCATCTTGTATGATCAGGGAAAGAATTTTTTTGTATGAAATAGATTGTAGAATTTAGATTTGGTATTCTTCAATACATAATTTACATATGTATATATAATACCAAAATCCCATAAATTACGGAGGAATCTTTGAAAGATGTCAGTCAAAGTTCACAGTAACAGATATGCTAAGATAAGAATTCGTCTATACACTATTATGCAATAAATGTAGGAAAATGCGTCTAGACTTAAGAATGATAAGCAGGTAATTTCCTAAGGGTGGTAAGTAGATAATTTCAGACTAAAAAATGATAAGCAAAACTTTTGACATGCAGACACGGTCGAAGTCCAGACTCACTGATGCATCTTAACAACTATCAGTTAGACACACTAATGCAAGACCTGGTTCGCTAAGACCACCGCTCTGATACCAACTGAAAGGATCCGTTCATATACATTATAAACGATTCACAATAGTTGATTACATCGCGAGGTATTTGACCTCTATATGATACATTTTACAAACATTGCATTCGTTTTTAAAAGACAAATTTCTTTACATCAAAAATTGACGGCATGCATACCATTTCATATTACATCCAACTATAATTGACTTAATATTAATCTTTATGAACTCAACGACTCGAATGCAACGTCTTTCAAAGTATGTCATGAATGACTCCAAGTAATATCCTTAAAATGAGCTAATGCACAGCGGAAGATTTCTTTAATACCTGAGAATAAACATGCTTTAAAGTGTCAACCAAAAGGTTGGTGAGTTCATTAGTTTATCATAATCAATTATTTCCGTAATAGTAATAGACCACAAGATTTCAGTTTCTATAAATATCCGTACACTCGCGAGTGTATAAAAGTATTCTATAAGTTGTAGGCACCCGGTAACAAGCCTTAACGTTCATGTTTTACCCTCTGAAGTACACCCGATCAGGTGTGTTTAAAATAACCTCGAAGTACTAAAGCATCCCATAGTCAGGATGGGGTTTGTCAGGCCCAATAGATCTATCTTTAGGATTCGCGCCTACCGTACATAGACAAGTAGTTTAATGTTACCAAGCTAAGGGTATATTTCTGGTTTAAACCCACATAGAATTAGTTTTAGTACTTGTGCCTATTTCGTAAAATATTTATAAAACAGCGCATGTATTCTCAGCCCAAAAATATATATAAAAAGGGAGTAATGAAACTCACCATACTGTATTTCGTAGTAAAAATACATATAACGTCATTTAACAAGTGCAAGGTTGGCCTCGGATTTATGAACCTATATTAATTATATATATTTATATGTTGGTCAATATTTGTCTAACAATTTTTGGTCAAGTCATAGTGTACCACAATCCTAATGCTCGAGACTAATATGCAAAAGTCAACAAAAGTCAACTTAACCCAAAATGACTTCTAAAATTTATACGTGTTTATTATATAACTTAACTATAGTCATTTTATATATTTAAATATATTTATTAGATTTTATAATAATAAAAGTCATTTATTAATAAAAATTTATATTAACGTTTATATATGATAAAATATACTTTTATATATCTTAAGTAGTAAAATTTATAAAGTTCACTTAATATCGTAAAACTATAGTGGTAAGTATTATTAATGTAATTATATTACGCGTGGTGAAAAATATCTTTGTATCCCCTATTTATTTGATAAAATAATATTGATCATAATAATAATAAGTAAAAGTTGTATTATTTTGTAATAATAATTATTATTATTCTATAAAAAAATAACAATATTTATATTTACTAAAAATGTTATTATGATAAAATGATAATACTAACATAATAGTAATAATGATATTTTATAATAACAATGATATTTCTATTAAAATAATAACGACGATAGTAATAATAATCATTTTAATAATAATACTAAAATTCAGTTGACTATAACTTCTAATCCGTTCATCGAAACCATTCGATATCTAAATGAAAAGTTCTTAATTTTTCGCTAGCTTTCCAATGACATGCATATCATATACCCTATCTCAGTAGCATATGTATCTAATTCAGGATTCAACAAACCTATCTAAGGACAATATCGAATGTACAAGTATGCATAATCCTATATACTCGAGCACTAGTCAGGGATACACTATTGAAATATAAAAGTTAAGTTATGAGTGCTCACGTATCAATATTGAGATTCAATATTGCAGGAAAGTACGTAGACGAAACGAAAATGATAAACGTTAGGTTGACCTCACGAGCAATACCCTCGATCAATACCCATAACCTCCATAGCTATAACCCATAATTTCCTTAGCTCTATCCCGTTTGAAAACTTATTTTAAAATCGTCTGAATATAACTCCGTCGTAGTATTTTATGTATACTAATAATATCTTGAAATAATACAAAGAAAATATATATGTGTAATTCGATTGAGAGAGTTTAGAGAAATATATTTTCAAGTTTCTATAAAATAATAAAACCTATTGAATTCTATTTATAATAAATTTTTGAATTATTAAAGTGAATTATTAAAGTATGAATTATTAAAGTGAATTATTAAAGTATGAATTATTAAAGTGAATTATTAAAGTATGAATTATTAAAGTGAATTATTAAAGTATGAATTATTAAAGTGAATTATTAAAGTGAATTATTAAAGTATGAATTATTAAAGTTAAAGTAAAGTAAAAGTAAAGTAAAGGTAAAGTTAAAGTATAGTAAAAGTATAAAACTATGTACGTATAATACGCGTATAAATATATATAATATTAATTTAAATCGTTATATATATTTGATAAAATAAAATATAAATATCGTTATTTTATCATACTAGTTAAGTAATGAGTGGTCAAAAAGAATAGATTTCTTAAATCACAGTGGACCTCATAACATAGGCCCGTAATCATATCATAATGTATCTGATAATTCAATCATTTGATATTATCTCTTAATTCTGTCAATAAATATATCGAAACAAATATGTTCATGTAAAGTATCATATATCTAATACTTTGTTAATGTTTTCAGTTAATATTATATATTATATATACATATCTATATACACATAATTGTTCGTGAATCGTCGAACACGGTCAAAGGATAATTGATTACATGAATGTAGTTCCAAACTTTTTGAGATTCAACATTACAAATTCTGCTTATCGTGTCGGAAACATATAAAGGTTAAGTTTAAATTTGGTCGAAAATTTTCGGGTCGTCACAGATTCATATATATAACTATCTTATTCGAAGATTTAAACTTGTAATCACTAGAACATAGTTTAGTTAATTCTAAACTTGTTCGCAAATAAAAATTAATCCTTCTAACTTGACTTCTAAAATCAACTAAACACATGTTCTATATCTATATGATATGCTAACTTAATGATTTAAAACCTGAAAACACGAAGAACACCGTAAAACCGGACATACGCCGTCGTAGTGAAACCGGGGGCTGTTTTGGGTTAGATAATTAAAAACTATGATAAACTTTGATTTATAAGTTGTTCTTCTGGGAAAATGGTTTTTCTTATGAACATGAAACTATATCCAAAAATCATGATTAAACTCAAAGTGGAAGTATTTTTTTTCAAAATGGTCATCAAGACGTCGTTCTTTCGACTGAAATGACTACCTCCTAAAATATTGACTTGTAACCTGTATTTCCGACTATAAACTTATACTTTTTCTGTTTAGTTTCATAAATTTCAGTTCATTATGAAACCATAGCAACTTGAATCACTCAAAACGGATTTAAAACGAAGAAGTTATGGGTAAAACAAGATTGGATAATTTTTCTTGTTGTAGCTACGTGAAATTTGTAACAAATCTATACAAATCATAACTTAACTAACTTATATTGTATTACACATGTATTCTAACATATATTATGTAATCTTGGGATACCATAGACACGTATATAATGTTTTGACATATCATATCGACCCATCTATATATATATTTCGGAACAACCATAGACACTCTATATGCAGTAATGCTTGAGTTAGCTATACAGGGTTGAGGTTGATTCCAAAATAATATATATACTTTGAGTTGTGATCTAGCCTGAAACTTGTATACACTGGGTCGTGAATTGATTCGAGATAATATATATTGATTTATTTCTGTACATCTAACTGTGGACAACTAGTTGTAGATTACTAACGTTGGACTGTTAACTTAACAAACTTAAATCATTAAAACGTAATAAAAATGTTGTGAATATATTTCGATCATACTTTGATATATATGTACATATTTTTTATAGGTTCGTGAATCGACCAGTGGCCAAGTCTTATTTCCGACGAAGTAAAAATCTGTGAAAGTGAGTTATAGTCTCACTTTTAAAATCTAATATTTTTGGGATGAGAATACATGCAGCTTTATAAATGTTTTACAAAATAGACACAAGTACGCGAAACTACATTCTATGGTTAGATTATTAAACCGAAATATTGCCCCTTCAAGTCTGGTAGCCTAAGAATTAGAGGAATGGACCCTAATTGACGCGAATCCTAAAGATAGATCTATTGGGCCTAACAACCCCCATTCAAGTTATGAATGGCTTTAGTACTTCGATTTATATGGTGATTGCGATTGCCAATTTATGACATACTTGCGAGTATGCGGGGAATATTCTATATGCATTAAAGTTAATGTCGATTACCAAGTGTTCATCATATGAATGATTTTTATACACTTGCGAGTGTAAGATTATTGAATAATTGAAATCTTGTGGTCTATTATTGCGATTTGATAAATATATAGGTTAAACGTATAACTCACCAACATTTTTGTTGACGTTTTAAGCATGATTATTCTCAGGTGATTATTAAGAGCTTCCGCTGTTGAATGCTAAATAAAGACAGGATTGGAGTCTGCATGCTTGTATAATATTGTTTAAAAATTGCATTCGAAGACTTAAGTTGTTGTGTAATATTATTGTAAACCATTATGTAATGGTCCTGCGAGGACGCTATATTTTAGATTATCATTATTTGATAATCTTCGTAATATTTTTAAACCTTTATCGATAAAATAAAGGTTATGGTTTGTTTTTAAAAATCGAATGCAGTCTTTGAAAAACGTCTCATATAGAGGTCTAAACCTCGCAACGAAATCAATTAATATGAAACGTTTATAATCGATATGAACGGAACATTTCACCTGCAACCAATCAAATTATATACACATACATATAATTATTCCACTCACCTCGAAGCGCACGCAAGTGATTGGAAAACGATCTCTATCCTCGTATCCGAGCAAGTAACTACCTATATAACACATAGGTATAAAAACACACATCAATGATATTCTCTATAAGAGAATGCAACACCACAATCCCATAACTAAGGGATTACTCCTTGCTCGCCAAAATCCCGCCCATTTAGGCACCTTAATAAGCACAACACAACTACCACTTCAGATGATAATTTTAACCTAGCTAAGAAGTACACTCTAACACCTATTGTACTTGACCACAAATTCCAACATATAAAATCCCCCACGATTACTAACAAGTTAGTGATTATACACTAATCACTTTTCTAACACTAAATCATACAAGTCCAATTTGACTCAAATGGCACTTGACCCAATTTGACACAAGTCAAAAACACCCATAATCATTAACGGCTCGTGATTATGTCACTAAAATGCCAATTAACGTATGACTAAGTACCCAAGTACTCTAGTTATAAAAAACAAGTTACAAAACTCATTGTGACCCTTTTTAGGGTCATCTCCAAATTGACCAACAACATGTTCTTATGAACATCAAGGACATTAAAACACAAGTTATCTAGTGGTTAACACCCAATAATCATGACCAATTTCATAAAATTTGTCATTAGACCAAAAACCCAAAATATTAGGGTTTACTTCCCCAAACTTACACCAAAACACCAAATTTAGAAGGAAATGGGGTTTATAACCCACCACTAACTCAAACCCTCACCCAAAATCAAAATCAAACAATAAAATTCGAAATAGGGTTTCCCTTAGAGCCAAAATCAATCTTGATGGCTTCAACACGAAGATTGGGTTCCAATTTGGGTGGATTTAGCCTCCTTCACCAATTGGAGCTTTCTCTCACTAAAACCCTTTCTCACTCAAGTTTGGAGTGTTTGAGATGAAGAAAATATGGAACAAATGAAGTTCTAGATCTACCTTGGGGTCTTTGTTGAGTCCCCTACCGAATTAAGGATTTAATTATGACAAACCATAGTTATAAACACTACTTGTAATGTGTAGGCCAGTATAAGTTTATTTATTTGCTAAACAACATTGTCTGTTGTGTCTAAGTGTTTCGTATACTGCCTTCACTATCAGCACAAAATAGTTCAAGTCTCAAGGTTACTTCTGACCATCATGGGATGTATGCCACTATACGTTTTAAGAAAAATGTGTCTTCCAACCATTTTTCCCGCAAAAAATGAAGAGTTGCGTCTCTTCATTATAACTGCCAAAACTAGGGATGGCAAAATGACCCGTACCCAATGGGAAACTCGAAACCCGTTATAATTCGGTCAGGTCTGACCCGAGTATGCCGGGTCATGGGCCGGGTATTGTGACAACCCGAAAATTTCTGACCAAATTTAAACTTTATCTTTATATTATTCTGACACGATAAGCAAAGTTTGTTAAGTTAAATCTCAAGAATTTTAAACTGTGTTCATACATTCATTTAACCCCGAACAAATTCCGACGATTCACGAACCATTATATAAATGGATATGATTATATATGTATATATATGTGTATATATATTATAACTTGAGGATATTAACAAAGTATTAAACGTATAATACTTTACATTAACGTATTTGTTTCAATATGATTATCGATGGAATTAGAAGATAATATAAATGATTGATTTATCAGATACAATGTATGATTACGAGTCTCTGTTGAGAGGTCCACCTTGATTTAGGAAACCTTCATTTTTAACGGTATTCGGAATAATTGGTAAAGTGACCTTCAAGAAAGGACAAAGTGTCATGTAGTGAGAGTTAGACAGATTAATGGAAATTCCTGTTTAATTCCCAATACATGCTTTACAATATTTTCCCTTCGTGACTTTTGATACGGTGATTACTAGTTTATATAATATTTAATGTGAAAGTAATATTATGAAATAGATATCGACGTTTTACTTTAAAATGACTTCATTTATCCTTTGGACTTTATCTTACACTTCATCATCAAATGGTAATTTAAAAACTTGAAACTCGTTATGAGTTATATATGATTTTACTTTCTTAAACAATTACGTTTTGCGATATAATAGACCTTTATTATTAAAACGTTTTTATAACGTAATTTGATTATATATATTAAACTAGAATCTTAATTGCTAGAACTAATTATATAAATAACTTCTACTAATAAAATGATTTTGAATGTAATATAATTTGTTTATTAAAATGTTTTTATCTAATAAACGTTTGTGCATAAATGAGTTATTTCAATTTTAAGCTTTAAAGTACAAACGTTACGAAATAATACTTTCTATACCTAAACGATTCCAAAATATATATAATAAGTCTTGAATATAATTAGTTTCTAAATATTATATTACTAAAATATTTTGGTTATATATAAAATGTATAAACTTATACTTCTAAATAAAAAAATATATATTTTACAATGTGATAAAATATAATATTAGTCATAAAACATTTTGATTCAAAATAATATTATTATATGAATAACGAGACGTCGATTTATAGAAGCAAATGACCAAAACGCTCGAACGTTCAATTTATATTTAGAGTGATATAGTTAATTGACAATTTAAGTCTAGTTATTAATAAAGATACACGACGCGCATCGTTTAGTACAAGTTTTCTAAGCGTACGTAAAGACGTTCGAGAAACCGGAATCGGGACATAAGTCGAGCGTAAACATACAAGTCATCGGAACTAAAATTATAAGTTAACGTTACACATAAATATAATATATATATATATATATATATATATATATATATATATATATATATATATATATATATATATATATATATATATATATATATATAATTATTAAGATTTAATATAAATAATTATTATATAAATAATTCGAGTGTCGGCAGCCAGATTAATGCGATGTGAGCTGGATACCAAGGCCATGCGATCGCATGGCCAATCAAGCTAAACCCCATGCGATCGCATGGGGGGTTGGTGGCAGCCACATCTCTTTAAATTCAAACGTTTTTCTATTTTGTGAAATCATTCATCTATCTATCATTCGATATATCTCTCTATATAATAATAATAATAATAATAATAATAATAATAATAATAATAATAATAATAATAATTATTATTATTATTATTATTAATCCTAATATTATTATTAGTAGTATTAGTATTAGTATTAGTATTAGTATTAATATACATAAAATACTACGACGGAGTGCTGTCCGAGTGATTTCAAAAATGGTTTTTCGAGCGGAATAGAGCTAAGGAAATTATGGGTTATAGCTATGGAGGTTATGGGTATGGTTCGGGGGTATGCTCGTGAGGTCAATCTAGTGTTTATCATCTCCGTTGCGTCTACGTACTTTTCTTGCAATATTGAATCACAGTATTGATACGTGAGCACTCATAACTTAACTTTTATATATTATTAGTGTATCCCTGACTAGTGCTCGAGTATTTAGGATTATGCATGCTTGTACGTTAATATTGTCGTTAGATAAGTTATGTTGAATCCTGAATTAGATACATATACTACTGAGATAGGGTATATGATATGCATGTCGTTGGAAAGCTAGAAAAAAATTAAGAACTTTTCATTTAGAACTCGAATGATTTCGATGAACAGATTAGAAGTTATAATCAACTAAATTTTTGTATTATTGTTAAAATAATTATTATTACTATCATCGTTATTATCACCGTTATTATTATTATTATTATTATCTAATAGTTATTATTATTATTATTATTATTATTATTATTATTATTATTATCATCATTATTAATATATGTATCATTATTTAAAAATCGTTATTATTATTATTATTATTATTATTATTATTATTATTATTATTATTATTATTATTATTATTATTATTATTATTATTATTGTTACTATGATCAAAAATTATTATTAATATTATCATCATCATTATTATTATTATTATTACTAGTATTATTATTATAATACTTATTAGTATCATTATCTTTAAAACTAATATTAGTATTATCTAATTATTATGATTGCGATTATTATCATTATTATGAATGCGATATAAAAGAGTACTAAAATCTATTAAACGAATTGATTAGGAAATAATGGGTATAGTTATCATGATAAAATAAAAACATTGTAAGTTATTAACTTAGATAAAAATATCATTTTCATTATTTTTATCATTATTATTAATATTAAAAGTTTTATTAATATTAAAACTATCATTTTTACTAAAGTTATTATTAATAGAAATATCATTATTATTATTATAAAATATCATTATCATTTTAATATTATTATTATTAATAAAAATTATCATTTTATCATAATTAATATTATTTTTAGTAAATATAAATATTGTTATTTTATTAGTAGAATAATAATAATTATTGTTACAAAATAATACAACTTTTAATTATTATTGTTATCATCAATATTATTTTAAAAATATGTGATACAAAGATATTTCACTACATGTAATATAATTACATTAATAATACCTATCATTATATTTTTTGATAATAAATGAACTTTATAAATTTTATTGCTTAAGATATATAAAAGTATATTTTTATCATATATATATTTTAATATAAATTTTTATTAATAAATGACTTTTATTATTTACTCTAATATATTAAATATATAAAACGACTATATTTAAGTTATATAATAATCATGTATAGGTTTTGGAAGTCATTTTGGTCAAGTTGACTTTTGTTGACTGTTGCATATTAGTCTCGAGCATTAGGATTATGGTACACTATGACTTGACCTAAATTGTTAGACAAATATTGACCAACATATAAATATATATATTTAATATAGGTTCGTGAATCCGAGCCAACCTTGCACTTGTTCAATGCCATCATATGCTTAATTACTACGAAATACAATATTGTGAGTTCATTTACTCCCTTTTACTCTTTATATATTTGGGACTGAGAATACATGCGCTGCTTTTATAAATGTTTTACGAAATAGACACAAGTAATCGAAACTACATTCTATGGATGGATTATCGAAATTGAATATCACCCTTTTAGCTTGGTAGCCTAAGAATTAGTGAACGCCACTAATTGACGCGAATCCTGAAGATAGATCTATGGGCCTAACAAACCCCATCCAGGTTATGGATGCTTTAGTACTTCGATTGTATATACAGATGAGTGTACCTGTATATTTGTGGATATTCTATATGCATTTGTTAATGTCGGTTACCAGGTGTTCACCATATGAATGATTTTTATACAGATGAGTGTTCCTGTATGATAATTTTTATTTGCAGATGAGTGTTCCTGCAGTTAACTATGAAAATTAAATCTTGTGGTCTATTAAAATGATGGAAATGAATGTTTATGATAAATTAATGAACTCACTAACCTTTTGATTGACACTTGAAAGCATGTTTATTCTCAGGTATTAAAGAAATCTTCCGCTGTGCATTAGCTCATTTTAAGGATACTACTTGGAGTCATTCATGGCATATTTTGAAAGACGTTGCATTCGAGTCATTGAGTTTATCAAGACTATTATTAAGTCAATTATAGTTAGATGTGTTATGAAATGGTATGCATGCCGTCAACTTTCGATGTAAAGAAAGTTTGTCTTTTAAAAAACGAATGCAATGTTTGTAAAATGTATCATATAGAGGTCAAATACCTCGCAATAAAATCATATGTTATTGTATTCGTCCTTATAGATTAGGACGGGTCTCTACAAGTATGAGGATGGTTACAAAAAAAATTCCGGGTTCGGGTATGGTTTTGAATACAAACCCGTTTACCCGACCCGCATACCCGTATTCCAGGCTCGAGAAATTTTAATAATTTTTTTTATGTAAAATTTAAGTATTAGTATTATATTGTTAATGTATGAAAGATTTCTCTTATTTGTTTTGAAAACGAGTATAATTTTATTAATTAATAATCATATACAACAAGTTTTCGAGATGTGATATTTTATATACTTTGCGTATTTGAGTATTTTAGAAACTTTTCATTCAACTTTTTGTATGTGATTTTTTATAATACTTTAAACATTAAGTAGTTAAGTTATTTTTCGATATTTTGATTTAGTAACTTATTGAAAAATAGATACATAATGACTAATCGGGTATACCCGTTTACCCATGAGAAAACCCGAAACCCAATAGAAGAAGAAGAAGAAGAAGAAGAAGAAGAAGAAGAAGAAGAAGAAGAAGAAGAAGAAGAAGAAGAAGCAGAAGAAGCAGAAGAAGAAGACGAAGAAGAAGACGAAGAAGACGAAGAAGAAGAAGAAGAAGAAGGAGAAGAAGGAGGAGAACAAGGAGAAGAAGAAGAAGATGAAGAAGACGACGACGAAGAAGAAGAAGAAGAAGAAGAAGAAGAAGAAGAAGAAGAAGAAGAAGAAGAAGAAGAAGAAGAAGAAGAAGAAGAAGAAGCAGAAGAAGAAGCAGAAGCAGCAGCAGTAGCAGAAGCAGCAGAAGCAGAAGCAGCAGAAGCAGCAGAAGCAGCAGAAGCAGCAGAAGAAGAAGCAGAAGAAGAAGAAGAAGAAGAAGAAGAAGAAGAAGAAGAAGAAGAAGAAGAAGAAGAAGAAGAAGAAGAACAAGAACAAGAACAAGAATAAGAACAATAACAATAACAATAAGAATAACAATAATAATTACCATATAAAAACGAATCTCATAACTGTAGATTTTACAGAACGGAAATAAAATAGAAGAAAGAAAATGCCAAATTCGGAAAAATTTGATAACAATAGAAGAAAAGAAAACCCAGTTTCAAATAACTCAACAAAATAAAAATAAAGATCCTAAAAGTTAAGAAAGTAATCAGTCCCTTATCCCATCCCGATCCAATCCCAAACCAAATAAAAATTAAAACCTAGTTTTTTAAGAATTTTAAGACTAAAAGAAAAAGAAACCCTAATTTGGAATAAAGGAAGTTAACACAATCAAAAGAAAAACTTAATGGACAAGAAAGAATGTACATAAACAGCAATGATTTAGGGCATGAAGGCTGTGTGGTGGAGACAACAATCGATTGATGAAGAAATATGAGAGAGTGACAGAATTTGGTAACAAAATCAAACGAAGGAAGAACCCTAATTAATTAAAATTAGAAAAGAGAGAGTAGGACCTTCTTCTTTATTATCGCTAAACCCTAATTGAACCGAAACTACATTCGGGTGTGAGTAATCATCTCTGCTATTTATAGATATTTATAGATATGGATGAATGGATCGAAATATGACCGTTTGATATTCGGCGTAACTTCTACGCTACTGATCGATTTTTTATTGATTTTATTTTATAAACACCTACTATCAGTATTTCTATTAAGGAGTACTAAATTATTTTGTATCCGTAAACTATTGCATTGCATTATTTAGTTATAAGAATAAGAAAAATTATATGGTGTCATTAAGTATGGAAAAAATCCACATGCCAAAATTCCATCCCTTAGATGACTTTCCAAATATTTGATCTTAGCCATTTAAAATACTTATTGTTAAAATTGGCAACATCATCATGACAAAGTCAGTAGACCAACCTATGGTCACCATCTTTATCTTTTATATTTCCTTAAATGAATAAGTGGGTTGGTGGTTGTTTATTTATTTATCATATTATGGCTTTATTTCTGTCACAGTAGTAGTGGAGCATATTGTGGCTTTATTAAGTGTGCTTTATGTTATTTTATTTTCCATGTAGCTCTATTTATAGAGTCATTTTCTAGCATGTTAATATATCCCAGAAAAGCACATTGTTTGAGTGCATATGCTTGTGTTACTTTCATTTACTTTAAGCATCTAACTTTATTTGTATCTGTTTGTGTTTAGTCCTAATTCTACATCTGGTATCAAGAGCTAGCCATTTCTATAATGGGCGATCTACAAGTTGTTGGAGGAATTAAGAAGCTAAACAATCAGAACTACAATTCTTGGTCCACATGTATAATGTCTTATATGCAAGGACAAGATTTGTGGGAGGTTGTGAATGGTAATGACATTCAACAACCGACAACAGAAGACAACAATGAAGTTTTAATAAAATGGAAAGTGAAAGCTGGAAAGGCCATGTTTGTGTTAAAAACAACGGTCGATGAAGATGTGCTAGAGCATATTCGGGAAGCAGCAACACCAAAGGAAGCATGGGATACGTTCACCAAGCTATTTTCCAAGAAAAACGACACAATGCTCCAACTTTTGGAGAGTGAATTATTATCTGTGGCACAAAGGGACATGTCGATTTCACAATATTTCTACAAGGTGAAATCTATATGTCGTGAAATCTCAGAGTTGGATCCAGAGGCTCGAATAGGTGAAGCTAGGATGAAACGAATAATCATCCATGGCTTGAAGGCAGAATTTCGAAGCTTTGTTGCAGCTGTACAAGGATGGCAAACATAACCATCAATTGTGGAGTTCGAAAATCTACTTGGTGGACAAGAAGCATTGACAAAACAAATGGGAGGAGTTTCATCAAAGAATGAAGAAGAAGCCCTCTATGTTAACAAGAGCAAGTGGAAATCAAAGCAACCAAATAACATTGGATCAAAGAAGACCGTTGACAAAGGAAAACAACCCGATGATGGAAAAAGTTCTCAAGACGGACAAAGAAATCATGTTAATGGCAAAAATTATATACCAACGTGCTATAATTGTGGTAAAAAGGGGCACTTGGCAAGGTATTGTCGTTCAAAGAAGGTAGAAGAAAGCAACACTGCTCAATTTAAAAGTGAAGATGAGTGGGACGCCGAGGCACTGGTGGCAACAGAAGAAGAAGATTTCTCACTGACTGCTGCAAAATCCACACAGTTTGATAATGATCATGATTGGATTGTTGATTCTGGTTGTACAAACCATATGACCGGAGGTAGAGAAAAGCTCCAAGATATGGTAAAGTACAAAGGTAATAGAGTTGTGTTGACAGCAAATAACTCTAAGCTCCCTATAGCTCATATTGGTAATACCGTTGTCACATCTTCACAAGGTGAAACTGAAGTTCCTTTGAAAAATGTCTATCATATTCCTGGGTTGAAGAAAAACCTTTTCTCTGTTTCACAAGTTACTTCATCATGTCAGTTTGTACTATTTGGACCTGAAGATGTAAAAGTTTATGAGAAAATACAGGTTATAGGAGAGCCTGTCATGATGGGAAAAAGGAAAGAATCGGTCTATGTTATGTTGACTGAGGTAGCATGCATGGACAAGACAAGGAAGAGTGAAACTGTTGATCTATGGCATATGTGTCTAAGTCATGTTGGCTATGATAAGTTGGACATGATGATGAAGAAATCGATGCTCAAGGGTCTTCCTGAACTTGAAGTTCGAAAGGATGTAGTTTGTGCAGGTTGCCAATTCGGTAAAGCACACCAATTGCCATTTGATGATTCCAAGTTTAAGGCAAAGAAGGCACTTGAGCTAGTTCACTCAGATGTTTTTGGTCCTGTCAAACAAGCATCAATAGGTGGAATGAAGTATATGGTGACATTTATAGACGATTTTTCAAGGTACGTATGGGTGTATTTTATGAAGAATAAATCTGACACTCTAACAAAATTCAAGATGGTTAAGGAAGAAGCAAAATCGGAGCTGCATGAATCTGTGCAATGCATTCGTACAGATAATGGTGGCGAATATGTTTCGAGTGAGTTCTCAAACTACCTTCGAGAATGCAAAATTCGTCATCATCTTACTTGCCCAAATACACCTCAACAAAATGGTGTATTAGAACGGAAGAATAGACATCTTGCCGAGGTGTGTAGAAGTATGATGCATGCAAAGAATATCCCCGGACGTTTCTGGGCAGAAGCCATGCAAACTGGTGCTTATGTTGTGAATCGACTTCCTCAACAACGGTTAGCGTATCAATCACCCTTCGAAAATTTATGGAAAACTAAGCCTTCGGTTAGTAATTTTCGTGTTTTCGGATGTGTATGTTATGTGTTCATTCCTGGTCACTTACGCAGCAAAATGGAGAAGAAAGCCATTCGGTGCATTTTTGTAGGTTACGATAATCATCGAAAAGGGAGGAGGTGCTGTGATCCGACGTCAGGAAAGTGTTATACATCACGAAATGTGGTGTTTGATGAAGCTTCATCTTGGTGGTCCTCTAGTAATGAAAAATTACCACATGACGATGTGGATAATGAAGAGAAAAATGGGTCAATAATTCAACTCATATCTAAAGAAGAAAAGGCTATCAATGATGACAAAGTAGTTGAAGAAAATGATCCTTGGACCACTGGTTTGCATCAACAATTCGAAGAACAAGAAACATCACAAACACCAAGAAGATCAACAAGAAACAGGAAGCCAAATCCCAAGTATTCCAATGTAGCTATAGTAACTGAAGAGAAAGAAATTGAACCTGAATCTTTTGAAGACGCGGTATCTAATGTCGAATGGCTCAAAGCTATGAAGGAAGAAATCAAGGCATTAAAGCAAAATCAGACCTGGGATCTTGTACCAAAGCCTGTTGATGTGAAGCCAATCTCTTACAAGTGGGTGTACAAAATAAAACGTCGTACGGATGGATCGATTGAAAGATACAAGGCACGTTTGGTATCTCGGGGTTTTTCACAGCAATATGGACTAGATTATGAAGAGACGTTCAGTCCAGTTGCTAAGCTTACAACTGTTCGAGTATTATTAGCTCTTGCAGCTAACAAAGATTGGAGTTTATGGCAAATGGACGTTAAAAATGCATTTTTGCATGGGGAGTTGGACCAAGAAATTTACATGAATCAACCAATGGGGTTTCAAAGTAATCACCATCCGGAGTATGTGTGCAAACTAAAGAAGGCACTCTATGGGCTAAAGCAAGCACCAATAGCGTGGTATGGTAAAATTTCCGAATTCCTTACTCATAACGGTTATGTGGTAACTGCAGCTGACTCAAGTTTATTTGTCAAACTAATTGAAAAGAAGCTAGCAGTAGTACTAGTATATGTGGACGATCTTATCATTACAGGTGATTGGGAAGAAGAGATTGCTCAAATTAAAAACAATCTATCTGTTCGTTTCCAAATGAAGGATCTAGGGCAACTCAAACACTTTCTTGGTTTGGAACTTGATCGCAGTGATGAAGGTATTTTACTTCATCAAACTAAATATTCAGTGGATCTTTTGAACAAGTTTGGGATGCTTCAGTGCAAACCTATTTCAACACCTCTGGAGTCAAATTTCAAAGTGTGTGCTCATAAGGGTAATGACCTTGAAGATGGAACAATGTATAGACAACTAGTGGGCAGTTTGATTTATCTATCATTAACTAGGACCGACATCTCGTTTGCAATCAGCGTGATGAGTCGTTACATGCAAGAACCAAAGAAACCTCATTTAGAGGTTGTTCGTCGCATCTTAAGGTATGTTAAGGGTTCACTTGGACGTGGAGTTATGTTCAAGAAAGGAGGAGATTGCAAGCTAGTTGGATTTTGTGATGCTGATTATGCAGGAGATCTTGATACACGAAGGTCAACTACTGGATTCGTGTTCTTGCTTGGTAATGGAGCAGTTTCGTGGTGCAGCAAAAGACAACCTACAGTGTCACTTTCGACCACTGAAGCTGAGTATCGTGCAGCTGCAATGGCAGCTCAGGAAAGTACGTGGCTTGTGCAGCTTCTAGCTGAATTACATCAACAAGTTGATTATAAAGTTCAGCTCTACTGTGACAATCTGTCAACTATTCGATTGGCTGAGAATCCCGTTTTCCATGCTAGAACTAAGCATGTAGAGGTACATTATCATTTTATAAGAGAAAAGGTGTTGAAAGGGGAAATTCAGTTAAATCATGTCAAGATAAATGATCAAGTAGCAGACGTATTCACGAAGAGTTTAGTTGGCAACAAGTTTGAACAATTTTGTTGTCAGCTAGGGATGAAGATTCTTGATGTTGAAGGGGGGTGTTAAAATTGGCAACATCATCATGACAAAGTCAGTAGACCAACCTATGGTCACCATCTTTATCTTTTATATTTCCTTAAATGAATAAGTGGGTTGGTGGTTGTTTATTTATTTCTCATATTGTGGCTTTATTTCTGTCACAGTAGTAGTGGAGCATATTGTGGCTTTATTAAGTGTGCTTTATGTTATTTTATTTTCCATGTAACTCTATTTATAGAGTCATTTTCCAGCATGTTAATATATCCCAGAAAAGCACATTGTTTGAGTGCATATGCTTGTGTTACTTTCATTTACTTTAAGCATCTAACTTCATTTGTATCTGTTTGTGTTTAGTCCTAATTCTACACTTATGGCGTCGTTAAGGATTAACCTCGGCAGTTAGGATGACTAATTACCCTATAGCCCTAATTGAAAGAAAAGATGGGATTGGCATCACGTCAAAATCAGTTGTAGCGGTTTCCAACCATTCTTAATTAGGGTTTCAAAACTCACAAATCAGCATGTTGTGGAAATCGATGAACAAAAATTACCGTTCTAATGGTTAGATTCTACCAGAAACCATGAATCTAGGTTCCCAGTATCAATTCCAGTAAACAAAAACCACGATGAAATCATGAAACTTGACGAACAAACCATGAAACTGGCGATGAAATTGTGTTCATGATTTTGATATTAAAGATTCGATTTTTGTTATAGAATTAGTTCAGATTTGAAGTGGGTTTACATTAATTAAATTAATTGATCTCTGGAATATGCGTTAATTTATACCCCCTCCTTTGAATGATCAATAATCTCTTTTATGTTAGTTACTTACATATATATAATTTTAAAGCTTTGATTTTTATTATATAATGGGTTTGCATAAATCATGTTAACTGATTACTTTGGTTTGCTTTAATCAGTTTCTAAGAATGACAATTTTAGCTTACTTTCTTTTTTGTGACCTGGACCACCTGGTTATCCATTTTTTTTAACTGACTAATCCCAGAGCGACGACTCGCTTTGCGAGCAGCCTAGAGTCATTGCAGGCGAACCTTCGTGACCATGAGGGAGAATAACTTTGTGGTTGCATGAAATCGAACCCTTAACCTCCACATTGAAAGGTCAGGGTCTTACCATGCCACCACCACCTCCATGGTTACAATCTTAGCTTACTTTTTGTTATTTTGTTGTAATTATTAATGCAGTTTTGGTTTTATTGTGTAATTGGTTTACATATGAATTGGGCTGGCATAAATTATGTAATAGAATGTCTTGTGATCACTATAGAGATATCTTGCATCAAAATGTTTGAGATCTTAGTGTTAAATAGCTATTGATACAAGATATGTTTGCTACTTCGCTTTCTCTTATGCTTCATTTGCTACTTCGTTCACCTTATAAGACCATTCGTAACGGTAGGGGGCGTGGGATGGGGGCGTGGGTTGCTTTTTGATGACTAGGACGTGTTGGTTGTTTGAGTGAAGTAGTGGTGGTGTGGGTTTGTAGTGTGGGTTAGGAGTATTGTGATGATGTGTTAAAATATAATTGGTTTAAGTATTAAAAGGGGGATAAAAATTAGATTTTTAAAATAATAATAAATAAATAAAAAAACAGCCACGCTTGTGACTTCTTGCGTTGCAGAGCCACCTGCAGTCCCCTTTCTTCTTACACCCACGCATCGATACCCCAAGAGTGGGGGCGTGGCCCCTTGCCAACTCAGCTGCAACGGCGTGGGACAAGAGCCGATACAACTCGTCTAATTGGAACTTGTTGCAGGATTGAGTTATTTTTTCTTGTCATCTAGCTGGACTGGTACACTTTATTAAGCATATTACTACAATTTTTGTTTTTCAGAATCTTGGTTGATGTACTACTTATTAGCGAAAGGATTGTTGACACGTTTATTTAATGGTATGAACATGATATGGATAGCTACAAATTCTTTCGTTTTGCCTTTTTATATCTTTCTTTTCTGTTTTTCAGTTGTGAAGGGTTCCAATGTACAGCGAAGCAATGCTGGCATTTTACATATACTTGTGGTATCCAAAACAAAGGTAAAAGTTCTCTTATATATTTCAGTTTTGAGCTTAGATACTTGTCTTAGTTTTTTCCAAGCTCATAAAAGTAGGGAACAACGAATGTTTATGATTCCTTCTTTGAACCATGCATTTCATGTAACTCTTAAAAGTTATTTTATTGTTAATATTCTCTTATTTTGTTCCATATCATATCAGGGGTTTGAATTGTGATTTGTTTATACACTTTCGTAACTACATATATATTTATGCAAGTAACATTGTTGTATTTTATAATGGAGGAAAATATCGAATATATAGTTGTTGTTTTGTACATTTTCATTGCCCTGGAGCTTCATTGATATGGAACCTTACAGTTTTTTTGGACAAACGGTAAACTTTGTTTAGTTTATTCCTTTTTTTTAGTAATTGCCATATGTTAATTTGAAACTAATCAGCATGTGTTATGATACTTTTTAGTTGTGAATAAAGCAGAGTTATTGTTGAAATTTTAGGGTGAGGATGTTGATGAGTCACTAAGGAGCTTAAGCATCCTAAAACATCTAATGATGACTGGATAAAAAAACATGTATACTAATTTTTTGAACAGCGTTTGTTGATAATTTGTGACAGGTTATTTGTGATGTAAATTTATATGTGAAGTTTGAATCGACTTAAAACGATATATGACAACTCATGGCCTTAGATGAGATTGGAGGTACACTATCTATTCTACTTGGTTAAGGTTATTCATATCTTGATAATTTAAACAACTAATCTTTTTATTTGTTAAATATTGAGAGTACATGTTTAACGCCAGCACCAAATTAAATATATATTCCACCAATTTGAACATAACTCGAGTGCTACCATAAATACAACAATTAAGTAACTGATTTTAGTGTCTTGACTAAGTGATGTTTGTTGATTAATTCATTATCATACAGGATTCATGTAATCATAAATTAATAACAAAAACATTAAAGTAAAATTTACTTTACGGAGTTTTACCATCCATGTCCTGTATGAGATTGGTGCGGGTTTCCTCCTAGGCACGAAGTTGGGGGCAGGTATAACTGTGTAGGAGATGAACACGTGGGTAGTTAAGACCCCCGGGTGATCCTAACAGCTGTAAAGAAAACTTACTTGATGGAAGAATCAATTTGGAATTAGGGTTTGATGATGAAGCAATTATGGTTAATCAATTCTCTCAATATTATCAATAATCCGATGGATGTATTTCTTATCTCTTGTTCTTGGTGTTCCAGAAAGAATAAATAAATACGTGAATGATAATATGCAGGAAATTACAGCCGTATTGTTATATATAATTATTACATTTATTTTCAACAAATAACTGTAATATTAGTTAGGGGTATATTATGTCATCTTGACAAACTTGAGGGGTGTAATATGACAAATGGTGATAAAGGACATAATAATAATACGGGTCTAACATTCTCTCACTTGGCCGAATTACCATTTGCTGCATTTGCAGATAAACTTAAAATTAGGTTGGCCAAGTTTATCATAATTTCATATAGCACCAAAGCAAAAAGATATAGCCTTACGTGTCGCGTTTGACATGGGACCCCATCAATTATACTAATGGTACTAATATAAAATGTATGATTTCTTTAAGTCGAAATGACAAGAGCATAATGTGGTACACAACATTAGTTTGTCTATAACGAAATTTAAGTGTACACATTTGAAGTAAATATAGACAAATAAGACATTATAATGAATGATATTATCTTAAAGCGCTTTCATTAAGGATTAAACGTTATAATGAAATAGTACACTAACTACAACATCATTTAAGGTCTCGACGAAAACTCACCTTAGTCACGTGACTTGTAAATACATTGGGTGTTAGACCTTTAGTTAGCGGATTCCAAATGTGAAAGGGGTAAATCGTAAATTTAAAGAAAAGACAAAAAAGAAAAAAGAAATGTCGACTGTATATATATATATACATATATATATATATATATATATATATATATATATATATATATATATATATATATATATATATATATATATATATATAACCAAGAGGGAAACACTTTTTTAGGAAAATAATTTTTTTTAACAAACATTATGACCACGTGAAAATATGAATATTTAAAAAAAACATTTTGTAATAAATGTTATTATTTTGACCAGAAAACGCTCGAAGAAATAACATTCATCAATAAATGTACATGATAACATTCATCGTGATACATGATATTCTTCGGGCGTTTAGAAATTAGGGTATAGAAATTAGGGTTTAAAAATTAAGGTTTAGGGTTTAACTTTTTCGAGAAAGTCCTTCAACTTTGATATATGAAAGTCAGTAACGTCGAAATCGTCAAATGATTTTGTGACACCGCTAACGTATGATTTCCAGTCAGACGCTGGTTTACCCCCATAATATACGTTAAACGAAACCTTATTCGGAGCCATTGATAGTGTTTAAAAAGTCACAAAAAGTGGAAGAATTGTAAATAGTGAGTAAAAATGGATAGAGTGTATAAAAGTTGTGTTTGAGTAAAGTGTTTATATAGATGAATATTTATAAGTTTATTAGGATTTTGATAAATGTAGCCCTATGGGTTACACTTAAGCTTTCTTAATTTAAATGGATTCCATCTACTAATTAATTGCTTCCAATTAATACAAGAATCTCTACATTTTTAATTTTGGAATATTAAAATCCTTAATTAAATGATATATAACTGACAAAAATTGTACTACTAATACGTAATACAGACTTTTATTTTTAAAACTAAAGCATCAGTGTCAAATTATTGACATTTAACTTCAAAACTCAAAAGAAATGTTGAAAACATACATATTCTTACGTCAAATCGTCACCGAACACTCTCTTTGTTTTCATTTATTATTAAACTCCAAAATGAGTAGCAAACATATTCAATACACAAAAAACAACCATCTAGTACTTCATACTTAATATTGGATTCGGGCATATTTCATCACCAGGTGCACATGACTTTTGTTGATCGTTTGAAGGTTCGACATCCAACACATCGACATTTTGATAAATCTTACAAGTAGGCTTTGTATGTCCACTTTCCTTGCATATAGAGCATCTCTTAGTTGCTTTAGTCACGAATATTAAACAGATGATGCTAAATAATAACAAGAAGATTAACTTACTTGATCCAAAGATCAATATGCTCAACAATTAGTATTTCTACACCTTCAAACCACTTCCAGAAAATGCTTTTATTTGTCAATTAGTATTTCTTACTTTGATAAAGTTGAACACATATATACTACGCAAATAAGACACTAGGCTAAAAAAATATTTCTGTGTTTGATTCTTACACATTTAGTGATGATGATTTTGTAATAAAAATAAGAATATTTGAATAGAATAGCAAATTCTCAATATGAAATACAAGAGTACTTTTTGCCGATTGCAATTTTTGTCATTTACTATATCACAATGATTTAGTGATTTGGTAATATTGTCTATAATAGAATTCTATTACGTATTAGTAGTACAATTTTTGTCAGTTATATATCATTTAATTAAGGATTTTAATATTCCAAAATTAAAAATGTAGAGATTCTTGTATTAATTGGAAGCAATTAATTAGTAGATGGAACCCATTTAAATTAAGAAAGCTTAAGTGTAACCCATAGGGCTACATTTATCAAAATCCTATTATTAATTATTCAATAAAACTATCTGTTTTAAACTTTGAATTTGGTTCAGACTCTCGAGTGGGAGAAGTGGGACACGAATCAAACAGCGCCACATAGTCAACACACGATCACCTTCTTTGTGCCACCATCGAGCACACCGCACTTCCAAACTCACCAACACACCGCGCTATAGGGCGTATCAAGCAAAAGAAGATAGTCAACACGCACGTTAAACAAGGTCTAAAATGATATTACCTATTGACCTAGTCTTTAGAAGAATTATAGAGAAAGAACATAATTTGTTACAATCAAAAGTTTGTTATGATTATTACTTGTTCCCAGCTGCTTATTGCATTCAATTTTATGTTATTGATTAATTATCCTACTGCTAATCTCAAAATTACACGTGCTAATTGAGTCTCTTCAGTCCACTTAGGTCAGCCCATCTTTCTCTTGCGCCTTTCCTTAATGGGCCCCTTTGTTACTGGGTCATTCCCTTGATCATTAATATCATAGTATCAGACCTATCACGTGATCATCATCGATTCATCTTAAAATGAGTGGGGAACGAACAAACGACCACCACCTCTGATAGTGGTGGTGGTGATGACTTGCAATTTTGTGGGTAACGAAGAACGACGACCACCTACGACGCTGGTGGTGCGAAACACAATTTTCTGGAGAACGAACAACGACCAACCCCGTATGATTGTTGAAATGTTGTTGAGAATAATTTAGTGAAAAAGAGCTTAAAGAATTCGAATACAAAACCTGCACATGCTTAGTTTGCCTTTAATAGGTTCCTAGTTACTCAATTCGAAATTCACCATTTGAAGTCCACAGAGCGTTTCACTTAGTGTTTAGCCCTTTTATAGGTTCAATCGGCGCAAAGCAGAAGGGTAAGCTTGTCGAGTAGTTAGAAGGATTGAAGTTCTGCTTTTGTTGTTGATTGCTTGAAATAAATGTAAGGTAGATGTCCATGTTTATGGGTTTGAAGGTCCCTCTCAACCAATCAACAAGGACCGGAATGGGCAAAGCACATTTGGAACAACCGCATTCTTTCAAAAGTTATTATTTTTCATTGGTTAGCAATTCAAAATTGCATTCCGGTGGTGGAATATTAGGTGGGTAATCCCGGAAACGTTACTTCAATTCTCATACGATTGGTATTCCGGAATGGGTATTAGGGACTCTAAATTTTGGAGATTAGTTGGCCCGGCCACATTATGGGCGATCTGGAGGGCTCATAATGATGCAATCTTCAATTCACGGTTCACTTGTTGGTCTTCTTTGGTCCGGGATGTTAAGTTGAAAGTCTTCAATTGGGCTTCGTATTCAAAGTTATGTTTCGGGCATCAAGCTTACATATGGTACATTAACCCGAAGATTTTGATCAAGGACGCTTAGAAAGAATTAAGATGGCTACCGTGTCTTTCGATTTTGTCACTGTAATGTTTTAGTGCACCAATTTCTTTCTCAAGCTTTATAAAATTTTCCTTTCAAGCATTGTAATATTTTCCTTTTCAAGCACTGTAACAGTTCTCAATCAGGAGTTTGTTGATTGTTTTTAATATATTGCCTTTTTCGAAAAAAAAAAAAAAAGCCCTTGATGGGACTTTTATGTCATGTGGTCATTTTTGGATATGCTCAATGTGGCGTTGATTAAGGATTGACAAATGTTTATTGAAAAGGTTAAATCATATTTTGTAGATCAAGTAGTTGTGATTTGTAAATGGTATGTCATGATTCTGGGTCATGAGTTCATTAGTGGTACACCCAGCACCTTGTGTGTTCGATGAGGGTGAGTTCGAGTTTCCTCTCTTAAAACATTTTATGGTATTTACCCAATTTATGGAGTGACCTCGGGGAGGTTTTACCGACCCATATTTCAGTATTTCGGCCCTCTCTGCCTGTCCCTCGAGATGGTGTAAGGATCGAATTTCTGTAATACAGTTAGAGTTTCGCTTGAAAGCAAGTATGTGCCTGGAATATGATCGGATAGGTAGTTTATTCTTCCGTGATGATGTCAAATACTTGCCTTTCAAAAAAGTAAGTATGAAGTTGTGGTTTGTGTTATATGGCGTTCAACTTATCATACTGTTGATTTTTAATTTTTAATTTGTGAAAAATAAGTTGTTATTGTTGAGTTATCAGTGGTTAAAAATAAATTGTTATTATTTGGTATCGTTTCAATGGCAAAGTTTATCATACTAAAGATAATTTTTTAAGATAACCTTCTTTTTTTGCAAAAGTAAATTGAATTAAAATTGAAGCAATCTAAAAATCGCACGAGTTTTACAACTGTAGATTATTTAAGTTACCTTGAAATGATCCGGAGATCTACAAATCAAAACACACCACAGTTGAACTAAGGTGAACAACTTTAAATGATACAACAATACTCAAAACTAAAAAAACACAACATTCTTCGTGTTTGTTAAGAACAATTGAGTTTTTTTATCCGTTTCGAAAGGAGAAAGTGGTTCAAGGAGCCGAAATGGCTAAATTCGATGTATTTATTAAGGACATTTGAGTTCTTATTATCAGTTTCATGTTTTCTTCATTTGTAGTAATCTGTAGAGTTTGTATTTCATTGTATCGTCTAATATTAGTTTTGTTTGGTTTCGGTTTAGGTTAGGTGAAATTCGATATAGATAATTCGTTGATAGTCGCTTTCTAGATACGAGCCTCACCGAGGTCTTCTTTTGTACCTCTTGTTAAATTTGTTTTCTTTTCGAAAACGTTTTCTGTTTTATGAAAGTTCTTGTTATTTTCAAAGAAAAAAAAAACACAACAATTAAGCATGCATATAATTAATAAACAAAAACTGCTGAAGTCGTCAAACTCTGAATCTTGTTGTGAAGCGGCCACCAATTCATCAAAAGTGATTGTCGCATATTAAATTGAAGGCGGATCATGTAAAACCCAATCGTTGTTTGTTTCTAATTTTTGATTTATGTACGAACTTCTCGTGTTTCTTGCCTTTTTGTACTTTTTTGATGATTAAGACGTGTTTCTTTTTTGAGTGGAGTAGTGGTGGTGTTTCTTTTTGTTGTTATTAGGAGTATTGTGATGATGTGTTAAAATATAATTGGATTAATTGGATTAAGTATTAAAAGGGGATAAAAATAATATTTTTAAATTAATAAAAAAAAGCAAGTGACACAAGTTTCTTCTTCCGTCACTTTCTAACTAACGGCCAAGAAACACCACAAGTGACACATGGATACTTCATTTTTGGCGTTTCTTTTCCTCCATTTAGGCATGGGTGTTGATTCGTACACCACCTGTTTTTAGCCGTACACCACCAAAGATGCTTTACAATGTTGTACAGTACAATTTTGTAAAGCACTTTTGATTGTGTACGGCTAAAAATATGTGGTGTACGAATCACTCCCCTTTAGGCATCACTTGCAATCATTACAAATAAGTCTAAAAGTGAAGTGATTAGTTTGGGCCGTTTGGGGTACTTTACCAAAATTAGCATCAATCATCAATCAAAGGTGATTAAATGAGGGTGGTTTAGAAGCTAATGAGGGACAAGTGGATTGAGTCACGTGACTTAACCTGTGAATTCGGATCTGAAGATGCATGGAAAAAAGTAGACAGTACGAAAGCGTTAGCTTGATGTGTGTTCTACAACTCGTTGACTTAACCCGAGATTAATATCCGGTCTCCTATTAACTACGTATTTAACAACCTTGATTGCCCCTATAAATCTTTTTTGGCTGTGTAAAAAAAATACATCGAACTATCGAAGTTAATAGTTCTATTATATTCACTTGCAAACAAATACGAGTAAAACTGAAATATTGTTTTAATAAATAATTAAAGAACCATCAAACATTCAGTGCAACAACACTATCAATCAAATTTCACCAAGGGGCAACGGGAAGTAAGGTATAACCTAATTTCAAAATTTTCATACGTAGGGTGTGTTTGGATGAAACCAGAGGCGAAAATGGTATGGGGCAGGGGGTGGGCGCCCCCGGTGGATTTTTTTTTTCAGTGTAAAAATTTTGGGTTTTTCGACTTTGACCCCGGTGGATTTTTTTTTTGGCCCCAAACCTACATATTTTGCCCCAAAACCTTCAAATTTTGCCCCAAATTCTCCAACTTTTGCCCCAAAATCTCCAACTTTTGCCCCAAAATCTCCAACTTTTGCCCCAAAATCTTCAAACTGTATCCAAAAAAATTGCTACGGTTTAAATTTTTTTTTTTGTCCCCGGTCAAAAAAATCCTAGTTTCGCCTCTGGATGAAACTAGCTGGAGCTGGAGCTGGAGCTTATGGGCTAGGGGTGTGTTTGGATGAAAGTAGCTGGAGCTGGAGCTTGGAGCTGGAGCTGGAGCTTATGAGATAGAGCTGGAGCTGGAGCTTATTTTTTAAGCTGGTAGCTGGAGCTTATTATTTTTTATAAGTGTTTGGTAAACTAGCTGGAGCTTATTTTCCAGTTCATAAGCTCTACTTTTTTTTCATAAGCTACTAAAAGTAGCTTATTTTTTCAGAGCTTATGATTTTCATAAGCTCTACTTTTTTTCTCTACCAAACGAAGCTTATGACTTGGAACTTATTAAAATCATAAGCTCAAGCTCCTATAAGCTCCCATAAGCTCCAACAAGCTCGTCACCCAAACACACCCTAGAGCTGGAGCTGGAGCTTATGGTAGCTGGAGCTTATTATTTTTTATAAGTGTTTGGTAAACTAGTTGGAGCTTATTTTCCAGTTCATAAGCTCTACTTTTTTTTCATAAGCTACTAAAAGTAGCTTCTTTTTCTAGAGCTTATGATTTTCATAAGCTCTACTTTTTATGTTTACCAAACAAAGCTTATTACTTGGAACTTATTAAAATCATAAGCTCAAGCTCCCATAAGCTCTCATAAGCTCCCATAAGCTCTTGCGCCAAACACATCCGTACTCGTAAATCATTACGGAGTACTTTAATAATACATAAAATCACGGCGTGAATACTCGTGGGTCGCTAACTTATTAGGTTCATTACAATCAATAAAGTAGCAGTACCATGAGCGTTTTTATTTTTATTTTTCTAGTTTATTTTGCTAACGACAACTTTTAGAGTTGTCGTAAATATACAATATATATATATATATATATATATATATATATATATATATATATATATATATATATATATATATATATATATATATATATATATATATATATATATATATATTGTAATTTGCATAACTATCGTTAAAAATCAAACTCAACGGCCATGTGTAATATAAATATGCACGATAATGACAACCCTAAAAACTTTCGTTAGCAAGAATCTTTAAAGAAAACAAAGTGTTTAAAAAATACTTCGTGCTGATGTGTGTTTTCTAATTTCTACACATACTTTCCTTGAACTATACTAAATCAAATTAACACATAGATGCAGACAATTATTCCGGATCAATGTAGTAAATATCTGGTAACTACAAGTTCATTTCACATAGAGCAGTTAATTAAGATCTTAAAAACTAATAATTATCCTAAAGTTTAAAAGGGGAGTTTTATTTTGAACTTAAACTAAAATAAAAGAAAAGTAAAAAACGGATTAACCAGATAAAGAGACTTAAAAACTAATAATTATCCTAAAGTTTAAAAGGGGAGTTTTATTTTGAACTTAAACTAAAATAAAAGAAAAGTAAAAAACGGATTAACCAGATAAAGAGAAACAATGTCTACTTTAATGCTGAACAAATTACTAGAGTTGTTGTTTTGTTATTAAACCCGTTATTAAAGGTGTAGGTAACAATTTATATCGGTCTCACAAAATCAATAAACTAAAGGCATAATGAAATCAGTTAACTCACATTAACATCTTTTAGAGATTCTAATTTTACCTTATTTAATTAATGAGACTATCTTTTGGTTAAACTAAAGGCATAATGAAATCAGTTAACTCACATTAACATCTTTTAGAGATTCTAATTTTACCTTATTTAATTAATGAGACTATCTTTTGGTTAAACTAAAGGCATATATATTGTGTTATCACAATATCTATTCAATTACCACCTGCACTCACATACAAACGTCTAGATCACTAACTGTTGAAGTACAAGTTATGAACTTTGATATACTCGCATAATTCAACTCATAAACTCATATAATTGAATTAAATAAATAGATAATTACAACAATGGATCTTTCAAGAAATCACAATTAATCAAACATCAAAACCTTAATAATCCAAAAGATAGAACAATTTCAAAATCATAAGTCTTATATTAAAGTAAATACAAATAAATTTAGCCTAGCATAATAAAAGATAAAGCATTCAAACAATTGGACATGATAAAATTCATAACTAAATCATTAAAATAATGAAAATTTGGTGTACCAATGTGAAATGTCCCGTTCTTATTGATTAAAAACGTTCCATATTAATTGATTTCGTTGCGAGGTTTTGACCTCTATATGAGACGTTTTTCAAAGACTGCATTCATTTTTAAAACAAACCATAACCTTTATTTCATAAATAAAGGTTTAAAAAGCTTTACGTAGATTATCAAATAATGATAATCTAAAATATCCTGTTTACACACGACCATTACATAATGGTTTACAATACAAATATGTTACATCGAAATCAGTTTCTTGAATGCAGTTTTTACACAATATCATACAAACATGGACTCCAAATCTTGTCCTTATTTTAGTATGCAACAGCGGAAGCTCTTAATATTCACCTGAGAATAAACATGCTTTAAACGTCAACAAAAATGTTGGTGAGTTATAGGTTTAACCTATATATATCAAATCGTAACAATAGACCACAAGATTTCATATTTCAATACACATCCCATACATAGAGATAAAAATCATTCATATGGTGAACACCTGGTAACCGACAATAACAAGATGCATATATAAGAATATCCCCATCATTCCGGGACACCCTTCGGATATGATATAAATTTCGAAGTACTAAAGCATCCGGTACTTTGGATGGGGTTTGTTAGGCCCAATAGATCTATCTTTAGGATTCGCGTCAATTAGGGTGTCTGTTCCCTAATTCTTAGATTACCAGACTTAATAAAAAGGGGCATATTCGATTTCGATAATTCAACCATAGAATGTAGTTTCACGTACTTGTGTCTATTTTGTAAATCATTTATAAAACCTGCATGTATTCTCATCCCAAAAATATTAGATTTTAAAAGTGGGACTATAACTCACTTTCACAGATTTTTACTTCGTCGGGAAGTAAGACTTGGCCACTGGTTGATTCACGAACCTATAACAATATTTACATATATATCAAAGTATGTTCAAAATATATTTACAACACTTTTAATATATTTTGATGTTTTAAGTTTATTAAGTCAGCTGTCCTCGTTAGTAACCTACAACTAGTTGTCCACAATTAGATGTACAGAAATAAATCGATAAATATTATCTTGAATCAATCCACGACCCAGTGTATACGTATCTCAGTATTGATCACAACTCAAACTATATATATTTTGGAATCAACCTCAACCCTGTATAGCTAACTCCAACATTCACATATAGAGTGTCTATGGTTGTTCCGAAATATATATAGATGTGTCGACATGATAGGTCGAAACATTGTATACGTGTCTATGGTATCTCAAGATTACATAATATACAATACAAGTTGATTAAGTTATGGTTGGAATAGATTTGTTACCAATTTTCACGTAGCTAAAATGAGAAAAATTATCCAATCTTGTTTTACCCATAACTTCTTCATTTTAAATCCGTTTTGAGTGAATCAAATTGCTATGGTTTCATATTGAACTCTATTTTATGAATCTAAACAAAAAAAGTATAGGTTTCTAGTCGGAAAAATAAGTTACAAGTCGTTTTTGTAAAGGTAGTCATTTCAGTCGAAAGAACGACGCCTAGATGACCATTTTAGAAAACATACTTCCACTTTGAGTTTAACCATAATTTTTGGATATAGTTTCATGTTCATAATAAAAATCATTTTCTCAGAATAACAACTTTTAAATCAAAGTTTATCATAGTTTTTAATTAACTAACCCAAAACAGCCCGCGGTGTTACTACGACGGCGTAAATCCGGTTTTACGGTGTTTTTCATGTTTCCAGGTTTTAAATCATTAAGTTAGCATATCATATAGATATAGAACATGTGTTTAGTTGATTTTAAAAGTCAAGTTAGAAGGATTAACTTTTGTTTGCGAACAAGTTTAGAATTAACTAAACTATGTTCTAGTGATTACAAGTTTAAACCTTCGAATAAGATAGCTTTATATGTATGAATCGAATGATGTTATGAACATCATTACTACCTTAAGTTCCTTGGATGAACCTACTGGAAAAGAGAAAAATGGATCTAGCTTCAATGGATCCTTGGATGGCTCAAAGTTCTTGAAGCAAAATCATGACACGAAAACAAGTTCAAGTAAGATCATCACTTGAAATAAGATTGTTATAGTTATAGAAATTGAACCAAAGTTTGAATATGATTATTACCTTGTATTAGAATGATAACCTACTGTAAGAAACAAAGATTTCTTGAGGTTGGATGATCACCTTACAAGATTGGAAGTGAGCTAGCAAACTTGAAAGTATTCTTGATTTTATGAAACTAGAACTTTTGGAATTTATGAAGAACACTTAGAACTTGAAGATAGAACTTGAGAGAGTTCAATTAGATGAAGAAAATTGAAGAATGAAAGTGTTTGTAGGTGTTTTTGGTCGTTGGTGTATGGATTAGATATAAAGGATATGTAATTTTGTTTTCATGTAAATAAGTCATGAATGATTACTCATATTTTTGTAATCTTATGAGATATTTCATGCTAGTTGCCAAATGATGGTTCCCACATGTGTTAGGTGACTCACATGGGCTGCTAAGAGCTGATCATTGGAGTGTATATACCAATAGTACATACATCTAAAAGCTGTGTATTGTACGAGTACGAATACGGGTGCATACGAGTAGAATTGTTGATGAAACTGAACGAGAATGTAATTGTAAGCATTTTTGTTAAGTAGAAGTATTTTGATAAGTGTATTGAAGTCTTTCAAAAGTGTATAAATACATATTAAAACACTACATGTATATACATTTTAACTGAGTCGTTAAGTCATCGTTAGTCGTTACATGTAAATGTTGTTTTGAAACCTTTAGGTTAACGATCTTGTTAAATGTTGTTAACCCAATGTTTATAATATCAAATGAGATTTTAAATTATTATATTATCATGATATTATCATGTATGAATATCTCTTAATATGATATATATACATTAAATGTCTTTACAACGATAATCGTTACATATATGTCTCGTTTAAAAATCATTAAATTAGTAGTCTTGTTTTTACATATGTAGTTCATTGTTAATATACTTTATGATATGTTTTCTTATCATAGTATCATGTTAACTATATATATATATATATCCATATATATGTCATTATATAGTTTTTACAAGTTTTAACGTTCATGAATCACCGATCAACTTGGGTGGTCAATTGTCTATATGAAACATATTTCAATTAATCAAGTCTTAACAAGTTTGATTGCTTAACATGTTGGAAACATTTAATCATGTAAATATCAATCTCAATTAATATATATAAACATGGAAAAGTTCGGGTCACTACAGTACCTACCCGTTAAATAAATTTCGTCCCGAAATTTTAAGCTGTTGAAGGTGTTGACGAATCTTCTGGAAATAGATGCGGGTATTTCTTCTTCATCTGATCTTCACGCTCCCAGGTGAACTCGGGTCCTCTACGAGCATTCCATCGAACCTTAACAATTGGTATCTTGTTTTGCTTAAGTCTTTTAACCTCACGATCTATTATTTCGACGGGTTCTTCGATGAATTGAAGTTTTTCGTTGATTTGGATTTCATCTAACGGAATAGTGAGATCTTCTTTAGCAAAACATTTCTTTAAATTCGAGACGTGGAAAGTGTTATGTACAGCCGCGAGTTGTTGAGGTAACTCTAGTCGGTAAGCTACTGGTCTGACACGATCAATAATCTTGAATGGTCCAATATACCTTGGATTTAATTTCCCTCGTTTACCAAATCGAACAACGCCTTTCCAAGGTGCAACTTTAAGCATGACCATCTCTCCAATTTCAAATTCTATATCTTTTCTTTTAATGTCAGCGTAGCTCTTTTGTCGACTTTGGGCGGTTTTCAACCGTTGTTGAATTTGGATGATCTTCTCGGTAGTTTCTTGTATAATCTCCGGACCCGTAATCTGTCTATCCCCCACTTCACTCCAACAAATTGGAGACCTGCACTTTCTACCATAAAGTGCTTCAAACGGCGCCATCTCAATGCTTGAATGGTAGCTGTTGTTGTAGGAAAATTCTGCTAATGGTAGATGTCGATCCCAACTGTTTCCGAAATCAATAACACATGCTCGTAGCATGTCTTCAAGCGTTTGTATCGTCCTTTCGCTCTGCCCATCAGTTTGTGGATGATAGGCAGTACTCATGTCTAGACGAGTTCCTAATGCTTGCTGTAATGTCTGCCAGAATCTTGAAATAAATCTGCCATCCCTATCAGAGATAATAGAGATTGGTATTCCATGTCTGGAGATGACTTCCTTCAAATACAGTCGTGCTAACTTCTCCATCTTGTCATCTTCTCTTATTGGCAGGAAGTGTGCTGATTTGGTGAGACGATCAACTATTACCCAAATAGTATCAAAACCACTTGCAGTCCTTGGCAATTTAGTGATGAAATCCATGGTAATGTTTTCCCATTTCCATTCCGGGATTTCGGGTTGTTGAAGTAGACCTGATGGTTTCTGATGCTCAGCTTTGACCTTAGAACACGTCAAACATTCTCCTACGTATTTAGCAACATCGGCTTTCATACCCGGCCACCAAAAATGTTTCTTGAGATCCTTGTACATCTTCCCCGTTCCAGGATGTATTGAGTATCTGGTTTTATGAGCTTCTCTAAGTACCATTTCTCTCATATCTCCAAATTTTGGTACCCAAATCCTTTCAGCCCTATACCGGGTTCCGTCTTCCCGAATATTAAGATGCTTCTCCGATCCTTTGGGTATTTCATCCTTTAAATTTCCCTCTTTTAAAACTCCTTGTTGTGCCTCCTTTATTTGAGTAGTAAGGTTATTATGAATCATTATATTCATAGATTTTACTCGAATGGGTTCTCTGTCCTTCCTGCTCAAGGCATCGGCTACCACATTTGCCTTCCCCGGGTGGTAACAAATCTCAAAGTCGTAATCATTCAACAATTCAATCCACCTACGCTGCCTCATATTCAGTTGTTTCTGATTAAATATGTGTTGAAGACTTTTGTGGTCGGTATATATAATACTTTTGACCCCTTATAAGTAGTGCCTCCAAGTCTTTAATGCAAAAACAACCGCGCCTAATTCCAAATCATGCGTCGTATAATTTTGTTCGTGAATCTTCAATTGTCTAGACGCATAAGCAATCACCTTCGTTCGTTGCATTAATACACAACCGAGACCTTGCTTTGATGCGTCACAATAAATCACAAAATCATCATTCCCTTCAGGCAATGACAATATAGGTGCCGTAGTTAGCTTTTTCTTCAATAACTGAAACGCTTTCTCTTGTTCATCATTCCATTCAAATTTCTTCCCTTTATGCGTTAATGCAGTCAAGGGTTTTGCTATTCTGGAAAAGTCTTGGATGAACCTTCTGTAGTAACCAGCTAGTCCTAAAAACTGGCGTATGTGTTTCGGAGTTTTCGGGGTTTCCCACTTTTCAACAGTTTCTATCTTTGCCGGATCCACCTTAATACCTTCTTTGTTCACTATGTGACCGAGGAATTGAACTTCTTCCAACCAAAATGCACACTTTGAAAACTTAGCGTACAATTCTTCCTTCCTCAATACTTCTAACACTTTTCTCAAATGTTCACCGTGTTCTTGGTCATTCTTTGAGTAAATAAGTATGTCATCAATGAAAACAATGACAAACTTGTCAAGGTATGGTCCACACACTCGGTTCATAAGGTCCATGAACACAGCTGGTGCATTAGTTAAACCAAACGGCATGACCATAAACTCGTAATGACCGTAACGTGTTCTGAAAGCAGTCTTTGGAATATCATCTTCTTTCACCCGCATTTGATGATACCCGGAACGTAAGTCAATCTTTGAATAAACAGACGAGCCTTGTAGTTGATCAAATAAGTCGTCGATTCTCGGTAGTGGGTATCGGTTCTTGATGGTAAGTTTGTTCAACTCTCGGTAGTCGATACACAACCTGAATGTACCATCTTTCTTCTTGACAAACAAAACAGGAGCTCCCCACGGTGATGTGCTTGGTCGAATGAAACCACGCTCTAAAAGTTCTTGTAATTGGCTTTGCAGTTCTTTCATCTCGCTGGGTGCGAGTCTGTAAGGAGCACGAGCTATTGGTGCAGCTCCTGGTACAAGATCTATTTGAAATTCAACGGATCGATGTGGGGGTAATCCCGGTAATTCTTTCGGAAATACATCGGGAAATTCTTTTGCAATGGGAACATCATTGATGCTCTTTTCTTCAGTTTGTACTTTCTCGACGTGTGCTAGAACAGCATAGCAACCTTTTCTTATTAGTTTTTGTGCCTTCAAATTACTAATAAGATGTAGCTTCGTGTTGCCCTTTTCTCCGTACACCATTAAGGGTTTTCCTTTTTCTCGTATAATGCGAATTGCATTTTTGTAACAAACGATCTCCGCTTTCACTTCTTTCAACCAGTCCATACCGATTATCACATCAAAACTCCCTAACTCTACTGGTATCAAATCAATCTTAAATGTTTCGCTAACCAGTTTAATTTCTCGATTCCGACATATATTATCTGCTGAAATTAATTTACCATTTGCTAATTCGAGTAAAAATTTACTATCCAAAGGCGTCAATGGACAACTTAATTTAGCACAAAAATCTCTACTCATATAGCTTCTATCCGCACCCGAATCAAATAAAACGTAAGCAGATTTATTGTCAATAAGAAACGTACCCGTAACAAGCTCCGGGTCTTCCTGTGCCTCTATCGCATTAATATTGAAAACTCTTCCACGGCCTTGTCCATTCGTGTTCTCCTGGTTCGGGCAATTTCTAATAATGTGGCCTGGTTTTCCACATTTATAACAAACTACATTGGCATAACTTGCTCCGACACTACTTGCTCCGCCATTACTCGTTCCGACACCATTTGTTCCTTTCGTTCTATTAACCCCTGGTCCGTAGACCTCACACTTCGCCGCGCTATGACCATTTCTTTTACACTTGTTGCAAAATTTGGTGCAGAACCCCGAGTGATTCTTTTCACACCTTTGGCATAGCTGCTTCTGATTGTTGTTGTTGTTGCGGTTATTATTGTTGTTGGGATGATTGTTGTAGTTGCTGTTGTTGTTGTTGTTGTTGTTGGGCCGTTTGTTGTAGTTGCGATTGATGTTGCGATTGTTGGGATAATTGTTGCGATTATTGTTGTAATTGCTGTTGTTGTTGTATTGGTGATTCTTATCACCGTTTTCCGCCCACTTTCTTTTGACTTGCTTCACATTGGCCTCTTCAGCAGTCTGTTCTTTAATTCTTTCTTCAATCTGGTTCACTAGTTTGTGAGCCATTCTACATGCCTGTTGTATGGAGGCGGGCTCGTGTGAACTTATATCTTCTTGGATTCTTTCCGGTAATCCTTTCACAAACGCGTCGATCTTCTCTTCCTCATCTTCGAATGCTCCCGGACACAATAGGCACAATTCTGTGAATCGTCTTTCGTACGTGGTAATATCAAATCCTTGGGTTCGTAACCCTCTAAGTTCTGTCTTGAGCTTATTGACCTCGGTTCTGGGACGGTACTTCTCGTTCATCAAGTGCTTGAATGCTGACCACGGTAGTGCGTACGCATCATCTTGTCCCACTTGCTCTAGATAGGTATTCCACCATGTTAACGCAGAACCTGTGAAGGTATGCGTAGCGTACTTCACTTTGTCCTCTTCAGTACACTTACTTATGGCAAACACCGATTCAACCTTCTCGGTCCACCGTTTCAATCCGATCGGTCCTTCGGTTCCATCAAATTCCAAAGGTTTGCAGGCAGTGAATTCTTTGTAGGTGCATCCTACACGATTTCCTGTACTGCTAGATCCAAGGTTATTGTTGGTATGTAGCGCAGCCTGTACTGCGGCTATGTTTGAAGCTAGAAAAGTACGGAATTCCTCTTCATTCATATTCACGGTGTGTCGAGTAGTCGGTGCCATTTCCTTCAAAATAGTTAAATGGAACAAGTTAATCATACAGAATATTAAGAGTAGTTAATAGTATTTCATAGCATAATATGAACTCATTTATAAAAGCTTTTTCTTCATATTAGCGTTTTATAAGTTTAAATTCGGGTAGTACCTACCCGTTAAGTTCATACTTAGTAGCTAATATACAATTCAACTACTACAATTCTATATGAAAAACTGATTGTAATAATATTTCGCGTTCAAACTTTTATACAATATTTTACAAACTTACAATACTGCTTATTTTACATAAAGCATGAAATATAGCACACAATAACTTTGATACAAGATAGTTGTGAAGACAATTCTAGCTAGTACACAAGTCGTTCAGCAAAGGCAATAAAGACACGTAATTCATACGTCCAGAAACAAGTCATGCATTCTGGTTTTACTAGGACTACTTCCCATCCTTGGTCTTGTGCAACATAACCGTTATGGCCGTTGATAAGACAGCGTGTTGTAACGTCATCAAAGGGACGAGGGTTACGTAATGTCCAACAGTCCCGTAATAATCTAAAAACCTCATTTCTTACCCCAATTACCGACTCCGTCACTTGTGGAAACGTTTTGTTTAATAGTTGTAGCCCGATGTTCTTGTTCTCACTTTGGTGAGAAGCGAACATTACTAATCCGTAAGCATAACATGCTTCTTTATGTTGCATGTTAGCCGCTTTTTCTAAATCACGAAGTCCAATATTCGGATATATTGAGTCAAAATAATTTCTTAACCCGTTGCGTAAAATAGCATTTGGGTTCCCCGCAATATATGCGTCAAAGTAAACACATCGTAACTTATGGGTTTCCCAATGTGATATCCCCCATCTTTCAAACGAAAGTCTCTTATAAACCAAGACATTCTTGGAACGTTCTTCGAATGTCTTACAAACTGATCTCGCCTTAAATAGTTGTGCCGAAGAATTCTGGCCGACTCTAGACAAGATTTCATCAATCATGTCTCCGGGTAGGTCTCTTAAAATATTGGGTTGTCTATCCATTTTGTGTTTTTAAACTGTAAAATAGACAAGAGTTAGTTTCATAAAAAAAATACTTATTAATACAAGCAATTTTTACATATATCATAAAGCATAAGAACACTATATTACATATATTACACCACACGAATACAACTATCTTATTCCGACTCGCTCGTTTCTTCTTCTTCGGTTTTGGTTCGTTTTGCCAAGTTTCTAGGGATATATGATGTTCCCCTAATACGAGCCGTCGTTGTCCACATTGGTTTAGAAAAACCTGGTGGTTTAGAGGTTCCCGGGTCATTGTTACAACTTAAGGACTTCGGGGGTTGACGATACATATAAAGTTCATCGGGGTTGGAATTAGATTTCTCTATTTTTATGTCCTTTCCCTTATTATTTTCTTTTGCCTTTTTAAATTCAGTTGGGGTAATTTCTATAACATCATCGGAATTCTCGTCGGAATCCGATTCATCGGAGAATTGGTAATCCTCCCAATATTTTGCTTCCTTGGCGGAAACACCATTGACCATAATTAACTTTGGTCGGTTGATTGAGGATTTTCTTTTACTTAACCGTTTTATTATTTCCCCCACCGGTTCTATTTCTTCATCCGGTTCCGATTCTTCTTCCGGTTCCGATTCTTCTTCCGGTTCCGACTCTTCTTCCGGTTCCTCTTCGGGAACTTGTGAATCAGTCCACAAATCATTCCAATTTACATTTGACTCTTCATTATTATTAGGTGAGTCAATGGGACTTGTTCTAGAGGTAGACATCTATCACATAATATCAAACACGTTAAGAGATTAATATATCACATAATATTCATATGTTAAAAATATATAGTTTCCAACAAAAATGTTAAGCAATCATTTTTAAAGAAAACACGGTCGAAGTCCAGACTCACTAATGCATCCTAACAAACTCGATAAGACACACTAATGCAAAATTCTGGTTCTCTAAGACCAACGCTCGGATACCAACTGAAATGTCCCGTTCTTATTGATTAAAAACGTTCCATATTAATTGATTTCGTTGCGAGGTTTTGACCTCTATATGAGACGTTTTTCAAAGACTGCATTCATTTTTAAAACAAACCATAACCTTTATTTCATAAATAAAGGTTTAAAAAGCTTTACGTAGATTATCAAATAATGATAATCTAAAATATCCTGTTTACACACGACCATTACATAATGGTTTACAATACAAATATGTTACATCGAAATCAGTTTCTTGAATGCAGTTTTTACACAATATCATACAAACATGGACTCCAAATCTTGTCCTTATTTTAGTATGCAACAGCGGAAGCTCTTAATATTCACCTGAGAATAAACATGCTTTAAACGTCAACAAAAATGTTGGTGAGTTATAGGTTTAACCTATATATATCAAATCGTAACAATAGACCACAAGATTTCATATTTCAATACACATCCCATACATAGAGATAAAAATCATTCATATGGTGAACACCTGGTAACCGACAATAACAAGATGCATATATAAGAATATCCCCATCATTCCGGGACACCCTTCGGATATGATATAAATTTCGAAGTACTAAAGCATCCGGTACTTTGGATGGGGTTTGTTAGGCCCAATAGATCTATCTTTAGGATTCGCGTCAATTAGGGTGTCTGTTCCCTAATTCTTAGATTACCAGACTTAATAAAAAGGGGCATATTCGATTTCGATAATTCAACCATAGAATGTAGTTTCACGTACTTGTGTCTATTTTGTAAATCATTTATAAAACCTGCATGTATTCTCATCCCAAAAATATTAGATTTTAAAAGTGGGACTATAACTCACTTTCACAGATTTTTACTTCGTCGGGAAGTAAGACTTGGCCACTGGTTGATTCACGAACCTATAACAATATTTACATATATATCAAAGTATGTTCAAAATATATTTACAACACTTTTAATATATTTTGATGTTTTAAGTTTATTAAGTCAGCTGTCCTCGTTAGTAACCTACAACTAGTTGTCCACAATTAGATGTACAGAAATAAATCGATAAATATTATCTTGAATCAATCCACGACCCAGTGTATACGTATCTCAGTATTGATCACAACTCAAACTATATATATTTTGGAATCAACCTCAACCCTGTATAGCTAACTCCAACATTCACATATAGAGTGTCTATGGTTGTTCCGAAATATATATAGATGTGTCGACATGATAGGTCGAAACATTGTATACGTGTCTATGGTATCTCAAGATTACATAATATACAATACAAGTTGATTAAGTTATGGTTGGAATAGATTTGTTACCAATTTTCACGTAGCTAAAATGAGAAAAATTATCCAATCTTGTTTTACCCATAACTTCTTCATTTTAAATCCGTTTTGAGTGAATCAAATTGCTATGGTTTCATATTGAACTCTATTTTATGAATCTAAACAAAAAAAGTATAGGTTTCTAGTCGGAAAAATAAGTTACAAGTCGTTTTTGTAAAGGTAGTCATTTCAGTCGAAAGAACGACGCCTAGATGACCATTTTAGAAAACATACTTCCACTTTGAGTTTAACCATAATTTTTGGATATAGTTTCATGTTCATAATAAAAATCATTTTCTCAGAATAACAACTTTTAAATCAAAGTTTATCATAGTTTTTAATTAACTAACCCAAAACAGCCCGCGGTGTTACTACGACGGCGTAAATCCGGTTTTACGGTGTTTTTCATGTTTCCAGGTTTTAAATCATTAAGTTAGCATATCATATAGATATAGAACATGTGTTTAGTTGATTTTAAAAGTCAAGTTAGAAGGATTAACTTTTGTTTGCGAACAAGTTTAGAATTAACTAAACTATGTTCTAGTGATTACAAGTTTAAACCTTCGAATAAGATAGCTTTATATGTATGAATCGAATGATGTTATGAACATCATTACTACCTTAAGTTCCTTGGATGAACCTACTGGAAAAGAGAAAAATGGATCTAGCTTCAATGGATCCTTGGATGGCTCAAAGTTCTTGAAGCAAAATCATGACACGAAAACAAGTTCAAGTAAGATCATCACTTGAAATAAGATTGTTATAGTTATAGAAATTGAACCAAAGTTTGAATATGATTATTACCTTGTATTAGAATGATAACCTACTGTAAGAAACAAAGATTTCTTGAGGTTGGATGATCACCTTACAAGATTGGAAGTGAGCTAGCAAACTTGAAAGTATTCTTGATTTTATGAAACTAGAACTTTTGGAATTTATGAAGAACACTTAGAACTTGAAGATAGAACTTGAGAGAGTTCAATTAGATGAAGAAAATTGAAGAATGAAAGTGTTTGTAGGTGTTTTTGGTCGTTGGTGTATGGATTAGATATAAAGGATATGTAATTTTGTTTTCATGTAAATAAGTCATGAATGATTACTCATATTTTTGTAATCTTATGAGATATTTCATGCTAGTTGCCAAATGATGGTTCCCACATGTGTTAGGTGACTCACATGGGCTGCTAAGAGCTGATCATTGGAGTGTATATACCAATAGTACATACATCTAAAAGCTGTGTATTGTACGAGTACGAATACGGGTGCATACGAGTAGAATTGTTGATGAAACTGAACGAGAATGTAATTGTAAGCATTTTTGTTAAGTAGAAGTATTTTGATAAGTGTATTGAAGTCTTTCAAAAGTGTATAAATACATATTAAAACACTACATGTATATACATTTTAACTGAGTCGTTAAGTCATCGTTAGTCGTTACATGTAAATGTTGTTTTGAAACCTTTAGGTTAACGATCTTGTTAAATGTTGTTAACCCAATGTTTATAATATCAAATGAGATTTTAAATTATTATATTATCATGATATTATCATGTATGAATATCTCTTAATATGATATATATACATTAAATGTCTTTACAACGATAATCGTTACATATATGTCTCGTTTAAAAATCATTAAATTAGTAGTCTTGTTTTTACATATGTAGTTCATTGTTAATATACTTTATGATATGTTTTCTTATCATAGTATCATGTTAACTATATATATATATATATATCCATATATATGTCATTATATAGTTTTTACAAGTTTTAACGTTCATGAATCACCGATCAACTTGGGTGGTCAATTGTCTATATGAAACATATTTCAATTAATCAAGTCTTAACAAGTTTGATTGCTTAACATGTTGGAAACATTTAATCATGTAAATATCAATCTCAATTAATATATATAAACATGGAAAAGTTCGGGTCACTACACAATGATGATCTTGATCCACTCCTTGATCTTGATGATGCCCTAGCTTGAAAGTGGTGAAAAGTGGCTCAAAAACCCCTTCGTGGCTCTTTTCGTCTGGAACGTATGAATTAAATGGCCAAAACCCTCCCATATTTATACAAAATCCGTAACTTGGAGGCCAAAACCTGATACGATGCACCGCATCCTATAAACGAAAATGAGGACATGCGCCGCATCCTTAGGATTCTTAATTCAAATGGTCACTTTCAAAGGGCCATACGCCGCATGTGTATAGATTCGCCGCATCTTGTGCTGTTTTCGAATTTTTCTCTTGTTTTAACACTTTTGAGCTAAGATCTTCAACTTTAATGTTCTTTTAACATTCTTCGCCCGAAACCATCTTCTTGCATCAATAATAACCATATATCTTCAAATCTTTGACAAATGAACCAATTACGGAACCAGTGACATGCGTAAAATGTGTATAAAATGCACATTATCATATACAATGTAGCGACCCGACAAAATCGTCATTGACGGCGCCGTCTACTTAGGTCCCGTTACGTGGTCATAAGTCTTTAAAATGACGTTTGACCAAAATATGTCGCATTCATTTCAAATGTAAAAGTGTTTCAAGTTTACAAAGGTAGTTCCACGACTAGTTACATTACAATGTTTAACGTACAAATGAAACCTATGCGACACAATTTTGAAAGTAATCCAAAAGATGCTCCATGTATGCATATATACTCGACATCCAAGCAAGTATCAAAAACTGTGCGAAAGCATGTATCACATAGCGTTTAAGGACCTGAGAAAACATATAGAAAACTGTCAACGAAAAACGTTGGTGAAATCATAGGTGTATTAGTAATGTTGTTTTTGAATCACAAGATTTAATATAGTTGATTATCCAAATCGTTTGTATTCCAAAAGTATGTTCGTGAGCACCCAATTATCAAGACTTAACTATTTTATACCCTGTTACGTAGTGTTAGAACATACACTATACTCGAAAATATATTTCATCCGCTAACGGTAGCGAACCGTCCGAATGAGGCTCGTCAAGACCATGTGATCACATAATATAAGTTCTCGTTTACACCCTGCAAGTGTAACTAATGATAATTGAATTGAGGCTTTTTGTTCAAACTCGCACGTGGAATGTTTGTTTTCGTACTTGTGTTCAGAGCATAAAAGTATGATACATATATGTTTCTCATCCCATAGTTTAAAGTAAAAGTGGTTGAAAAGGTGGGACTATGATCTCACCTTAAGTGCAAGCGTATAAAAGTACTTCACAAGTAAACGTGTGCAAGGACGAATGCTAGTCTTGACCGAAACAAGTAGGTCGTATCAATAACGGTAAACACAATTGGTCAAAGTGTTCAATTAGTCCTATGGCTCGTTTCGACTCGATTATTATAGCATGTGAATCAAATTATCAAGTTTCATGCAAGGTACAAGTATAAAAACATGTTAGAATGGTTGCATAAGTATTTGGTTAAGTTTGGACAAAAGTCAACTTTGGTCAAGTCAAAGTCAACGAAAAAGTCAACACGTTCGGGTCGGGTCCCGAACTATTTTTCTGAGGTTTTTAATCATATATAAGCATGTTAGAACAAGTTACATGTGAATAGGAGGTGCGTAGCATAGCAAACTTTTTTCAAAATTTGACCATGTAGGTCAGTCCCTGAATTCGGCTTATGTCGCGCCGCGACCAAGGATTGCCGCACCGCAGCAATCAACTTGAACTGGTGCCTGGCCAGTTTCAATTATTCAAGTCTCAACCAAACTTCAATTAAGCACAATTCGCAAACCGTAAACACTTAAAACGTGTACCATACATCGTTGGAAAGGTAATTAAACGAGGAATGCTACTAAACACCTTTCATCAATTAAAAACATCATTTACAAAAATCAAAATTCTAGTTGAATGCTCATTTAATGTTCATCATAAATACTTCCAAGTTCATAAATGAACATTTATGATTCGGGAATTAAATGCACACATATGATACGCCGTTTCATAGGTAATCAAGCATACAATTCAACTAACCACTTACCAACAACAATTCATGGCATTCAATACATCAAATGTTCACACTTAGGTCTATCAAACCCTAACCAACATCACCAAAATTCATAATCAAGTTTATGAAGTTTTCTAAAGCAACCTACACATCAAATTGAGGCTAGTGATACCAGTAACACAATTAAAACATGCACTTATAACATTTAACAACATTCAAGCAACCAAAATCACCAAATCAAACACACCAAAATTCAAGTTCATGCTAGTTGCTTAAAATAACGAGATCGAACATATAAATCACATATTCATGTTAGACTTGAGCCATAGACACTAATTAACACTTTTATAAGTAAAAATCATCAAGAACACAAAATCTAGTAATTTTAGAAAGTTACCCAAATGAGAAGTAATCGGTATGGATTCGAAGAGGAAAATGCAAGGATTCCAAATATGTAATTTGTTTTGATGTTTGATTGTTAGATTGAAAATGGATGATGAATCTTTGAATTGGTGTTTGAGAGAATATGTTGAAAGTATTTAGAAAAATGGAAAATGGAAAAGATAATGAATGGAGGAGGTGGGTGTTGACCACTTTGACCTAGTCAAAACTTTGGTCATTTGGCAACATTGGTCCCTCAAGTTTGAATCGGGGGTGTAAATTACCTAAACGAGATAATTTAAAACGCGTATCAACGGGAGATGTTATAAATATTTAACGGATTATAAAATAGTTAAACGGAAAGTAAACGGAAAAAGGCGGGATGTTACATTACCTACTCCTTAAAAGAAATTTCGTCTCGAAATTTAAGTAGGCATAGTAGTCATTGTTTCTTCCTCGAGATCTTGCGTTTCCGAATCCGCGAATAAATGAGGGTATTTCTTTTGCATTTGATCTTGTCTTTCCCAAGTAAACTCGGGTCCCCTTTTGGCATTCCAACGGACCTTAACGATCAGAATTCTACTTTGTTTTAGCGTCTTGACGGAGGTGTCCACAATTTCAACCGGTTCTTCCATAAAGTGGAGTTTGTCATCAATAGTAAGTTCCTCAAGAGGGATGACGAGTTCGGGTTCGGCAAAACACTTCTTCAAGTTCGATACATGGAAAGTAGGATGAACGGAGCTCAGTTAAGGCGGAAGATCTAAACGATAAGCAACGGTTCCAACACACTCCAAGATTTCGAACGGACCAATATACCGCGGATTTAGCTTCCCGCGTTTCCCGAAATGGATTACACCTTTCCAAGGTGAGACTTTTAACATTAAGCGATCACCGACTTGAAATTCAAGGTCGTTGCGTCGTTTGTCGGTATAGCTCTTTTGACGACTTCGGGCCGTCCTAAGCCTATCTCGGATTTGAACGATCTTCTCGGTTGTTTCATGGATGACTTCGGGTCCGGTGATTTGTGTGTCGCCTACTTCGGCCCAACAAAGAGGTGAACGACATTTTCGGCCATATAATGCTTGGAATGGTGCGGCGTTAATACTCGCGTGATAACTATTGTTGTAGGAGAATTCGGCGAGAGGAAAGTGCTTGTCCCAAGCTTTTCCGAAATCGATAACGCAAGCTCGTAGCATGTCTTCCAAGGTTTGAATTGTACGTTCGCTTTGTGGATGATATGCGGTGCTCATGTCTAAACGCGTTCCCAATGCTTCTTGTAAAGTACGCCAAAATCTAGAAACAAAACGGTCATCTCGGTCGGAAATAATCGATAAGGGTACACCGTGACGGGCGACGATCTCTTTAATGTAAAGTTGTGCAAGTTTCTCCATTTTATCGGTTTCCTTCATGGCTAGGAAGTGCGCGAATTTGGTGAAACGGTCAACAATAACCCAAATAGTATCATAACCGCCCACCGTCTTTGGTAGTTTGGTGATAAAATCCATCGTTATCCTTTCCCACTTTCATTGCGGGATTTCGGGTTGTTGAAGAAGTCTGGACGGCCTTTGATGTTCGGCTTTGACTTTGGAGCAAGTTAGGCATTTTCCAACATAAGTAGCGACGTCCCTTTTAATGTTCGGCCACCAATATTGTTCCTTGAGGTCGTGGTACATCTTATTGGCACCGCCGTGAATCGAATATCTTGACTTATGGGCTTCGTCTAATATAAGGCTTCGTAGGTCCCCATAACTAGGTACCCAAATTCTTCCGGCGAAATATCGGAGTCCGGTTTCTTTAACTTCGAATCGAGAGGTGAGGACGTTCAAGTGTTCGAGAGAGATGTTTTCGTCCTTGAGAGCCTCGTCTTGGGCTACACGAATTTGACTATTGAGGTTGGTGTGAATGGTGATGTTTAAAGCTTGGACACGAAGAGGCACCGCTCTTTCCTTTCGACTTAAGGCATCGGCTACTACGTTTGCCTTCCCGGGATGGTAACGAAGCTCACAATCATAATCATTTAAAGTTTCAATCCACCGGCGTTGTCTCATGTTTAGTTGCTTTTGGTCGAAGATGTGTTGGAGGCTTTTGTGATCGGTGAAGATAGTACTCTTGGTTCCATAAAGATAGTGTCTCCACATTTTAAGTGCAAAGACAACGGCTCTGAGTTCGAGATCATGTGTCGTGTAGTTCCGTTCATGAATTTTTAGTTGTCGAGAGGCATAAGAAATGACTTTCTTTCGTTGCATCAATACACACCCAAAACTATGTTTCGAGGCATCACAATATACAACTAAATCATCATTGCCTTCGGGAAGAGATAAGATAGGAGCGGTGGTTAGCTTTGTCTTCAAGACTTGAAACGCGGATTCTTGCTCGGTCGCCCAAATGAATTTCTTTCCCTTGTGAGTTAACGCAGTTAGAGGACGTGTAACCAAAGAGAAGTTTTCGATGAATCTACGATAGTACCCGGCGAGAACCAAGAATTGACGTATGTGAGTAGGAGTAGTAGGAGTCTCCCATTTGCTAATGGCTTCGATTTTTGAGGGATCGACCTTAATACCTTGATCGCTTACAACATGACCAAGAAATTGAACTTCCTTCAACCAAAATTCACACTTGGAGAATTTGGCGTAGAGTCGTTCTTGTCTAAGGAGTTCGAGTACGAGTCGGAGGTGTTGTTCGTGTTCTTCTTCGCTTTTAGAATAGCCAAGATGTCATCGATGAACACAATAACGAATTTATCGAGATACGGTTTGCACACGCGGTTCATAAGGTCCATGAACACCGTCGGTGCGTTAGTGAGACCAAATGGCATTACAAGAAATTCATAACTACCATAACGAGTCCGGAAAGAAGTTTTGGAGACATCTTCCCCCTTAACCCTTAATTGATGATAACCCGAGCGGAGATCAATTTTCGAATATACACGAGATCCTTGTAATTGATCAAAGAGGTCATTGATGCTTGGAAGAGGATATCGGTTCTTAACCGTCAATTTGTTTAGTTCACGATAGTCGATACACATTTGTAGGGATCCATCTTTCTTCTTAACGAATAAAATCGGAGCGCCCCATGGTGAATGGCTAGGTTGCATAAAACTACGGTCAAGTAGTTCTTGAATTTGACTTTGCAATTCTTGCATTTTAGATGGAGCAAGTATACGGTGCACGTGCTACGGGTGCGTCTCCTGGAATAAGATCTATTTGGAATTCAACCGGTCGATGAGGTGGAAGACCCGACAATTTGTCGAGAAATACATCGGAAAAGTCACTAACAATTGGCACATCATCGATATGCTTCTCATCGGACTCGAGTTTCTTAACGTGGTCAAGGATCGCAAAACAACCCTTACGGAGTAGTTTTCTAACTTTAAGGCACGAGACGAAGTTGAGTCCGGTGCAACTCTTATCGCCATAGACAATCAAGGGTTCACCGTTCTCGATAGGAATCCGGATTGCATTAAGATCGCAAAGAATGTGAGATTTCGTTTTGACTAACCAATTCATACTGATTATTACATCGAAGCTCCCTAGTTCCATGGGTATCAAGTCAATTTCAAACTCATTTCCCAAAATGTTTAACGTACACCCCCGGTAGTATGTGTCGGCACTCAATAGGTTCCCGTTGGCCACCTTAATGGCATAAGTAGTATCTAAGGGGAGTGATGGAGTGCTAAGAGTATGAACCAAAGTCTTGGATATAAAACATTTATCGGCACCCTAATCGAATAAGCAAGAAACATAAGTTTTGTTGAGAAGAAATGTACCCGTGACTAGTTCATTGTCATCTCGATCCTCTTGGGCGTTAATGTTGAAAGCTCGGCCGCGTGTGTTGGGGTTAGCTTTCTTCTTTGGACATACATTTCTAAAATGACCTGTTTGGCCACATTCAAAACAAGCACCCGGTTTTGGTGCATTAGGCCCCTTTTGAGCGACGGGGGCGACACTTCTACAATCGTTGGCCACATGAACACTCCTTTGGCACCGGTGGCAAAATGATTTGTCCCATTCACCATAGTGATGTTTGTGGCATTTTTTGCAAAAAGGTTTATTTCCGCCATAACTTTTCTTGGCCTCAGAGGTGAAAGGCTTTTTGGTGAAGTTGTTGTAGTTGCTTGATGGAGTGGCTTCCCATTTTCTTTTGTTGCTACCCGACTTATCCTCGGCTTTAGGTACCGGTACTACGATTTCGTCCACCGTTTCTATCAATTTGCGGGCCATGTTCAAAGCTTCTTGATGATTAGTGGGTTTAGATGACATTACCCCATGTTTGATGCTCTTTGGAAGACCATCCATGTAAAGTTCAACCCTTGAAGACTCGGGCTTCACAAGGTTTGGGCACATCAAGGCTAATTCGAAAAATCGTTGATTATAAGCCTTGAGATCTTTTCCGACCGCTTTTAAAGTTCTTAGCTCTTGTTCGAGCTTTTGGGTTTCTTCACGAGGGAAATATTCGATGATCATCTTTTCCCTTAAATTGGCCCAAGATAGGGCGTGGGCTTCATCGGTACCCACCGATTGTACATAGGTGTTCCACCAAGTGAGAGCGACACCGGCAAAAGTGTGAGTGGAGTACTTGACCTTGTCTTGGTCCCGACAACCGCTTATGCTAAAGACGGCTTCTGTTTGCTCAAACCATCGGGTGAGCACAACCGTTCACCCAGTTCCATCGAAGGTGTGAGGTTTGCACCCCATGAAAGCTTTATAGGAGCATCCCTCGTTTGAGTTACCGGTGAAATGTCCCGTTCTTATTGATTAAAAACGTTCCATATTAATTGATTTCGTTGCGAGGTTTTGACCTCTATATGAGACGTTTTTCAAAGGCTGCATTCATTTTAAAACAAACCATAACCTTTATTTCATCAATAAAGGTTTAAAAAGCTTTACGTAGATTATCAAATAATGATAATCTAAAATATCCTGTTTACACACGACCATTACATAATGGTTTACAATACAAATATGTTACAACAAAATAAGTTTCTTGAATGCAGTTTTTACACAATATCATACAAGCATGGACTCCAAATCTCGTCCTTATTTAAGTATACAACAGCGGAAGCTCTTAGTATTCACCTGAGAATAAACATGCTTTAAACGTCAACAAAAATGTTGGTGAGTTATAGGTTTAACTTATATATATCAAACCGTAACAATAGACCACAAGATTTCATATTTCAATACACATCCCATACATAGAGATAAAAATCATTCATATGGTGAACACCTGGTAACCGACATTAACAAGATGCATATATATAAGAATATCCCCATCATTCCGGGACACCCTTCGGATATGATATAAATTTCGAAGTACTAAAGCATCCGGTACTTTGGATGGGGTTTGTTAGGCCCAATAGATCTATCTTTAGGATTCGCGTCAATTAGGGTGTCTGTTCCCTAATTCTTAGATTACCAGACTTAATAAAAAGGGGCAGATTCGATTTCGATAATTCAACCATAGAATGTACTTTCACGTACTTGTGTCTATTTTGTAAATCATTTATAAAACCTGCATGTATTCTCATCCCAAAAATATTAGATTTTAAAAGTGGGACTATAACTCACTTTCACAGATTTTTACTTCGTCGGGACGTAAGACTTGGCCACTGGTTGATTCACGAACCTATAACAATATATACATATATATCAAAGTATGTTTAAAATATATTTACAACACTTTTAATATATTTTGATGTTTTAAGTTTATTAAGTCAGCCGTCCTCGTTAGTAACCTACAACTAGTTATCCACAGTTAGATGTACAGAAATAAATCGATAAATATTATCTTGAATAAATCCACGACCCAGTGTATACGTATCTCAGTATTGATCACAACTCAAACTATATATATTTTGGAATCAACCTCAACCCTGTATAGCTAACTCCAACATTCACATATAGAGTGTCTATGGTTGTTCCGAAATATATATAGATGTGTTGACATGATAGGTCGAAACATTGTATACGTGTCTATGGTATCTCAAGATTACATAATATACAATACAAGTTGATTAAGTTATGGTTGGAATAGATTTGTTACCAATTTTCACGTAGCTAAAATGAGAAAAATTATCCAATCTTGTTTTACCCATAACTTCTTCATTTTAAATCCGTTTTGAGTGAATAAAATTGCTATGGTTTCATATTGAACTCTATTTTATGAATATAAACAGAAAAGTATAGGTTTATAGTCGGAAAAATATGTTACAAGTCGTTTTTGTAAAGGTAGTCATTTCAGTCGAAAGAACGACGTCTAGATGACCATTTTAGAAAACATACTTCCACTTTGAGTTTAACCATAATTTTTGGATATAGTTTCATGTTCATAATAAAAATAATTTTCTCAGAATAACAACTTTTAAATCAAAGTTTATCATAGTTTTTAATTAACTAACCCAAAACAGCCCGCGGTGTTACTACGACGGCGTAAATCCGATTTTACGGTGTTTTTCGTGTTTCCAGGTTTTAAATCATTAAGTTAGAATATCATATAGATATAGAACATGTGTGTAGTTAATTTTAAAAGTCAAGTTAGAAGGATTAACTTTTGTTTGCGAACAAGTTTAGAATTAACTAAACTATGTTCTAGTGATTACGAGTTTAAACCTTCGAATAAGATAGTTTTATATATATGAATCGAATGATGTTATGAACATCATTACTACCTCAAGTTTAGTAGGTAAACCTACTGGAAGTGACAAGAAATGATCTAGCTTCAAAGGATCTTGGATGGCTTGAAAGTTCTTGAAGTAGGATCATGACACAAAAACAAGTTCAAGTAAGATTTTTACTCGAATTAAGATAGTTTATAGTTATAGAAATTGAATCAAAGTTTGAATATGAATATTACCTTGAATAAGAAAGATAACCTACTGTATATAACAAAGGTTTCTTGATCTTAGATGATTACTTGGAATGGATTAGAAAGCTTGGAAGTAAATTAGTAAACTTGAAGGGATTTTTGAAGTGTTCTTGAAGTGTTCTTCCTATGATGATTATAGCTTGATTCTTGAAGTGATTTTTGATGAAGATGATGATTAAATACTGGAAAAATACATTCATAATAGTGTGGGTGTGTTGAGAGAGAATTAGAAAGAGAATTAGAAGTGAAATGGAGTGAATGATGGGTGGTAATTGGTGAGTGGTGAGTGGGGTTAAAAGGAGTTCTAGTTAGTTGACTAGCTCATGGTAGAAGTTAAAATTGATTAGTCATACATGACATAATCAAGAGTGGAATCCCATGCTAGTTCCTATTGGTATATACCCATAGTAAGTACGTTTTGAAGTTGTGTATAATACGGGTAAAAATACGACTAGAATTCTTGATGAAAGAAAAGAATGGGAAAGTAACTGTAACCATTTTCGTTAAGTATGAGTGTTTTGATATATGTCTTGAAGTCTTCCAAAAGTATTTTAATACATCTAAATACACTACATGTATATACATTTTAACTGAGTCGTTAAGTCATCGTTAGTCGTTACATGTAAGTGTTGTTTTGAAACCTTTAAGTTAACGATCTCAATTAATGTTGTTAACCCATTGTTTATTATATCTAATGAGATGTTAAATTATTATATTATCATGATATTATGATATATTAATATATCTTAATATGATATATATATACATTTAAATGTCGTTACAACGATAATCGTTACATATATGTCTCGTTTCGAAATCCTTAAGTTAGTAGTCTTGTTTATATGTATATAACTCATTGTTAATATACTTATGGAGATACTTACTTATAATAATCTCATGTTAACCATATGTATATCCATATATATATATCGTCATGTCGTTTTTACAAGTTTTAACGTTCGTGAATCGCCGGTCAACTTGGGTGGTCAATTGTCTATATGAAACATATTTCAATTAATCAAGTCTTAACAAGTTTGATTGCTTAACATGTTGGAAACATTTAATCATGTAAATATCAATCTCAATTAATATATATAAACATGGAAAAGTTCGGGTCACTACAGTACCTACCCGTTAAATAAATTTCGTCCCGAAATTTTAAGCAGTTGAAGGTGTTGACGAATCTTCTGGAAATAGATGCGGGTATTTCTTCTTTATCTGATCTTCACGCTCCCAGGTGAACTCGGGTCCTCTACGAGCATTCCATCGAACCTTAACAATTGGTATCTTGTTTTGCTTAAGTCTTTTAACCTCACGATCCATTATTTCGACGGGTTCTTCGATGAATTGGAGTTTTTCGTTGATTTGGATTTCATCTAACGGAATAGTGAGATCTTCTTTAGTAAAACATTTCTTTTCTTCAAATTCAAGACATGGAAAGTGTTATGTACAGCCGCGAGTTGTTGAGGTAACTCAAGTCGGTAAGCTACTGGTCCGACACGATCAATAATCTTGAATGGTCCAATATACCTTGGATTTAATTTCCCTCGTTTACCAAATCGAACAACGCCTTTCCAAGGTGCAACTTTAAGCATGACCATCTCTTCAATTTCAAATTCTATATCTTTTCTTTTAATGTCAGTGTAGCTCTTTTGTCGACTTTGGGCGGTTTTCAACCGTTGTTGAATTTGGATGATCTTCTCGGTAGTTTCTTGTATAATTTACGGACCCGTAATCTGTCTATCCACCACTACACTCCAACAAATCGGAGACCTGCACTTTCTACCATAAAGTGCTTCAAACGGCGCAATCTCAATGCTTGAATGGTAGCTGTTGTTGTAGGAAAATTCTGCTAATGGTAGATGTCGATCCCAACTGTTTCCGAAATCAATAACACATGCTCGTAGCATGTCTTCAAGTGTTTGTATCGTCCTTTCGCTCTGCCCATCAGTTTGTGGATGATAGGCAGTACTCATGTCTAGACGAGTTCCTAATGCTTGCTGTAATGTCTGCCAGAATCTTGAAATAAATCTGCCATCCCTATCAGAGATAATAGAGATTGGTATTCCATGTCTGGAGAAGACTTCCTTCAAATACAGTCGTGCTAACTTCTCCATCTTGTCATCTTCTCTTATTGGCAGGAAATGTGCTGATTTGGTGAGACGATCAACTATTACCCAAATAGTATCAAAACCACTTGCAGTCCTTGGCAATTTAGTGATGAAATCCATGGTAATGTTTTCCCATTTCCATTCCGGGATTTCGGGTTGTTGAAGTAGACCTGATGGTTTCTGATGCTCAGCTTTGACCTTAGAACACGTCAAACATTCTCCTACGTATTTAGCAACATCGGCTTTCATACCCGACCACCAAAAATATTTCCTGAGATCCTTGTACATCTTCCCCGTTCCAGGATGTATTGAGTATCTGGTTTTATGAGCTTCTCTAAGTACCATTTCTCTCATATCTCTAAATTTTGGTACCCAAATCCTTTCAGCCCTATACCGGGTTCCGTCTTCCCGAATATTAAGATGTTTCTCCGATCCTTTGGATATTTCATCCTTTAAATTTCCCTCTTTTAAAACTCCTTGTTGCGCCTCCTTTATTTGAGTAGTAAGGTTATTATGAATCATTATATTCATAGATTTCACTCGAATGGGTTCTCTGTCCTTCCTGCTCAAGGCATCGGCTACCACATTTTCCTTCCCCGGGTGGTAACGAATCTCAAAGTCGTAATCATTCAATAATTCAATCCATCTACGCTGCCTCATATTCAGTTGTTTCTGATTAAATATGTGTTGAAGACTTTTGTGGTCGGTATATATAATACTTTTGACCCCATATAAGTAGTGCCTCCAAGTCTTTAATGCCAAAACAACCGCGCCTAATTCCAAATCATGCGTCGTATAATTTTGTTCGTGAATCTTCAATTGTCTAGACGCATAAGCAATCACCTTCGTTCGTTGCATTAATACACAACCGAGACCTTGCTTTGATGCATCACAATAAATCACAAAATCATCATTCCCTTCAGGCAATGACAATATAGGTGCCGTAGTTAGCTTTTTCTTCAATAACTGAAATGCTTTCTCTTGTTCATCATTCCATTCAAATTTCTTCCCTTTATGTGTTAATGCAGTCAAGGGTTTTGCTATTCTGGAAAAGTCTTGGATGAACCTTCTGTAGTAACCAGCTAGTCCTAAAAACTGGCGTATGTGTTTCGGAGTTTTCGGGGTTTCCCACTTTTCAACAGTTTCTATCTTTGCCGGATCCACCTTAATACCTTCTTTGTTCACTATGTGACCGAGGAATTGAACTTCTTCCAACCAAAATGCACACTTTGAAAACTTAGCGTACAATTCTTCCTTCCTCAATACTTCTAACACCTTTCTCAAATGTTCACCGTGTTCTTGGTCATTCTTTGAGTAAATAAGTATGTCATCAATGAAAACAATGACAAACTTGTCAAGGTATGGTCCACACACTCGGTTCATAAGGTCCATGAACATAGCTGGTGCATTAGTTAAACCAAACGGCATGACCATAAACTCGTAATGACCGTAACGTGTTCTGAAAGCAGTCTTTGGAATATCATCTTCTTTCACCCGCATTTGATGATACCCGGAACGTAAGTCAATCTTTGAATAAACAGACGAGCCTTGTAGTTGATCAAATAAGTCGTCGATTCTCGGTAGTGGGTAGCGGTTCTTGATGGTAAGTTTGTTCAACTCTCGGTAGTCGATACACAACCTGAATGTACCATCTTTCTTCTTGACAAACAAAACAGGAGCTCCCCACGGTGATGTGCTTGGTCGAATGAAACCACGCTCTAAAAGTTCTTGTAATTGGCTTTGCAGTTCTTTCATCTCGCTGGGTGCGAGTCTGTAAGGAGCACGAGCTATTGGTGCAGCTCCTGGTACAAGATCTATTTGAAATTCAACGGATCGCTGTGGGGGTAATCCCGGTAATTCTTTCGAAAATACATCGAGAAATTCTTTTGCAATGGGAACATCATTGATGCTCTTTTCTTCAGTTTGTACTTTCTCGACGTGTGCTAGAACAGCATAGCAACCTTTTCTTATTAGTTTTTGTGCCTTCAAATTACTAATAATATGTAGCTTCGTGTTGCCCTTTTCTCCGTACACCATTAAGGGTTTTCATTTTTCTCGTATAATGCGAATTGCATTTTTGTAACAAACGATCTCTGCTTTCACTTCTTTCAACCAGTCCATACCGATTATCACATCAAAACTCCCTAACTCTACTGGTATCAAATCAATCTTAAATGTTTCGCTAACCAGTTTAATTTCTCGATTCCGACATATATTATCTGCTGAAATTAATTTACCATTTGCTAATTCGAGTAAAAATTTACTATCCAAAGGAGTCAATGGACAACTTAATTTAGCACAAAAATATCTACTCATATAGCTTCTATCCGCACCCGAATCAAATAAAACGTAAGCAGATTTATTGTCAATAAGAAACGTACCCGTAACAAGCTCCGGGTCTTCCTGTGCCTCTGCCGCATTAATATTGAAAACTCTTCTGCAGCCTTGTCCATTCGTGTTCTCCTGGTTCGGGCAATTTCTAATAATGTGGCCCGGTTTTCCGCATTTATAACAAACTACATTGGCATAACTTGCTCCGACACTACTTGCTCCGCCATTACTCGTTCCGACACCATTTGTTCCTTTCGTTCTATTAACCCCTGGTCCGTAGACCTCACACTTCGCGGCGCTATGACCATTTCTTTTACACTTGTTGCAAAATTTGGTGCAGAACCCTGAGTGATACTTTTCACACCTTTGGCATAGCTGCTTCTGATTGTTGTTGTTGTTGCGGTTATTATTGTTGTTGGGATGATTGTTGTAGTTGCTGTTGTTGTTGTTGTTGTTGTTGTTGGGCCGTTTGTTGTAGTTGCGATTGATGTTGCGATTGTTGGGATAATTGTTTCGATTATTGTTGTAATTGCTGTTGTTGTTGTATTGGTGATTCTTATCACCGTTTTCCTCCCACTTTCTTTTGACTTGCTTTACATTGGCCTCTTCAGCAGTCTGTTCTTTAATTCTTTCTTCAATCTGGTTCACTAGTTTGTGAGCCATTCTACATGCCTATTGTATGGAGGCGGGCTCGTGTGAACTTATATCTTCTTGGATTCTTTCCGGTAATCCTTTCACAAACGCGTCGATCTTCTCTTCCTCATCTTCGAATGCTCCCGGACACAATAGGCACAATTCTGTGAATCGTCTTTCGTACGTGGTAATATCAAATCCTTGGGTTCGTAACCCTCTAAGTTCTGTCTTGAGCTTATTGACCTCGGTTCTGGGACGGTACTTCTCATTCATCAAGTGTTTGAATGCTGACCATGGTAGTGCGTACGCATCGTCTTGTCCCACTTGCTCTAGATAGGTATTCCACCATGTTAACGCAGAACCTGTGAAGGTATGCGTAGCGTACTTCACTTTGTCCTCTTCAGTACACTTACTTATGGCAAACACCGATTCGACCTTCTCGGTCCACCGTTTCAATCCGATCGGTCCTTCGGTTCCATCAAATTCCAAAGGTTTGCAGGCAGTGAATTCTTTGTAGGTGCATCCTACACGATTTCCTGTACTGCTAGATCCAAGGTTATTGTTGGTATGTAGCGCAGCCTGTACTGCAGCTATGTTTGAAGCTAGAAAAGTACGGAATTCCTCTTCATTCATATTCACGGTGTGTCGAGTAGTCGGTGCCATTTCCTTCAAAATAGTCAAATGGAACAAGTTAATCATACAGAATATTAAGAGTAGTTAATAGTATTTCGTAGCATAATATGAACTCATTTATAAAAGCTTTTTCTTCATATTAGCGTTTTATAAGTTTAAATTCGGGTAGTACCTACCCGTTAAGTTCATACTTAGTAGCTAATATACAATTCAACTACTACAATTCTATATGAAAAACTGATTATAATAATATTTCGCGTTGAAACTTTTACACAATATTTTACAAACTTACAATACCGCTTATTTTACATATAGCATGAAATATAGCACACAATAAATTTGATACAAGATGGTTGTGAAGATAATTCTAGCTAGTACACAAGTCGTTCAGCAAAGGCAATAAAGACACGTAATTCATACGTCCAGAAACAAGTCATGCATTCTGGTTTTACTAGGATTAATTCCCATCCTTGGTCTTGTGGAACATAACCGTTATGGCTGTTGATAAGACAGCGTGTTGTAACGTCGTCAAAGGGACGAGGGTTACGTAATGTCCAACAGTCCCGTAACAATCTAAAAACCTCATTTCTTACCCCAATTACCGACTCCGTCACTTGTGAGAACGTTTTGTTTAATAGTTGTAGCCCGATGTTCTTGTTCTCACTTTGGTGAGAAGCGAACATTACTAACCCGTAAGTATAACATGCTTCTTTATGTTGCATGTTAGCCGCTTTTTCTAAATCACGAAGTCCTATATTCGGATATACTGAGTCAAAATAATTTCTTAACCCGTTGCGTAAAATAGCATTTGGGTTCCCCGCAATATATGCGTCAAAGTAAACACATCGTAACTTATGGATTTCCCAATGTGATATCCCCCATCTTTCGAACGAAAGCCTTTTATAAACCAAGGCATTCTTGGAACGTTCTTCGAATGTCTTACAAACTGATCTCGCCTTAAATAGTTGTGTCGAGGAATTCTGACCGACTCTAGACAAGATTTCATCAATCATGTCTCCGGGTAGGTCTCTTTAAATATTGGGTTGTCTATCCATTTTGTGTTTTTATACTGTAAAATAGACAAGAGTTAGATTCATAAAAAAAATACTTATTAATACAAGCAATTTTTACATATATCATAAAGCATAAGCATACTATATTACATATATTACACCACACAAATACAACTATCTTATTCCGACTCGCTCGTTTCTTCTTGTTCGGTTTTGGTTCGTTTTGCCAAGTTTCTAGGGATATATGATGTTCCCCTAATACGAGCCGTCGTTGTCCACATTGGTTTAGAAAAACCTGGTGGTTTAGAGGTTCCTGGGTCATTGTTACAACTTAAGGACTTCGGGGGTTGACGATACATATAAAGTTCATCGGGGTTGGAATTAGATTTCTCTATTTTTATGCCCTTTCCCTTATTATTTTCTTTTGCCTTTTTAAATTCAGTTGGGGTAATTTCTATAACATCATCGGAATTCTCGTCGGAATCCGATTCATCGGAGAATTGGTAATCCTCCCAATATTTTGCTTCCTTGGCGGAAACACCATTGACCATAATTAACCTTGGTCGGTTGGTTGAGGATTCTCTTTTACTTAACCGTTTTATTATTTCCCCCCACCGGTTCTATTTCTTCTTCCGGTTCCAACTCTTCTTCCGGTTCCTCTTCGGGAACTTGTGAATCAGTCCACGAATCATTCCAATTTACATTTGACTCTTCATTATTATTAGGTGAGTCAATGGGACTTGTTCTAGAGGTAGACATCTATCACATAATATCAAACACATTAAGAGATTAATATATCACATAATATTCATATGTTAAAAATATATAGTTTCCAACAAAAATGTTAAGCAATCATTTTTAAAGAAAAATACGGTCGAAGTCCAGACTCACTAATGCATCCTAACAAACTCGATAAGACACACTAATGCAAATTTTCTGGTTCTCTAAGACCAACGCTCGGATACCAACTGAAATGTCCCGTTCTTATTGTAACACCCCAGGTAAAACGTTCCCCGTAGCATGATATTGTCCGCTTTGCAGAGATAGGGACGTACCCTTGTCTCCCCCGTAGGTTGCTCACGGATTTTTCTTGGCGACCACACACGACGAACACTTTCCCAGGAGGTCACCCATCCTAGTAGTGCTCTCGCATGAGCACGCTTAACTGCAGAGTTCTTATGGGATCTGCTGCGCTTGTGGTCCCAAAACGCGTCATGCTAGGAAAGGTCTCCACACCCTTATAAGGCATGCTTCGTTCCCCTCTCCAACCGATGTGGGACGGATGTAACACGGATGTTACAATCCTCCCCCTAATGGGACACAGCGTCCTCGCTGTGCACGTTTGGTCCGGGGCCTGGCTCTGATACCATCTGTTACATATCTATACATATTTAACATGATTTAAGGATGGTTTAACATTTCATTGTGAACTAACAACAATGAGTTATAAGTATACTTTGAGACCACTAACTTAAGTTTTCAAAGCGATAACTATATGTAACGTTCTTTGACATATATACTTACGATTATGTGGAGTGCACACTTGTTTGAACTTATCTTGATTATGACGGGGGTTCGGGGGCAGCGCCCCCGATAAGCGGGGTCCAAGGGGTGGCAACCCCTGGCGGGGTCCAAGGGGCAGAGCCCCTGGCTGGGGTCGAGCTGCCAGGTCAGCGTAGGTGGGTCGAGCTGATAAACGACTATGATTGTGAGATTCGCTATCATCCTGGGAAAGCGAATGTAGTGGCCGACGCTCTAAGCAGAAAGGAACGGGAACCAATTCGAGTACGAGCAATGAACGCATCGGACCGGTAGCTTATCGACTCGAGTTACTACAATAACTCGCCGGAGTACATAATTCATTTCATGTCTCAAACCTCAAGAAATGTCTTGCAAAGGAAGATCTCACCATTCCTCTTGAAGAAATCCAAGTCGATGAGAAACTACAATTCATAGAAGAACCAGTCGAAATCATGGACCGTGAAGTTAAACGGCTCAAGCAGAGAAACATACCAATCGTTAAGGTTTGTTGGAATGCTCGAAGAGGTCCCGAGTTTACTTGGGAACGAGAGGATCAAATGAAACAAAAGTACCCACATTTGTTTCCCGACAACGCAAAATAGGTACAACTTTAAAATTTCGGGACGAAATTTATTTAACGGGTAGGTACTGTACGACCCGGATTTTTCCGATCATTTTATACTTATGAGATTAATATTTACATAAAATAAACCTTACCAACATGATAAGCAATCCAAACTGTTGAGACTTATGTTTTTGAAAAGAGTTTCACACAACGTTTGACCGTCCAATTTGACCGATGATATCACGAACTATATAACACACGATAATTATATGATTATGTATATGTACATATCTATACATATTTAACATGATTTAAGGATGGTTTAACATTTCATTGTGAACTAACAACAATGAGTTATAAGTATACTTTGAGACCACTAACTTAAGTTTTCAAAGCGATAACTATATGTAATGTTCTTTGACATATATACTTACGATTATGTGGAGTGCACACTTGTTTGAACTTATCTTGATTATGACGGGGGTTCGGGGGCAGCGCCCCCGATAAGCGGGGTCCAAGGGGTGCCAACCCCTGGCAGGGTCCAAGGGGCAGAGCCCCTGGCTGGGGTCGAGCTGCCAGGTCAGCGTGGAATTATTTTTTTTTGGGCTAACATTGATTTATTAAAAATGTCTTAAAATTTTATTTTGGCCCGGTTTGACCCAAAAATAAAAGCCCAGTTTTGAGCCTCTTTTACAGTTATAAACCCGTCCATATTTGAATTCTTGTTCCGATTCCTCAAAATTTCTACAAGTATATCTAGGGTATATGTAACCGTATCATACCCAGCTTCTATACGTATTTACTATTGGTATATACCAACAATAAACTTCAATGATCAGCCACTAGACATGATGTTACATGTGGGAACCAGCCATTTAACCTCATGTGTGACTTTTGTGCAAGAAAACAAACTAAATCTCCTATATATCCATCCCATAATCATGCTATTTTGCACACACACACATACAATTTCATTTCCAATTTTCTTTCAAGTTAATTCACTCCCTAATCTCTCTTCATTTACCTACCCAAGAACGTATCAATATAGTCATCCGATTTCAAGGAGATTACTTCCAATCTTTCAATCCCACTCCACCACTCTTTTGATTCCAAGATTTTTCTTACCTTTTTCAGTAGCTTTGTCCAAGTAACTTGAGGTAGTAACCTTATATCATACGCATCCCGACAATTGAAGATTCACGAGCGGAATTATACGACGCATGATTTAGAATTGGGAGCAGTAGTGTTTGCATTGAAGATATGGAGACACTATTTATATGGGGTTAAATGCACTGTGTTTACTGATCATAAAAACCTTCAACATATTTTTGATCAGAAACAGCTGAACATGAGGCAACGTAGGTGGGTCGAGCTGATAAACGACTATGATTGTGAGATTCGCTATCATCCTGGGAAAGCGAATGTAGTGGCCGACGCTCTAAGCAGAAAGGAACGGGAACCAATTCGAGTACGAGCAATGAACATAAAAATTCGCATGAATCTCAACTCACAAATCAAAGAGGCTCAACGAGAAGCTCTTACTAAAGAAAACATAGGAAATGAAATAATGAAGAAGTATGAGAAGCAACTCGTTATGCGGGAAGACGGAATTCGATATTTTGCAAACCGTATTTGGGTACCGAAGTTGGGTGGATTAAGGAAGTTGATATTGAATGAGGCACATAAGACAAGATACTCGATACATCCTGGAGTTGGAAAGATGTATCAAGATCTTAAGACGCATTATTGGTGGCCTAATTTAAAGACAGATGTTGCAACATATGTTGGGGAATGTTTAACTTGTTCCAAAGTCAAAGCAGAACACCAGAAGCCGTCAGGGTTACTTCAACAACCAGAAATCCCAGAATGGAAATGGGATGGTATTACCATGGATTTCATCACAAAGTTACCTAAGCTTGCCTGGGGTTATGACACCATTTGGGTAATAGTTGATCGTCTCACCAAATCTGCACATTTCTTGCCTATAAAGGAAACAGATAGAATGGAGAAACTATTTCGATTATACATAAAGGAAATTGTTTCAATGCATGGAATACCTATTTCCATTATATCCGATCGTGATAGTAGATTTACATCAAAGTTTTGGCAATCACTACAGGAGGCATGGGAACCCGTTTGGATATGAGCACCGCATACCATCCGCAAACTGACGGGCAGAGTGAAAGAACAATTCAGACTCTTGAAGACATGCTCAGGGCATGTGTGATCGATTTTGGAAATGGATGGGATAAATATCTACCATTAGCAGAATTCTATTATAATAATAGTTATCATGCGAGCATTAAAGCTGCACCATTCGAAGCACTGTATGGAAGGAAGTGTAGATCCCCTATCTGTTGGAATGAAGTAGGAGATCGACAATTAACTGGTCCCGAGATCATCCATGAAACTACTGAGAAGATAGTGCAAATCAAGGAGAGATTTAAAACAGCCCGTAGTCGCCAAAAGAGCTACGCGGATGTCTGAAGGAAACCATTAGAGTTTCAGATAGGTGACATGGTTATGCTAAAGGTGTCACCTTGGAAAGGTGTAATACATTTTGGAAAAAGGGGTAAACTGAACCCACGGTATGTAGGCCCGTTCAAGATCATCGAACGCATCGGACCGGTAGCTTATCGACTTGAGTTACCACAACAACTCGTCGGAGTACATAATTCATTTCATGTCTCAAACCTCAAGAAATGTCTTGCAAAGGAAGATCTCACCATTCCTCTTGAAGAAATCCAAGTCGATGAGAAACTACAATTCATAGAAGAACCAGTCGAAATCATGGACCGTGAAGTTAAACGGCTCAAGCAGAGCAACATACCAATCGTTAAGGTTCATTGGAATGCTCGAAGAGGTCCCGAGTTTACTTGGGAATGAGAGGATCAAATGAAACAAAAGTACCCACATTTGTTTCCCGACAACGCAAAATAGGTACAACTTTAAAATTTCGGGACGAAATTTATTTAACGGGTAGGTACTGTAACGACCCGGATTTTTCCGATCATTTTATACTTATGAGATTAATATTTACATAAAATAAACCTTACCAACATGATAAGCAATCCAAACTGTTGAGACTTATGTTTTTGAAAAGAGTTTCACACAACGTTTGACCGTCCAATTTGACCGATGATATCACGAACTATATAACACACGATAATTATATGATTATGTATATGTACATATCTATATATATTTAACATGATTTAAGGATGGTTTAACATTTCATTGTGAACTAACAACAATGAGTTATAAGTATACTTTGAGACCACTAACTTAAGTTTTCAAAGCGATAACTATATGTAACGTTCTTTGACATATATACTTACGATTATGTGGAGTGCACACTTGTTTGAACTTATCTTGATTATGACGGGGGTTCGGGGGCAGCGCCCCAGATAAGCGGGGTCCAAGGGGTGGCAACCCCTGGCGGGGTCCAAGGGGCAGAGCCCCTGGCTGGGGTCGAGCTGCCAGGTCAGCGTGGAATTTTTTTTTTTTGGGCTAACATTGCTTTATTAAAAATGTCTTAAAATTTTATTTTGGCCCGGTTTGACCCAAAAATAAAAGCCCAGTTTTGAGCCTCTTTTACTGTTATAAACCCGTCCATATTTGAATTCTCATTCCGATTCCTCAAAATTTCTACAAGTATATCTAGGGTATATGTAACCGTATCATACCCAGCTTCTATACGTATTTACTATTGGTATATACCAACAATAAACTTCAATGATCAGCCACTAGACATGATGTTACATGTGGGAACCAACCATTTAACCTCATGTGTGACTTTTGTGCAAGAAAACAAACTAAATCTCCTATATATCCATCCCATAATCATGCTATTTTGCACACACACACACATACAATTTCATTTCCAATTTTCTTTCAAGTTAATTCACTCCCTAATCTCTCTTCATTTACCTACCCAAGAACGTATCAATATAGTCATCCGATTTCAAGGAGATTACTTCCAATCTTTCAATCCCACTCCACCACTCTTTTGATTCCAAGATTTTTCTTACCTTTTTCAGTAGCTTTGTCCAAGTAACTTGAGGTAGTAACCTTATTCATAACCTTATTCGATTCATATTTATATAGCTATCTTATTTTGTGTTGTAAAATTTTAACAACAAGAACATAGTTTGAGTGATTTCAAACTTGTTCGCAAACTAAATAGATCCTTCTAATTTGATTTTTAAAAACACTTCAAGACCTGTAATATATCATATTATGACAAAATCGAATTAATCATATCTTGGCTAATTAACATAATATTTAATATATATTTACTTATGATTTGATTTTATATATTTCAGGACCACCCGTAAACAACACGAGAAAATTAATCATAAGACCTCATGATTGTACGCAACACGTCATTTGACAACACGGTACTTTATGTACGCAACACGTCATTTGACAACATGGTACCATGGGTTAAGATTAATTCTGATCAATACGAATACGATGGGGTCTTTATTTATTTTATTTAAACAACTAATTGTGGACCACTAACATCGGACTGCTAACTACGGACTAAGAAAATATTAAAAGTATTAAAAGTATATATATATATATATATATATATATATATATATATATATATATATATATATATATATATATATATATATATATATATATATATATATATATATATATATATATATATATATATATATATATATATATATATATATATATAACGATTACTTGAAAAGAAAATATGTTGATATATTATATATATGGTTAGGTTTGTGATATCAATCGGAGACCAAGTCGTGATAAATACCTTCAAGGCAAAAGTGAGTATATAGTCCCACTTTTAAACTCTAAATATTTCGGGATGAGAATACATGCATTTTATGATTTACGTTATGGACACAAGTGATTAAAAATATATATTCTACGTTGAGTTGTACCACTGGCATACTTCCCTGTAACTTGGTAACTATTATTTACATGAGGTATTGTAAACGCGAATCCTGTTGATAGATCTATCGGGCCTGACAACCCCAACCGGACAGGACGACCAGTATTCAACGGTTGCACAGTACTTCGTTTCGGTGACTACACTTGGTACGGTGTAGTAAGATTTCATAATAAAGGGAATATGCGACGTTGATTAAATGTTAAGTATGGTTATCAAGTGCTCAACAACTTAGAATATTTTTATTAAAACGTTTATATATGAAATCTTGTGGTCTATATTTATAACACTGCTGGCATTAAACCTATATCTCACCAACTTTATGTTGACGTTTTAAGCATGTTTATTCTCAGGTGATAACTAAAAGCTTCCGCTGCAACATGTTGAATTTAAGCAAGATCTTGAGTATGCATATTTGTGTCAAAAATAAAACTGCATATCGGAGGATTTGTAATGTAAAATATGTTGAAGGTCGTATTGTTATTATCACATGTAAAGTTTGTAAGTCTAAGATTATCGCTAAACGATAATCATTATTAAGTTGTTTAAACCTTGTATTTGTAATAAAAGCTATGGTTTGTATTGTAAAAACGAATGCAGTTTTTGAAAAATGTCGCATATAGAGGTCAATACCTCGCGATGAAATCATATGTTATTGTATTCGTCCTTATGGTTAAGGTCGGGTTATGACACTTATTGATTAAAAACGTTCCATATTAATTGATTTCGTTGCGAGGTTTTGACCTCTATATGAGACATTTTTCAAAGACTGCATTCATTTTAAAACAATCCATAACCTTTATTTCATCAATAAAGGTTTAAAAAGCTTTACGTAGATTATCAAATAATGATAATCTAAAATATCCTGTTTACACACGACCATTACATAATGGTTTACAATACAAATATGTTACAACAAAATAAGTTTCTTGAATGCAGTTTTTACACAATATCATACAAGCATGGACTCCAAATCTCGTCCTTATTTAAGTATACAACAGCGGAAGCTCTTAGTATTCACCTGAGAATAAACATGCTTTAAACGTCAACAAAAATGTTGGTGAGTTATAGGTTTAACCTATATATATCAAATCGTAACAATAGACCACAAGATTTCATATTTCAATACACATCCCATACATAGAGATAAAAATCATTCATATGGTGAACACCTGGTAACCGACATTAACAAGATGCATATATATAAGAATATCCCCATCATTCCGGGACACCCTTCGGATATGATATAAATTTTGAAGCACTAAAGCATCCGGTACTTTGGATGGGGTTTGTTAGGCCCAATAGATCTATCTTTAGGATTCGCGTCAATTAGGGTGTCTGTTCCCTAATTCTTAGATTACCAGACTTAATAAAAAGGGGCAGATTCGATTTCGATAATTCAACCATAGAATGTAGTTTCACGTACTTGTGTCTATTTTGTAAATCATTTATAAAACCTGCATGTATTCTCATCCCAAAAATATTAGATTTTAAAAGTGGGACTATAACTCACTTTCACAGATTTTTACTTCGTCGGGAAGTAAGACTTGGCCACTGGTTGATTCACGAACCTATAACAATATATACATATATATCAAAGTATGTTTAAAATATATTTACAACACTTTTAATATATTTTGATGTTTTAAGTTTATTAAGTCAGCCGTCCTCGTTAGTAACCTACAACAAGTTGTCCACAGTTAGATGTACAGAAATAAATCGATAAATATTATCTTGAATCAATCCACGACCCAGTGTATACGTATCTCAGTATTGATCACAACTCAAACTATATATATTTTGGAATCAACCTCAACCCTGTATAGCTAACTCCAACATTCACATATATAGTGTCTATGGTTGTTCCGAAATATATATAGATGTGTCGACATGATAGGTCGAAACATTGTATACGTGTCTATGGTATCTCAAGATTACATAATATACAATACAAGTTGATTAAGTTATGGTTGGAATAGATTTGTTACCAATTTTCACGTAGCTAAAATGAGAAAAATTATCCAATCTTGTTTTACCCATAACTTCTTCATTTTAAATCCGTTTTTAGTGAATCAAATTGCTATGATTTCATATTGAACTCTATTTTATGAATCTAAACAGAAAAGTATAGGTTTATAGTCGGAAAAATAAGTTACAAGTCGTTTTTGTAAAGGTAGTCATTTCAGTCGAAAGAACGACGTCTAGATGACCATTTTAGAAAACATACTTCCACTTTGAGTTTAACCATAATTTTTGGATATAGTTTCATGTTCATAATAAAAATCATTTTCTCAGAATAACAACTTTTAAATCAAAGTTTATCATAGTTTTTAATTAACTAACCCAAAACAGCCCGCGGTGTTACTACGACGGCGTAAATCCGGTTTTACGGTGTTTTTCGTGTTTCCAGGTTTTAAATCATTAAGTTAGCGTATCATATAGATATAGAACATGTGTGTAGTTAATTTTAAAAGTCAAGTTAGAAGGATTAACTTTTGTTTGCGAACAAGTTTAGAATTAACTAAACTATGTTCTAGTGATTACGAGTTTAAACCTTCGAATAAGATAGTTTTATATATATGAATCGAATGATGTTATGAACATCATTACTACCTCAAGTTTAGTAGGTAAACCTACTGGAAGTGACAAGAAATGATCTAGCTTCAAAGGATCTTGGATGGCTTGAAAGTTCTTGAAGTAGGATCATGACACAAAAACAAGTTCAAGTAAGATTTTTACTCGAATTAAGATAGTTTATAGTTATAGAAATTGAATCAAAGTTTGAATATGAATATTACCTTGAATAAGAAAGATAACCTATTGTATATAACAAAGGTTTCTTGATCTTAGATGATTACTTGGAATGGATTAGAAAGCTTGGAAGTAAATTAGTAAACTTGAAGGGATTTTTGAAGTGTTCTTGAAGTGTTCTTCCTATGATGATTATAGCTTGATTCTTGAAGTGATTTTTGATGAAGATGATGATTAACTACTGGAAAAATACGTTCATAATAGTGTGGGTGTGTTGAGAGAGAATTAGAAAGAGAATTGGAAGTGAAATGGAGTGAATGATGAGTGGTAATTGGTGAGTGGTGAGTGGGGTTAAAAGGAGTTCTAGTTAGTTGACTAGCTCATGGTAGAAGTTAAAATTGATTAGTCATACATGACATAATCAAGAGTGGAATCCCATGCTAGTTCCTATTGGTATATACCCATAGTAAGTACGTTTTGAAGTTGTGTATAATACGGGTAAAAATACGACTAGAATTCTTGATGAAAGAAAAGAATGGGAAAGTAACTGTAATCATTTTTGTTAAGTATGAGTATTTTGATATATGTCTTGAAGTCTTCCAAAAGTATTTTAATACATCTAAATACACTACATGTATATACATTTTAACTGAGTCGTTAAGTCATCGTTAGTCGTTACATGTAAGTGTTGTTTTGAAACCTTTAAGTTAACGATCTCAATTAATGTTGTTAACCCATTGTTTATTATATCTAATGAGATGTTAAATTATTATATTATCATGATATTATGATATATTAATATATCTTAATATGATATATATACATTTAAATGTCGTTACAACGATAATCGTTACATATATGTCTCATTTCGAAATCCTTTAGTTAGTAGTCTTGTTTATATGTATATAACTCATTGTTAATATACTTATGGAGATACTTACTTATAATAATCTCATGTTAACCATATGTATATCCATATATATATCGTCATGTCGTTTTTACAAGTTTTAACGTTCGTGAATCGCCGGTCAACTTGGGTGGTCAATTGTCTATATGAAACATATTTCAATTAATCAAGTCTTAACAAGTTTGATTGCTTAACATGTTGGAAACATTTAATCATGTAAATATCAATCTCAATTAATATATATAAACATGGAAAAGTTCGGGTCACTACAACCGGCTCCATTATTGTTGTTGTTGTTGTTGTTGTTGTTGTTGTTGTTGTGGTTATTGTTATTGTTGTTGTTGGATGAGTGACCGGCCATGGCCGCATCCACGACGGTGGCTATCATTCGTTGTAGAGCTTTTTCGGGTGTTTCATGGCGTGGTACACGGCGAAGAGGCATTGTTCCTTCAAAACACAAGAATATCGTTGATTATTATTCTCAATAATACTAACCGTGATATGGAATGAGGATAAAGAGAAAATATTTCCTTGACTCGCCTTAAATTCTTTATGTCATAATGTCGGAACGTTCATATGAGTCACCGTAATATAATCCCGGAAATTATATTACCCTAATTCATATGTGTATTCGACATTATTTCACGAAGTCAAGGTGGTGTGTCAATCAAATTAAACAACGTGAGATTAAGATGGAATATAAGTTAGATATGAATAGAAGAGTTCGAGTATAAATGCACAAGTAGTCAAGTAATTCCTACTTCAAGTCTATATGCCGGTTGTAGTCTAGACTCACTAATGTACCCTACGACTCGGGGTTGACACCAATGAACTCTAAATCCCTACAACCAACGCTCTGATACCATCTGTAGCGACCCGATAAAATTGTCATTGACGGCGCCGTCTACTTAGGTCCCGTTACGTGGTCATAAGTCTTTAAAATGACGTTTGACCAAAATATGTCGCATTCATTTCAAATGTAAAAGTGTTTCAAGTTTACAAAGGTAGTTCCACGACTAGTTACATTACAATGTTTAACGTACAAATGAAACCTATGCGACACAATTTTGAAAGTAATCCAAAAGATGCTCCATGTATGCATATATACTCGACATCCAAGCAAGTATCAAAAACAGTGCGGAAGCATGTATCACATAGCGTTTAAGGACCTGAGAAAACATATAGAAAACTGTCAACGAAAAACGTTGGTGAAATAATAGGTGTAACGACCCGACTTTTTCGACTTGTTTTTGTGCCTTGTGATTTTTACGAAACTGCGTATTTGTGCGTACTGTGCTACTTTATACTCTGTAATCTTTATACACATGGCTTACTTTCATTTATATGTTAAAACGTGCCTTTAAGTACGTAGGATACTTAACTTGATCACCGGAAGCCTTTATGACCGTTAGTGTCACTTGACGTTACGAACAAACTGCGTACTGCGTACACGTTTAACTTTTGTCGTAATCGGAATATTATGACTACGTAATCTTAATTATTATTTTATAATAATAATTACTTGGGTTTTTGGATGTTTAATTACGCGTAGTAGTTTACTTATGCTTACTAGTTAGTCTTGTTAGACTTTCTACCTTGTTGGGCCTTAGCCCACCCTACACTAGTTAGTGGACTATTTAATTAGCCCAATTATTAATAGCTAGTGACCCATTAATATGTAAGACAAATGCCCATTTATTAGAGGGAACATGCTAGCATTTTTGTTAAGTATTATCCTTAATGTTACATGGGATCCTAACATAAGAACCAACTTTAGACAACCATTAACTAAAAAGCAAAAGTTTGTCCCCCCTTGTCCCCCTTGAAAATCACGACCACACCACCGCACCCACACCCTCATTCACCTATAAATACAAGCCTTATTCAATCCATTTTACACTTGCTCTCATTTATATTTCACACACACTTACTCTCTTATTTCCTCTCTAGTCTTTCTCACTCTAAAACTTGTAAGTTTTTGAATTTCTTCTTCTCTTATCATTTTCATGTTCATCATCATCAATAAAGGATCAAGCTTTTTAGCTTTGATCTTGATTACATCTTGTAGATTCAAACTTGGATTTGAATCCTTCAAGAACATGGAAGATTCAAGCTTTCTAGCTTTGAATCTACACCTACTTTGTAGATCTATATATTTTAACTTTAATCTTGTTATTTTGTTATAAAGATTCAAACTTGTGTTTGTAATCTTCATGTAACTTAAAGATCCAAGCTTTATGCTTCAAGATCTTCAAGAACAACCAAGATGCAAGCTTTCTAGCTTGAATCTTCATATCTTTTATTGGATCTAAGTTTCCTAACTTATGATCTCATTATTTTATTATAAAGATCAAAACTTATGTTTATGATCTTCATATAACTTAAAGATCTAAGCTTTATGCTTCAAGGTCTTCAAGAACACTAAAGGTTCAAGCTTTTTAGCTTTGTGATCTTGTAACTTGTGTGAAAAGAATCCAAGCTCTCTAGCTTAGGGTTCCATCACTTCATTTGACTTAGATTATGTTCATACTTGTTTGGTTGAGGTAAAGTTTGCAGCTTTAGTTGAAAATGTAACTTGTAATTTTGTTAAGACTAAGGATATGATGTAACCTTGGTTCATCATCCATCTAAGACTCTTAAATGAGTTGTGTTCTTACTTAGTCTTAACATATTGTGTGTTGATGGTAGAATCTTGGTCAAGGTGATGCTAACCCATCAACAAGTTGTACACTTGAAGCTACAAGCATCAAGGATGAGAACCGTGATGAGCATCAAGCAATAAGAACCCCACCGGAGCACCTTGCTTACTGTTTTTGGGATCTGATCAGACCACATGGGCTAGTTAAAGTTGATTTTCAGTTAGTTTGGTTCGATTAGATGATTTTCCGTTCAGACCTCGTCTTAATCCGAGTTACGGTTTAGGATTTATGGCCAACCGAAAGTCACTACACCCTATTAACGTTGTGCTGAAATTTCTGACCTACTCGCACTTAAACTGTCACCACAGTCAAATGAAGACGATTTTGGTTCTGGCAATTGGTCAGAAACTAAAGGACTCCCATACGGAGCCATAGCCACTGATTACGCGTCTTTTCGATTTACGTAGAGGCCGTAGAAGCTGATCAAAGTCACCCTATTGTTTCAACCTCTATACTTGTTAAACTTACTTAACTTTTACGATGATGAATGATGATGATGATGACACTTAAACTTGTTTTATGCACTATTAGAACTTATGAGGATAACATACTGACCTAGTAACCTTTGACTTAGGTTGACGACCTTTCGGACCGACTTACTACTTGCATACTTTCATTATCGACTTTACCGCTCTTATCACTGTGAGTTATAGCATCCCTTTTTACTTTAACTATTTTGGAACTGAGAATACATGCGCTTTTTACGTTTTACATACTAGGCATGAGTACTTAAACTTTATATATGTGTGGGTTATATAACGGCATAAACTTTCCCCTTAGCTCGGTAACGTTTAGTCATTGGTTTTTGAACCGGTGAACGCGAATCTTAGATATGGATCTGTAGCGACCCGACAAAATCGTCATTGACGGCGCCGTCTACTTAGGTCCCGTTACATGGTCATAAGTCTTTAAAATGACGTTTGACCAAAATATGTCGCATTCATTTCAAATGCAAAAGTGTTTCAAGTTTACAAAGGTAGTTCCACGACTAGTTACATTACAATGTTTAACGTACAAATGAAACCTATACGACACAATTTTGAAAGTAATCCAAAAGATGCTCCATGTATGCATATATACTCGACATCCAAGCAAGTATCAAAAAGAGTGCGGAAGCATGTATCATATAGCGTTTAAGGACCTGAGAAAACATATAGAAAACTGTCAACGAAAAAAGTTGGTGAAATCATAGGTGTATTAGTAACGTGTTTTTGAACCATAAGATTTAATATAGTTGATTATCCAAATCGTTTGTATTCCAAAAGTATGTTCGCGAGCACCCAATTATCAAGACTTAACTGTTTTGTACCCTGTTACGTAGTGTTAGAACATACACTATACTCGAAAATATATTTCATCCGCTAACGGTAGCGAACCGTCCGAATGAGGCTCATCAAGCCCATGTGATCACATAATATAATTTCTCGTTTTCACCCTGCAAATGTAACTAATGATAATTGAATTAAGGCTTTTTATTCAAACTCGCACGTGGAATGTTTGTTTTCGTACTTGTGTTCAAAGTATAAAAGTATGATACGTATATGTTTCTCATCCCATAGTTTAAAGCGTAAAAGTTGTTGAAAAGGTGGGACTATGATCTCACCTTAAGTGCAAGCGTATAAAAGTACTTCACAAGTAAACATGTGCAAGAACTAATGCTAGTCTTGACCTAAACAAGTAGGTCGTATCAATAACGGTAAACAAGATAGGTCAAAGTGTTCAATTAGTCCTATGGCTCGTTACGACTCGATTATTATAGCATGTGAATCAAATTGTCAAGTTTCATGCAAGGTACAAGTATAAAAGCATGTTAGAATGATTGCATAAGTATTTGGTTAAGTTTAGACAAAAGTCAACTTTGGTCAAGTCAAAGTCAACGAAAAAGTCAACACGTTCGGGTCGGGTCCTGAACTATTTTTCTGAGGTTTTTATTCATATATAAGCATGTTAGAATAAGTTGCATGTGAATCGGAGGTGCGTAGAATAGCAAACATTTTTCATAAAAGTGTAGGCTTGGTCAGAACCCAAACACGGCAAATGCCGCGCCGCGACCAAGGAGGGTCGCGCCGTGACACTTAATGTGGTCTGGTGCCTGGTCAATTTCAATTGTTCAAGTCTAAATTTAATCTTCAATCTAACACAATTTACAAACCGTAAACACTTACGACATGTATCTTATATCATTGGAAAGGTAATTTGACAAGGAACACAACTAAACATGTTTCATCAATCAAAAACATCATTTGCAATAATCGAATTTTCTAAATTAAATGATCAATTAATGCTCACCATTAATGTTTCAATTTCATAAATGCACAATTATGATTCGGGAATTAAATGCACACATATGATACGCCGTTTCGTAGATAATTACGCATACAATGCAACTAAACATTTACAATTAACATTGCAAAGTATTCAATGCATCAAAGATCACATTTAAGGCCACCAAACCCTAACTAACAATCACAAGTTTAACAATTTTGTTTATGAAGCTAATCCATGCCAACCTACATACCAAATTAAAGCTAGTGATGCTAGTAATACATTTAATACATGCACTTTTAACATCTAACAACATTTAAGCAACCAAAACTCCAGATTAAACACACCCATTTCAAGTTTAAGCTAGTTACATCCAAATGACATGAACAAGCATATAAATCATATATTCATGTTAGATTTGAGCCATAGACACTAATTAACACTTTTATAAGTTAAAAACATCAATAACAAGGAATCTCGTGATTTTAGAAAGTTACCCAAATGCAATAAAGTTGGTATGGATTCGAAGAGGAAGATGCAAGGATTCTAAATACGTAATTTGTTTGGATTGATGCTTGCTCGATTCGAAATAGATGATGATTCTTTGTTTTAGGTTTTGAGAGAAAAATGTGAAAGTATAAAAGAAAAAGGAAAATGAAATGGAAATGGAAGGAGGTGGGTGTGACTAGTCCATCTAGTTACATCTTTGTTCAATTGGCGAAACTAGTCCCTCGAGTTCGATTGCGGGTGCGTGAATTACCTAAACGAGATAATTTAGAAACGCATATTAACGGAAGGTGTTATAATTATATAACGGACTTTAGAGTAATTAAACGGAAAGTAAACGGAAAAAGGCAGGATGTTACATTACCTACTCCTTAAAAGAAATTTCGTCCCGAAATTTAAGTAGGCGTAGTAGTCGTTGTTTCTTCCTCGGGATTTTGCGTTTCCGAGTTCGCGAATAAATGAGGGTATTTCCTTTGCATTTGATCTTGCCTTTCCCAAGTAAACTCGGGTCCTCTTTTGGCGTTCCAACGGATCGTAGGGATTCTACTTTGTTTTAACGTTTCGACGGAGGTGTCCACAATTTCAACCAGTTCCTCCATGAAATGAAGTTTGTCATCAATGGTAAGCTCCTCGAGAGGGATGACGATATCGTGTTCGGCAAGGCACTTTTTCAAGTTGGATACATGAAAAGTAGGATGAACAGAGCTCAATTGAGGCGGAAGATCTAAACGATAAGCAACGGTTCCAACATGCTCCATGATGTGCAGCGGGGTGTATATAAAATAGTTTTGAATTTTTGCAGGAAATACTATTAAATACGATACAATTTTACACAAGATATTTATTTATTTATAGAATGGATATACTTAAACCTTGCTACAACACTTATAGGCAGTGTACCTAATCGTACAGTAGTGTAGTTTTTAGTAAGTCCGGTTCGTTCCACAGGGAATCTTTTTTAAACAAAGCTCAACGCTATATTAATTTACTTTTATAAAAATACAAACATATATATAAGTAATATTATTATTATAAAGGGGGGTTTTTACCGTTTAATGACCGGTTTGTCGATTTTAAAACTTTAGTCGCAGTTAAAACCTAATGTAAAATATTAAATAAATAAAAGACTTAATTTAAAGCGTAAAATAAATAACGATAATGAAATTGCGAATAATAAAAGTGCGATAAAATAAACTTGCGATAATTAAAAAGGACGATAATTAAAAGTGCAATTAAATAACAATAAATAAAAGTGCGATAATTAGAAGTGCAATTAAATATAAAATAAAGGAAATTAAATATGAAATAAAAGAATTATGCTTATTTAAACTTCCGTAATCATGATGTTTGACGTGTTGATTTTAGTTTTATGCCCATGGGTTAATTGTCCTTTGTCCTGGATTATTTAATATGTCCGTCTGGTTTTTGTCCATAACAGTCCATCAGTCATAAATATAAAGTGCGAGTGTCCTCGTCAAATTATTCTTATACCCGAAGTTAAATATTCCAACTAATTGGGGATTCGAATTGTAACAAGGTTTTAATACTTTGTTTAATGAATACACCAGGTTATCGACTGCGTGTAAACCAAGGTTTTACTACTTTGTTAACAATTACACCAATTACCCTTGAATATAATTCACCCCTGTTTCAACAAGTTTATTAACTATTAATCCATTTCCGTGTCCGGTTAAATGAACGATTATTCGTACATATAAATACCCCGCCCATCGTGTCCGATTGAGTGTATATGGTAATTTATAGGGACGCCCAATTGTAAATCTTTATATTAACATTAACAAACTATCATTTAGTTAAACAAATATAAAGCCCATTAATAGCCCATAGTCTAATTTCCACAAGTGTCGTTCTTTTGTCCAAACCCCAATTATGGTACAAAGCCCAATTACCCAATTTTAGTAATTAGCCCAAGATCATGATTACTTCGTTTTAAATAAGCATAATAATAACTTAGCTACGAGACATTAATATAAAAAGGTTGAACATAACTTACAATGATTAAAAATAGCGTAGCGTTACACGGACAGAATTTCGACTTACACCCTTACAACATTCGCTAACATACCCTTATTATTAGAATTATAATTAAAATTAAAATATAAATTATAAATATATATATATAATTTACGTATGAGAAGAAGAAGAAAAAGATGATGAAAATGATCAGATTTCGGTTTGCTTTATAGGGAGTTTCAAAACTGGGGTCTCAATGACTCGCGGCCATTTTGGCCTTCAAACTCCGCGAGTCGCGGAGTTTGTTTTTACAGCTCTCCCCTTTGGAGTCTTTCTCTGCCGACGGTTTTTATTTATAAATATAATATATATATAATTAATATAATTAATTATATATTATATTATATTTATATACATAGTTAACTTGTAATTTTTAGTCCGTTGCGTCGAGCGTTGAGAGTTGACTCATGTCCCGGTTCCGGATTTTCGAACGTCCTTGCGTACAATTTAATATCTTGTACTTTGCGTTTTGAATCTTGTACTTTTGTAATTTCGAGACGTTTCTTATCAATAATTGGAACCTCTTTGATTGTCTTTTGTACTTTTGAGCTTTTTGGTCGTTTGCGTCTTCAATTCGTCGAATCTGTCTTTTGTCTTCACCTTTTATTATTTAAACGAATATCACTTGTAAATAGAACAATTGCAACTAAAAGCTTGTCTTTCTTGAGGAATAATGCTATGAAATATATGTTCGTTTTTAGCATTATCAAATATTCCCACACTTGAGCGTTGCTTGTCCTCAAGCAATATCGTCTTGAAATACTAGAATCACTTCTTTATTCTTCACACTTTGTACATCAGTGATTTTCTATACGGCGGTATAAACAATGGTAGTAACGATATGGTTTACAGTCCCACATGACTATAAAAATTTAGATCCATTAAGGAAATTGGATCTTTATGAAAACATTTGATCTTTTGAAAATTAAATCTAGTTTTTACCCTAGATAAGTTTTCCGAAATAACCCTTTACCGGTGTTTGCAAAATATTTTTGTGGGTTTGGTGGGTTTCAGAATTGAAAATTTTAGCTCAAAACTTATGGTTTTGTGTCACCCACTTGCTAACCTTGTATTTGGAAAGCAACACATCCAGTTCACTTGTCCCGTATATTACCTTTCGGTAAACTACCGTCCGGTTGTAAAGGAAAGCGTTGAACAAGCAACTGTTAAGGCTATGTCCCCTGACATGCTTTTAATTATGGTCTATAACGTGTCGGACGCAATTACTATCCTTGGTAGGAGCAATAGTAAAGCTCACCCTTATGATTTTTTGGTATGGCACAAGGTCCTGTCTTTGACCACTATGCAACCACCGTTCTTACGGTTGACACCCGTTTTAGTTCAGGTGACCTAATGAATTCCAGGTGAATTCCTAGGATTTTACGTTCAATGGTAATGAACGCATTGAAAATGGGTTTTCAGAAAACAAATCGGTTTATAATTTTGATCAAAATATTTTCTCGTTCAAGCTCGAGTTTAGATATCATTGAATTCCATGAGTTTGAATTCTCAATCTTTAAGGTCAATCTCTAGGATTGAGTAATATCAGTCTTAAAAGCTGATTTTTAATCTTTAAGGAGATTATCCTTTCTGGGGATCTGATTCATTAGTCTTATCCAGCTAATTTGCATGGTGCCCCCCCATTGTACGAGATAAATCCTTCTCATGGTTAGGATAAATCTGACCACTTAGCGACCCTGTTTGATGCTGAGGTCCGTGGATTTCCTACTGATTTTAGTGATGACTTTTCTGGATTTTTCGTCAACCTACAGCTGGTCTGGACGACAACTTCATGACCTAAATCAAGAAGCGCGTTTTTTTGTCGGAAGACTTTACTTCCTTTTAATGATGGAATTGATTCATCGTGTAGATCCATCTCTTCTTTTCTTTCCTCGGGTAAAACAGTTGATTATCGTCCAAAACAAAAGTATTTTCAATTGTTTGTACAAAAATATGTGATATATGTTTTGAATAACTTGGTAAAGTTTTCCCACACTTGGCTTTTATTTTCCTTTTTATCGTCCTCTATTCCATTTTAAATGAATTTTAACATTTTAGTTTGTTTCTCAATTTATGTCCTTTTTGAGGTAACAATAATTTCAGTGTTAAAACCTAGTTTTATCGTTCATAAATATGTATAAACATGATTTTTAGTTCATTTAATTGAAAATTTTGAAAATTTTTACTAGAATTGGGTAGTCAGTATATACGACCAGGGCTGTTCTTTATTATCAGAGAGCACTAGATTCTAATACAACTACTGCTTTACTAGTATTTTTAATGGTAACCAAGTGTATAAAGTAAAAATTTTTAAAATCCGAAAGAATTTAACCCCTTCCCACACTTAAGATCTTGCAATGCCCTCATTTGCAAGAAATCAGTAACAATTTAAATTATTGAGGGTGATTTGTGTGAAAATGATTAAATTTTACCAAAGTTTCCAAATATATTGGCGTTTGTTTGCTGAATGATAAATGGTGCACATCATTTGTTCATTCCGTCTTGTTGTTATTTCACATATATTTTGCATCTTGTCGTCAAAATTAGTTGCTTTTGCTGAACTTAATGCCAGTCTTTGAAAATGCGTTGTTTTACCCTGTTGTGTACATAAGATAAACTGCAAACATATATACATATTTTTGAAGTTTGGTATATTACCCCACATTCAAAAATTATTAAAATCTAAGAATAAAAGTTAGACAATTATAAAAACTATTACAATATTAACAAAAGTATTAAACGTATCAATAATTACAAATTACAAAATAAATAAAACTAAGTATACTAGGGATGATACTGGTACCAATAGGGGTTCCAGGCATAACCATAGGTGCTATAGAATGCTTCGGTAGGGTCATACGTAGGATATGGTGGCTGCAACTCTATAGACCAGGGAGTTAAGATGGGTTTCGGTGTAGGAATATAGTTTCTACCTATATGTTGGCAATGAGCTATGATTTGGTTCTGATGAACTTGCCAATCTTCAAATGCTCTCTGTCTAGCATTTTCGTATTCCTGAGAAGCTATAAACCTTTGCATTTCTTGCATCTCATTCCCCCCTCCTACATTACCTTGCTGTTGGTTTCTCTCCACCTGTGGATGTCTACCATGGTATCGTACTGCGGCGTTATTTTGCCTCTTCAAAACTTTCGCACCATGGTATACATTTAAACCTATAGTATCGCGGGGTTCTGGTTCTTCTACTAATAATCCCCCCCCCCCCCCGACTTATATCCACACCGAGATATTCACCAATCAAAGTAATAAAAATACCACCTCCTATTATGCTATGCGGTCGCATCCCCCGAACCATAGCTGATAAATAATAACCCACACAATACGGTATACTTACAGCGCTTTGTGGGTCTCGAATACACATATGGTAAAACAAATCCTGTTCATTTACTTTTTCCTTGTTCTTACCCCTTTGTGTAATCGAATTAGCTAAAAACCTATGTATCACTCTTAATTTGGCTCTATCTATATCCAAATAAGAGTAATTTCCCCCTTTGAAACGGTGATGGCTTGTCATTTGACTCCACACACCGTGTGTATCAAAATTTTCATCTATCTTTCTACCGTTTAGTATCAACCCTCTACAATCGGCAGATGCTAACTCCTCAGGCGTATATATACGTAAAGCCTGAGCCATGTCCATTAAAGACATGTGGCGCATCGAACCGCCTAACAAAAATCTAATAAAAGAACGATCGGTTAAACTAGCTACCCGATCATTCAACTCTATACTACATAACAATTCTTCACACCATACTTTATATACAGGTCTACGCATGGTGAATAAACGTACCCAGTCATTAAAAGAAGAATTACCATACCTCTGTACAAGTAATTCCCTAATTGGCCCGGCCAATTCTACAGCTTCTAAGGGTCCCCATTCTATGACCCTCGGTACCTCAACAACCTTAGAATGAAGAGTATGCAAACCCCTTTGGTATTTTGGATAATCTATCCAAAGTCTGTCAAATCTCAGGTTCGGGTGCAACTCTTCCAAGTGCATATCGAAAAAGGTCATGACTGGATGAGGTATATCCTACTTGTAGTAGTTATCCACCTCCTGTTGTTCCACATTCTCAGCAGGAGCATTGCGGGCTTGGGATGAAGATTCACCCCTTTCAGTCTGCAAAACACATCAAACACAAATTTTGTGCATACAAATATGCATTAGTGTCAGCAAAATCATCAATCAAAATAATTACAATGACATTATCAATTTATATCAAACTTAAGCTTATTTTCATATTTTCATCAAATCTACACTTTTTCAAATAAACATATACGAAAATGTTCGCCAAGTTCATAATCATTCAACTCAAATAACATGTCAAAATAATCATTACTAGCAATTAAACAAGTCTCAAATGGCATTATCTTTCAAAAATCAAGTTCATGAATTTTAGACTTGAAAAAGTCCACTTTAATTCTCAAAATCATGTTTAGGCTCAAAGTTTGGATCATTTAACTACCTAGACATGTTACACTACTTAATTTAGCAACAATTCATGACAAAAATCGGCCATAACCTGTTTATATCAAAAAGCCCCAAATTTGCTCAAGAACACAAACCCTAGATTACTCAAAATTTGAAGTTTAAGGCTTCTAATCATGTTAAACAGCATCAATCTAGGTTATACAAGCATAATACATAAACAATTTAAGCCTAATTACACTAAAAAGCATCAAAATCAAATTGGGGAAAAAATTGCTCAAGAACACCAAATTTCGGATTAAATGGTGTTTAGGTGTAGAAATTTACCGTTTTTCTTGAGTAATTCCTAGATAGCATCCTTCTCAACATGATTTTAGTAAAAGATTTGGTGATTAACGGTTAAAAATTGTGATTTTGGGGGTTTTTTCTCGGGTTTTTTCGTGCAGAATTCGCAGTATGTTTTTGTTTTGGGTTGGGACTGATCTGTTATGCGTTTATATTTTTTTCTGTATTTTGATCCCTTCGCGACTCGCGGTGAATTACTCTTCAAACTCCGCGAGTCGCGGAGTTTGATATATTTTTTTTTTTTATAATCATTAACTTATAAAACAATTAAGTACTTAATTTTAAAATTTTGTTTCCCTTGTTATTTAGGACGAGGTCGTTTCGGATCGATGTCCTAGTCCGTCCCTCGACAAAATTTTAAAATTTGTCTTTTTGTAGCGATTGTTTTAAAAGCTAAGATTTTTGGGTTTTTTCAATGTTTTTGGCATACTTTAATTCAATAAGATTAAAAATAATGATAATAAAAGTTCTCGTCCCTCCCTCGGGTAAAGCAATTTCAGTTCAAAGACCTAGTCTTCAACTTACGACGAATTTTAAAAATCATATTCTTAACTTAATGAGATAAAGTAAATTTTTGTTTTTAAATTCACACAACTTAAATATAAAATTCAAAATTAATATTAAAAATTCACACCAAACTTAAAATTTGAAATGCATAAAATTAAAAATTCATATTTTAAAAATTAAAAATTCACACCAAACTTAATTTAAAAATTCATATTATAAATTCATACCAAACTTATATTAATTTTTCAAATATTTACAATTTTAAATATAATGTTTTTACAAAGTTTACAATATTAATTTAAGATTTAAATATTAATTTTAAAAACATGGTAAAAATAAAATTAAAAATCTTTTTGTCTTTTTATCCCACTTTAATCAATCAAATATTATCAAAAATATGCGCCCCTCTTTTCGGTAAAGTAATTTCGGTTCCAAGACCTAATTTAACTCATGACGAATTTTTGAAATATTTTGGGTTGATTGTTTAAAGATATTTATAACTTAAGAATAAACGTTAAATTTCGCAGTGATGTAATAAATTTTTGAATGATATCAATAATTTCGGTCGCCAAACCTAATTTTATTCAATACCAATTTAATACTTTTTAGCGAACAAATTAGCGTTTATTATCAAAAGGTTAAAAATAAAAATAAAAATAAAAATAAAAACTGTACAAACATACCTGTGAAATAGATTTCTTAGTTATATAATCTATCCCATTCATAAGATAGTCGGTTTAATTGGTTTTCCATGGCTACATAGGCGTAACCTCGAGCATTCAGTGTCTTTTCTTCTAAACATATGAACGGTCCGTCTCTGCATAAAGTAACAAATTCGGTATTTGAATAGGTTTGATTATTTGAACATTTACCTCCATGTGACCATTTTCCGCATTTGTGACATCTTTCTAGGTGTCGTGCTCTTCTTTTCGCTGCAGATTATGATTTTCCTTTACCAAATTGTAAATTATTATCTTCGCATCTGGATTCTTTTCTAACTCCGTCCATTCTTTCTCTGATTACTAATACTATTTCACTTGGTAGTATGTCATTATTTCTTTTAGTGATCAAAGCGTGTAGCATTAGACCATGGTTTAGTTCACAGGCAGTCATCATTTTGTAAAAACCTAAAAAAAATAAAAATTCAGAATGGGGGGAGAAGACTAGTTCTTTAGGGTCTGCTAGGGAAAGACCATTCGGGTTCCATTTTCGAGAACTACACGAAAACAGACAATCTAACTCTAACAGAAATACATATTATCCTTTAAAGACTTGATTCTCCCCACACTTAGTTAGCTGTGGTGTCGAAATTGTGATTAACTTCGTTGTCGACTTCCATCGGACCATGTATGTAATGTTTAACTCTGTGACCATTAACTTTAAATTCAATCCCATTTGAATTTATTAATTCTATCGTTCCGTATGGGAAAACTCTTTTAACTATGAATGGTCCAGACCATCTTGATTTCAATTTTCCTGGAAATAGCTTGAATCGTGAATTGAAAAGAAGAACTCTGTCTCCTTCTTTAAATTCTTTTGAACTTCTGATTCTTTTATCATGCCATTTCTTCGTTCTTTCTTTATAGATTAACGAATTTTCGTATGCTTCATGTCTTAATTCTTCTAATTCGTTTAGTTGACTTAATCGTACACGTCCGGCTTCATGTAAATCAAGATTACATGTCTTCAAAGCCCAAAATGCTTTGTGTTCAATTTTTACTGGAAGATGACATGCTTTTCCATAAACAAGTCTAAAAGGTGTGGTTCCAATTGGAGTTTTGTAGGCTGTTCTAAAAGCCCAGAGTGCATCCTCCAATTTAATGGACCATTCCTTCGGATTTGATCCTACGGTTTTCTCTAGAATACGTTTTAAAGCTCGGTTGGTATTTTCAACTTGTCCACTTGTTTGTGGATGATATGCGGTGGAGATTTTATGAGTTACTCCATATCTTTTAAGAACTTTCTCAAGTTGATTATTACAGAAATGAGTACCCCGATCACTTATTAAAGCTTTCGGTGTTCCAAACCTTGCAAAAAGACATTTTAAAAAGTTGACTACAACTCGTGCATCGTTAGTTGGGAGAGCTTGTGCTTCCGCCCATTTAGATACATAATCAATGGCTACGAGTGTATATAGATTATTATGAGATTTTGGAAATGGACCCATAAAGTCAATACCCCAAATGTCAAATACTTCACATACTTGGATGACATTTTGTGGCATTTCATCACGTTGACTTATTTTTCCGGCCCTTTGACATGCATCACAGGATTTGCAAAGAAGATGTGCGTCTTTGAAAATTGTAGGCCAATAGAATCCAGCTTCATAAACTTTTCTAGCTGTTAGTTGAGGCCCATAATGCCCTCCTATTGGTCCTGTGTGACAATGGTTTAATATTTTACTAGCTTCATCTCCAAATACACATCGGCGTATTATTCCATCGGGACAACTTTTAAACAAATGTGGATCTTCCCAGAAATAGTGTTTTATATCACTGAAGAATTTCTTTCGTCTTTGGTACGATAATCCTTTTTCAAGGAATCCACAAACTAAGTAGTTTGCATAGTCTGCAAACCATGGGATTTCTTTATAATCTATCTTCAATAGATATTCATCAGAAAAGTTGTCTTTTATGGCTGATTCATTTAGAACTTCTAAATCGGGATTTTCAAGACGAGAAAGATGATCAGCGGCGAGATTTTCTGCTCCTCTTTTATCTCGGATTTCAATATCAAACTCTTGTAAGAGTAAGATCCAATGGATTAATCTTGGTTTAGCATCTTGTTTTGAAAATAGGTATCTAAGAGCAGAATGGTCGGTATAGACCACTGTTTTTGCTAGAACGAGATATGATCGAAATTTGTCAAAAGCAAAGACAATAGGAAGGAGTTCTTTTTCAGTAGTTGTATAGTTTGTTTGTGCTCCTTGTAATGTCTTACTAGCATAATATATAGGTTGAAATCGTTTTTCAATCCTTTGTCCTAAAACGGCTCCCATTGCAAAATCACTTGCATCGCACATTAGTTCAAATGGTAGATTCCAATTTGGTGTTATCATGATCGGTGCATTAGTGAGTTTCTCTTTAAGAATATTAAAAGATTTGATACACTCATCTGAAAAGATGAATGGCGCATCCTTTTCTAGGAGTTTATTCATAGGAGTGTCAATTTTAGAAAAATCTTTTATGAAACGTCGGTAAAAACCGGCATGCCCTAGAAAACTCCTAACTCCTCTAACATTGGTGGGATGTGGAAGTTTAGCAATTACATCTACTTTAGCTCTATCCACTTCAATTCCTTCTTTTGAAATTTTATGTCCAAGAACGATGCCTTCTTTAACCATGAAATGGCATTTCTCCCAATTAAGAACTAGATTTGATTTTTCGCATCTAATTAGCATTCGTTCCAGATTAACTAGACATGATTTAAATGTATCACCGAAGACTGAAAAGTCATCCATGAATACTTCCATGCATTCTTCTATCATGTCGTGAAAAATCGCCATCATACACCTTTGAAAGGTTGCAGGGGCGTTACAAAGTCCAAATGGCATGCGTTTGTAAGCAAAAGTACCATAAGGGCACGTGAATGTGGTTTTCTCTTGATCTTCGGGTGCTATTGGAATTTGAAAATATCCGGAAAATCCATCTAGAAAACAATAGTAACTATTTCTGGCTAATCTTTCCAACATTTGATCTATGAAAGGTAAGGGAAAGTGATCTTTTCTGGTGGCGTCATTTAATTTTCTATAATCAATACACACACGCCATCCTGTTACAGTCCTAGTAGGAATAAGCTCATTTTTCTCATTTGTAATGACAGTCATGCCACCCTTCTTAGGTACGCATTGAACTGGGCTTACCCATGGACTATCAGAAATTGGATATATCAAACCTGCATCTAGCAGTTTAATAATCTCTTTCTTAACTACATCTTACATATTAGGATTTAGTCTTCGTTGGCGTTGCACATACGTTTTATGACCTTCTTCCATAAGGATTTTATGTGTGCAATACGAAGGACTTATTCCTTTAATATCATGAATCTTCCATGCAATGGCTGGTTTATGAGCTTTCAACACAGAAATGAGTTGTGATTTCTCATTTTCAGTAAGAGAAGACGATATTATTACAGGTAATTCAGATTCACCATGTAAATAAGCGTATTCCAAATGGTTTGGAAGTGGCTTTAACTCTAATTTCGGAGGTTCTTCTATCGATGATTTGTATCGATATCTGTCTTCTTCTTTTAGCATTTGAATTTCTTCTGTTGTTGGTTCATATCCATTAGCTATAAGTGTAGCTAACATTTCAGCTTCATCAATTGGTTCATTACCTTCTCCTAAAGAACATTCTCCTGTTCCTTGTAATTCTGGAAATTCTTCTAATAATTCTGCATGTGCATCTATAGTTTGAATATAATAACATGTATCATCTGCAGATTGTGGTTGTTGCATTGCTCTATCAACTGAAAAGGTAACACTCTCGTCCTCTATACTTAGGGTCAGTTTCTTACCGAACACGTCTATCATTGCTTTAGCCGTGTTTAAGAATGGTCTTCCTAATATGAGAGGAACTTGAGAATCTTCTTCCATGTCCAAAACAACAAAATCTACTGGAAATACTAAAGTACCAACTTTAACTAGCATGTTCTCCATTATCCCTCTAGGATATTTTATTGATCTATCGGCTAGTTGTATGCTTATTCTTGTTGGTTTCAATTCTCCAAGGTCTAGTTTAGTGTATAGTGAATACGGCATTAGATTTATACTAGCACCTAAGTCTGCCAATGCTTTTATTGAACTAAGACTACCCAGAAAACATGGAATTGTGAAACTTCCTGGATCAGATAGTTTTTCTGGTATCTTATTCAACAGCACTGCTGAACAATTAGCATTCATAGTAACAGCCGAGAGTTCTTCCATTTTCTTTCTATTTGAGATTAGATCTTTCAAGAATTTAGCATATCTAGGCATTCCTGAAATCACATCAATGAAAGGAAGATTTACATTTATCTGTTTAAACATATCCAAGAATTTGGATTGCTCGGCTTCAAGTTTCTCTTTCTTCATTTTACTCGGGTAAGGAAGTGGTGGTTGGTATGGTTTAACATAAGGTTTATCCTTAACCGTGTTATCTTCATTAACCTTTTCAACTACCGGTTCTTTTTCCTTATCTTGATCAGGTTGTGGTTCTTGTGGAGTAGGAATAGCTTCATCAGAAGTTACAGGTATTTCAGGTGGTTTAAGTGTTATACCACTTCTTGTGGTAATGGCTTTAGCTGTTTCATTTCTGGGGTTAGCATTTGTATCACTAGGTAGACTTCCCGGTTTTCTTTCACCTATTAACCTTGCTAGGTTACTCACTTCTTGTTCCAGATTTTGAATAGAAGCTTGTTGATTTCTAAATGCTTGAGCATTTTGTTCATTGGTTTGTTTTTGAGATGTGAAAAACTGCGTTTGAGTTTCAACTAGCTTTGTCATCATATCTTCTATATTTGGCTTTTTATCATCGGTTTGTTGTGGTGGTTTGTTTTGAAAATTAGGTCTTTGCTGATTATAAGTATTATTGGATACTTGTTGATTGCTAGGACCTTGTTGGTTGTTGTATGGAATATTTCGGTTATAATTTTGGTTTTGATTGTAAATCGGTCTTGGCGGTTGATAATTATTCTGATAATTATTTCCAGGCCTTTGGTTTATGTATGAAATATTCTCTCTTTGTTCCATTGTTAATTCAATACTGAGACAATCTTTTGTCAAATGTGGTCCTCCACACTGCTCACAACTAATTCGTATTGAGTGAATATCCTTAGTCATCTTTTCCATTCGTCTCTCCACAGCATCTATCTTTGCGGAAATGGAATCTAAGTCATGGCTAGAATCGGCTCTAGCTGCTTTAGATGATCTAACGATGTCTTTTTCTTGGTGCCACTCATGTGAGTGGGAAGCAGTATTATTAATAATTTTGTAAGCATCAGTTTCGGTTTTCTTCATAATAGAACCACCAGCTGCTATATCTATGTCTTTCCTTGTAGTGATGTCACATCCTTGGTAGAATATTTGTAATATTTGACAGGTGTCTAAACCATGTTGCAGACATCCTCTTAACAACTTTCCATATCTAGTCCACGCCTCATATAGAGTTTCATTTAGTTTCTGTGTGAACGTAACAATTTCTGCTTGAAGTCTTACGGTTTAGATGCAGGAAAGAATTGTTTAAGAAATTTGTCAACTAAGACGTCCCATGTATCGATCGCCCCTTCAGGTAACGATTCCAACCAATCTTTGGCTTCTCCCTTTAAAGTCCAGGGAAATAACATGAGATATATCTGTTCATCCTCCACTTCTCGGATTTTAAATAGTGTGCAGATCCTATTAAAGGTACGTAGATGTTCATTTGGATCTTCCTTCGGCGTACCACTAAATTGGCATTGATTAGTCACCATGTGTAGAATTTGTCCTTTGATTTCATAATCTGGCGCATTAATGTCTGGATGAGTAATTGCGTGACCTTGGCCAGTGCGTTTAGCTCTCATTCGGTCTTCCATACTTAAAGGTTCCAGATTCTCCATAATTGAATTTGTTGAATCGGAATCACTAGATGATTCTGATTTAATGGTTCGTTCCTCAACAATCTCTGTTTGAATAATTGGTGGCTCCGGAGGAATTGTTAGTGGTTCAGGATCTACGAACCGTTCCTGAATATTCTCCGGATTCTCAATTGTGAGGTTGGGTTCAAAAAATGGATTATCGGAAATTTGAACTGAAGTACTTGGTCGACTGGATGACGATTCTAAAGAAAAATCAACGGCGGTTATATTTGCTAAATGTCTTGATCTAGTTACAGGTGGTGAACGTACAAAAGGTGATGAACGTCTTGCTCGGTGCATTCACTGAATATCCTATTAGTTTTAAAAAGGATAGAAAAATTATAATAAGTTATCCAATTAATAGACTTTTCTGATTTTGCTCACGTTTCGAATAGCCAAAAGATGCAGCAGAGGGGCAGGATTCGTTTGGTCTCAATATAATTAAGGACTGTTTGGCTCCAATAACCCGGTCCACGTACAAATCCAACTATTACTACGAACCAGAAAATTTTGATGTCTATCAATTTAACCACTCAAAATAAATTTTCGTAATTTTAAGAAATTTAGATAAGAAGTAGAATAAAAATCTATGTCCTAAAACTAGAATAGCGAGAAATAAGAAAGAAAAAGAGTTCGTCGAAAAAGGTCGAAAAAGAAAAATGGTTGAAAAATAAAAGGTGACGAAAAAATAAAAGAAACTTATAAAAACTTAAAAATACTTGACTAACCTAACCTTATTACTACAACTAACTTAAAATTATAATCGCAAATTGAAATTACTAATTGGAATGATAATTGATACATAGGTAAAAAGGTGTCTAAAAATATTAAAGCTTACAAGAAAAACTATATCCCAAATGGAAATAACTTAAAAAGAAACTAAAACTTAAAAAGGCGTCGCAAAATTCTAAAGTACCTAAATCTTAATCTAAGAAAAAGCACTTAAGGAATTTTACGGCAAAGCCTAAAAATCTAGGAGTAAAAATGACTATGGCAAAAACTAAGTTTAAAATTAAATATGAGCGAAAAATACAAATATTACGCTACAACGATTAAAAAGGGACAAAATATAAAAATATACAAAAAGTTGTAAAAAGTACAATTTTTATAAAAATATTATTTTTATATTATTTATTTTATTAAACTATTAATTTTATAATTTAATTAAACTAATTTAACTAAAATATAAATTAAATAAAACTTAAATTAAAAATAAACTTAATTATAATAATAATAATAATTAGGGTTAATAATAATAATAATTAATAATAATCCGTAATAAATGCAGGATTAGGGCTTCCTGTTCGTGTGTCAGGTCCCCTCCGCGAGTTGCGGTATTTAATGCATCAAACCCCGCGAGTCGCGGGGTTCAGAATTTCAACTGACAGGTTTAATTTCAATGCGTTTTTCTTTATTTATTTATTTTTTTTTGTTTTCTGTTTTTATATAAATAAAAGATATTTAAATAAAACTTATATTTTTATAAACTAAAATAAAAATAAAGAAACTTATAAAACTTAAATATTTAACAAAATCTTAAAAATACTTATATTTTTGTTTTTCTTTTTATATTTTCGAATATTTAAAACGTATTTTTACAAAAGCGACTTTTAATAGAAGTAAACTAAAAATCTATTTTTTTTTTTTTTTTATATTAGCGTTGCGCTTCCGGCGTTTAAGAGAGTTCCCCTGCAGCGGCGCCAAAAATACTTGATGTGCAGCGGGGTGTATATAAAATAGTTTTGAATTTTTGCAGGAAATACTATTAAATACGATACAATTTTACACAAGATATTTATTTATTTATAGAATGGATATACTTAAACCTTGCTACAACACTTATAGGCAGTGTACCTAATCGTACAGTAGTGTAGTTTTTAGTAAGTCCGGTTCGTTCCACAGGGAATCTTTTTTAAACAAAGCTCAACGCTATATTAATTTACTTTTATAAAAATACAAACATATATATAAGTAATATTATTATTATAAAGGGGGGTTTTTACCGTTTAATGACCGGTTTGTCGATTTTAAAACTTTAGTCGCAGTTAAAACCTAATGTAAAATATTAAATAAATAAAAGACTTAATTTAAAGCGTAAAATAAATAACGATAATGAAATTGCGAATAATAAAAGTGCGATAAAATAAACTTGCGATAATTAAAAAGGACGATAATTAAAAGTGCAATTAAATAACAATAAATAAAAGTGCGATAATTAGAAGTGCAATTAAATATAAAATAAAGGAAATTAAATATGAAATAAAAGAATTATGCTTATTTAAACTTCCGTAATCATGATGTTTGACGTGTTGATTTTAGTTTTATGCCCATGGGTTAATTGTCCTTTGTCCTGGATTATTTAATATGTCCGTCTGGTTTTTGTCCATAACAGTCCATCAGTCATAAATATAAAGTGCGAGTGTCCTCGTCAAATTATTCTTATACCCGAAGTTAAATATTCCAACTAATTGGGGATTCGAATTGTAACAAGGTTTTAATACTTTGTTTAATGAATACACCAGGTTATCGACTGCGTGTAAACCAAGGTTTCACTACTTTGTTAACAATTACACCAATTACCCTTGAATGTAATTCACCCCTGTTTCAACAAGTTTATTAATTATTAATCCATTTCCGTGTCCGGTTAAATGAACGATTATTCGTACATATAAATACCCCGCCCATCGTGTCCGATTGAGTGTATATGGTAATTTATAGGGACGCCCAATTGTAAATCTTTATATTAACATTAACAAACTATCATTTAGTTAAACAAATATAAAGCCCATTAATAGCCCATAGTCTAATTTCCACAAGTGTCGTTCTTTTGTCCAAACCCCAATTATGGTACAAAGCCCAATTACCCAATTTTAGTAATTAGCCCAACATCATGATTACTTCGTTTTAAATAAGCATAATAATAACTTAGCTACGAGACATTAATATAAAAAGGTTGAACATAACTTACAACGATTAAAAATAGCGTAGCGTTACACGGACAGAATTTCGACTTACACCCTTACAACATTCGCTAACATACCCTTATTATTAGAATTATAATTAAAATTAAAATATAAATTATAAATATATATATATAATTTACGTATGAGAAGAAGAAGAAAAAGATGATGAAAATGATCAGATTTCGGTTTGCTTTATAGGGAGTTTCAAAACTGGGGTCTCCGCGACTCGCGGCCATTTTGGCCTTCAAACTCCGCGAGTCGCGGAGTTTGTTTTTACAGCTCTCCCCTTTGGAGTCTTTCTCTGCCGACGGTTTTTATTTATAAATATAATATATATATAATTAATATAATTAATTATATATTATATTATATTTATATACATAGTTAACTTGTAATTTTTAGTCCGTTGCGTCGAGCGTTGAGAGTTGACTCATGTCCCGATTCCGGATTTTCGAACGTCCTTGCGTACAATTTAATATCTTGTACTTTGCGTTTTGAATCTTGTACTTTTGTAATTTCGAGACGTTTCTTATCAATAATTGGAACCTCTTTGATTGTCTTTTGTACTTTTGAGCTTTTTGATCGTTTGCGTCTTCAATTCGTCGAATCTGTCTTTTGTCTTCACCTTTTATTATTTAAACGAATATCACTTGTAAATAGAACAATTGCAACTAAAAGCTTGTCTTTCTTGAGGAATAATGCTATGAAATATATGTTCGTTTTTAGCATTATCACTCCAAGATTTCGAAAGGACCAATATACCGCGGATTTAGCTTCCCGCATTTCCCGAAACGGATTACACCCTTCCAAGGTGCGACTTTTAACATCACGCAGTCACCGACTTGAAACTCGAGGTCATTGTATCTTTTGTCGGTATAGCTCTTTTGACGACTACGGGCCGTCCTAAGCCTATCTCGGATTTGAACGATCTTTTCGGTTGTTTCATGAATGAGTTCGGGTTCGGTGATTTGCGTGTCGCCTACTTCGGCCCAACAAAGAGGTGAACGACATTTTCAGCCATATAAAGCTTCGAATGGTGCGGCGTTAATACTCGCGTGATAACTATTATTGTAGGAGAATTCGGTGAGAGGCAAGTGCTTATCTAAAATGTCCCGTTCATATTGATTATAAACGTTCCATATTAATTGATTTCGTTGCGAGGTTTTGACCTCTATATGAGACGTTTTTCAAAGACTGCATTCATTTTTAAAACAACCATAACCTTTATTTTATCAATAAAGGTTTTAAAAGCATTACGTAGATTATCAAATAATGATAATCTAAAATATATTGTTTACACATGACCATTACATAATGGTTTACAATAGAAATATATTACATCGACATATGTTTCTTGAATGCAGTTTTTACACAATATCATACAAACATGGACTCCAAATCTTGTCCTTATTTTAGTATGCAACAGCGGAAGCTCTTAGTATTCACCTGATAATAAACATGCTTTAAACGTCAACAAAAATGTTGGTGAGTTATAGGTTTAACCTATATATATCAAATCGTAACAATAAACCACAAGATTTCATATTTCAATACACATCCCATACATAGACATAAAAATCATTCATATGGTGAACACCTGGTAACCGACATTAACAAGATACATATATAAGAATATCCCCATTATTCCGGGACACCCTTCGAATATGATATAAATTTTGAAGTACTAAAGCATCCGGTACATTGGATGGGGTTTGTTAGGCCCAATAGATCTATCTTTAGGATTCACGTCAATTAGGGTGTCTATTCCCTAATTCTTAGATTACCAGACTTATTAAAAAGGGGCATATTCGATTTCGATAATTCAACCATAGAATGCAGTTTCACGTACTTGTGTCTATTTTGTAAATCATTTATAAAACCTGCATGTATTCTCATCTCAAAAATATTAGATTTTAAAAGTGGGACTATCACTCACTTCTCAGATATTTCCTTCCTCGGAAATAAGACTTGGCCACGGATCGATTCACGAACCTATAAAAATATGTACATATATATCAAAGTATGATCAAAATATAATTACAACCATTTTTATTATGTTTTAAAGATTTGAGTGTATTAAGTCAGCTGTCCTCGTTAATAACCTACAACTAGTTGTCCACAGTTAGACGTACAGAAATAAATTGATATATATTATCTTGAATCAATCCACGACCCAGTGTATACATGTCTCAGGCTAGATCACAACTCAAAGTATATAAATTTTTGGAATCAACCTCAACCCTATATAGCTAACTCCAACATTACTGCATATAGAGTGTCTATGGTTGTTCCAAATAATATATATACATGGGTCGATATGATATGTCAAAACATTTGCATACGTGTCTATGGTATCCCAAGATTACATAATATATTAGAATACATGTATAATACAATATAAGTTAGCTAGGATATGATTTGTATAGATTTTTTAAACATTTTCCGTAGCTAAAAAGATCAAAAATATTCAATCTTGTTTTACCCATAACTTCTTCATTTTAAATCCGTTTTGAGTGAATCAAATTGCTATGGTTTCATATTGAACTCTAATTTAAGAATCCAAACAGAAAAATTATAGGTTTATAGTCGGAAATTTAAGTTACATGTCAATTACTAAAGAGGTAGTCATTTCCGTCGAAAGAACGACATCTTGATGACCATTTTGAAAAACATACTTTCACTTTGAGTTTAACCAAGATTTTTAGATATAGTTTCATGTCCATATGAAAAATTATTTTCTCAGAAGAACAACTTTTAAATCAAAGTTTATCATAGTTTTTAATTATCAAAACCAAAACAGCCCCCGGTTTCACTACGACGGCGTATATCCGATTTTATGGTGTTCATCGTGTTTCTAGGTTTTAAATCATTAAGTTAGCATATAATATAGATATAGAACATTTGTTTAGTTGATTTTAAAAGTCAAGTTAGAAGAATTAACTTTTGTTTGCGAACAAGTTTAGAATTAACTAAACTATGTTCTAGTGATTACAAGTTTAAACCTTAGAATAAGATAGCTTTATATGTATGAATCGAATGATGTTATGAACATCATTACTACCTCAAGTTTTCTGGATAAAACTACTGGAAATGAGAAAAATGGATCTAGCTTCAAAGGATCCTTGGATGCCTTGAAAGTTCTTGAAGCAGAATCATGACACGAAAACAGTTCAAGTAAGATTTTTACTCGAAATAAGATTGTTATAGTTGTAGAAATTAAATCAAAGTTTGAATATGAATATTACCTTGAATTAGAAAGATAACCTACTATAAATAACAAAGGTTCCTTGATCTTAGATGATTACTTGGAATGGATTAGAAAGCTTGGAAGTAGACTTGCAAACTTGGAAGTATTCTTGATTTTTATGAAACTATAATTATGGAATTTATGAAGAACACTTAGAACTTGAAGATGAAACTTGAGAGAGATCAATTAGATGAATAAAATTGAAGAATGAAAGTGTTTGTAGGTGTTTTTGGTCGTTGGTATATGGATTAGATATAAAGGATATGTAATTTTGTTTTCATGTAAATAAGTCATGAATGATTACTAATATTTTTGTAATTTTATGAGATATTTCATGCTAGTTGTCAAATGATGGTTCCCACATGTGTTAGGTGACTCACATGGGCTGCTAAGAGCTGATCATTGGAGTGTATATACCAATAGTACATACATCTAAAAGCTGTGTATTGTACGAGTACGAATGCGGGTGCATACGAGCAGAATTGTTGATGAAACTGAACGAGGATGTAATTGTAAGCATTTTTGTTAAGTTGAAGTACTTTGATATATGTCTTGAAGTCTTTCAAAAGTGTAAGAATACATATCAAAACACAACATGTATATACATTCTAATGGAGTCGTTAAGTCTTCGTTAGTCGTTACATGTAAGTGTTGTTTTGAAACCTTTAAGTTAACGATCTCAATTAATGTTGTTAACCCAATGTTTATTATATCAAATGAGATGTTAAATTATTATGTTATCATGATATTATGATGTATGAATATCTCTTAATATGATATATACATTAAAATATCGTTACAACGATAATCGTTACATATAAGTCTTGTTTCGTAATTCTTGAGTTAGTAGTCTTGTTTTTTCATATATAGTTCATTGTTAACACACTTAATGATATATTTAAATATCATTTTATCATGTTAAATATAGTGTATCAATATCTTAATATGATACATATGTACTTACTCATCATAATCTCATGTCAACCATATATATATGTCTATATATACCACAACATGTAGTTTTTACAAATTTGTAACGTTCGTGAATTGCCGGTCAACTTGGGTGATCAATTGTCTATATAAAACTTATTTCATTTAATCAAGTCTTAACAAGTTTGATTGCTTAACACGTTGGAAACATTTAGTCATGTAAATATCAATTTCAATTAATATATATAAACATGGAAAAGTTCGGGTCACTACAGTACCTACCCGTTAAATAAATTTCGTCCCAGAATTTTAAGCTGTCGAAGGTGTTGACGAATCTTCTGGAAATAGATGCGGGTATTTCTTCTTCATCTGATCTTCACGCTCCTAGGTAAACTCGGGTCCTCTACGAGCATTCCATCGAACCTTAACAATCGGTATCTTGTTTTGCTTAAGTCTCTTAACCTCACGATCCATTATTTCGACGGGTTCTTCAATGAATTGAAGTTTTTCATTGATTTGGATTTCGTCCAACGGAATAGTGAGATCTTCTTTAGCAAAATATTTCTTCAAATTCGAGACGTGGAAAGTGTTATGTACAGCCGCGAGTTGTTGAGGTAGCTCCAGTTGGTAAGCTACTGGTCCGACACGATCTATAATCTTGAATGGTCCAATGTACCTTGGATTTAGTTTCCCCCGTTTACCAAATTGAACAACGTCTTTCCAAGGTGAAACCTTAAGCATGACCATTTCTTCAATTTCATACTCTATATCTTTTCTTTTACTGTCCGCGTAGCTCTTTTGTCGACTCTGGGCGGTTTTCAATCGTTGTTGAATTTGGATGATTTTCTCGGTAGTTTCTTGTACTATCTCCGGACCCGTAATCTGTCTATCCCCCAATTCATTCCAACAAATCAGAGACCTGCACTTTCTACCATAAAGTGCCTCAAACGGCACCATCTCAATACTAGAATGATAACTGTTGTTGTATGAAAATTTTGCTAACGGTAGGTGTCGATCCCAACTGTTTCCGAAATCAATAACACATGCTCGTAGCATGTCTTCAAGCGTTTGTATCGTCCTTTCGCTCTGCCCATCAGTTTGTGGATGATAGGAAGTACTCATGTCTAGACGAGTTCCTAATGCTTGCTGTAATGTCTGCCAGAATCTTGAAATAAATCTGCCATCCCTATCAGAGATAATAGAGATTGGTATTCCATGTCTGGAGAAGACTTCCTTCAAATACAGTCGTGCTAACTTCTCCATCTTGTCATCTTCTCTTATTGGTAGGAAATGTGCTGATTTGGTGAGACGATCAACTATTACCCAAATAGTATCAAAACCACTTGCAGTCCTTGGCAATTTAGTGATGAAATCCATGGTAATGTTTTCCCAGTTCCATTCCGGGATTTCGGGTTGTTGAAGTAGACCTGATGGTTTCTGATGCTCAGCTTTGACCTTAGAACACGTCAAACATTCTCCTACGTATTTAGCAACATCGGCTTTCATACCCGGCCACCAAAAATATTTCCTGAGATCCTTGTACATCTTCCCCGTTCCAGGATGTATTGAGTATCTGGTTTTATGAGCTTTTCTAAGTACCATTTCTCTCATATCTCTAAATTTTGGTACCCAAATCCTTTCAGCCCTATACCGGGTTCCGTCTTCCCAAATATTAAGATGTTTCTCCAATCCTTTGGATATTTCATCCTTTAAATTTCCCTCTTTTAAAACTCCTTGTTGCGCCTCCTTTATTTGAGTAGTAAGGTTATTATGAATCATTATATTCATAGATTTCACTCGAATGGGTTCTCTGTCCTTCCTGTCAAGGCATCGGCTACCACATTTGCCTTCCCCGGGTGGTAACGAATCTCAAAGTCGTAATCATTCAATAATTCAATCCATCTACGCTGCCTCATATTCAGTTGTTTCTGATTAAATATGTGTTGAAGACTTTTGTGGTCGGTATATATAATACTTTTAACCCCATATAAGTAGTGCCTCCAAATCGGTAGTTTCTTGTATAATCTACGGACCCGTAATCTGTCTATCCACCACTACACTCCAACAAATCGGAGACCTGCACTTTCTACCATAAAGTGCTTCAAACGGCGCCATCTCAATGCTTGAATGGTAGCTGTTGTTGTAGGAAAATTCTGCTAATGGTAGATGTCGATCCCAACTGTTTCCGAAATCAATAACACATGCTCGTAGCATGTCTTCAAGCGTTTGTATCGTCCTTTCGCTCTGCCCATCAGTTTGTGGATGATAGGCAGTACTCATGTCTAGACGAGTCCCCAATGCTTGTTGCAACATCAGCCAAAACCTTGAAACAAATCTACCATCCCTATCAGAGATAATAGAGACGGGTATTCCATGTCTGGAGACAACCTCCTTCAAATACAATCGCGCCAACTTCTCCATTTTGTCATCTTCTCTCATTGGCAGGAAGTGTGCTGACTTGGTGAGACGATCAACTATTACCCAAATAGTATCATAACCACTTGCAGTCCTTGGCAATTTAGTAATGAAATCCATGGTAATGTTTTCCCATTTCCATTCCGGGATTTCAGGTTGTTGTAGTAGACCTGATGGTTTCTGATGTTCAGCTTTGACCTTAGAACACATCAAGCATTCTCCTACATATTTAGCAATATCGGCTTTCATACCCGGCCACCAAAAGTGTTTCTTGAGATCTTTATACATCTTCCCCGCTCTGGGATGTATTGAATATCTGGTTTTATGTGCTTCCTTAAGTACCATTTCTCTCACATCTCCAAACCTTGGTACCCAAATTCAATCAGCCCTATATCGGGTTCCGTCTTCCCGAATATTAAGATGTTTCTCTGATCCTTTGGGTATTTCATTCTTCAACTTTCCTTCTTTTACAACCCCCTGTTGCGCCTCCTTTATTTGAGTAGTAAGGTTAGTACGAATAATTTTATTCATAGCTTTTACCCGTATAGGTTCTCTGTCCTTTCTACTCAAAGCGTCAGCTACCACATTCGCCTTCCCCGGGTGGTATCGAATCTCAAAATCATAATCATTCAACAGTTCAATCCACCTGCGTTGTCTCATATTCAATTGCTTCTGATTAAATATATGTTGGAGACTTTTGTGGTCGGTATATATAATACTTTTGACCCCATATAAATAATGCCTCCAAGTCTTTAATGCAAAAACAACAACACCCAATTCTAAATCGTGAGTCGTATAATTTTGCTCGTGAATCTTCAATTGTCTAGACGCATAAGCAATCACCTTCGTTCGTTGCATTAATACACAACCGAGACCTTGCTTTGATGCGTCACAATAAATCACAAAATCATCATTCCCTTCAGGCAATGACAATATAGGTGCCGTAGTTAGATTTTTCTTCAATAACTGAAACGCCTTCTCTTGTTCATCCTTCCATTCAAATTTCTTCCCTTTATGCGTTAATGCAGTCAAGGGTTTTGCTATTTTGGAGAAATCTTGGATGAATCTTCTGTAGTATGTAGTGACTCGAACTTTTCCATGTTTATATATATTAATTGAGATTGATATTTACATGATTAAATGTTTCCAACATGTTAAGCAATCAAACTTGTTAAGGCTTGATTAATTGAAATATGTTTCATATAGACAATTGACCACCCAAGTTGACCGGCGATTCACGAATGTTAAAACTTGTAAAAATGACATGACGATATATATATGGATATACATATGGTTAACATGATATTATGATAAGTAAGTATCTCCATAAGTATATTAACAATGAGTTATATACATATAAACAAGACTACTAACTTAAGGATTTCGAAACGAGACATATATGTAACGATTATCGTTGTAACGACATTTAAATGTATATATATCATATTAAGATATATTAATATATCATAATATCATGATAATATAATAATTTAACATCTCATTAGATATAATAAACAACGGGTTAAAAACATTAATTGAGATCGTTAACTTAAAGGTTTCAAAACAACACTTACATGTAACGACTAACGATGACTTAACGGCTCAGTTAAAATGTATATACATGTAGTGTATTTAGATGTATTAAAATACTTTTGGAAGACTTCAAGACATATATCAAAACACTCATACTTAACGAAAATGGTTACAGTTACTTTCCCATTCTTTTCTTTCATCAAGAATTCTAGTCGTATTCTTACCCGTATTATACACAGCTTCAAAACGTACTTACTATGGGTATATACCAATAGGAACTAGCATGGGATTCCACTCTTGATTATGTCATGCATGACTAATCAATTTTAACTTCTACCATGAGCTAGTCAACTAACTAGAACTCCTTTTAACCCCACTCACCACTCACCAATTACCACTCATCATTCACTCCATTTCACTTCCAATTCTCTTTCTAATTCTCTCTCAACACACACACACACACACTATTATGAACGTATTTTTCCAGTAGTTAATCATCATCTTCATCAAAAATCACTTCAAGAATCAAGCTATAATCATCATAGGAAGAACACTTCAAGAACACTTCAAAAATCCCTTCAAGTTTACTAATTTACTTCCAAGCTTTCTAATCCATTCCTAGTAATCATCTAAGATCAAGAAACCTTTGTTATATATAGTAGATTATCTTTCTTATTCAAGGTAATATTCATATTCAAACTTTGATTCAATTTCTATAACTATAAACTATCTTAATTCGAGTAAAAATCTTACTTGAACTTGTTTTTGTGTCATGATCCTACTTCAAGAACTTTCAAGCCATCCAAGATCCTTTGAAGCTAGATCATTTCTTGTCACTTCCAGTAGGTTTACCTACTAAACTTGAGGTAGTAATGATGTTCATAACATCATTCGATTCATATATATAAAACTATCTTATTCGAAGGTTTAAACTCGTAATCACTAGAACATAGTTTAGTTAATTCTAAACTTGTTCGCAAACAAAAGTTAATCCTTCTAACTTGACTTTTAAAATTAACTAAACACATGTTCTATATCTATATGATATGCTAACTTAATGATTTAAAACCTGGAAACACAAAAAACACCGTAAAACCGAATTTACGCCGTCGTAGTAACACCGCGGGCTGTTTTGGGTTAGTTAATTAAAAACTATGATAAACTTTGATTTAAAAGTTGTTATTCTGAGAAAATGATTTTTATTATGAACATGAAACTATATCCAAAAATTATGGTTAAACTCAAAGTGGAAGTATGTTTTCTAAAATGGTCATCTAGACGTCGTTCTTTCGACTGAAATGACTACCTTTACAAAAAAGACTTGTAACTTATTTTTCCGACTATAAACCTATACTTTTTATGTTTAGATTCATAAAATAGAGTTCAATATGAAACCATAGCAATTTGATTCACTCAAAACGGATTTAAAATGAAGAAGTTATGGGTAAAACAAGATTGGATAATTTTTCTCATTTTAGCTACGTGAAAATTGGTAACAAATCTATTCCAACCATAACTTAATCAACTTGTATTGTATATTATGTAATCTTGAGATACCATAGACACGTATACAATGTTTCGACCTATCATGTCGACACATCTATATATATTTCGGAACAACCATAGACACTCTATATGTGAATGTTGGAGTTAGCTATACAGGGTTGAGGTTGATTCCAAAATATATATAGTTTGAGTTGTGATCAATACTGAGATACGTATACACTGGGTCGTGGATTGATTCAAGATAATATTTATCGATTTATTTCTGTACATCTAACTGTAGATAACTAGTTGTAGGTTACTAACGAGGATAGCTGACTTAATAAACTTAAAACATCAAAATATATTAAAAGTGTTGTAAATATATTTTGAACATACTTTAATATATATGTATATATTGTTATAGGTTCGTGAATCAACAGTGGCCAAGTCTTACTTCTCGACGAAGTAAAAATCTGTGAAAGTGAGTTATAGTCCCACTTTTAAAATCTAATATTTTTGGGATGAGAATACATGCAGGTTTTATAAATGATTTACAAAATAGACACAAGTACGTGAAACTACATTCTATGGTTGAATTATCGAAATCGAATATGCCCCTTTTTATTAAGTATGGTAATCTAAGAATTAGGGAACAGACACCCTAATTGACGCGAATCCTAAAGATAGATCTATTGGGCCTAACAAACCCCATCCAAAGTACCAGATGCTTTAGTACTTCTAAATTTATATCATATCCGAAGGGTGTCCCGGAATGATGGGGATATTCTTGTATATATGCATCTTGTTAATGTCGGTTACCAGGTGTTCACCATATGAATGATTTTTATCTCTATGTATGGGATGTGTATTGAAATATGAAATCTTGTGGTCTATTGTTACGATTTGATACATATAGGTTAAACCTATAACTCACCGACATTTTTGTTGACGTTTAAAGCATGTTTATTCTCAGGTGAATACTAAGAGCTTCCGCTGTTGCATACTAAAATAAGGACAAGATTTGGAGTCCATGTTTGTATGATATTGTGTAAAAACTGCATTCAAGAAACTGATTTCGATGTAACATATTTGTATTGTAAACCATTATGTAATGGTCGTGTGTAAACAGGATATTTTAGATTATCATTATTTGATAATCTACGTAAAGCTTTTAAACCTTTATTTATGAAATAAAGGTTATGGTTTGTTTTAAAAATGAATGCAGTCTTTGAAAAACGTCTCATATAGAGGTCAAAACCTCGCAACGAAATCAATTAATATGGAACGTTTTTAATCAATAAGAACGGGACATTTCAGTTGGTATCCGAGCGTTGGTCTTAGAGAACCAGAATTTTGCATTAGTGTGTCTTATCGAGTTTGTTAGGATGCATTAGTGAGTCTGGACTTCGACCGTGTTTACTTGAAAAATGATTGCTTAACAAATTTTGTTGGAAACTATATATTTTTAACATGCGAATATTATGTGATATATTAATCTCTTAACGCGTTTGATATTATGTGATAGATGTCTTATAACGACCCTCATTTTTCCATTCTATATTTTTCCAATATTAAAAGCCCAAACAATATAATTAAAACTTAATGATTAAACTTTAATCAACAATTGTTAAGTGTTAAGAGTTAGAAAACATATTAATTAACTTTGTACAAAAATTGACAAGTTAATAAAAGATGAAAATAATAAACTGTTAGTCGACACTCACTGCTAATTAAAATTTATGCATTTATGTAATATTATAACTAATAACCTATAAGTAATAAATAAAAAGTGATATTTATATAAATAATAAAACAATTGGGAACTAAATATATACAAGTCATGAATTAGTAAAAAGAAAATAATACTTATCATGTAGTAAATGTAAAAATAATAATAATAATAATAGTAATAATAATGAGACTAAAAAAATCTTACATCCTTATGTTGACTAAAAATAAAGTGTAAACTAGTACATCCTTATGTTGACTAATTATAAATTAGTACCACCTATTGTTGACTAAAAATTATAAAACAAAATAAAATCATTAATTAGAACATCCTTATGTTGACTAACACTCTAATACTTGCACTATATAAACACCTAGTTTTTCATTCACAAATCACACCAAAATCCTCTCTCAAAAACAATCTCTCCCTCTCCCTCTCTTGTGGTATTCGGATCTTCAAGCTTGTTCTTCGTGTTCTTCAAGAATCTTCAAGGAGTTCTTCAAGATTTACAAGGCTTTGATCTTCCATCTTCATCGTGTTCATCTTTTCTTTGTTAATTATCTTGAATCTTCAAAGGTATAACATAAACCCTAAACTATTTACATAAACTTTGATCTTTGATAATTCATATTCATATTATAAACTTGTTATTCATAAGTATATACATAAACACACCTAGATTTATATATACATATATACATGTAAAAAAAATATTTTTATATATATATATATATATATATATATACATATATATACGAATTATATATACATATACATATTAAAACCTTAAACCCAAATTACACCTAAACTATAATTCTTAAACCCTAACTAATTAAACTCTAAACATTTATGAAACCCTAGGACATTAATTACTAAACTCTAGTTATTAATTACTACTTTAATTAACTAACCCTAATTAATGAAACCCTAATACTACTTATACTAGTACTTAACATGTATACACTATTACTATTACTAGCACCTATAACCTACTAATTATATTGTAGCACAAAAACATTTTGGGATATGTATTAGAGATGTATAGATCTTCGAACTTTCTTGACGAATGGTTTCTACGAGATTCTAGGCAGAGGGTTTGGATTTCCGATTTAAAGGGTCCTATGGCTCAAGCCCCTAGATCTAAATTAGCCATTCGAAGGGAAAGGGGTGATTGGAAGCTTATCTAATACGGCAAGTATCCTAAAATGGAAACACTCATAAAAGTAGAAACTCTCTAGTCATAGAAACTTAGTAAAATAAGAAACTTTCTAAAAATGGAAACTTTATAAAAATAGTAACTTACTAGGAATAGAAACTTAGTAAAACAAACTATACTTAAACACATACTTAAACTTAAACATGGGCAAAACACTTAACTACTCTTAAATGTCAATAGGTTGACTTTCCTGCTCACTCGTTCAACTCTTTATTTCGAGGAATAACTCTCTCTCTACTTACTAAGGTGAATTTCATAGCCCCACTTTTTACTATTTCATTACTGTTTTGAAACTATGGGGTGAGACACATGCTTGCTTTTAAATTTTTAACATGCAATATTTTAATAACTGTTTTACAATATTTATATACGTGAATTTCATAGCCCCACTTTTTACTATTTCATTACTGTTTTGAAACTATGGGATGAGACACATGCTTGCTTTTAAATTTTTAACATGCAATATTTTAATAACTGTTTTACAATATTTATATACGTGAATTCATAGCCCCACTCTTTATTGCTAGCAAACTTATTTAACTTATTTGGGGTGAGACACATGCTTGCTTTTAAATTTTTAACTGCAATATTTTAATAACTGTTTTACAATATTTATATACGTGAATTCATAGCCCCACTTTTTACTATTTCATAACTGTTTTATAACTTTTGGGGTGAGAATACATGCACAACTTTTATAACTGTTTTACACGTATTAACTATTAAACTGTGATATGATGGGCTATGACCAGCAAGCCCCCAACCGATAAGTATAAACGATAACTTGTTACGGGGTAAACTTGAAAGTCTAGTCTAAATATCAGTACTTACACGTATCTACTATTAAACTGTGATATGTTGGGCTATGACCAGCAAGCCCCCAACCGACAAGTATAAACGATAACTTGACATGGGGTAAACTTGAAAGTCTAGTCTAAATATCAGTACCAACTGTTAAAACTATGCTATACCCGGCTATGTCCGACTAAGTCCCTACAGTGATATTTTTAAGTGCTGCGGCATGCTTATTTATTGGGGGTAGGCCTATCGGGAGTAACGTCCCCGATACATTTGACTAAGTCTTTGTATTACTTGATAATGAAATTTAAACCGACAAGGACAGACACAACTTGTCATGGGGCAAACTTGAACGTTTAGTCTAAATATCACGCACTGGCATAACTTTTGGATCTGCGAGATCTACTTTTTGATCCTGCGGGAGATCAACTTTACAACTAAATCTTGTGGTCTAAAAACAACGATAACTACTTTTGTTAAACCTATGAACTTCACTCAACCTTTTTGGTTGACACTTTAGCATGTTTTGTCTCAGGTGCTGTTGGATTCAAGCTTTCTTATCTATTACTTATGTGATGCTACTTGGACTTAGGATCAAGAGATATCGCATTTATTACTTCTGCATATGAACAATTACTTTATCGTTATTTCCATTATTGTAACGACATTTCATTTTCCGCTGCGTACTCAATAAAGTTAAATTTTCTCATTTAGTATTGTTCTCGTATTATAATATGTTGGTTTATTTGATATTAGTACGTTTCTTCCAGACCCTATTGGGAGGACGTTACATGTCTACCTCTAGAACAAGTCCCATTGACTCACCTAATAATAATGAAGAGTCAAATGTAAATTGGAATGATTCGTGGACTGATTCACAAGTTCCCGAAGAGGAACCGGAAGAAGAGTCGGAACCAGAAGAAGAATCAGAACCGGAAGAAGAAATAGAACTGGTGGGGGAAATAATAAAACGGTTAAGTAAAAGAAAATCCTCAACCAACCGACCAAGGTTAATTATGGTCAATGGTGTTTTCGCTAAGGAAGCAAAATATTGGGAGGATTACCAATTCTTCGATGAATCGGATTCTGACGAGAATTCCGATGATGTTATAGAAATTACCCCAACTGAATTTAAAAAGGCAAAAGAAAATAATAAGGGAAAGGGCATAAAAATAGAGAAATCTAATTCCAACCCCGATGAACTTTATATGTATCGTCAACCCCCGAAGTCCTTAAGTTGTAACAATGACCCGGGAACCTCTAAACCACCAGGTTTTTCTAAACCAATGTGGAAAACGACGGCTCGTATTAGGGGAACATCATATATCCCTAGAAACTTGGCAAAACGAACCAAAACCGAAGAAGAAGAAACAAGCGAGTCGGAATAAGATAGTTGTATTCGTGTGGTGTAATATATGTAATATAGTGTGCTTATGCTTTATGATATATGTAAAAATTGCTTGTATTAATAAGTATTTTTTTTATGAATCTAACTCTTGTCTATTTTACAGTATAAAAACACAAAATGGATAGACAACCCAATATTTTAAGAGACCTACCCGGAGACATGATTGATGAAATCTTGTCTAGAGTCGGTCAGAATTCTTCGGCACAACTATTTAAGGTGAGATCAGTTTGTAAGACATTCGAAGAACGTTCCAAGAATGCCTTGGTTTATAAAAGGCTTTCGTTCGAAAGATGGGGGATATCACATTGGGAAATTCATAAGTTACGATGTGTTTACTTTGACGCATATATTGCGGGGAACCCAAATGCTATTTTACGCAATGGGTTAAGAAATTATTTTGACTCAATATATCCGAATATTGGACTTCGTGATTTAGAAAAAGCGGCTAACATGCAACATAAAGAAGCATGTTATGCTTACGGATTAGTAATATTCGCTTCTCACCAAAGTGAGAACAAGAACATCGGCCTACAACTATTAAACAAAACGTTCCCACAAGTGACGGAGTCGGTAATTGGGGTAAGAAATGAGGTTTTTAGATTGTTACGGGACTGTTGGACATTACGTAACCCTCGTCCCTTTGACGACGTTACAACACGCTGTCTTATCAACGGCCATAACGGTTATGTTCCACAAGACCAAGGATGGGAAGTAGTCCTAGTAAAACCAGAATGCATGACTTGTTTCTGGACGTATGAATTACGTGTCTTTATTGCCTTTGTTGAACGACTTGTGTATTAGCTAGAATTATCTTCACAACTATCTTGTATCAAAGTTATTGTGTGCTATATTTCATGCTTTATGTAAAATAAGCGGTATTGTAAGTTTGTAAAATATTGTATAAAAGTTTGAACGCGAAATATTATTATAATCAGTTTTTCATATAGAATTGTAGTAGTTGAATTGTATATTAGCTACTAAGTATGAACTTAACGGGTAGGTACTACCCGAATTTAAACTTATAAAACGCTAATATGAAGAAAAAGCTTTTATAAATGAGTTCATATTATGCTACGAAATACTATTAACTACTCTTAATATTCTGTATGATTAACTTGTTCCATTTGACTATTTTGAAGGAAATGGCACCGACTACTCGACACACCGTGAATATGAATGAAGAGGAATTCCGTACTTTTCTAGCTTCAAACATAGCCGCAGTACAGGCTGCGCTATATACCAACAATAACCTTGGATCTAGCAGTACAGGAAATCGTGTAGGATGCACCTACAAAGAATTCACTGCCTGCAAACCTTTGGAATTTGATGGAACCGAAGGACCGATCGGATTGAAACGGTGGACCGAGAAGGTCGAATCGGTGTTTGCCATAAGTAAGTGTACTGAAGAGGACAAAGTAAAGTACGCTACGCATACCTTCACAGGTTCTGCGTTAACATGGTGGAATACCTATCTAGAGCAAGTGGGACAAGACGATGCGTATGCACTACCGTGGTCAGCATTCAAGCACTTGATGAACGAGAAGTACCGTCCCAGAATCGAGGTCAATAAGCTCAAGACAGAACTTAGAGGGTTACGAACCCAAGGATTTGATATTACCACGTACGAAAGACAATTCACAGAATTGTGCTTATTGTGTCCGGGAGCATTCGAAGATGAGGAAGAGAAGATCGACGCGTTTGTGAAAGGATTACCGGAAAGAATCCAAGAAGATATAAGTTCACACGAGCCCGCCTCCATACAACAGGCATGTAGAATGGCTCACAAACTAGTGAACCAGATTGAAGAAAGAATTAAAGAACAGACTGCCGAAGAGGCCAATGTGAAGCAAGTCAAAAGAAAGTGGGAGGAAAACGGTGATAAGAATCACCAATACAACAACAACAGCAATTACAACAATAATCGCAACAATTATCCCAACAATCGCAACATCAATCGCAACTACAACAAACGGCCCAACAACAACAACAACAACAACAACAACAACAGCAACTACAACAATCATCCCAACAACAATAATAACCGCAACAACAACAACAATCAGAAGCAGCTATGCCAAAGGTGTGAAAAGTATCACTCGGGGTTCTGCACCAAATTTTGCAACAAGTGTAAAAGAAATGGTCATAGCGCGGCAAAGTGTGAGGTCTACGGACCAGGGGTTAATAGAACGAAAGGAACAAATGGTGTCGGAACGAGTAATGGCGGAGCAAGTAGTGTCGGAGCAAGTTATGCCAATGTAGTTTGTTATAAATGTTGAAAACCGGGCCACATTATTAGAAATTGCCCGAACCAGGAGAACACGAATGGACAAGGCCGCGAAAGAGTTTTCAATATTAATGCGGCAGAGGCACAGGAAGACCCGGAGCTTGTTACGGGTACGTTTCTTATTGACAATAAATCTGCTTACGTTTTATTTGATTCGGGTGCGGATAGAAGCTATATGAGTAGAGATTTTTGTGCTAAATTAAGTAGTCCATTGACGCCTTTGGATAGTAAATTTTTACTCGAATTAGCAAAATGTAAATTAATTTCAGCAGATAATATATGTCGGAATCGAGAAATTAAACTGGTTAGCGAAACATTTAAGATTGACTTGATACCAGTAGAGTTAGGGAGTTTTGATGTGATAATCGGTATGGACTGGTTGAAAGAAGTGAAAGCAGAGATCGTTTGTTACAAAAATGCAATTCGCATTATACGAGAAAAAGGAAAACCCTTAATGGTGTACGGAGAAAAGGGCAACACGAAGCTACATCTTATTAGTAATTTGAAGGCACAAAAACTAATAAGAAAAGGTTGCTATGCTGTTCTAGCACACGTCGAGAAAGTACAAACTGAAGAAAAGAGCATCAATGATGTTCCCGTCGCAAAAGAATTTCCCGATGTATTTCCGAAAGAATTACCGAGATTACCCCCACATCGATCCGTTGAATTTCAAATAGATCTTGTACCAGGAGCTGCACCAATAGCTCGTGCTCCTTACAGACTCGCACCCAGCGAGATGAAAGAACTGCAAAGCCAATTACAAGAACTTTTAGAGCATGGTTTCATTCGACCAAGCACATCACCGTGGGGAGCTCCTGTTTTGTTTGTCAAAAAGAAAGATGGTACATTCAGGTTGTGTATCGACTACCGAGAGTTGAACAAACTTACCATCAAGAACCGCTACCCACTACCGAGAATCGGCGACTTATTTGATCAACTACAAGGCTCGTCTGTTTATTCAAAGATTGACTTACGTTCCGGGTATCATCAAATACGGGTGAAAGAAGATGATATTCCAAAGACTGCTTTCAGAACACGTTACGGTCATTACGAGTTTATGGTCATGCCATTTGGTTTAACTAATGCACCAGCTGTGTTCATGGACCTTATGAACCGAGTGTGTGGACCATACCTTGACAAGTTTGTCATTGTTTTCATTGATGACATACTTATTTACTCAAAGAATGACCAAGAACACGGTGAACATTTGAGAAAGGTGTTAGAAGTATTGAGGAAGGAAGAATTGTACGCTAAGTTTTCAAAGTGTGCATTTTGGTTGGAAGAAGTTCAATTCCTCGGTCACATAGTGAACAAAAAAGGTATTAAGGTGGATCCGGCAAAGATAGAAACTGTTGAAAAGTGAGAAACCCCGAAAACTCCGAAACACATACGCCAGTTTTTAGGACTAGCTGGTTACTACAGAAGTTTCATCCAAGACTTTTCCAGAATAGCAAAACCCTTGACTGCATTAACGCATAAAGGGAAGAAATTTGAATGGAAGGATGAATAAGAGAAAGTGTTTTAGTTAGTGAAGAAAAAGCTAACTACGGCACCTATATTGTCATTGCCTGAAGGGAATGATGATTTTGTGATTTATTGTGACGCATCAAAGCAAGGTCTCGGTTGTGTATTAATGCAACGAACGAAGGTGATTTCTTATGCGTCTAGACAATTGAAGATTCACGAGCAAAATTATACGACGCGTGATTTGGAATTAGGCGCGGTTGTTTTTGCATTAAAGACTTGGAGGCACTACTTATATGGGGTCAAAAGTATTATATATACCGACCACAAAAGTCTTCAACACATATTTAATCAGAAACAACTGAATATGAGGCAGCGTAGGTGGATTGAATTGTTGAATGATTACGACTTTGAGATTCGTTACCACCCGGGGAAGGCAAATGTGGTAGCCGATGCCTTGAGCAGGAAGGACAGAGAACCCATTCGAGTAAAATCTATGAATATAATGATTCATAATAACCTTACTACTCAAATAAAGGAGGCGCAACAAGGAGTTTTAAAAGAAGGAAATTTAAAGGATGAAATACCCAAAGGATCGGAGTAGCATCTTAATATTCGAGAAGACGGAACCCGGTATAGGGCTGAAAGGATTTGGGTACCAAAATTTGGAGATATGAGAGAAATGGTACTTAGAGAAGCTCATAAAACCAGATACTCAATACATCCTGGAACGGGGAAGATGTACAAGGATATCAAGAAACATTTTTGGTGGCCGGTATGAAAGCCGGTGTTGCTAAATACGTAGGAGAATGTTTGACGTGTTCTAAGGTCAAAGCTGAGCATCAGAAACCATCAGGTCTACTTCAACAACCCGAAATCCCAGAATGGAAATGGGAAAACATTACCATGGATTTCATCACTAAATTGCCAAGGACTGCAAGTGGTTTTGATACTATTTGGGTAATAGTTGATCGTCTCACCAAATCAGCACACTTCCTGCCAATAAGAGAAGATGACAAGATGGAGAAGTTAGCACGACTGTATTTGAAGGAAGTCGTCTCTAGACATGGAATACCAATCTCTATTATCTCTGATAGGGATGGCAGATTTATTTCAAGATTCTGGCAGACATTACAGCAAGCATTAGGAACTCGTCTAGACATGAGTACTACCTATCATCCACAAACTGATGGGCAGAGGGAAAGGACAATACACACGCTTGAAGACATGCTACGAGCATGTGTTATTGATTTCGGAAACAGTTGGGATCGGCATCTACCGTTAGCAGAATTTTCCTACAACAACAGCTACCATTCAAGCATTGAGATGGCGCCGTTTGAAGCACTTTATGGTAGAAAGTGCAGGTCTTCGATTTGTTGGAGTGAAGTGGGGGATAGACAGATTACGGGTCCGGAGATTATACAAGAAACTACCGAGAAGATCATCCAAATTCAACAACGGTTGAAAACCGCCCAAAGTCGACAAAAGTGCTACGCTGACATTAAAAGAAAAGATATAGAATTTGAAATTGGAGAGATGGCCATGCTTAAAGTTGCACCTTGGAAAGGCGTTGTTCGATTTGGTAAACGAGGGAAATTAAATCCAAGGTATATTGGACCATTCAAGATTATTGATCGTGTCGGACCAGTAGCTTACCGACTTGAGTTACCTCAACAACTCGCGGCTGTACATAACACTTTCCACGTCTCGAATTTGAAGAAATGTTTTGCTAAAGAAGATCTCACTATTCCGTTAGATGAAATCCAAATCAACGAAAAACTCCAATTCATCGAAGAACCCGTCGAAATAATGGATCGTGAGGTTAAAAGACTTAAGCAAAACAAGATACCAATTGTTAAGGTTCGATGGAATGTTCGTAGAGGACCCGAGTTCACCTGGGAGCGTGAAGATCAGATGAAGAAGATATACCCGCATCAGTTTCCAGAAGATTCGTCAACACCTTCAACAGCTTAAAATTTCGGGACGAAATTTATTTAACGGGTAGGTACTGTAGTGACCCGAACTTTTCCATGTTTATATATATTAATTGAGATTGATATTTACATGATTAAATGTTTCCAACATGTTAAGCAATCAAACTTGTTAAGGCTTGATTAATTGAAATATGTTTCATATAGACAATTGACCACCCAAGTTGACCGGCGATTCACGAATGTTAAAACTTGTAAAAATGACATGACGATATATATATGGATATACAAATGGTTAACATGATATTATGATAAGTAAGTATCTCCATAAGTATATTAACAATGAGTTATATACATATAAACAAGACTACTAACTTAAGGATTTCGAAACGAGACATATATGTAACGATTATCGTTGTAACGACATTTAAATGTATATATATCATATTAAGATATATTAATATATCATAATATCATGATAATATAATAATTTAACATCTCATTAGATATAATAAACAATGGGTTAAAAACATTAATTGAGATCGTTAACTTAAAGGTTTCAAAACAACACTTACATGTAACGACTAACGATGACTTAACGACTCAGTTAAAATGTATATACATGTAGTGTATTTAGATGTATTAAAATACTTTTGGAAGACTTCAAGACATATATCAAAACACTCATACTTAACAAAAATGGTTACAGTTACTTTCCCATTCTTTTCTTTCATCAAGAATTCTAGTCGTATTCTTACCTGTATTATACACAGCTTCAAAACGTACTTACTATGGGTATATACCAATAGGAACTAGCATGGGATTCCACTCTTGATTATGTCATGTATGAATAATCAATTTTAACTTCTACCATGAGCTAGTCAACTAACTAGAACTCCTTTTAACCCCACTCACCACTCACCAATTACCACTCATCATTCACTCCATTTCACTTCCAATTCTCTTTCTAATTCTCTCTCAACACACACACACTATTATGAACGTATTTTTCCAGTAGTTAATCATCATCTTCATCAAAAATCACTTCAAGAATCAAGCTATAATCATCATAGGAAGAACACTTCAAGAACACTTCAAAAATCCCTTCAAGTTTACTAATTTACTTCCAAGCTTTCTAATTCATTCCAAGTAATCATCTAAGATCAAGAAACCTTTGTTATATATAGTAGGTTATCTTTCTTATTCAAGGTAATATTCATATTCAAACTTTGATTCAATTTCTATAACTATAAACTATCTTAATTCGAGTAAAAATCTTACTTGAACTTGTTTTTGTGTCATGATCCTACTTCAAGAACTTTCAAGCCATCCAAGATCCTTTGAAGCTAGATCATTTCTTGTCACTTCCAGTAGGTTTACCTACTAAACTTGAGGTAGTAATGATGTTCATAACATCATTCAATTCATATATATAAAACTATCTTATTCGAAGGTTTAAACTCGTAATCACTAGAACATAGTTTAGTTAATTCTAAACTTGTTCGCAAACAAAAGTTAATCCTTCTAACTTGACTTTTAAAATTAACTAAACACATGTTCTATATCTATATGATATGCTAACTTAATGATTTAAAACCTGGAAACACAAAAAACACCGTAAAACCGGATTTACGCCGTCGTAGTAACACCGCGGGCTGTTTTGGGTTAGTTAATTAAAAACTATGATAAACTTTGATTTAAAAGTTGTTATTCTGAGAAAATGATTTTTATTATGAACATGAAACTATATCCAAAAATTATGGTTAAACTCAAAGTGGAAGTATGTTTTCTAAAATTGTCATCTAGACGTCGTTCTTTCGACTGAAATGACTACCTTTACAAAAACGACTTGTAACTTATTTTTCCGACTATAAACCTATACTTTTTCTGTTTAGATTCATAAAATAAAGTTCAATATGAAACCATAGCAATTTGATTCACTCAAAACGGATTTAAAATGAAGAAGTTATGGGTAAAACAAGATTGGATAATTTTTCTCATTTTAGCTACGTGAAAATTGGTAACAAATCTATTCCAACCATAACTTAATCAACTTGTATTGTATATTATGTAATCTTGAGATACCATAGACACGTATATAATGTTTCAACCTATCATGTCGACACATCTATATATATTTCGGAACAACCATAGACACTCTATATGTGAATGTTGGAGTTAGCTATACAGGGTTGAGGTTGATTCCAAAATATATACAGTTTGAGTTGTGATCAATACTGAGATACGTATACACTGGGTCGTGGATTTATTCAAGATAATATTTATCGATTTATTTCTGTACATCTAACTGTGGACAACTAGTTGTAGGTTACTAACGAGGACAGCTGACTTAATAAACTTAAAACATCAAAATATATTAAAAGTGTTGTAAATATATTTTGAACATACTTTAATATATATGTATATATTGTTATAGGTTCGTGAATCAACAGTGGCCAAGTCTTACTTCTCGACGAAGTAAAAATCTGTGAAAGTGAGTTATAGTCCCACTTTTAAAATCTAATATTTTTGGGATGAGAATACATGCAGGTTTTATAAATGATTTATAAAATAGACACAAGTACGTGAAACTACATTCTATGGTTGAATTATCGAAATCGAATATGCCCCTTTTTATTAAGTCTGGTAATCTAAGAATTAGGGAACAGACACCCTAATTGACGATATCCTAAAGATAGATCTATTGGACCTAACAAACCCCATCCAAAGTATCGGATGCTTTAGTACTTCTAAATTTATATCATATCCGAAGGGTGTCCCGGAATGATGGGGATATTCTTATATATATGCATCTTGTTAATGTCGGTTACCAGGTGTTCACCATATGAATGATTTTTATCTCTATGTATGGGATGTGTATTGAAATATGAAATCTTGTGGTCTATTGTTACGATTTGATACATATAGGTTAAACCTATAACTCACCAACATTTTTGTTGACGTTTAAAGCATGTTTATTCTCAGGTGAATACTAAGAGCTTCCGCTGTTGCATACTAAAATAAGGACAAGATTTGGAGTCCATGTTTGTATGATATTGTATAAAAACTGCATTCAAGAAACTGATTTCGATGTAACATATTTGTATTGTAAACCATTATGTAATGGTCGTGTGTAAACAGGATATTTTAGATTATCATTATTTGATAATCTACGTAAAGCTTTTAAACCTTTATTTATGAAATAAAGGTTATGGTTTGTTTTAAAAATGAATGCAGTCTTTGAAAAACGTCTCATATAGAGGTCAAAACCTCGCAACGAAATCAATTAATATGGAACGTTTTTAATCAATAAGAACGGGACATTTCATAGTAACCAGCCAATCCTAAAAATTGACGTATATGCTTCGGAGTTTTTTGGGGTTTCCCACTTTTCAACGGTTTCAATCTTTGCCGGGTCCACCTGGATACCTTCTTTGTTCACTATGTGACCGAGGAATTCAACTTCTTCCAACTAAAATGCACACTTTGAAAACTTAGCGTACAGTTTTTCTTTCCTCAATACTTCTAGCACTTTTCTCAAATGTTCTTCGTGCTCTTGATCATTCTTTGAGTAAATAAGTATGTCATCAATGAAAACAATGACAAACTTGTCAAGATATGGCCCACACACTCGGTTCATAAGGTCCATGAACACAGCTGGTGCGTTAGTCAATCCAAACGGCATAACCATAAACTCGTAATGACCATAACGCGTCCTAAAAGCAGTTTATGGAATATCATCCTCCTTTACTCGCATTTGATGATATCCAGAACGTAAATCGATTTTCGAATAAACCGACGAGCCTTGTAGTTGATCAAATAAGTCATCAATTCTTAGTAGTGGATAACGGTTTTTGATGGTAAGTTTATTCAACTCTCTGTAGTCAATACACAACCTAAATGTACCATCCTTCTTCTTGACAAACAAAACAGGAGCTCCCCATGGTGATGTGCTTGGTCGAATGAAACCACGTTCTAATAGTTCTTGCAGTTGGCTTTGCAGTTCTTTCATCTCACTGGGTGCGAGTCTGTAAGGAGCACGAGCTATTGGTGCAGGTCCTGGTACAAGATCTATTTGAAATTCAACAGATCGATGTGGAGGTAGTCCCGATAATTCTTCCGGAAATACATCGGGAAATTCTTTTGCGACGGGAACATCATTGATGCTCTTTTCTTTAGTTTGTACTTTCTCGACGTGTGCTAGAACAGCATAGCAACCTTTTCTTATTAATTTTTGTGCCTTCAAATTACTAATAAGATGTAGCTTCGTGTTGCCCTTTTCTCCGTACACCATTAAGGGTTCTCCTTCTTCTCGTACAATGCGACTTGCATTTTTGTAACATACGATCTCTGCTTTCATCTCCTTCAGCCAGTCCATGCCAACTATTACATCAAAACTCCCTAACTCTACTGGTATCAAATCAATCTTAAATATTTCACTACCCAGTTTAATTTATCGATTTCGGCATATATAATCTGCTGAAATTAATTTACCGTTTGCTAATTCGAGTAAAAATTTACTATCCAACGGCGTCAATGGACAACTTAATTTAGCATAAAAATCTCTACTATCCGCACCCTAATCAAATAAAACGTAAGCAGATTTATTGTCAATAAGAAACGTACCCGTAACAAGTTCCGGGTCTTCCTGTGCCTCTGCTGCATTAATATTGAAAACTCTTCCGCGGCCTTGTCCATTCGTGTTCTCCTGGTTCGGTCAATTTCTAATAATGTAGCCCAGTTTTCCACATTTATAACAAACTACATTGGCATAACTTGCTCCGACACTACTTGCTCCGCCATTACTCGTCCGACACCATTTGTTCCTTTCGTTCTGTTAACCCCTGGTCCGTAGACCTCACACTTCACCGCGCTATGACCATTTCTTTTACACTTGTTGCAAAATTTGGTGCAGAACCCCGAGTGATACTTTTCACACCTTTGGCATAGCTGCTTCTGATTGTTGTTGTTGCGGTTGTTATTGTTGTTGGGATGATTGTTGTAGTTGTTGTTGTTGTTGTTGTGCCGTTTGTTGTAGTTGCGATTGATGTTGCGATTGTTGGGATAGTTGTTGTTGTATTGGTGACTCTTATCACCGTTTTTCTCCCACTTTCTTTTGACTAGCTTCACATTGGCCTCTTCGGCCGCCTGTTCTTTAATTCTTCCCTCAATCTGGTTCACTAGTTTGTGAGCCATTCTACATGCCTTTTGTATGGAGGCAGGCTCGTGTAAACTTATATCTTCTTGGATTCTCTTCGGTAACCCTTTCACAAACGCGTCGATCTTCTCTTCCTCATCTTCGAATGCTCTCGGACACAATAGGCACAATTCTGTGAATCGTCTTTCGTACGAAGTAATATCGAATCCCTGTGTTTGTAACCCTTTAAGTTCTGACTTGAGCTTATTGACCTCGGTTCTGGGACGGTACTTCTTGTTTATCAAGTGCTTGAATGCTGACCACGGTAGTGCGTAAGCAGCATCTTGTCCCACTTGCTCTAGATAGGTATTCCACCATGTTAACGCAATACCTATGAAGGTATGCGTAGCGTACTTCACTTTGTCTCCTTCAGCACACTTACTTATGGAAAACACCGATTCAACTTTCTCGATCCACCGTTTCAATCCGATTGGTCCTTCGGTCCCATCAAATTCTGAAGGTTTGCAGGCAGTGAATTCCTTGTAGGAGCATCCTACACAATTTCTTGCGCCGTTAGCTGTATTGCTAGATTCAGAGTTATTGTTGGTATGTAGCGCGGCCTGTACTGCGGCTATGTTTGAAGCAAGAAAGACACGAAATTCCTCTTCGCTCATATTCAAGGTGTGTCGAGTAGTCGGTGCCATTTTCTTCAAAATAGTCAAATGAAACAAGTTAATCATACAGAATATTAAGAGTAGTCAATAGTATCTCGTAGCATAATATGAACTCATTTATAAAAGCTTTTTCTTCATATTAGCGTTTTATAAGTTTAAATTCGGGTACTACCTACCCGTTAAGTTCATACTTAGTAGCTAATATACAATTCAACTACTATAATTCCATATGAAAAACTGATTATAATAATATATCACATACAAATATTCTTCAAACTTACAACTTCGCTATATTACATATAACATGAAATATAGTATACTATGATACATGACAGTTTTGAAGATAAATCTAATTAATACACAAGTTGTTCAGCAAAGGAAATAAAGACAAGTAATTCATAAGTCCAGAAACAAGTCATGCATTCTGGTTTTACTAAGACGACTTCCCATCCTTGGTCTTGTGGAAAATAACCGTTATGACCATTGGCTAGGCAGCATGTTGTAATTTCGTCAAAAGGACGAGGGTTTCGTAATGTCCAACAGCCCCGTAATAATCTAAAAACCTTGTTTCTCACCCCAACTACAGAATCCGTCACTTGTGGGAAAGTTTTATTTAAAAGCTGCAATCTGATGTTCTTTTTCTCACTTTGGTAAGAAGCGAACATCACTAACCCGTAAGCATAACATGCTTCTTTATGTTGCATGTTAGAAGCTCTTTCTAATTCATGAAATCCTATGTTGGGATATGTTGAGTCAAAATAGGTTCTTAACCCGTAGCATAAAATTGCATTTGGGTTCCCCGCATTTAACGCTTTAAAGAAAACACGGCGTAACTTAAAGTCTCCCCTATGTGATATACCCCACCTATCAAAGGAAAGCCTTTTATAAACTAAGGTATTTCTGGAAAGTCTTTCAAATGTTTGACAAGTTAATTTCGCCATAACTAAATGTGCTGATGAATTCTGACCGACTCTAGACAAGATTTCCTCAATCATATCCTCTGGTAGGTCTTCTAAAATATTCGATTGTCTACCCTTAACGTCCATTTTCTTTTTATACTGTAAAATAGACAAGGATTAGATTCGTAATAACAAACAATACAAGCAATTTTTACATAGAACATAAAAGTACAAGCACACTACAATACATTTATTACACAACATGCTCACACCCCTCTAATCTGAATCACTGGTTTCTTCTTCTTCGGACTTGGTTCTTTTTCCTAATTTTCTAGGGATATATGATGTTCCTCTAATACGAGTTGTCGTTTTCCACATTGGTTTAGAAAAACCTGGTGGTTTAGAGGTTCCCGGGTTATTGTCACGATATTGAAAATACGGGTGTTGACGGTACATATAAAGTTCATCGGGGTCGGAATCAGATTTCTCTATTTTGATGCCTTTTCCCTTATTATTTTCTTTTGCCTCATTAAATTGGGTCGGAGTAATTTCTATAACATCATCGGAATCCTCATCAGGATCCGATTCATCGGAAAATTGGTAATTTTCCCAATATTTTGCTTCCTTAGCGGAAACACCATTGACCATTATTAACTTTGGTCAATTGGTTGAGGATTTTCTTTTATTTGACCGGTTTTCTGTGGTTCCTACTATTCCCCCCTCCGGAACCTCTTCTTCTTCCGGTTTCTCTTCTTCTGGTTCCTCTTCTTCCGGTTCCTCTTCTTCCGGCTCCTCTTCTTCCGGTTTCGTTTCCTCTTCTTCCGATTCTTCGGGAACTTGTGAATCTTGACAATATATATTCGACTCTTCGTTATTATTAGGTGAGTCAATGGGATTTGTGCTAGAGGTGACATCTATCACACAATATCAAACATGTTAAGAGATTAATATATCACATAATATTTACATGTTAATAATATATAGTTTCCAACAAAAATGTTAAGCAATCATTTTTAAAGAAAACACGGTCAAAGTCCAGACTCACTAATGCATCCTAACAAACATGATAAGACACACTAATGCAAATTTTCTGGTTCTCTAAGACCAACGCTCGGATACCAACTGAAATGTCCCGTTCATATTGATTATAAACGTTCCATATTAATTGATTTAGTTGCGAGGTTTTGACCTCTATATGAGACGTTTTTCAAAGACTGCATTCATTTTTAAAACAACCATAACCTTTATTTTATCAATAAAGGTTTTAAAAGCATTACGTAGATTATCAAATAATGATAATCTAAAATGTGCTATTTACACATGACCATTACATAATGGTTTACAATAGAAATATATTACATTGACATGTGTTTCTTGAATGCAGTTTTTACACAATATCATACAAACATGGACTCCAAATCTTGTCCTTATTTTAGTATGCAACAGCGGAATCTCTTAGTATTCACCTGAGAATAAACATGCTTTAAACGTCAACAAAAATGTTAGTGAGTTATAGGTTTAACCTATATATATCAAATCGTAACAATAGACCACAAGATTTCATATTTTAATACACATCCCATACATAGAGATAAAAATCATTCATATGGTGAACACCTGGTAACCGACATTAACAAGATGCTTATATAAGAATATCCCCATCATTTCGGGACACCCTTCGAATATGATATAAATTTCGAAGTACTAAAGCATCCAGTACTTTGGATGGGGTTTGTTAGGCTCAATATATCTATCTTTAGGATTCGCGTCAATTAGGGTGTCTGTTCCCTAATTCTTAGATTACCAGACTTAATAAAAAGGGGCATATTCGATTTCGATAATTCAACCATAGAATGTAGTTTCACGTACTTGTGTCTATTTTGTAAATCATTTTTAAAACCTGCATGTATTCTCATCCCAAAAATATTAGATTTTAAAAGTGGGACTATCACTCACTTTCACAGATATTTCCTTCCTCGGAAATAAGACTTGGCCACGGATCGATTCACGAACCTATACAAATATGTACATATATATCAAAGTATGATCAAAATATAATTACAACCATTTTTATTATGTTTTAAAGATTTGAGTGTATTAAGTCAGCTGTCCTCGTTAATAACCTACAACTAGTTGTCCACAGTTAGATGTACAGAAATAAATCGATATATATTATCTTGAATCAATCCACGACCCAGTGTATACACATCTCAGGCTAGATCATAACTCAAAGTATATATATTTTTGGAATCAACCTTAACCCTGTATAGCTAACTCCAACATTACTGCATATAGAGTATCTATGGTTATTCCAAATAATATATATACATGGGTCGATATGATATGTCAAAACATTTGCATACGTGTCTATGGTATCCCAAGATTACATAATATATTAGAATACATGTATAATACAATATAAGTTTGCTAGGATATGATTTGTATAGATTTGTTAAACATTTCCCGTAGCTAAAAAGATCAAAAATATCCAATCTTGTTTTACCCATAACTTCTTCATTTTAAATCCGTTTTGAGTGAATCAAATTGCTATGGTTTCATATTGAACTCTAATTTAAGAATCCAAATAGAAAAAGTATAGGTTTATAGTCAGAAATTTAAGTTACATGTCAATTACTAAAGAGGTAGTCATTTCCTTCGAAAGAACGACATCTTGATGACCATTTTGAAAAACATACTTTCACTTTGAGTTTAACCAAGATTTTTGGATATAGTTTCATGTTCATATGAAAAATCATTTCCCAGAAGAAAAACTTTTAAATCAAAGTTTATCATAGTTTTTAATTATCAAAACCAAAACAGCCCCCGGTTTCACTACGACGGCGTATATCCGATTTTATGGTGTTCATCGTATTTCCAGGTTTTAAATCATTAAGTTAGCATATCATATAGATATAGAACATGTGTTTAGTTGATTTTAAAAGTCAAGTTAGAAGGATTAACTTTTGTTTGCGAACAAGTTTAGAATTAACTAAACTATGTTCTAGTGATTACAAGTTTAAACCTTCGAATAAGATAGCTTTATATGTATGAATCGAATGATGTTATGAACATCATTACTACCTCAAGTTTTCTGGATAAAACTACTAGAAATGAGAAAAATGGATCTAGCTTCAAAGGATCCTTGGATGGCTTGAAAGTTCTTGAAGCAGAATCATGACACGAAAATAGTTCAAATAAGATTTTCACTCGAAATAAGATTGTTATAGTTGTAGAAATTTAATCAAAGTTTGAATATGATTATTACCTTGAATTAGAAAGATAACCTACTGTAAATAACAAAGGTTCCTTGATCTTAGATGATTACTTGGAATGGATTAGAAAGCTTGGAAGTAGACTTGCAAACTTGGAAGTATTCTTGATTTTTATGAAACTATACTTATGGAATTTATGAAGAACACTTAGAACTTGAAGATGGAACTTGAGAGAGATCAATTAGATGAAGAAAATTGAAGAATGAAAGTGTTTGTAGGTGTTTTTGGTCGTTGGTATATGGATTAGATATAAAGGATATGTAATTTTGTTTTCATGTAAATAAGTCATGAATGATTACTAATATTTTTGTAATTTTATGAGATATTTCATGCTAGTTGCCAAATGATGGTTCTCACATGTGTTAGGTGACTCACATGGGCTACTAAGAGCTGATCATTGGAGTGTATATACTAATAGTACATACATCTAAAAGCTGTGTATTGTACGAGTACGAATACGGGTGCATACGAGTAAAATTGTTGATGAAACTGAACGAGGATGTAATTGTAAGAATTTTTGTTAAGTAGAAGTACTTTGATATGTGTCTTGAAGTCTTTAAAAAGTGTAAGAATACATATCAAAACACAACATGTATATACATTCTAATGGAGTCGTTAAGTCTTCGTTAGTCGTTACATGTAAGTGTTGTTTTGAAACCTTTAAGTTAACGATCTCAATTAATGTTGTTAACCCAATGTTTATTATATCAAATGAGATGTTAAATTATTATGTTATCATGATATTATGATGTATGAATATCTCTTAATATGATATATACATTAAAATATCGTTACAACGATAATCGTTACATATAAGTCTCGTTTCGTAATTCTTGAGTTAGTAGTCTTGTTTTTACATATGTAGTTCATTGTTAACACACTTAATGATATATTTTAATATCATTTTATCATGTTAAATATAGTGTATCAATATCTTAATATGATACATATGTATTTAGTAGACGTTATCATAACGATAATCGTTATATATATCATTTCGAGTTTCTTAACTTATTAATCTCATTTCTTATGTATATCACACATTGTTAATATACTTAGTGAGATACTTACTCATCATAATCTCATGTCAACCATATATATATATATATATATCTATATATACCACAACATGTAGTTTTTACAAATTTGTAACGTTCGTGAATCGCCGGTCAACTTTGGTGATCAATTGTCTATATGAAACTTATTTCATTTAATCAAGTCTTAACAAGTTTGATTGCTTAACACATTGGAAACATTTAGTCATGTAAATATCAATCTCAATTAATATATATAAACATGGAAAAGTTCGGGTCACTACATTATCCCAAGCTTTTTCAAAGTCGATAACACAAGCTCGTAGCATGTCTTCCAAAGTTTGAATTATGCGTTCGCTTTGTCCGTTGGTTTGTGGATGATATGTGGTGCTCATGTCTAAACGCGTTCCCAACGCTTCTTGTAAAGTACGCCAAAATCTAGAAATAAAACGACCATCTCGGTCAGAGATAATCGATCAGGGCACACCGTGACGGGCAACGATCTCTTTAATGTAAAGTTGTGCAAGTTTCTCCATGTTGTCGATTTCCTTCATGGCCAGGAAGTGCGCGGATTTGGTGAGACGGTCAAAAATAACCCAAATAGTATCGTAACCGCCCACTGTCTTTGGTAGTTTGGTGATAAAATCCATCGTTATCCTTTCCCACTTCCATTGCGGGATTTCGGGTTGTTGAAGTAGTCCGAACGGTCTTTGATGTTCGGCTTTGACTTTGGAGCAAGTTAGGCATTTTCAAACATAAGTAGCAACGTCCCTTTTAATGTTCGGCCACCAATATTGTTCTTTGAGGTCGTGGTACATCTTATTGGCGCCGGGGTGAATCGAGTATCGTGACTTGTGGGCTTCATCTACAATGAGGTTTCGTAAATCCCCATAACTAGGCACCCAAATCCTTCCTGCGAAATATCGGAGTCCGGTCTCCTTAACTTCGAATCGAGAGGTGAGGACGTTCAAGTGTTCGAGAGAGATGTTTTCATCCTTGAGAGCCTCGTCTTGGGCTACACGAATTTGAATATTGAGATTGGTGTGAATGGTGATGTTTAAAGCTCGGAAACGAAGAGGCACCGCCCTTTCTTTTCGACTTAAGGATCGGCTACCACATTTGCCTTTCCCGGATGGTAACGAAGCTCACAATCGTAATCGTTCAAAGTTTCAATCCACCGTCATTGTCTCATGTTTAGTTGCTTTTGATCGAAGATGTGTTGGAGGCTTTTGTGATCGGTGAAGATGGTACTTTTGGTTCCATAAAGATAGTGTATCCACATTTTAAGTGCAAAGACAACGGCTCCGAGTTCGAGATCATGTGTCGTATAGTTTCGTTCATGAATTTTCAATTGTCGAGAGGCATAAGTAATGACTTTCTTTCGTTGCATCAATACGCACCCAAAATCATGTTTCGAGGCATCACAATGTATAACAAAATCGTCATTGCCTTCGGGAAGTGACAAGATAGGAGTGGTGGTTAGCTTTGTCTTCAAGATTTGAAACGTAGATTCTTGCTTAGTCGCCCAAATGAATTTCTTTCCCCTGTGAGTTAACGCGATTAAAGGACGTGCAACCAAAGAGAAGTTTTCGATGAATCTACGATAGTAGCCGGCGAGACCTAAGAATTGACGAATGTGAGTAGGAGTGGTAGGAGTCTCCCATTTACTAATGGCTTCGATTTTCGTTGGATCGACTTTGATACCTTGATCACTTACAACATGACCAAGAAATTGAACTTCGCTCAACCAAAATTCACACTTGGAGAATTTGGTATAGAGTCGTTCTTGTCTCAAGAGTTCAAGCACAAGTCAGAGATGTTGTTCGTGCTCTTCTTCGCTTTTAGAATAGACCAAAATATCATCAATGAACACGATAATGAATTTGTTGAGGTATGGTTTGCACACGCGGTTCATAAGATCCATGAACACCGCTGGTGCGTTAGTGAGACCAAATGGCATTACTAGAAATTCATAACTACCATAACGAGTCCGAAAAGCGGTTTTGGAGACATCTTCTCCCTTAACCCTTAATTGATGATAACCCGAGCGGAGATCGATTTTTGAATATACACAAGACCCTTGTAGTTGATCAAAGAGGTCATCGATGCGAGGAAGAGGATATCGGTTCTTAACCGTCAATTTGTTTAGTTCACGATAATCGATGCACATTCGTAGGGATCCATCTTTCTTTTTAACAAACAAAATCGGAGCGCCCCATGGTGAATGGCTAGGTTGTATGAAACCACGGTCAAGTAGTTCTTGGATTTGACTTTGCAATTCTTGCATTTCGGAGGGAGCAAGTTTATACGGTGCACGTGCTACGGGTGCGGCTCCCAGAATAAGATCGATTTAGAATTCAACCGGTCGATGAGGTGGAAGTCCCGGCAATTCGTCGGGAAATACATCGGAAAATTCACTAACAATTGGCACATCATCGATATGCTTCTCATCAGACTCGACTTTCTTAACGTGGGCAAGGATTACAAAACAACCCTTATGGAGTAGTTTTCTAACTTTAAGGCACGAGACGAGGTTGAGTCCGGTGCAACTCTTATCACCATAGACAATCAAGGGTTCACCGTTCTCGATAGGAATCCGGATTGCATTAAGATAGCAAAGAATGTGAGATTTCATTTTGGCTAACCAATTCATACCAATTATTACATCGAAGCTCCCTAGTTCCATGGGTATCAAGTCAATTTCAAACTCATTTCCCAAAATATTTAACGTACACCCCCGGTAATATGTGTCGGCACTCAATAGGTTCCCGTTGGCCACCTCAATAGCATAAGTAGTATCTAGGGGGAGTCATGGAGTGCTAAGAGTATGAACCAAAGTCTTGGATATAAAACATTTATCGGCACCCGAATCGAATAAGCAAGAAACATAAGTTTTGTTGAGAAGAAACGTACCCGTGACTAGTTCATTGTCATCTCGGGCCTCTTGGGCGTTAATGTTGAAAGCTCGGCCGCGTGTGTTGGGGTAAGCTTTCTTCTTCGGACATGCATTTCTAAAATGACCCGTTTGGCCACATTCAAAACAAGCACCCGGTTTTGGTGCATTGGGCCCCTTTAGAGCGACGGGGGCGGCACTTCTACAATCGTTGGCCACATGACCACTCCTTTGGCACCGGTGGCAAAATGATTTATCACATTCACCATAGTGATGTTTGTGGCATTTGTTGCAAAAAGGTTTATTTCCGCCATAACTTTTCTTGGCGTCGGAGGTAAAAGGCTTTTTGGTGAAGTTGTTGTTGTAGTTGTTTGATGGAGTGGCTTCCCATTTTTTTTTGTTGCTACCCGACTTATCCTTGGCTTTAGGTGCCAGTACTACGATCTCGTCCAACGTTTCTATCAATTTGTGGGCCATGTTCAAAGATTCTTGATGATGAGTGGGTTTGGATGACATTACTCCGTGTTTGATGCTCTTTGGAAGACCATCCATGTAAAGTTTGACCCTTGAAGACTCGGGGTTCACAAGGTTTGGGCACATCAAGGCTAATTCGGAAAATCGTTGATTATAAGCCTTGAGATCGTTTCAGACCGCTTTTAAAGTTCTTAGCACTTGTTCGAGCTTTCGGGTTTCTTCACGAAGGAAGTATTCGATGATCATCTTATCCCTTAAATCGGCCCAAGAGAGGGTGTGAGCTTCATCGGTACCCATCGATTATACATAGGTATTCCACCATGTGAGGGCGACACCGGCGAAAGTGTGAGTGGAGTATTTGACCTTATCTTGGTCCCGACAACTGCTTATGCTAAAAACAGCCTCTGTTTGTTCGAACCATCGAGTGAGAGTAACCGGTCTCCCGGTCCCATCAAAAGTATGAGGTTTGCACCCCATGAAGGCTTTGTAGGAGAACCCTTCGCTTGAGTTACCGGCCCCTTGATTGTTGTTGTTGTGGTTGTTATTTTTGTTGTTGTTGTAGGAGTGACCGGCCATGGCCGCATCCACGGCGGTGGCTATCATCCGTTGAAGGGCTTGTTCGGGAGTCTCATGGCATGGCACACGGCGAGGAGGCATTGTTCCTTCAAAACACCAGAATACCGTTGATTAGTATTTTCAATAATACTAATCATGATATGGAATAAGGATAGAGAGAAAATTTTCCTTGACTCGCCTTAAATTCTTTATGTCATAACGTCGGAACTTTCATATGAGTCACCGTAATATAATCCCGGAAATTATATTACCCTGATTCATATGTGCATTCGACATTAATTCATATAGTCAAGGTGACGTGTCAATCAAATTAAACAACGTGAGATTAAGATGAAATAAGAGTAGATATGAGTAGAAACGTTCGAGTATAAATGCACAAGTAGTCAAGTAATTCTTACTTCAAGTCTATATGCCGGTTGTAGTCTAGACTCACTAATGTACCCTATGACTCGGGGTTGACACCAATGAACTCTAATTCCCTACAACCAATGCTCTGATACCATCTGTAGCAACCCGACAAAATCATCATTGACAGCGCCGTCTACTTAGGTCCCTTTACGTGGTCATAAGTCTTTAAAATGACGTTTGACCGAAATATGTCGCATTTATTTCTGATGCAAAAGTGTTTCAAGTTTACAAAGGTAGTTCCACGACTAGTTACATTACAATGTTTAACGTACAAATGAAACCTATGCGACACAATTTTGAAAGTAATCCAAAAGATGCTCCATGTATGCATATATACTCGACATCCAAGCAAGTATCAAAAAGAGTGCAGAAGCATGTATCACATAGCATTTAAGGACCTGAGAAAACATATAGAAAACTATCAACGAAAAACATTGGTGAAATTATAGGTGTATTAGTAACGTGTTTTTGAACCACAAGATTTAATATAGTTGATTATCTAAATAGTTTGTATTCCAAAAGTATGTTCGCGAGCACCCAATTATCAAGACTTAACTATTTTGTACCCTGTTACGTAGTGTTAGAACATACACTATACTCAAAAATATATTTCATCCGCTAACGGTAGCGAACCGTCCGAATGAGGCTCATCAAGCCCATGTGATCACATAATATAAGTTCTCGTTTACACCCTGCAAGTGTAACTAATGATAATTGAATTAAGGCTTTTTGTTCAAAGTCGCACGTGGAATGTTTGTTTTCGTACTTGTGTTCAAAGTATAAAAGTATGATACGTATATGTTTCTCATCCCATAGTTTCAAGTGTAAAAGTTGTTGAAAAGGTGGGATTATGATCTCACCTTGAGTGCAAGCATATAAAAGTACTTCACAAGTAAACGTGTGCAAGAACGAATGCTAGTCTTGACCTAAACAAGTAGGTCGTATCAATAACGGTAAACAAGATAGGTCAAACTGTTCAATTAGTCCTATGGCTCATTACGACTCGATTATTATAGCATGTGAATCAAATTGTCAAGTTTCATGCAAGGTACAAGTATAAAAGCATGTTAGAATGATTGCGTAAGTATTTGGTTAAGTTTAGACAAAAGTCAACTTTGGTCAAGTCAAAGTCAACGAAAAAGTCAACACATTCGGGTCGGGTCCCGAACTATTTTTCTGAGGTTTTTATTCATATATAAGCATGTTAGAACAAGTTACATGTGAATCAGAGGTGCGTAGCATAGCAAACATTTTTCGTAAAAGTGTAGGCTTGGTCAGAACCCAAACACGGCAAATGCCGCGCCGCGACCAAGGAGGGCCGCGCCGCGACACTTAACGTGGTCTGATGCCTGGTCAGTTTCAATTGTTCAAGTCTAAATTTAATCTTCAATCTAACACAATTTACAAACCGTAAACACTTGCGACACGTATCTTATATTGTTGGAAAGGTAATTTGACAAGGAACACAACTAAACACGTTTCATCAATCCAAAAAATCATTTGCAATAATCGAATTTTCCAAATTAAATGATCAATTAATGCTCACCATTAATGTTTCAATTCCATAAATGCAAAATTATGATTCGAGAATTAAATGCACACATATGATATGCCGTTTCGTAGTTAATTACGCATACAATGCAACTAAACATTTACAATTAACATTGCAAAGCATTCAATGCATCAAAGTTCACATTTAAGGCTACCAAACCCTAACTAACAATCACAAATTTAACAATTTTGTTTATGAAGCTAATCCATGCCAACCTACATACCAATTTGAATCTAGTAATGCTAGTAATACATTTAATACATGCACTTTTAACATCTAACAACATTTAAGCAACCAAAACTCAAGATCAAACACACCCATTTCAAGTTTAAGCTAGTTACATCCAAATGACAAGAACAAGCATATAAATCATATATTCATGTTAGAATTGAGCCATAGACACTAATTAATACTTTTATAAGTTAAAAACATCAAGAACAAGGAATCTAGTGATTTTAGAAAGTTACCCAAATGCAATAAAGTTTGTATGGATTCGAAGAGGAAGATGCAAGGATTCCGAATACGTAATTTGTTTGGATTGATGCTTGCTCGATTTGAAATAGATGATGATTCTTTGTTTTGAGTTTTGAGAGAAAAATGTGAAAGTATAAAAGAAAAAGGAAAATCAAATGGAAATGGAAGGAGGTGGGTGTGACTAGTCCATCTAGTCACATCTTTGTTCAATTTGCGAAACTAGTCCCTCGAGTTCGGTTGCGGGTGCGTGAATTACCTAAACGAGATAATTTAGAAACGCGTATTAATGGAAGGTGTTATAATTATATAACGGACTTTAGAGTAATTAAACAGAAAGTAAACGGAAAAAGGCGGGATGTTACAGGATCCATAGGGTTTGACATCCCCACTCGGGCTAGTCGCGTTAGCATTTAACGGGTGTTTAATATTTTGTAAACATACGCACTCGCCAAGTATACTTTTAGGGTTTATAAACGTTAAGTTAGTTACCAAGTGCCCACGGTTAAACATATACTTTTCATACTGTTTTGAAACACTGAAATTTCGTGGCCTACCTTACATTACTGTTACAACTTAAAATATAGCTCACCAACATTATTGTTGACGTTTTTAAGCATGTTTTCTCAGGTGTTTAGAGGTTTGTTGCTTCCGCTGTTTAGACTTGCTGTCTTGGTGTTTAGACTTGCTGTTAAGGACCTGCTGTGCTAGAATTCCGCTGCATTACTTAGAGATGTCCCAATCATGGAAATTTTCTTTTGCATTCGTAGTTTATGTTATTTTCAAATAATAACTTTGTAACGACCTTTGTGTCACGTTATCTTTTGTAAACGCTATCTTTTTATGAATGCAAAACTGGTTTTCAAACAGCATATAGTGTTTGACCTTGTAATGATCCTGTTGTTGATGATCCGTACACGATGGTTTTGTACGGGGCATCACATTTGGTATCAGAGCATTGGTTGTAGGGAATTAGGTTGCATTAGTGAGTCTAGAACGGACCGAGTAGGATTCACTAATAGGACTAATCTACAACTTGCTAGTTTACTTGTTTCTGCGGAACTTACTGCATGCTGCTGCTTACTTTTACTGCTATATGACGTATACTGCTACATGATTTTCATTACTGCATGCTACTATCTGCTTTCGATTGCATGATACTTCTGTACGATTTGCTATTATTGCCATGCTATTTACTGCTATAGATGATCTAGACTGTCGTCGTTATTTTGCCTAAAACGTGCTTCCTTTATGACTTACTGACATGGAAAAAGTTATTTTTCCCTGTTCATATGTCGAATGTCCCGCCCGTTATCATTTTGGAGAGCGACTCAGAATCACCCTCCACCTCGCCTGCCATTGTTGCGGATTCACAGATCCCATCGTCGACACACTCCAGTGACTCTGGTGCTTCGTCCTCTGGAGCCAGTGGCCATGCACCCGACCCAATGATCACCTCAGACGGACACGAGGATCCACCGGAGATTCCAGATCCACTCATCCCAGGACCTTCGGAGCTACAACACCATTCCGGTGGTGTTGTGATTCCCGGGGAATACGGGGATGTTCCGTTCCGTAATGAGCATAACCATTGGGCTAGACGCCTTCCTGATGGGCGTGTCGTGCCGATCCCACCTTTCAGATATCGGATTATGACTACCGGCCGAGCAGAGCCACCTCCAGCTGTTTTTGACGACTCATCATCCGACGACTCATCCTCTGATGACTCCAGTGACGAGGATTCCGACGAAGACCCTGAGGAGGCACCCGTGCAGCCACCCTCTACCCCGCCAAAGAAGCGGTATCATTTCGATGGTACCGTTATTCTAGGGGTTAACGGAGGTAGGTCGTCCATTAATGCACATGGACTGAGGACTAGGGTCACCTCCCGCAAGCGGGTTGTGCCGTATCCTGCCGATCCATTCGTGCGTAAGGCTTACCGTTACGCACCATCTACTTCTGGCACTGGACCGTCTGCACCACCTGTACCGACTGTACCGCCTACCCCACCAGTATCTCCCTCCATCGAGGAACTGACGAGGGAGGTGGAGATCCTCCGTGCTCGGGTGACTGAGCTCGAGGACCAGATGTCCCACGTAATGGAAATCCTTTACCCACCGTCACCATAGGGCATTGTAGTAGATTTCATTATGTAATCTCGTTTGTAGTTTCATGTTTTACTCATGTATTGTGCGAACCTATGCGGATGTATGCAACTTATTATTAATGAATGGAACTTAGTGTTGTTTACTTTTTGTACGATGTTCTAATTACGTTACTGTATGATGATTCTGTGGTATCTGTATCTAGTGCATTACTTAGTTAACATGTGTTGCGTTGATTCCATGTTGGTTGCAATATACTATATTATTATTTATTAAATGCTGGATTTTAACTTAAGTCAAAATTTTTGTTTAGAAGAGCAATGGCAAATGGAAGATCAGCGCCCACAGCAGCACAAATTGAGGAAATGATTGTTGAAAGAATAGCCGCAGCTATTGCGAAAATCAACCCACAAGCTCCACCAGTTAACCAGTCCATCCGTAACGAGTGTACATATAAGGAGTTTCAAAGCTGCAAGCCCCACAACTTTAGTGGTATTGAGGGGCCAGTTGGATTGACTAGGTGGTTTGAGAAACTAGAAGCTGTGTTCCGTGTAAGCAACTGCTCAGATATGAACAAAACCAAGTATGCCTCCTGTACGCTGTCGGATGGCGCCCTAACCTGGTGGAACACACTTGCTCAGGCCAAAGGTATTGACGAGGCTTATGCTACTCATTGGGAAGAATTTAAGGGAGCCATGATCGAAGAGTACTGCCCCAGAACAGAGATACATAAAATGGAGGCTGAGTTCTGGGAGTTGAAGGTTGTGGGAAACGATCTTGATGGTTACAACCGTAAGTATCTGGAATTAGCGCTGATGTGTCCCATGATGGTTACCCCGGAGTTTAAGAGAATGGAACGATACTTGTGGGAACTTCTCAAGTCCATTCAGGGAAATGTCACCTCTTCTAAGCCACCCAACGTCCCGGAAGCTATGCGCATGGCGCATACCCTTATGAACCAAATTACCAGCAAAGAACCGGAAAAGGCTAAATTCGAATCGGGAGCCAGTGGTGAGAAGCGTAATTGGGGACAACAACAAGGGGAGAGCCTATGATCAAACCCCTGCTAAGAGGCATAACGACGGAAGGAACCCTAACCCGAACACTAGCTCGAACCCCAACTACAAGGGTAGTCTACCGCAGTGCAAGAGGTGCTACAAGCACCATACCGGGTACTGTAATGTGGTCTGTGAAAAGTGCAAAAAGACCGGGCATATTGGTAAGGACTGCAAGATTCCCACCCCAACGGTGAAGACAAACCACACTGGACCAAGGCAGTGCTATGAGTGCGGACAACAGGGCACTTCAGGAATGAATGTCCTAACAAGAGCATGGAAGAGCTTTCAATGTAAATGCAAGGGATGCCCGTGAGAACCCTGACTTGGTTACAGGTATATTCACTATCAACAATCTATTAGCTTCTGTCCTATTTGATACTGGTGCTGATAGGAGCTATGTTTGTAGACACTTTTGCTCTAAGATAGATTGGTCGTTAGTTCCTTTGAAGGAGAGTATGCTTGTTGAGGTAGCCAATGGAAAACTTAAGAAAGTTGACCAAATTGGCCGAGGAGCTATTATCAACATAGCTGGCATGAATTTCGAGATTGACTTGATACCCATCAAATTGGGAAGTTTTGATGTGATTGTCGGTATGGACTGGTTGACCAAAGTAAGGGCCGACATTATCTGTGGAGATAAAGCTCTTCGTATACCCCACGAAGATGGTGAGCCACTGATTATTTATGGAGAGAGATGTGGTTCGAAGCTGAACCTCATTAGTTGCATGAAAGCACAAAAGATCATGAAGAAAGGATGTCTTGCTGTTTTAGCACATGTGAAAATGTTAGAAGCCGAGGTGAAGAGTGTGAATGATGTACGAATTGTGAACAAATTTCCCAATGTCTTTCCGAAAGAATTGCCTGGATTACCACCACCGAGAGCAGTGGAGTTCCCGATCGATCTAGTGCCGGGAGCTGCACCCGTAGCTAGCGCACCTTATCGACTAGCACCTTCTGAACTGCAAGAGTTGCAGAGTCAACTGCAGGAATTGCTAGACCATGGATTTATCCAACCGAGTTCATCTCCTTGGAGCGCACCTGTTTTGTTCGTGAAGAAGAAGGACGGATCTTTCCGCATGTGTATCGATTATCGTGAGCTGAACAAGTTGACGATTAAGAATCGGTATCCCCTTCCCAGAATTGATGATCTTTTCGATCAGCTGCAAGGATCCAGCGTTTATTCCAGGATCGATTTGCGATCAGGTTATCACCAGTTGAGGGTGAAGGAGAACGATGTGATGAAGACTGTGTTCAGAACCCGTTATTGTCACTACGAGTTTCTAGTGATGCCATTCGGTTTAACCAACGCACCTGCCGTGTTTATGGATCTCATGAATCGAGTATGCAAGCCATATCTGGACAAGCTCGTTATCGTTTTCATAGATGATATCCTCATCTATTCCCGAAGTGAAGAAGAACATGAACAACATCTTCGACTAGTGTTGAAACTCTTGAGACAAGAGCAACTTTATGCCAAATTCTCCAAGTGTGAATTTTGGTTGAAGGAAGGCCAATTTCTGGTTCATATTGTGAGTGATCAAGGTATCAAAGTTGATCTCGCAAAGATCGAAGCTATCAGCAAGTGTGAAACCCCCACTACTCCGACTCACATTCGCCAATTTCTAGGTCTTGCCGGTTACTACCGAAGATTTATTGAAGGTTTCTCTCTGATTGCACGTCCTTTGACCGCGCTGACTCACAAAGGGAAGAAGTTCGTTTGGGAAAAAGAACACAAATCAGCATTTCAAAACTTGAAGCAGAAATTGACCACTGAACCTATCTTATCTCTTCCTGAAGGCAGTGATGATTTTGTCGTATATTGTGATGCCTCAAAAAATGGTTTTGGTTGCGTATTGATGCAAAGATTGAAGGTTATTACCTATGCTTCTCGTCAACTAAAGATTCATGAGCGAAACTACACTACTCACGACCTCAAGCTTGGATCCGTTGTCTTTGCGCTCAAATTATGGAGACACTATCTTTATGGAACTAAAAGTACCATCTTCACCAACCACAAAAGCCTACAGCACATATTCGATTAGAAAAAACTGAACATGAGGCAGCGATGATGGATTGAGACGCTGAACGACTATGATTGTGAACTTCGTTACCATCCTGGAAAGGCAAATGTTGTAGCCGATGCCCTGAGCCGAAAGGAGAGGACGGTACCTCTTCGTGTCCACGCCTTGAACATCACCATTTATTCAAATCTCAATAGCCAGATCCGTGTAGCCCAAGATGAGGCTCTCAAAGAGGAGAATATTTCTCAAGAACACTTGAACATTCTCGTTTCACGATTCGAGGTTAAGGAGACTGGACTCCGATGCTTTGTCGGAAGGATTTGGGTACCTAGTTATGGAGATCTACGGAGCCTTATACTAGATGAAGCCCACAAGTCGAGATATTTGATTCATCCAGGAGCCAGTAAAATGTACCACGATCTCAAGGAACAGTATTGGTGGCCTAATCTTAAGAAGGATGTTGCAACTTATGTTAGTAAGTGTTTGACTTGCTCGAAAGTTAAGGCCGAACATCAAAGGCCATCTGGATTACTTCAACAACCAGAAATCCTGCAATGGAAGTGGGAAAGGATAACAATGGACTTCATTACGAAGCTACCAAAGATGGTAGGCAGTTATGATACCATCTGGGTTATCGTTGACCGACTTACTAAATCTACACACTTCTTAGCCATGAAGGAAATGGATACGATGGAGAGACTCGCTCAACTATACATCAAAGAGGTTGTATCCCATTATGGTGTGCCCTTATCGATTATCTCAGATCGTGATCCCCGTTTTGCTTCCAGATTTTGGCGTTCTATGCAAGAAGCCTTGGGAACTCGTCTCGACATGAGCACCGCGTATCACCCACAGACCGACGGTCAGAGCAAACGAACGATTCAGACTTTGGAGGACATGTTGTGTGCCTGTGTTATTGACTTCGGAAAGGCTTGGGAGAGACATTTGCAGCTAGCTGAATTCTCTTACAACAACAGTTATCATTCGAGTATTAATGCCGCACCTTTTGAAGCGTTGTATGGCCGTAAATGCCATTCTCCTATTTGTTGGGCCGAAGTAGGCGAAAAGCAAATCACCGGACCCGAGGTAGTCCATGAAACAACCGAGAAGATTGTCCAAATTCAAGCTAGACTTAAGGCGGCCCGTGGTCGCCAAAAGAGTTATACCGACCTTAAACGTAAAGACTTCGAATTTAACGTGGGTGACCGTGTAATGTTGAAGGTCGCACCTCGGAAAGGTGTAATCCGTTTTGGAAAGCGCGGAAAGTTAAAACCGCGATATATTGGTCCTTTTGAAATCTTGGAGCGTATTGGACCCGTTGCTTACCATTTGGATCTTCCGACTCAGTTGAGTGCAGTTCACCCTACTTTTCACGTGTCGAATCTGAAGAAATGCCTTGCCGAATCAGAACTTGTCATCCCTTTCAATGAACTTACGATTGATGACAAACTCCACTTTGTGGAAGAATCTATCGAAATCATGGACCGTGAGGTTAAGACTTTGAAGCACAATAAGATTCCAATTGTTCGAGTCCGATGGAATGCCAAACGTGGACCCGAGTTTACCTAGGAACGAGAGGATCAAATGATGCAGAAGTATCCTCACCTTTTCTCAACTCCAACACCTGCCTCAGCTTAAAATTTCGGGACGAAATTTCCATTAACAGGTGGGTAATGTAATGACCCGACTTTTTCGACTTGTTTTTGTGCCTTGTGATTTTTGCAAAACTGCGTATTTATGCGTACTGTGCTACTTTATACTCTGGAATCTTTATACACATGGCTTACTTTCATTTATGTGTTAAAACGTGCCTTTAAGTACGTAGGATACTTAACTTGATCACCGGAAGCCTTTATGACCGTTAGTGTCACTTGACGTTACGAACAAACTGTGTACTGCGTACACGTTTAACTTTTGTCGTAATCGGAATATTATGACTATGAAATCTTAATTATTATTTTATAATAATAATTACTTAGGTTTTTGGATGTTTAATTACGCGTAGTAGTTTACTTATGCTTACTAGTTAGTCTTGTTGGACTTTCTACCTTGTTGGGCCATAGCCCACCCTACACTAGTTAGTGGACTATTTAATTAGCCCAATTATTAATAGCTAGTGACCCATTAATATGTAAGACAAATGCCCATTTATTAGAGGGAACATGCTAGCATTTTTGTCAAGTATTATCCTTAATGTTACATGGGATCGTAACATAAGAACCAACTTTAGACAACCATTAACCAAAAAGCAAAAGTTTGTCCCCCCTTGTCCCCCTTGAAAATCACGGCCACACCACCCCACCCACACCCTCATTCACCTATAAATACAAGCCTTATTCAATCCATTTTACACTTGCTCTCATTTATATTTCACACACACTTACTCTTTTATTTCCTCTCTAGTCTTTCTCACTCTAAAACTTGTAAGTTTTTGAATTTCTTCTTCTTCTTCTCTTATCATTTTCGTGTTCATCATCATCAATAAAGGATCAAGCTTTTTAGCTTTGATCTTGATTACATCTTGTAGATTCAAACTTGGATTTGAATCCTTCGAGAACATGGAAGATTCAAGCTTTCTAGCTTTGAATCTTCACCTACTTTGTAGATCTATATCTTTTAACTTTAATCTTGTTATTTTGTTATAAAGATTCAAACTTGTGTTTGTAATCTTCATGTAACTTAAAGATCCAAGCTTTATGCTTCAAGATCTTCAAGAACAACCAAGATGCAAGCTTTCTAGCTTGAATCTTCATATATTTTGTTGGATCTAAGTTTCCTAACTAATGATCTCATTATTTTGTTATAAAGATCAAAACTTGTGTTTATGGTCTTCATATAACTTAAAGATCTAAGCTTTATGCTTCAAGGTCTTCAAGAACACTAAAGGTTCAAGCTTTTTAGCTTTGTGATCTTGTAACTTGTGTGAAAAGGATCCAAGCTCTCTAGCTTAGGGTTCTATCACTTCATTTGACTTAGATTATGTTCATACTTGTTTGATTGAGGTAAAGTTTGTAGCTTTAGTTGAAAATGTAACTTGTAATTTTGTTAAGACTAAGGATATGATGTAACCTTGGTTCATCATCCATCTAAGACTCTTAAATGAGTTGTGTTCTTACTTGGTCTTAACATATTGTGTGTTGATGGTAGAATCTTGGTCAAGGTGATGCTAACCCATCAACGAGTTGTACACTTGAAGCTACAAGCATCAAGGATGAGAACCGTGATGAGCATCAAGCACTAAGAACCCCACCGGAGCACCTTGCTTACTGTTTTTGGGATCTGATCAGACCACCTGGGCTACTGGAAAGTTGATTTTCAGTTATTTCGGTTCGATTAGATGATTTTCTGTTTAGACCTCGTCTTAATCCGAGTTACGGTTTAGGATTTATGGCCTACCGAAAGTCACTACACCCTATTAACGTTGTGCTGAAATTTCTGACCTACTCGCACTTAAACCATCAACACGGTCAAACTAAGATGATTTTGGTTCTGGAAATTGGTCAGCAACTAGAGGACTCCCATACGGAGCCATAGCCACTGATTACGTATCTTTTTGATTTACGTAGAGGCCGTAGCAGCTGATCAAAGTCAGCCTATTGTTTCGACCTCTATACTTGTTAAACTTACTTAACTTTTACGATGATGAATGATGATGATGATGACACTTAAACTTATTTTATGCACTATTAGAACTTATGAGGATAACATACTGACCTAGTAACCTTTGACTTAGGTTGACGACCTTTCGGACCGACTTACTACTTGCATACTTTCATTATCTACTTTACCGCTCTTATCACTGTGAGTTATAGCATCCCTTTTTACTTTAACTATTTTGGGACTGAGAATACATACGCTTTTTACATTTTACATACTAGGCACGAGTACTTAAACTTTATATATGTGTGGGTTATACAACGACATAAACTTTCCCCTTAGCTCGGTAACGTTTAGTCATTGGTTTTTGAACCGGTGAACGCGAATCTTAGATATGGATCCATAGGGTTTGACATCCCCACTCAGGCTAGTGGCGCTAGCATTTAACGGGTGTTTAATACTTCGTAAACATACGCACTCGCCAAGTGTACTTTTAGGGGGTTATAAATGTTAAGTTAGTTACCAAGTGCCCACGGTTAAACATATACTTTTCATACTGTTTTGAAACACTGAAATCTCGTGGCCTACCTTACATTACTGTTACAACTTAAACTATAGCTCACCAACATTATTGTTGACGTTTTTAAGCATTTTTTCTCAGGTGTTTAGAGGTTTGTTGATTCCGCTATTTAGACTTGCTGTCTTGGTGTTTAGACTTGCTGTTAAGGACCTGCTGTGCTAAAATTCCGCTGCATTACTTAGAGATATCTCAATCATGGAACTTTTCTTTTGCATTCATAGTTTATGTTATTTTCAAATAATAACTTTGTAACAACCTTTGTGTCACGTTATATTTTGTAAACGCTATCTTTTTATGAATGCAAAACTGGTTTTCAAACAGCATATAGTGTTTGACCTTGTAATGATCCTGTTGTTGATGATCCGTATACGATGGTTTTGTACGGGGCGTCACAATAGGTGTATTAGTAACGTTGTTTTTGAATCACAAGATTTAATATATTTGATTATCCAAATCGTTTGTATTCCAAAATTATGTTCACGAGCACCCAATTATCAAGACTTAAATGTTTTGTACCCTGTTACGTAGTGTTAGAACATACACTATACTCGAAAATATATTTCATCCGCTAACGGTAGCGAACCGTCCGAATGAGGCTCGTCAAGCCCATGTGATCACATAATATAAGTTCTCGTTTACACCCTGCAAGTGTAACTAATGATAATTGAATTGAGGCTTTTTGTTCAAACTCACACGTGGAATGTTTGTTTTCGTACTTGTGTTTAGAGCATAAAAGTATGATACGTATATGTTTCTCATCCCATAGTTTAAAGTAAAAGTTGTTGAAAAGGTGGGACTATGATCTCACCTTAAGTGCAAGCGTATAAAAGTACTTCACAAGTAAACGTATGCAAGGACGAATGCTAGTCTTGACCTAAACAAGTAGGTCGTATCAATAACGGTAAACACGATTGGTCAAAGTGTTCAATTAGTCCTATGGCTCGTTTCGACTCGATTATTATAGCATGTGAATCAAATTGTCAAGTTTTCATGCAAGGTACAAGTATAAAAACATGTTAGAATGGTTGCATAAGTATTTAGTTAAGTTTGGACAAAAGTCAACTTTGGTCAAGTCAAAGTCAACGAAAAAGTCAACACGTTCGGGTCTGGTCCCGAACTATTTTTCTGAGGTTTTGAATCATATATAAGCATGTTAGAACAAGTTACATGTGAATCGGAGGTGCGTAGCATAGCAAACATTTTTCAAAATTTGACCATGTAGGTCAGTCCCTGAATGCGACTTATGTCGCGCCGCGGCAATCAACGTGAACTGGTGCCTGGCCAGTTTCAATTATTCAAGTCTCAACCAAACTTCAATTAAGCACAATTCGCAAACCGTAAACACTTAAAACGTGTACCATACATCGTTGGAAAGGTAATTTAACGAGGAATGCAACTAAACACCTTTAATCAATTAAAAACATCATTTACAAAAATCAAAATTCAAGTTGAATGCTCATTTAAAGTTCGTCATAAATACTTCCAAGTTCATAAATGCACATTTATGATTCGGGAATTAAATGCACACATATGATACGCAATTTCATAGGTAATCAAGCATACAATTCAACTAACCACTTACCAACAACAATTCATGGTATTCAATACATCAAATGTTCACGCTTAGGCCTATCAAACCCTAACCAACATCACCAAAATCCATAATCAAGTTTATGAAGTTTTCTAAAGCAACCTACACATCAAACTGAGGCTAGTGATACTAGTAACACAATTAAAACATGCACTTATAACATTTAACAACATTCAAGCAACCAAAATTACCAAATCAAACACACCAAAATTCAAGTTCATGCTAGTTGCTTAAAATAACGAGATTGAACATATAAATCACATATTCATGTTATACTTGAGCCATAGACACTACTTAACACTTTTATAAGTAAAAATCATCAAGAACACAAAATCTAGTGATTTTAGAAAGTTACCCAAATGAGAAGTAATCGGCATGGATTCGAAGAGGAAAATGCAAGGATTCCAAATATGTAATTTGTTTTGATGTTTGATTGTTAGATTGAAAATGGATGATGAATCTTTGAATTGGTGTTTGAGAGAATATGTTGAAAGTATTTAGAAAAATGGAAAATGGAAAAGATAATGAATGGAGGAGGGGGGTGTTGACCACTTTGACCTAGTCAAAACTTTGGTCATCTGGCAACATTGGTCCCTCAAGTTAGAATAGGGGGTGTGAATTACCTAAACGAGATAATTTAAAACGCGTATCAACGGGAGATGTTATAAATATTTAACGAACTATAAAATAGTTAAACGGAAAGTAAACGGAAAAAGGCGGGATGTTACATACAAAACCCGTGTAACACCCTAATTTTTTTAATCACGATGGAAGTACTTATAATTACCAAAATAACCCTGTTTAACGTTTACAAACCAAAGTTATCGAATCAACTTAGTTAACGTTATTACAATATTCTAAAACGACGGTGTTACATAAAAACATTATAAAACCAGAAAACATTAGAGTCAGCTCGTAGTCAAACATGTCTTCAAACCCGTCCGCAACACCCATCCTAATCAGCAGTACCTAAACCTGCAAGGGGTGGAAATGTGAGAGAATTAGCACAACTGCTAAGTGAATGGATACTATCTAAAGACCAAGCATAAGCAACTGAACATGCAAGAGTCACAGATATTCTAACGTCCTGAACTAGCATATAACAACAACTGACAATATGAGGATCGGTGGCTTGTACGAGCACACGACTTAGGTGATCAGGCTACAGTCTACCTATAGTCCACTTTACTGAATCCATTCATAACCGTCCAGATGCAACACATGCGTTCTTCTATGCTATACTGAACAATCAGTAACATCATGACCCGACCAGGCTACCACGGTCGACCTCACACAAACCCTACATTGTCGCCTCGGTGGGTTCCCAACCTTGCCGCCATGGTTGATGTCCAAGTAACATTGCGCACATAAGATCACAGATAATTAGTCATGCAATCGTCCTAACTAGCATAACAATATCTAACTACGCATGGCAATTATACTGAACATAAACATAGTAATAAAGAGTCTAAACCAGTAGTGTGTCAGCTACTTAATACTCTATCCGGAGATAGACCCACTCACCGAATACTAGCAACTAGCTCATATAATCTATCACTGAGGTGTTTCCTTATCCTTATCACCTGAACATAAGGCAAATCGAGTTAGTTTCTGTCCGTTAGCACAAAACAGCACAATTCAGTAAATCAGTATCAAAAGCGCCGCTAAAAAGTCTACTCAACACTTATGCATTTTCAGAATTTACATTTTGATTATCATAAGTCACGCGGGCAGCATAACAGCTAGACATCAACACTTAGTAAAATATTCTGCCCACAAAGACACTCGATCGACTGACTCACACAGTCGGTCGACTGTGTCCACACACACGGTCGTGTGTCCTCTCACTCGGTCGACTGACTAATATAAATCATCAGGTCAGAAACCAGACACACTCGGTCGAGTGTGTCACTTAACCGGTCGATCGTCTAGACAGTCTGTCGAGTGTCAAGAGACACTCGGTCGACTGTGTTCATCTGTAGATGAAGATGAACATAGCTACGGGTTTAACCCAAAATTCGTTATTTCTTGCTCTAGAGCTCGTTTCTTACCTCAAAACTGACCAAATCAAGTACACTAAACATCAATAAATAGAAACCCACAAGATTTTGACACAAACAACATCAATATCAACCATTTTGACCCAATTTTCACTTTTAATAAACTTAACACAAAAACTCCATTTTCTCAAAGATTAAAGCTTGAAACACTTTGATTCTTACCTTAAAAGACTCAATAAATCATAAGGAACAAGATGATATAAAAGATTTTAGCTCTAGAATACCAATTGAGAATCTAGGGTTAGAAATTGAAGATGAAGAAGGTACGGGTGTGTTTGGAAATTTAGAGAGAGAGTGAAGAACATGGAAGAAATAAAGTAGCCTATACACTTATTGTGGGTTAAAATCCCATACCCCATCATACACGGGTATTTACCAGTTATCTGATAACTTTCGTACTTAATTTTACTGCCCTAACGGAGTCCAAATTAATAAACGAACCTGTTATGTGACTCTTGTCACAAACTGGTCTATAACCAAATAATAAAATAATACTAAACATTTAATTAAAAATAGAAGCATAATTAATCACACAATTATGCTAAGGGAAAAAATATTATCTTACATCTATGCCCGATCTGAGAATGTTACAACCCGTTTCATGTGAAAAATGAAAACTCCTTTCACTACAAGTTATGCCAAATCTTAAACAAGGATATGTCAATGAACATTCATACATTGATATATTTGACCAACTAAAATCGAAACATCAAGAGATGACCTAGTCGTTAGATGTTTGAAAATCTTCAAATGATACCCATATTCAATTCACGTTAAAGATGAAAATTAACATCCAATCTTATCCGCTTAAAGTGGATATGGATGATTTAATTGAATAATTTTGGATATGGATATAGATATATATATATGTTTATTATATCGGTTATTGATGACAATTTGTAATCTATCGATGAATCTGATTTCACACGAATGCTTAGTAAACATATAATAGATAATATATAAATATAAGTACATTGCTATAACTGCTCTCAATTTTGTATAGTATTTCATTAAATATATACATATTTCTTCTATTGCATTAAATTTTTTATATTTTATATTCTTAATGGCGAGATTTTCGTTCTATATTTAACTGATATTTCAGGTAGCGTACCTCCATAGATGATCATATGCTAACAAGGGCGATTCTATGTAGTGTGTGGTGGGGTCCTATGACCCCACTACTTTAAAAAAAATTTATACAATGTATACATCAAATTGTATAGGACACCACTAAATTTAACAATGTGACCCCATATATTTTTAAAGTTTATAGGTTTTTGGAGGTAAATAACCACTAAAGTACCTTTTAAATATAATTATCATTGGGGAAAAAATTGGGACCCCGTTGAATTTTCATCCTGGAGTCGCCACTGTATGCTAATATGTAAGATGTTTATTTATTGTCATCAAATCGTATATTTGTCTATATACACGCAAGTTACGATAGACAAGTCCATTAGATAATTTATATTATGTAGGTTATATACATCATAAGTTATTTTTAAGTGATTATATAATTTTATAAGAAACTATGACTTTCAGTAGTATTAAGTTGAAAAAATATATGTAACAATGAATTATATGATGTATATCAATACTAATTAGACTAGACGAATTAAATTTTAATGGAATGTAGATGAAACCTTGGTTAATGGATATAGATGTTGATATGATATAATCTGGTCAATATCCGAAGTATTGTTATTGTCAATTCTCATTAATTATACTTTGAGGCCTTGATTTTTATTAAGTAATAGCAACAATGAAAACATTGTATAAAATTGTTGATTATAACATAAGAATGTATCACAACTTGCATTTTCTTTTAATTAAAACTAACGAATAGTTTAAATTATAAAGTAATGTGTTTTTATTATTTTATTTATATTTTATAAACATGATTAAAGCTACAAATAGACTATATACTTTTTCAAATGTCTCGATATAGGTTATATACCAATTTTCGTCTCACTGTCGACTATAATTCGAAAAAATGTTCATTTGAAACAATAAAAGCATATTGTAGTACGTTTAAACTTAGATTTTAAAATTTAGCTAATATCTACAAGAAATTGAAAAGCTAAATATTCTCAAGTAGATCAACTCCATCACTTTTGAACTTTTAGATGGATTGATGATACAAACGAGAAGTCAGAAAAGTCTCTAGAATGTTAAATTTGACCTAAGAGTCAAAGATAAGCTAAAGGTCAAAGTAAGCTCAATAATGAATCAATCGAATGATTGAACCATACTTGCTCAAACTCATTATCTTTATCATTACTTATATTATTACAATGCATTGAGAGTTTGTGACTAGGCAACAACACTGATAATTATGTAAGGTGATTCATTAAGACCATTTTTAACCATGCCTGTGACGTCACAGGCAGATTATCCACTTTTTGGCCAAAAAGTGCAATCTGCCTCTGACGTGGCAGTGTCACCCTGACACCAAAATAACCCTGACGCTCCTCCAGTGTCAAATAGGTTCCACCAGTTTTATTTTTTCTTTTTCTTTTTTATTTTATTATGCATACAAATTATATTACATATAATTAAAAAACATATAAAAATTAACCATTATATAAAAAATTAACCATTACATAAAATTTAACTATTACATAAATTATTGAATTTGATGTGTTAAAAATGATAGGTTTTGATGGGTTTATATAGAAAAGAATATAAATAATTCAAATAAACAAAACAAAACAAAACAAAAATCATTTGAATGAAAGTGTTAAAATGAGAGAAAAAATTGAGTTTGATGTGTTAAAAATGATAGGTTTTGATGGTTATATATAAAAGAAAATAAATAATTTAAATAAATAAAAAAAACAAAAACAAAAACAAAAAAAAATTTTGAATGAAAGTGTTAAAATGAGAGAAAATATTGAGTTTGATGGGTTAAAAATGATGGCTTTTGATGTGTTTATATAGAAAAGAATATAAATAATTTAAATAAAAAAAACAAAAACAAAATTAAAATCATTAAAATACGTGGACCAATCAGAAACCCTGACGCCTTTTTTTTCCGTGAAAAAGTTGACTGACGCCCCTCCCGCGTCAGCCGTAACGCCCCACTAGGGGCGTCACCCACTGCCAGCGCGTCTGACGGGACCCCTCTGACGCCGCGTTAAAAATGGTCTAAGGAGCGCCAAAAACAAATGCTACAATGATATGAAAGTTTTTGACGCCTCTAACGCCATCTATAATGCGTTAAAATTGACGAAATTGGAGAGTTAGTCAAGTTTCTAGCAAAAGAAATCAAAATTTGACCTCATTTTCATATTTTTATTTTATTTTATTCATACCTAATCACAAACATATTTTGTCAATGACTCAGAGCCTTCTAACATTTTTTTTTCTTTGTGAAATGCAATGAAAAATATATTAATTAAAGGAGAAATATTACATCAATTTTACATGTGAGAGCTTGTCATGAACTATACTACGTACACTAAATGAATTAAAAGAAATAGAAAGCAACTGAAGGATTGTCTGCGAAGTCATCAACCGTGGGCACTGAAAGAATTGGGATAACCATTGATTCCAATCAAGAGAGAATTTCTTTGAACGTCTTAAGATTTACTAGAAAGATTTTATTTGGATTTCATTTAAAGCCATAGATTCTTTTCCTTTTTTGTTTCTGAACAAGGTGGAGTATTGCGCCATATAATATATCCACAAGTCCATTCAATAACTAGCCATATATTTGACGAATTACTTGATCTCGAAGTGTTATATTTCCCTTGGAATATTTCTTCCAAGTTTGTGTATGTCACGTTACCTAAATTCTACCATCGAAAAACACGAGCCCACAAGTCTTTTGCGAGGGAGTAATGTTGTATTATGTGATCTGATATCGGCTAAAAAGTCACGTTTTTACCCTCGATATTAAGTCCCAAAAGCATAAATTCCAAACTTTGTCTGCAAAATAATCGTTTTTTCATTTAAATGTGTAGATAAAGTAATTACGTAGATGATGCAAGAAGAATCAAGAAAATCGGAGCTAAAACGAAGATTCTAGGACGAAAACGGTGAAAGACAAGAAATCAAGTTACGATCCAGTAAATTCAGCAAGTCAAGCAGGCCAAACGGCTTGCCAAACGGCCTGCCATAATGGGAAACGGGTTGCCACATGGCCTAAGCAAACGGGCCACCTGGTCAAATGGGCCTTGCAAACGGCCTGCTAGCCGTTTGCAGGCATTTTTCACTTTTATTTAAAGGCTTGTTTTCATCCATTTTCAACACACCTCTCCTCACTCTCTCACTATAATGCACTTTCTCTCACTAGAGCTTTCAAGGCCTTCTCACCTCCGAGCGGGAAATTAAGTACCCGAAGGCGAACGCCGAAGATTGTAATAGGAGCAGTCTAGAGGATGTCAGCACTTGTAATGGTCCAGATCTCGTCTGTAAACGGTGAACGCTTTCCTTAATTTAATAAAGTTATCTTGTTACTTTAAGTTGCTTTCATCTTGTATGCTTATCTATCAATTGCAAATGTTTATTATGTATTGAATACTTTATCTGAAACTTATTCTATTGTTATGCTGAAACCTTGACGGTTTAGAAGTTTAATTTACGGATCACCCTTTCTGCTTATTCACGTGACTATAACCTAGTATTAGGACCTGAGCTACCCTAGGGTACAAGGTAAGTAGTTATGTGTGCTTAACGTCACAATAAGGATATAGTACCTACGTACGAATAACCATTTATTCGTCAAAGAAGAGCTGCCCATTAAGGTTGTGATTAGAGTAGGCAAAATAGAGTTCAGTGAACACTGGTTTGCTCAGAAGCATGATTCGCGTCAGAAGCAACGTTCTTGAGATGTTGTAAGATGATCAGGGGTTGAGTAAGTGATCGCAAAGGAGAGACTTCTAATCCAATTAGCAGTACCTTAGAATATCTAAGATTGCACATCTATCAATGTTAAGGCATAGCTTAGTATTAAGTGGTGGAATATTGTTGTAGTTAGACCAACTAGGATTAAGAAAAACTGAGACTTTTCTTTAGGGATATACCACTTTATTCATGTACCTAGGATTCTTTCCATAAGGCCGTTTAAACCTTCTAAGGTTAACGTTTGGAGTAGGGATATCCGTCTTAGCCAGAATCTTCAAAGCCTAAACTCTTAGTGACAAATCAGTTAGGTTCATAGCCCAGTTGATTGATGTTTAGTGTTTATTCTAGAAAGTTAAACGCTTGTGATACTTCCCTATCAAGATTCTGTTCTTCATACCTATCCATTCTTATCTTTATAATTATATTATTAGTAGTTAATCTTAATCTATCACCACTTGTCATTAGGGTTAACTATTGTAACACCCCGTCAAATCCCTTTAACGGAATGTTAACTCTGGTCCCAGTGCTTGGCTTGACTTCTACATAACAGCAATATTCTACAGCGGACGCAATTAATACCTGAGAATAAAATACGCAAAACGGGTCAACAATAATGTTGAGTGAATCTACAGGTTTTAGGTAAACAATACAGTATGTTTAAGAAATAACATTTTGAAAACGTTTACTAGTGAAAGACCACCAAAGTTTAATGTTAAAGTTTTTAGACAACACCGTTTCTCGTTTCAAAAGTTTGTTGACACTACCATGTCAAATTTCAATCATTTGTAGACAACACCCTGTCAAGTTTTATCTCATTTGCTCGTAAACCATAGTTTAAATATCGTTGTATAGTATCTGAAAAACAGTTATCAGAAAAATTAGTTTAATTTCCCTGCCCACGAGATTCTATCGCTGCATACACCGAGCACCTGAATACTAGCATTAACCCGAGTATAGATGCCACTATACCCGCCTTTACAACCTAAAATGTTATACACCTGTACGAGTGTATCTAATGTTCAAAATAAATGCACCACTGCTTTTATAGTGGGTGAGGTTGTCAACCTAACGGATCCGTCCATCTAAATTGTGCTTACACCGATGGTATTAAAAGTATTCAAGCTAGAGGCTTTGTGTACAAACTCATTATGCATATGTGTAGTACTCATGTCGATATAAAAGTAATTGAAAATGTAAATATAACAGCGTGTATTCTCATCCCTGAAAACAAGTAAAAAGCAGGACTGTAGACTCACCTTTGAATAAAGCTCAGAATGAAAGACAAACGACTTGTACGGTTCAGACCCGAGTAATGTAACCTAAGTATATGTATTTAGGTTGGTCAATATATGTATCTTAAACAAGTGTGGTTTCATAGCATACGTTGTCTTATTGCTCGACTCGACGCGCTTTAAAGTAAAAGTCAACTATATCATGCAAGTCAAACAAAGTCAACCGAAGTCAAACCGAAAGTCAAACTTGGTCAATGTGGTCAAATAAAGTCAACATCAGTAGGTTCATGTCAAATATTGGTCAACATGTCAAACCCAAGTCATACAATACATTTTAGGTCATGAATAATCATTTTCACAATTTCAGTTTATCGTTGTGCACCAAATTCATGAACACGTAGCATACTTAGCACATTATCTCATAGTACAAAATTCACATAAACATGGAAAACTCCAGATCATAAATAGACTTAAAATCTATTCCAAAAAGTCCGGACAGGGTCTCATACGATAATTAAAAGTCAGGAATCAGAAGGGGTACATTTGGGATTTACCAAGTCAGTTTATGACCGCGCACTGATTTCATTTTGGCTATAACCGGAGTTAGGAACATGAAATTGATACAATACCAGTGGAAATAGTTCAAGGACAAATCAAAGTAACACATATCAAAAATCTAGCAACTTTTGTTTAGCCAATTGGTACAGCTTATTCGTGCAAGTTGAACATTCAGTTTTCAGCTCAAATCAGAACTCACATAAAGTATGACTCTATTGTGCCCAATGCATAAGGTTTCAGAGATTGACATAAACTAACAACAAGTCACATATAATGTTAAGTTTCATTTTCCAGAAGCATACATTCTCAAACAATATAAAAAATTCACAAAGTACAAAACCATGTGCAATTTACAGATTCGATTCTCATTTGGTTAGTCACATTCGCATACGATTATCCAAAGATCTAGATACAATTAGCCTATGATATCTACATGAAAGATGAATTAATTTTTGTCTAATTTTCAAATATGCAAAGCTTTAATCACAGAGATTAACACATTTTATCATACAAGGTTATTTTCATGCAAGTGCTGTATAAAACTACATTTACACTAATTCTAGCATATCTCAGGCTATACATAAGCAAACGACATGATATCCTAGTCTAACTTGAGTGTTTTTAAATTATATTTCCAGTGGTATAAGTCTCACATTCCAATTCATTTTCTATCAATACCAGATTTCCAATCAAGCAACAAAAACACAACGATAATTCAAATCGACATAACTTAATCATACGGAAACGAAATCAAGCGAATCCAAAGCCTAAACTCAATAGTTTTTCGCAAGGAATCTGATTATAACATAATAATTAACATTTGAAAAACTTAATTCTTCTGATCAAATAAATACAAATTCATTTTTAAACCCTAGCGCATCAAACAATCAAATCAACGATTACAATTAACACGTACGCGTATAGACTTGAGCAGTTGACAACATAACTATGAAACTCACATAAAAATCAGATTTTAAGAATTAGGGTTCATGCAAATATACCTTAGATCAACAATCAAAGCACACCAATACGTAGAGGATAACGCGAATTGCAACTTTTGTTCTTGAGGTTTAATCAAAAATTGAAAATTGAATGGTATGGTGATGGTGATGATGTCGATGTGAAAGAGATCCAGGGAGGGAGAGGCAGTCGATTATTTTGAGTATAAGTGAAGGGTTCTGCTAAATTTAGGTTTACACTCTAATTTATATTAGGGTTTAATTATCATAAAATACAAACAAGTCCCTAAAGTTGTAAAATTAAACATAAAGGGGTGAGGGGGAGGGGGTTCGGCCGAATGGGGCCGTCATGGGGTTCCCGGGCTCTCGTTTTGCAATCCCGTGTAATCGTGGTCCGTTTTAAGTACCGTTTTGTCGTACCGAAGGCCCGGAACGCTAACCCGATCGTTAAACGCAACCAATTGTCTAATTTATTAAAAACTCAATAAATTAAATATTTTAAAAAGTTAATAATTAATAAAATTAATTATTAAAATAAACCCGAGCGTTTCGTTGCTCAAAAAGCTTTTATCGAAATCGTATCATTTTTATCGTATTTCATTATCCGAAGTATTTATTTGAATTAATATCAACTCATATCAATTATTAAAACCCTCCGAAGATCAAGTACGCATTTAATACACGTAAACACATAAAATTTAAATAATCGCCGTTAAATAAACTAACGGAAGGTTAACGAAAGTAACGGAAAAATCAGGGTTGTTACATTACCCACCTGTTATTGAAAATTTCGTCCCGAAATTTTAGTGATCGTCCGCTGAAGTGGTTTCCTCGGGAAACAATTGCGGATACTTCAGCCTCATCTGGTCTTCACGCTCCCACGTGAACTCTGGTCCTCTTCTCGCGTTCCACCGAAATTTAACGATAGGAATTTTGCTTTGCTTCAACTGCTTGACCTCACGGCCCAAGATTTCAATAGGTTCCTGAATGATATGAAGTTTGTCGTTGATACGTAGTTCCTCTAAAGGAATAATCAAATTATCATCGGTTAGGCATTTCTTTAGATTGGATACATGGAAAACGTCATGAATACCGCTGAGTGCTTGTGGCAGTTCCAATCTGTAAGCTACCTGTCCAACTCTTTCAGTTATCTCAAACGGTCCAACATATCTAGGACTCAGTTTACCTTATTTTCCAAATCGTACAACACCCTTCCAAGGTGATACCTTAAGCATAACCTTGTCACCAACTTGGAACTCTATGTCCTTCCGTCTAACATCGACGTAACTCTTTTGACGACTTCGAGCCGTTCTCAATCGTCCCTGAATCTGTAGAACCTTCTCAGTTGTCTCCTGAATATTCTCAAGACCTGACAACTGACTATCTCCCAACTCGCTCCAACAAACGGGAGATCTACACTTCCTTCCATACAATGCCTCGAAAGGTGCAGCTTTAATACTCGCATGGTAGTTGTTATTGTACGAGAACTCAGCTAGTGGTAAATACATATCCCATCCGTTTCCAAAATCAATGACACACGCTCTCAACATGTCCTCAAAAGTCTGAATAGTTCGTTCGCTCTGGCCATCCGTTTGGGGGTGATATGCTGTACTCATATCTAAACGGGTCCCCATTGCTTTCTGTAACGATTGCCAAAACCTGGAAGTAAATCTGCTGTCGCGGTTGGATATAATGGATATAGGCACTTCATGCCTAGAGACGACTTCCTTAATGTAGATCTGAGCCAACTTCTCCATTTTATCAGTTTCCCTTATCGGTAAAAAGTGTGCGGACTTAGTGAGACGATCCACGATAACCCAAATAGTATCGTGACCTCCCGCCGTTCTCGGCAGTTTCGTAATGAAGTCCATGGAAATTCCTTCCCACTTCCACTGGGGAATCTCTGGTTGAATTAATAATCCTGATGGCTTCTGATGCTCAGCCTTGACCTTAGCGCAAGTCAAGCACTTCCCGACATAAGTGGCAATGTTAGCTTTCAAATTCGGTCACCAATAAAATTGTAGCGACCCCGAAAAATCGTCAAGTGACGGCGTCGGCTACGTGGGTCCCATTACCTGATTATAAGTCTTTTAGATAACTTTTGACCAAAATATGTCGCCTTCATTTCAAAATAAAGATTGTTTCAAAGTTTACAAGAATTGTTCAACCAATAGTTATGTTACAACGTTATAGGTACAAATGAAATCTGGACGACACGGTTTAAAGTAAAGTCAAAAGACGCTCCATGAAATGCATGTATACTCGACATCCAATGCAAGTATCAAATAGTAAGCGGAAGCATGTTTCACATATCGTGCAAGCCCTGAGAAAAACATAGAAATCTGTCAACGAAAACGTTGGTGAAATCATAGGTTTAAGTAAGTAAGTACAAGTGAACCACAAGATTTGCATCAAAGAAAATAATAGTAATACATTCCAAAAGTTTGTTTCACGAGCACCCAATTATCAAAGCTTAACATTCCATCCATTGTATACCCCATCCATAGTGCTAGAACAAACACTGATTCTCGAAAATATATTTCATCCGTAGACGGTAGCGAACCGTCAAAGATGAGGGTTGTCAACCCATATGGCCATATAACATAAGTTCTCGCTTACACCCGGCAAGTGTAACTAATGATAATCGAATTGAGGATTTTTGTTCTAAACTCGTATGTAGAATGTTTGTTTTCCCGTTCTTGTGTTCACTTAGTTCAAAAGAATCGTTTATGTTTTCTCATCCCAAATATAAGTTCAAAAAGAGTAAAAGTGGGACTATGATCTCACCTTGAGTGCGAGAGTTATAAAAGTACTTCAACAAGTAAATGCGTGCAAAGACAAGGCTAGTCTTGACCTAAACATATAGGTTATATCAATAACGGTAAACACAAACGGTCAAAGATGTTCAATTAGTCCTATGGCTCGTTACGACTCGATTATGTAGCATGTGAATCAATTAGTCAAGTTTCATGCACGATACAAGTAACTAAGCATGTTAGAACGATCGTATAATTGTTTGGTTAAGTTTGACTAAAAGTCAAACTTGGTCAAAGTCAAAGTCAACGGGGTCGGGTCGGGTATCCGACAATTTTTCTAAGTTATATAATCATATATGAGCATGTTGGCCAAGTTTCATGTTAATCGGAGGTCCGTAGCATAGCAAACATTTTACGTCAAAAGACAATCAAAACAGCCAGTTTTAGTACAATGGGACGACGTCCCAAATGGCTAGACGGCGTCCCACAATGAAGGGTGGGACGGCGTCCTGATATCCTAGACGGCATCTAGGTTCAAAAGGTGGGACGGCGTCCCTAGTATCTGGATGGCGTCCTGATCGGTTTCCAGGCCCTGTTTGCTGTATTCCTCAAATGGACGAACCAACACACAAACAATCACATTTTATGATCCGCAAACAATTAGAACATGTATTTTATATCATCGGAAAGCTCTTTCGACAAGGAACGCAACTAAGCACTTTTCATCAAGCAAAAACATCATATACTATAACCGAAATCCCGTCAAGTGAGCAATAGAGGTTTATTTTCAAGTTTCAAGTTTATCAATTGCAATTTAAGTTTCGGGAATCCAATTTATACATATGATATGCCGTTTTGAAGGTAATGAAACATGTAATACAACTAAACACTTATCAATAACATTAACAAGCATTCAACGCATCACAAGTTCGTTTTAAGAGTTGTCAACCCTAACCAAAAGTTCACAAAATCACTAATCATGTTCTTGGAGTTTCCTTAATCAACCTATACATCAAAACGAAGCTAATGATACTAGTAACACTTTTAAAACATGTACTTTAACAATCTAACAACATTTGATCATCCAAAATCAAGGATTTAGCAAGTAATTTTCATATTGAACTAGTTACACCAAAAACAACAAATCGAGCATACAAATTACATACACGACATCACAATGAGCCATAGGCACTAATTAACAACTTTATAAGTCAAGAACACGAATTTAAAGAAAACTAGTGTTTTAGAAATGTTACCCAAATGAGATGAAGTTGGTACCAAAATGAAGAGGATGAAGAGAGGATCATGAATATGTAATTTATTTTGTTGTAAGCCTCCTAGATCGAATTTAGATGATGATTGAATGAATTTGGAAATTGGGTGTGTTCTTGCTAGAGAGAAAGAGAGAGAGAGGGAGATGGTTGAATGGTGGTGATTGGGGTGGACTAGGTGACCTAGTCAACTAGTTTGCCCCGTGTCAATTTTAGTCCCTCGAGTTTGTAGTCGGGTGCGGAAAATACCTAAACGGAATATTTTAAAAACGCGTATTAACGGAAGATATTAAAATCCGATAACGAGAATATTTAGAATGTTAGCTAACGGAGGTTACGAATCTAGATACGAGGAATATTATCTAAAAAGAAAAAGACGGCGTTAAAAATAATTTAACGGAAAAATGCGGGATGTTACATTATCCACACCTCAAAAGAAATTTCGTCCCGAAATTTAGTTGGAAGTAGTAGTCGATATCTCTTACTCGAGACTTAGAGTAGTAACTCTACGAATGAGTGAAGGTACTTTCTTGGACATTCCACGAATCCGGATAGTCGGGGTGTTACGTTGTATTGAGGTTCGATTTCACGATCCATGATTTCAACCAGTTTTCCCATGAAGAGGAGTTTGTCATCAATAGTTGGTGCATCTAGAAGGATTGCACATTCCTGTTCCGCATGACACGTTTCTAAGTCTGTTACACGAAATGTAGGATAAACGAAAACTTAATTGAGTCGGAAGTTCTAAACGGTAGGAAGCGGTTCCAATACGCCCCAAGGTTTCAAAAGGTTCAATATTGCGGTTATAACCTTCCTCGATTTCCCAAAATGGATTACACCTTTCCAAGGTGCGGGTTCTCAATATTACGCGGTTACACACTGGGATTTTGTGAGGTTTTCATCTAAGTTTGGTATAACTCTTCTGGCGACTACGGGTCATCTCGAGCCCTTCTCGGACTTGAACGATCTCAATTGTTGTTTCTTGATGGAGTTCAGATTCGGTGATTTGCTTGCCACATGCTTTGGTTAAATGAACAGGGGTATGACATTAGCGGTCATATAGGGTTTCGGAAAGTGCGCGTGAACACACGAGTGGTAACTACTGTTGTAAGAGTGATCCACTAAAGGTCACAATACGAGTTTGTGACATGTCTTTCCAAGACGTAAATCGTTCGTTTGCTCGGTTCGTCAGTTTGTGGGTGGTACGCGGTACTCATGTCTAAGCGGGTTCCCAAGGTTTCTTGTAAAACTAGAAGTGAAACGAGTATTTCGATACGGAATAATTGACAAGGATACACCGTGTTGGAATAGAATCTCTTAAGATACGTTTGAACAAGTTAGTTAGGGTTCGAAAAATGTTCGTTAGGACTATTCACCCTCGTGGCGAATACTTATGTAATATGAGGAGTTTCTCTATCCATGGAGAAATGTTACAAGGAGTTCCCTTAAACGGAAGTGCGAGCGATAAGGATAGGAGTGAAACGAGGACTTAGAATAGGATGAGCTTACATCTCGAGGTTGCCATAACGTGCCTCTAGTTGTCAAAAAAAAATGAAGTCTGAAAGAGAAACGAGATAGTACACGTAATTGTATAGTTTGGGGTTGAATAATGGTTGGATGATTATCAGCGACGCAAGAGCGTTAAGTTAAAGAAGAGTGAAGTATCGTTGGATTGTGTGTTATCTTAAATTCCAGTAATATTAGACGGTGACGGTGAAATAACAGAGGTAGGTAGCGTGGTACGGGATGACGAGAAAATTGATCAGATCCACAATTTAGTATTCGAATTCTTCGTGCAAAATAACGAATTTTAGTTATGTTGATTTTTTTGAGTCGAGAGGGTATGCCTTTCGGCGTTCAAGTAGAAATATTTCCATGTTCGAGTTCCATCTGTTGCTATACGATTTTAACTAGAAATGTTGGTGTGAAGAATCACGCTCAAGGTTCGAACACGGAGAGGTTTAAAGTTTTCCTTAGTGAGTTAACGAGTTTAAAAGTCGTGTAACACGAGAAAAGTCAGAAATGAATCTTCGGTGAAAACAGATGAGATCTAAGATTTTACGAATGCAAGTCTGAGTTGGGAGAGTCTCCTGATTACATGTGGCTTGATTTCGAGATTGATTGTAATGCCTTGACCATTAACATCATGGTCTAGAAAATTGGACTTCGTTCAACAGAAATTCTCACTCGGAGAATTTGGTATATAGTTGCTCTTTTCTCAAAAGTTCGAGCTTAAGATGGTGATGTTGTTCGTTTTCCTTCTTTACTTAAATAAGTGAAGATGTCATATATAAATATGATAACAGATTCGTCTAGATAAGTTGCATACGTGGTTTAGGAGGTTCATGAATACGGACGGAGTCCTAAATAAATCAAACGGTACTAAGAGAGATTTACAACTAACGTCGCGAGTTCAGAAAATGGCTTAGGAGACATCGTCTCCCTTAACCCCCAATTGGTGATAACCAGAACGAAGGTCGATTTGGAATACACACGAGTTTCACGCAAATAATCATGAGGTCATGGATACGAGGAAGTGGGTATCGGTTTCCAACCGAAAATTATTTAGTTCACAAAAATCCATACATAATTGTAGGAAAGAAAGAGAAGAAAAAAAAAAATTTCTCCTTAACGAATAGGTTTTGAGCTCCTTAGTTCTATAGGTGTCAAGTCATAATTCTTAACGTATATCCTCTGATAAAATTTATAGGCACACAATATATTCCGTTGGTCACTTAAATTGCCTAAGTAGTGTCTAGGGAAAAAGTGGAGTGCAAAGAGCACGAGTCAAAGACTTGGTTATAAAACGTCTAACGGTAATGAAATCGAATAAGTATGAAGTATACGGTTTGTTGTGAAGAAACGTACCCGTTACTAGTCCATCGTCGTTCCGGGCATCCTAGGTGTCGATGTTGAAGGTTCAACGGCGTGCGTTGGGGTTGATTTTCTTATTTGGGCACACATTCCTAAAATGACCCAGTTGGCCACATTCGAAGCAAGCACCCGTTCTGTGTGCGTTGGGCATCTTTCGAGCGACGGGTCCTTGGCGCCGGTGGTGAAACCTGCCACATCCTTCAAAGTGATGTTTGTGGCATTCGTTACAAAAAGGTAGTTTTCCGGCATAGCTTTTCTTGTCGTTGGAGGTAAAAGGCTTCTTGGCGGGGTTGTTGTTATTGTTGTGGTTGCTTGATTAAGAGGCTTCCCATGTTCTTTTGTTGTTACTCGGGTGGTTCTCGACCATTGGTGCCGGTGCTTCCATTTCATTCACCGTTTCTAAGGCTTGGCGGGCCATTGTTAAAGCCTCTTGTAGGTTAGTGGGTTGAGATGTCATTACCTTGTGTTGAATGCTCTTAGGGAGGCCATCCATGTAAAGTTCGACTCTTAGGGATTCGGGAGTCATGAGATTTGGACACATCGAGACTAGTTCGGTAAACCGTTGATTATAAGCTTCGAGGTCATTTCCGACCGTTTTTAAATTCCTTAGACCCTGTTCGAGCCTTCGAGTCTCGTCGCGCGGGAAGTATTCGGTGATCATTCTTTCTCTTAATTCGGTCCAAGAGAGTGTGTGGGCTTTATCGCTTCCCACCAATTGTACATACGTGTTCCACCACGAGAGAGCAATGCCGGTGAAGGTGAGGGTGGAAAACTTGACCTTATCTTGGTCTCGACAACCGCTTGTGTTAAAAACGGTCTCCATTTGTTCAAACCATCGGGTGAGAGTAACCGGTCCTCCGGTTCCATCGAAAGTGGGAGGATTGTACTTCATGAAGTTCTTGTAGGAGCAACCTTCGATTGAATTACCGGCTCCATGATTGTTGTTTTTAGAAAAGTGATCGGCCACGGCCGTACCCACGGCGGTGGTTATCATTCGTTGAAGAGCTTGTTCTAGAGTTTCGAGAGGAGTATTGTGTTGACCTTGGTGAGCCATTGTTCCTTCATGAGACAAGAATATCGTTGGTTAGTATTTTCAACAATACTAACCGGAGTATGGAAATAGGATAGAGAGGAAATTTTTCCTTGACTCGCCTTAAATTCTTTACGTCATAATGTCGGAACGTCCATGTGAATCACCGTAATATAATCCCGGAAATTATATTACCCTGATTCTCATGTGCATTTAACATTACTTCATAAAGTCAAGGTGGCGCATCAACAAAATTTATCAACGTAAGATCAAGATCGAATACGAGTTAGATATGATAGAAGAGTTCGAGTATAAATGCGAAATTAGTCAAATAATTCCTACTTCAGTCTATATGCCGGTTGTAGTCTAGATTCACCTATGTACCCTATGACTCGGGGTGGACACAAATGAACTCTAAATCCCTACAACCAAGGCTCTGATACCACTTGTAGCGACCCCGACAAATCGTCAAGTGACGGCGTCGGCTACGTGGGTCCCATTACCTGATTATAAGTCTTTTAGATAACTTTTGACCAAAATATGTCGCCTTCATTTCAAAATAAAGATTGTTTCAAAGTTTACAAGAATTGTTCAACCAATAGTTATGTTACAACGTTATAGGTACAAATGAAATCTGGACGACACGGTTTAAAGTAAAGTCAAAAGACGCTCCATGAAATGCATGTATACTCGACATCCAATGCAAGTATCAAATAGTAAGCGGAAGCATGTTTCACATATCGTGCAAGCCCTGAGAAAAACATAGAAATCTGTCAACGAAAACGTTGGTGAAATCATAGGTTTAAGTAAGTAAGTACAAGTGAACCACAAGATTTGCATCAAAGAAAATAATAGTAATACATTCCAAAAGTTTGTTTCACGAGCACCCAATTATCAAAGCTTAACATTCCATCCATTGTATACCCCATCCATAGTGCTAGAACAAACACTGATTCTCGAAAATATATTTCATCCGTAGACGGTAGCGAACCGTCAAAGATGAGGGTTGTCAACCCATATGGCCATATAACATAAGTTCTCGCTTACACCCGGCAAGTGTAACTAATGATAATCGAATTGAGGATTTTTGTTCTAAACTCGTATGTAGAATGTTTGTTTTCCCGTTCTTGTGTTCACTTAGTTCAAAAGAATCGTTTATGTTTTCTCATCCCAAATATAAGTTCAAAAAGAGTAAAAGTGGGACTATGATCTCACCTTGAGTGCGAGAGTTATAAAAGTACTTCAACAAGTAAATGCGTGCAAAGACAAGGCTAGTCTTGACCTAAACATATAGGTTATATCAATAACGGTAAACACAAATGGTCAAAGATGTTCAATTAGTCCTATGGCTCGTTACGACTCGATTATGTAGCATGTGAATCAATTAGTCAAGTTTCATGCACGATACAAGTAACTAAGCATGTTAGAACGATCGTATAATTGTTTGGTTAAGTTTGACTAAAAGTCAAACTTGGTCAAAGTCAAAGTCAACGGGGTCGAGTCGGGTATCCGACAATTTTTCTAAGTTATATAATCATATATGAGCATGTTGGCCAAGTTTCATGTTAATCGGAGGTCCGTAGCATAGCAAACATTTTACGTCAAAAGACAATCAAAACAGCCAGTTTTAGTACAATGGGACGGCGTCCCAAATGGCTAGACGGCATCCCACAATGAAGGGTGGGACGGCGTCCTGATATCCTAGACGGCATCTAGGTTCAAAAGGTGGGACGGCGTCCCTAGTATCTGGACGGCGTCCTGATCGGTTTCCAGGCCCTGTTTGCTGTATTCCTCAAATGGACGAACCAACACACAAACAATCACATTTTATGATCCGCAAACAATTAGAACATGTATTTTATATCATCGGAAAGCTCTTTCGACAAGGAACGCAACTAAGCACTTTTCATCAAGCAAAAACATCATATACTATAACCGAAATCCCGTCAAGTGAGCAATAGAGGTTTATTTTCAAGTTTCAAGTTTATCAATTGCAATTTAAGTTTCGGGAATCCAATTTATACATATGATATGCCGTTTTGAAGGTAATGAAACATGTAATACAACTAAACACTTATCAATAACATTAACAAGCATTCAACGCATCACAAGTTCGTTTTAAGAGTTGTCAACCCTAACCAAAAGTTCACAAAATCACTAATCATGTTCTTGGAGTTTCCTTAATCAACCTATACATCAAAACGAAGCTAATGATACTAGTAACACTTTTAAAACATGTACTTTAACAATCTAACAACATTTGATCATCCAAAATCAAGGATTTAGCAAGTAATTTTCATATTGAACTAGTTACACCAAAAACAACAAATCGAGCATACAAATTACATACACGACATCACAATGAGCCATAGGCACTAATTAACAACTTTATAAGTCAAGAACACGAATTTAAAGAAAACTAGTGTTTTAGAAATGTTACCCAAACAAGATGAAGTTGGTACCAAAATGAAGAGGATGAAGAGAGGATCACGAATATGTAATTTATTTTGTTGTAAGCCTCCTAGATCGAATTTAGATGATGATTGAATGAATTTGGAAATTGGGTGTGTTCTTGCTAGAGAGAAAGAGAGAGAGAGGGAGATGGTTGAATGGTGGTGATTGGGGTGGACTAGGTGACCTAGTCAACTAGTTTGCCCCGTGTCAATTTTAGTCCCTCGAGTTTGTAGTCGGGTGCGGAAAATACCTAAACGGAATATTTTAAAAACGCGTATTAACGGAAGATATTAAAATCCGATAACGAGAATATTTAGAATGTTAGCTAACGGAGGTTACGAATCTAGATACGAGGAATATTATCTAAAAAGAAAAAGACGGCGTTAAAAATAATTTAACGGAAAAATGCGGGATGTTACAAAAATGCCTTCAAATCCTGGTACATCTTATCTGATCCCGGATGAATTGAGTATCTCGACTTGTGTGCTTCCTCCAACACTAGTTCTCTCAATCCACCAAACTTTGGTACCCAAATTCGGTTAGCAAAGTACCGTATTCCGTCCTCCTTGATGTCAAACTTGTTATCCATCCCTTTGAGAAATTCAACATCAACATTCTCTTGTTTCATGGCTTCTTGTTGTGCTTCACGAATTTGTGATGTGAGATTCGTACGGACAACTATGTTAAGCACTTTAACCCTAAGAGGTTTCTCTCGCTCCTTTCTGCTCAAGGCATCTGCCACAACATTCGCCTTGCCCGGATGGTATTGAAGTTCGCAGTTATAATTGTTAAGTGGTTCCATCCAACGCCGCTGTCTCATGTTGAGCTGCTTCTGATCGAATATGTGATGTAAACTCTTATGGTCAGTGAAGATAGTGAACTTGGTTCCAAATAGGTAGTGTCTCCACATTTTAAGTGCAAAGACAACAGCTCCTAACTCAAGGTCGTGCGTAGTGTAGTTCTGCTCTTGAATCTTTAACTGACGCGATCCATAAGCAATAACCTTATTTTGTTGCATAGGCACGCAACCCATTCCTTGACGTGAGGCATCACAATAAACAACAAAATCTTCACTTACCTCGGGTAGAGACAATACTGGTGCAGTTGTTAACTTCTCTTTCAACAACTGAAATGCAGACTCTTGCGGTTCTGACCACTCATACTTCTTGCCCTTATGAGTCAACGCGGTTAATGATCGGGCTATCTTAGAGAATCCTTCGATGAACCTCCGGTAGTAACCAGCTAGACCTAAAAATTGCCTAATCTGCGTTGGCGTCTTTGGAGTTTCCCAATTCTTAACCGACTCAATCTTTGCTAGATCGACCTGTATTCCATTGGCCCCTAAAACATGGCCAAGAAATTGTACTTCTGGTAACCAAAAGTCACACTTAGAGAACTTTGCATACAACTGCTCTTCTCTAAGCATAGTCAATATCGAACGTAGATGCTGCTCGTGCTCTTCTCTGTTCTTGGAGTACACCAATATATCATCAATGAACACAATGATGAATTTATCTAGGTATGGCTTACACACACGGTTCATGAGGTCCATGAACACTGCTGGTACGTTCGTCAAACCAAACGACATCACTGTAAACTCATAATGTCCATAACGTGTTCTAAACGTTGTCTTCGGGGCATCAGCTTCTTTGACTCTCAATTAGTGATACCCGGATCTCAAATCAATCTTCGAATAACAACTGGATCCTTGTAGCTGATTAAATAAGTCATCAATCCTCGGTAGTGGATACCGATTCTTGATTGTTAGCTTGTTCAATTCTCTGTAGTCGATACACAATCTCATCGACCCATCCTTCTTCTTAACAAACAGGATCGGAGCTCCCCAAGGCGAAGAACTCTGTCTAATAAATCCCTTGTCTAATAACTCTTGCAATTGACTAGACAACTCTTGAAGTTTTGGGGGTGCAAGTCTGTACGGTGCGCGATCCACCGGTGCCGCTCCTGGCGCTAAGTCTATCTGAAACTCAATTCCTCGATGCGGTGGGAGACCAGGTAATTCCTCCGGAAAAACTTCAAGAAATTTCTTAACTATAGGAACGTCTTCGGGTCTCCTTTCTTCTGGTACAATTTGGCTTACATGAGCCAAGAACGCGTTACATCCCTTTCTTACATACTTTTGGACCTTCGAGTAATTAGTGTAACTTGACAGGTGTACTGATCTCTTCTCCGTACACCATTACCGTCGGTGGAAGGAATTCGAATAGCCCTCGGGTCATAGCTGCCTCGGTTGTATCGTCAGATAACCAGTTTGTTTCAACTACGAGGTTAAAACTTCCTAGTTTAATAGTTCTATAGAGTACACGTTTTCTAAGGAAGGTACAGGGTTATAAATGTTGCGACCAAACTTCTCTAGCGTAAGGCTTCTCTCAGCACCGGTGTTGACAGCATATATAAACATTATGGTTGATGAGTGAGGACGTGACGAATTTCATGGAAAATGAAAATGAACAAGGTGTAATGGCAACTCAAACAAAATTGATATTTAATCGAAAAGGGTTCGTACAATCTCTCAGGCATGTGTGTCTCGCGGGAAAACAGTTGATGTGTAGTTCGCGTCGATGTGTTCAAAATTGGTTGGTAATGTTTGTGGGTATAATGAAAATGATTGTCACTTAAGAATAGTATGTTGGAACAAAATGATGAGGGATATGGTAACGGGTAGTATTACTTGTAGCAATGAGTGGTGGCATTAGCGATAAGTAGCGATGGGTTGTGATAAGCAGTGATGATAGCAGTGATGTATAAGTTGTTAGATAGCATGCTCACATCATGTAACACCCGTTTTTCTGTTACACGTTATTTTGGACGTCATTCGAATTACGAGGCTTGTAAGCGTATATTTGAGTTCCAAATAAAGTTGGAGTTAAGGTTATAAAACCTTACCATTGGATAGTAAATCTCATTACGTTTCCAACGATATTTGATTCGTCGAAAACGGAGTTACGGTTTGAAAGTTACGACCAAAACAAGTTCAGTTTCAGACTCAGTTCAGATTTTGGGACGCCGTCCACCAGTGAAAGGTTGGACGCCGTCCAGCCATTTTGGACGCCGTCCAAATGGCCTGACAGGCCAACTGTTGGAATTTTAATAAATTTAAAAGGGGTATTTGTGTCTTATCACTTGGGGGTCGGTTTTGAGCCTCTAAAACTGACCCAATGCTTATCTCTATCCTCATTTCACCTCTTCCACCCATTTCCATCTAGAGAGAGAGAGCTCCATTTGAGGAAGAAGAAGGGTGAATCAGGTCAAGTCGAGGGAGTTAATGTTGTTCACCTCGTTCACGGCTACATTTTGGTAGTATTGGTAAGTCTCAAATCCGAATTTCATTGTGTTAATTTGATAATCAAGTTAAGGTTTGAGTTTGTTTAAGTTGTGAAACCCGTTTAGATGACAAAGTGGGTTTATTGTGACTAGCTATTTTGATATTTTGCGGGTTTTGGGTTGGTTAATGATTTAAGCATGTTTAAGGTTTGTAAGTGGGGTATAATCACTAGTATTAGTGATTTTAGGAGTGTTGGAACTTGTAAGACCCGTTTGGGGGTAAAATGGGTGAATTTGGGTTATGTTGAGTTAAGGAAAACCCTAATAGCTATGATCTAGGGTTTGGCCATGTGAATTGAAGTTGTAAGTGTTAAATGATGTTTTGGAAAGTTAATCACTAGGCGTTAGTGATTAAAGATGTTTTTGGGACTTTTGTCAAAATGGGTTGACTTAGATGGGTCAAAATTGGTAATGACACTATTTTGGATCAAATGGATGTTTAAACAATTGTGTCAAGCGTTAAATGACATTGTTAATGAAAGTAATCGTGAGAAACTTTTTTAGGTTAAATTGTACTTGTTTGAATGGGTCGGAATTACCACCCGTAGTGGTAATTGGTGAAGTCCACTTTAGGTGTCTAAATGGGCGGATTGTGGAGGTAGGTATAAACCCTCGGTTAAGGGTGTTGGAGTCAAATTCTCGTGTAGAGAATGTATGTTGATTGTGTGTATATTTATATGCGTATTATAGGTAAAAGCTTGCTCGGTTGTGTTTGGAGACGGTTTACATATATGATTTGTGCGGGTATCTCGAGGTGAGTGGAATGATTATATATGTGTGTATATAATGTATCTATTTGTAGGGCGGGAGAGGGGCCGAGTATGCGTTGTCTATACCACCAAGAGTTAGTGATATATTTCGTTGTACACTAACAATGGATATTTCGTTGTCCAATTTGCCCGAGAGTTAGTGATATATTTCGTTGTTCACTAACGATGGACATTTCGTTGTCCAAACCGACCAAGAGTTAGTGATATATTTTGTTGTACACTAATGATTGCTTCGAGCGGATATTTTGTTGTCCGAATAGCCTAAGGGTTAGTGATATATTTCGTTGTACACTAACGGTTGTTATGAACACCCGTGGGAAATTCGAAGTACCATTCCCTCGTGTTATTGTTTGACCAAGGTTACGTGTTGTAGTATAGCATAATATATTATTCGAGTTATATATGCTATTGTTGTGCTAGCTTGTGGTCTTGAAGATTGTAGCGTTATACTTTGCGATGGTATGCTATATAAATTGCTAGCGTGTATGAGGTATTTGTGTAAGTGTTTGCAAGTAGGTATATTATATATGTATATGTATAATTATTGCATTCACTAAGCCTCGGCTTACCCCTCTCGTTGTTTACCTTTTTACAGGTATTGTGTTAATGATGCTAGCTAGTTTGTTAAGCTAGACGTGCAGGAGCGGTTGGGCTCGATGGGGTAGCTTTCAGATAATTGGACGCGGATGGGGATTTGTAGTCCCCGGGATTATGCTCTTGGTATCGGGTTGGGTTGTGGAGTCCTAATCCGTCTAAAGAGATAAATGGGTCGAAATTGCTACATTATTTGTAAAACGGGTCAATGCAGGCCCGGTGTTGTAAAACTTGTTTTTATGGTGGAAATATCTTAGTTTTACTTAATATGACATATTGTGAAATTGGTTACGTTTAAAAGTGTCGGGAAGCGGGTTTTCTACTCGCGCGTAAATAAAAACTGATCAGTCCACTTTAGTTCATTTGGACGCCGTCCAGAATCATGGGACGCCGTCCCGGTCTTCATCTCTGGACGCCGTCCAGATTATGGGACGCCGTCCAGATACGCTGTCTAACAATTTTTTTTAAGGCGTGTTTTTGGTAAAATGATGTCGGGTTGTTACAAGTGGTATCAGAGCATAGTCTAAGGGAATTAGGTGACCTTGGAGTAGGTGCCTAGTCTTAGACTTATTGGCGGTTGTGCGTTATTTGCGGGACTTGTAGGAATACGGGTCGGATTGAGATTTGTTAGTGCCTTAGAGTAGTTGACTAACTAGGACTTGTGTTTGTCCAAAGTATGATTATGTGGGGCCTTACTTCGCATGTGAATTAGTGCCTTAGATAGCTAGTGCCTAATGTAAGTAGGCGAACTTGGACGTTGCTTTAGTGATAGTCACCTAGGTTGTAGGTTGACTTGTTGTTGCGGTGTACTTGTGTACATTTAGTATTTATATTGTATATAGGTATATATATACAAGTATCTATTTCGTGCGGTGTCCTAGGGACGAATCTATTGGAGAGATTCGAATACTTGGCGGTTTGAGTGATTAAGTTCGCGGTAAGGACTTTGGTCATTCGGGTACTAGGAAATATCGCGTGTTATTTTGTGTGAATGTTGCGTCAGTCCGGATAAAGTACCTTGCGTGACCATGTGAAAATGGTAAGGTACGCATTTGTAATAGTGACCGATCACCATTATTATGAAAGTGTATCTTGACACCAAGCATGACATGACGAGTACCGAATGGAGGAAACGTGGCATGGTTGGGGTAGATTCGGGATAAATGAGGAATCTTTGTTGGTTCCTAGGTGATAGTTGTCTCGGGTGATGTGCTTGTAGTCACATCGGGTTCGTTGCGAGTCGAGAAGTGTTATTGTGGATTCGCTTAGTTAAGTGAGTGAGCCAACTCACAAGTTTGGTGCGTGCTTAGTCACCCTAAGTAGTGGGTGCACTGTTGGGATTGTTATTGGTTTTAGTTACCCATCGTAACTAGGAAGATCGATTTACGTTTGCGTGTGTGCGACGAGGACTTGAATTCCGTAATGGAATGCGACAAGTCTAATGATTTTAATTTTGAGTTACACTCGGTAGAGTGTGTGGTTAGAGAATCGTGTTAGGATTCTAGTTGTGAGTCACCTTGGAAATTGGCGAATCGAGGAATCTTCGGGTCGTTAAACTCATGGGAGTGAGACCCGTATAACGATGACTATGTTAGTGTGTTGTGGCTTATAAGGTAACATTCCTAATGGAATATCCCTTGTAGTAGCGGTTTTATCGAGATGTAGAGGGGTGTAAGACTTGGTGTTCTCAAGCATCTCCTTAGTGTTAGATGAAGGGTTTCGTTAGGCTATATTGTTTTGGCCTTGTGGAAATTGCGGGTAGCGTGTGATCGCTTGGGACTTTCGATAAGACTGTAGGTCGTAAGGTTTGTCAGGTAGGTATGACTTCGGGTCATTATTGTGGAGAGATGGGTGACATCGAGTGTGTGGAACCTAAGGATCGAGTTCTAAAATTCAGTAGGTTATGGCGGGAGTCTGCATGACACTGCGTCAGGTGCCTTCTTATACCTGCTAGTGTGATGTTCAACTCCGATGATGGTGTGTTCACTTTGTGCTTAGGGTGCCGGTGAGATACCCTTGGAAGCAGCGGAGATTATAATAGTGATCGACGGGTGATAGTAATTCGACGGTTGCGAAAGTCAAAGTTTAAGAGCATTGCGGTAAATACTTCTTATGAAGTGACGGATGAGCGCATCTTATTACTCTTAAGTGATAGACGGGTGAAGATTACCGGTGGACCGGTGATAGACTTAATGGTCGGATAGGCCAAAGGTTATGATGAAGTGTCGATATTGCGGTCGATGCGATTATTGTGTCGGATTGGTCCTTCTTCTCCATGAGAGTGGGCAATTATTGATAAAGGTTCGTTGAGTGGAAGGTCGGGTGATCTCGACGGAGATGCACGACTGATTAAGCGGAGTGGCATATGCCTAGACTTAGAGGCATATGTAGGACCTTGGTGGAGTTCGCTTCGCGAACGATGAAGGGCTGTGAGTTGTGAATTGTGTTATGAAGGTGCGGGGTTGTCGCGTGTACGACATCTCAAGTGATCGTGTATGAAGGCTCTGAGAGCCTAATGTGAGTTTGCAGTGATTTGGTGAGTATGACCAATAATGAGAATGGTCATGTATTTCGTGGAATGTAATTCTGCGGGATGTTATCATCTCGGCGGTTAGAATGTGGAGCTGAATCCTAAGTGGGGGAGTTTTTACTGCCGCCCGAGGAAGCTCCGGTGGTATTATATATAGCGAAGTGTCGGAGTGTACCGTACTAAGCCTTAGTAGGTATTCGGAGTTCCTAACGAGGAAGAGTGATGGGTTGTTGATGTCGACTCGAGGTCGTTCATTACGGTTGTGGGTTACAATTCTGGAGTGGTATGCGTGAATATTGTGATGATGGGATCGAAGGAAGTGAAATTCTTCTTATGAAAGGTGGTCGTGTAGTACCATTGTGCGGTGTGAGACCAAATGTGAAGTTTGAGATCTCGGGGTGAGGAAAGAAAACTGTCGTTGCAAGTGCTTTCGTGATGCAAATTTGGGCTGGTGTGAAACTCGGATAGTACTGTTAAGGGAGTACGAGTATGATATCGTGGTGAATACTGTATTTTTCCTTATCAGGAAACGTGGTCGTGAGAATTGTCAGTGGATTATTCCACTTTATGGACGATTATGAGGCAGAGAGTGTCGGTTCTGACTGTCTCCCGTAGAGACACGCGGATGTTGTTTGTTTGCGAGAGTGTGTACCCTAGTGATGTGACCCGTAGGTTGCATTAAAATGTCGAGACCATCCTTAGCGGACGGTCTAGGTAGGAAAGTTCACCCGGCGTGGTGAATATTTTTGTGAGTTGTGTGGCGAATCGCGGAAATTTTGTGATGATGATTCGCCGTTGACGGGATTTTTGTATACAAGTAGCTTCTATGCTAGTACTAGGAAGCCATATGGTATGGTTCATAGGAGAAACCCTATGACGATATGTTGATGTTTCGTCTAACTCGTGGTGTATTATTGTCGTCCTGGATTAATCCAGTGACGGATAGTCATGTGCGGATCGATCGATGGGAAAGTGTTACTTCTAAGGTGTTTATTTTGGGGTTACCAAAATTTCTTCGTTGAAGGATGACCCGGATATGGAGCCGGAGGAAGTTTGGGTTCTTGGTCTAGAGACATGTGGTGTTTTTCATATTTTCCTAAGCGGGAATTCTGGACTTCGGGTGTATGAGATATCGCTTGTCGAGGTAGTGCACGCTAGTGATTATTAGCGTGTGGTGAGATCTTCAGATTGCAGAAGATGTTACGGATGTCTGGCTTGGTTGTGTTTCGTAGAATCGTGAGGCGTGACGACGAAGGTTGTCGGTGAATTGTTCTTCTTTTAGGACGATTGTAAAGTACGGTTGTTGTATTATGATGCGTTAGTGTACGAAGAGAGAAATTCGAATGCGTGATTACTACTTATGTGACTCCGCGCAGGAAGTGGAAATGTTCGAGGGAGAAGTGCCTGACTTCTAGCGTAGGTGCGGATCACGAGGACGTGATCCATTTTAAGTGGGGGAGAGTTGTAACACCCGTTTTTCAGTTACACGTTATTTTGGACGTCATTCGAATTACGAGGCTTGTAAGCGTATACTTGAGTTCCAAATAAAGTTGGAGTTAAGGTTTCTAAAACCTTACCATTGGATAGTAAATCTCATTACGTTTCCAACGATATTTGATTTGTCGAAAACGGAGTTACGGTTTGAAAGTTACGACCAAAACAAGTTCAGTTTCAGACTCAGTTCAGTGGGACTCCGTCCAGATTTTGGGACGCCGTCCACCAGTGAAAGGTTGGACGCCGTCCAGCCATTTTGGACGCCGTCCAAATGGCCTGACAGGCCAACTGTTGGAATTTTAATGAATTTAAAAGGGGTATTTGTGTCTTATCACTTGGGGGTCAGTTTTGAGCCTCTAAAACTGACCCAATGCTTATCTCTATCCTCATTTCACCTCTTCCACCCATTTCCATCTACAGAGAGAGTGAGGAGCTTAGAGAGAGAGAGCTCCATTTGAGGAAGAAGAAGGGTGAATCAGGTCAAGTCGCGGGAGTTAATGTTGTTCACCTCGTTTACGGCTACATTTTGGTAGTATTGGTAAGTCTCAAGTCCGAATTTCATTGCGTTAATTTGATGATCAAGTTAAGGTTTGAGTTTGTTTAAGTTATGAAACCCATTTAGATGACAAAGTGGGTTTATTGTGACTAGCTATTTTGATATTTTGCGGGTTTTGGGTTGGTTAATGATTTAAGCATGTTTAAGGTTTGTAAGTGGGGTATAATCACTAGTATTAGTGATTTTAGGAGTGTTGGAACTTGTAAGACCCGTTTGGGGGTAAAATGGGTGAATTTGGGTTATGTTGAGTTAAGGAAAACCCTAATAGCTATGATCTAGGGTTTGACCATGTGAATTGAAGTTGTAAGTGTTAAATGATGTTTTGAAAAGTTAATCACTAGGCGTTAGTGATTAAAGATGTTTTTGGGACTTTTGTCAAAATGGGTTGACTTAGATGGGTCAAAATTGGTAATGACACTATTTTAGATCAAATGGATGTTTAAACAATTGTGTCAAGCATTAAATGACATTGTTAATGAAAGTAATCGTGAGAAACATTTTTAGGTTAAATTGTACTTGTTTGAATGGGTCGGAATACCACCCGTAGTGGTAATTGGTGAAGTCCACTTTAGGTGTCTAAATGGGCGGATTGTGGAGGTAGGTATAAACCCTCGGTTAAGGGTGTTAGAGTCGAATTCTCGTGTAGAGAATGTATGTTGATTGTGTGTATATCTATATGCGTATTATAGGTAAAAGCTTGCTCGGTTGCGTTTGGAGACGGTTTACATATATGATTTGTGCGGGCATCTCGAGGTGAGTGGAATGATTATATATGTGTGTATATAATGTATCTATTTGTAGGGCGGGAGAGGGGCCGGGTATGCGTTGTCTATACCACCAAGAGTTAGTGATATATTTCGTTGTACACTAACGATGGATATTTCGTTGTCCAATTTGCCCGAGAGTTAGTGATATATTTCGTTGTACACTAACGATGGACATTTCGTTGTCCAAACCGACCAAGAGTTAGTGATATATTTCGTTGTACACTAATGATTGCTTCGAGCGGATATTTTGTTGTCCGAATAGCCTAGGGGTTAGTGATATATTTCGTTGTACACTAACGGTTGTTATGAACACCCGTGGGAAATTCGAAGTACCATTCCCTCGTGTTATTGTTTGACCAAGGTTACGTGTTGTAGTGTAGCATAATATATTATTCGAGTTATATATGCTATTGTTGTGCTAGCTTGTGGTCTTGAAGATTGTAGCGTTATACTTTGCGATGGTATGCTATATAAATTGCTAGCGTGTATGAGGTATTTGTGTAAGTGTTTGCAAGTAGGTATATTATATATGTATATGTATAATTATTGCATTCACTAAGCCTCGGCTTACCCCTCTCGTTGTTTACCTTTTTACAGGTATTGTGTTAATGATGCTAGCTAGTTTGTTAAGCTAGACTTGCATGAGCGGTTGGGCTTGATGGGGTAGCTTTCGGATAATTGGACGCGGATGGGGGTTTGTAGTCCCCGGGATTATGCTCTTGGTATCGGGTTGGGTTGTGGAGTCCTAATCCGTCTAAAGAGATAAATGGGTCGAAATCGCTACATTATTTGTAAAACGGGTCAATGCGGGCCCGGTGTTGTAAAACTTGTTTTTATGGTGGAAATATCTTAGTTTTACTTAATATGACATATTGTGAAATTGGTTACGTTTAAAAGTGTCGGGAAGCGTGTTTTCTACTCGCGTGTAAATAAAAACTGATCAGTCCACTTTAGTTCATTTGGACGCCGTCCAGAATCATGGGACGCCGTCCTGGTCTTCATCTCTGGACGCCGTCCAGATTATGGGACGCCGTCCAGATACGCTGTCTGACAATTTTTTTTTAAGGCGTGTTTTTGCTAAAACGATGTCGGGTTGTTACACATCATAAGTATATGCATATGTACTCTAATGCACCCAATAAGGCATAATGGTCTTCAGTCGGTAGGCTCGTGTTGGAAAACAAAATCATGGACGGCGGATGGCTGAATGATAGGTAAGTTTGTAATCGAGTGGACAATACCTACTACGTATTGTGCGGGCGGTTTTCGGGAATTTCTCCTCTAAAGACGTATCAGAAATGAGTTGTGATGCACGTTAGCGAGTAGTAAAATGCGGAGGTGTTGGTAGTGTCGAGTATTACTTAGTAGTAGTAAGCTGTAATGAGTAGTATTGAGTAGTAGCAAGTAGTAAGGGGGTAGTAGTAAGTAGTATTTAGTAATGACAAGCAGTGAGAAGTAGTGATCAGTCGTGACTAGCAGTGAGAGGCGGCGTTGAGTAGTAGTTATCAGTGATAAACAGTACTGAGTAGTGGTATGAGATGACGAGTGTGTTCAAGTAGTGTCCCAGTAGTGACAAATAGTGATTGGTGGTGACAGACAGTGTCGAGCAGTGATGAGTTGGGTCAAGATCACAAGTTACTTACAAGCTATATTAATTAATTTGCACAGTGTAAGTCTCTACTCATATTTAAGGTTATACAGTTTGTGTTCACAACGGTGTTTATCCAAGTAACCTACTTGACTCGCCCCCAATTCCTTATTTTGCGATGTCGGAACTTCTATATGAGTTACCGTAATGTAATCCCGGTCATTACATTACGCTATCTCACATTTCCATTCGACATCACTCCATAAGTTCAAGATGGTGTAGTCCACTTAATCTAGTTAGATCTGGCTTCGTGTGTACGTATGTGTTTCGTGATATAGTATATTTAGTCCAAGTCCATGTTGTATGGTATAAGGCGTATGTGTATGTGGTGTAATGTGTAGCCCTACATGTAGCATTGTGAAGCAAATAGTGCAGGTATGGTGTATAAAAGTCGTCCAAGACACACGGCTATAGACTAGACTTCACTAATGCGCCCTATGGTTAGACACACTAATGTATCCTAGTTCCCTATAGCCAAAGCTCTGATACCAAATGTAACATCCCAGGTAAACGTTCCCCGTAGCATGATATTGTCCGCTTTACCCGTAGGCGCACGGATTTTTCTTGGCAACCACACACGACGAGCACTTTCCCAGGAGGTCACCCATCCTGGTAGTGCTCTCGCCTGAGCACGCTTAACTGCAGAGTTCTCATGAGATCTGCTGCGCTTGAGGTCCCAAAGAGCGTCATGCTAGGAAAGGTCTCTATACCCTTATAAGGCATGCTTCGTTCCCCTCTCTAACCGATGTGGGACGGATGTAACACGGATATTACAATAAATGTAACAACCCTGATTTTTCCGTTACTTTCGTTAACCTTCCGTTAGTTTATTTAACGGCGATTATTTAACTTTTATGTGTTTACGTGCATTAAATGCGTACTTGATCTTCGGAGGGTTTTAATAATTGATATGGGTTGATATTAATTCAAATAAATACTTCGGATAATGAAATACGATAAAAATGATACGATTTTGATAAAAGCTTTTTGAGCAACGAAACGTTCGGGTATATTTTAATAATTAATTTTATTAATTATTAACTTTTTAAAATATTTAATTTATTGAATTTTTAATAAATTAGACAATTGGTTGCGTTTAACGATCGGGTTAGCGTTCCGGGCCTTCGATACGACAAAACGGTACTTAAAACGGACCATGATTACACGGGATTGCAAAATGAGAGCCCGGGAACTCCATGAGGGCCCCATTCGGCCGAACCCCCTCCCCCTCACCCCTTTATGTTTAATTTTACAACTTTAGGGACTTGTTTGTATTTTATGATAATTAAACCCTAATATAAATTAGAGTGTAAACCTAAATTTAGCAGAACCCTTCACTTATACTCCAAATAATCGACTGCCTCTCCCTCCCTGGCTCTCTTTCACGTCGACATCATCACCATCATCATACCATTCAATTTTCAATTTTTGATTAAACCTCAAGAACAAAAGTTGCAATTCGTGTTATCCTCTACGTATTGGTGTGCTTTGATTGTTGATCTAAGGTATATTTGCATGAACCCTAATTCTTAAAATCTGATTTTCATGTGAGTTTCATAGTTATGTTGTCAATTGCTCAAGTCTATACGCGTACGTGTTAATTGTAATCGTTGATTTGATTGTTTGATGCGCTAGGGTTTAAAAACGAATTTGTATTTATTTGATCAGAAGAATTAAGTTTTTCAAATGTTAATTATTATGTTATAATAAGATTCCTTGCGAAAAACTATTGAGTTTAGGCTTTGGATTCGCTTGATTTCGTTTCCGTATGATTAAGTTATGTCGATTTGAATTATCGTTGTGTTTTTGTTGCTTAATCGAAAATCTGGTATTGATATAAAACGAATTGGAATGTGAGACTTATACCACTGGAAATAAAATTTAAAAACACTCAAGTTAGACTAGGATATCATGTCGTTTGCTTATGTATAGCCCAAGATATGCTAGAATTAGTGTAAATGTAGTTTTATACAGCACTTGCATGAAAATAACCTTGTATGATAAAATGTGTTAATATCTGTGATTAAAGCTTTACATATTTGAAACGTAGACAAAAATTACTTCATCTTTCATGTAGGTATCATAGGATAATTATATCTAGATCTTCGGATAATCGTATGCGAATGTGACTAACCAAATGAGAATCGAATCTATAAATTGTACACGGTTTTGTACTTTGTGAATTTTGTATATTGTTTGAGCATGTATTATTCTGGAAAATGAAACTTAACATGATATTTGACCTGTTGTTAGTTTATGTCAATCTCTGAAACCTTATGCATTGGGTACAATAGAGTCATACTTTATGTGAGTTCTGATTTGACCTGAAAACTGAATGTTCAACTTGCACGAATAAGCTGTACCAATTGGCTAAACAAAAGTTGCTATATTTTTTATATGTGTTACTTTGATTTGTCCTTGAACTATGGCCACTGGTCTTGTATCAATTTCATGTTCCTAACTCCGGTTATAGCCAAAATGAAATCAGTGCGCGGTCAGAAACTGACTTGGTAAACCCGAAATGTACCCCTTCTGATTCCTGACTTTTAATTATCGTATGAGACCCTGGCTGGAATTTTTGGAATTTATTTTAAGTCTATTTATGATCTGGAGTTTCCCATGTTTATGTGAATTTTGTACTATGAGATAATGTGCTAAGTATGCTACGTGTTCATGGATTTGGTGCACAACGATAAACTGAAATTGTGAAAATGATTATTCATGACCTAAAACGTATTGTATGACTTGGGTTTGACATGTTGACCAATATTTGACATGAACCTACTGATGTTGACTTTAGTTGACCACATTGACCAAGTTTGACTTTCGGTTTGACTTCGGTTGTGTAACGACCCGACTTTTTCGACTTGCTTTTGTGCCTTGTATTTTAGCGAAACTGCGTATCTGTGCGTACTGTGTTACTTTATACTCTGGAAACTTGATATACGTAGTTTACTTCCAATTATATGTTAAAACGTGCCTTAGAGTACGTAGGATACTTAACTTGTTCACCGGATGCTTTTATAACCGTTAGTGTTATTTAACGTTTCGAATAAACCGCGGACTGCGCGCACGTTTGACTTTTATCGGAACCGGAATATTTGGGCAGCGAAATATTAATTATTATTTTATAATAATAATTACTTGGGCTTTTGGATGCTTAATTTTATTTATTTAATTGCTAAAGCCCAATAGTTAGTCTTGTTGGACTTTCCACCTTGTTGGGCTCAAGCCCACCCTACTCTAGCTAGTGACCCAATTAATTAGCCAAAGTATTATTACTAGTGACCAATAATAAATAAATAAATAATTAATGAGTCATACTAGCATAATGGATAAGGATTATCAACCTTGTCACATGGGATTCTAGCATAAGGAAACACTTTAGACACCATTAGCCAAAAAGCAACAACTTGTCCCCCTCCCCCTCCCTCAAAATCACGGCCATATGGCCTTGGCCATGTCATCAATCCATGTCAATTTCCTTGCTTATAAATACTAGCCATTTACCTCTCATTCAATCACTTGCTCATTTGATTTTCACACACACTTGTTCTTTCTTTCTTCCCTTTCTAGTATCACTTGTAAGTTTTCTTTTTCTTCCTCTTTTCCTTATCATTTTAGTGTACCATCATCATCATTATATGAAGATCAAGTTCCATTTAGCTTTGATCTTGGTTACATCTTGTTGATTCAAGCATAAATCCTTCAAGAACATTGAAGATTCAAGCTTTCTAGCTTTGAATCTTCACCAACTTTGTAGATTTATCTTTCTTTTACTTTAATCTTGTTATTTTGTGATAAAGATTCAAACTTTTGTTTGTAATCTTCATGTATCTTCAAGATCCAAGCTTTATGCTTCAAGATCTTCAAGAACAATTAAGATGCAAGCTTTCTAGCTTGAATCTTCATATATTTTTGTTAGATCTAAGTTCTTTTGCTTTGATCATGTTGTTTTGTGAAAAAGATTCAAACTTTTGTTTGTAATCTTCATGTATCTTCAAGATCCAAGCTTTATGCTTCAAGATCTTCAAGAACACTCAAAGGTTCAAGCTTTCTAGCTTTGTAACCTTGTAACTTGTGTGAAATAGATCCAAGCTCTCTAGCTTAGGGTTCCATCACTTCATTTGACTTAGATCATGTTCATACTTGTTTGATTGATGTAAAGTTTGTAGCTTTGTTGTAAATAGGACTTGTAATTGTGTTAAGACTAAGGATATGATGTAACCTTGGTTCATCATCCATCTAAGACTCTTAAATGAGTTGTGTTACCACTTGGTCTTAACATATTGTGTATTGATGGTAGAATCTTGGTCAAAAGTGATGCTAAACCATCAACGAGTTGTACACTTGAAGCTACAAGCATCAAGGATGAGAACCGTGATGAGCATCAAGTACCAAGAACCCCACCGGAGCACTTGTCCACTGATTTTCGTATCTGATCAGACCACCTGGGCTACTAGAAAGTTGATTTTCAGATATTTCGGTTCGATTAGATGATTTTCCGTTTAGGCCTCGTCTTAATCCGAGTTACGGTTTAGGATTTATGGCCCTCCGAGAGTCACTACACTCTATTAACGTTGTGCTGAAATTTCTGACCTACTCGCACTTAAACCGTCGCCACGGTCAAATGAAGATGAGTTAGGTTCTGAAAATTGGTCAGCTGTTAGGGGACTCATATATGGAGCCATAGCCACTGACTATGCATCTTTTCGATTTACGTAGAGGTCGTAGCAGCTGACCGAAGTCAGCCTATTGTTTTGATCTCTATTCTTGTCGAACTTAGTTTTTATGATGATGAATGATGATGATGACACTTAAACTTATTTTATGCACTATTAGAATTTATAAAGACAACCTACTGACCTAGTAACCCTTGATTTAGGTTGACGACATTTTGGACCGACTTTGTAGTGACCCGAACTTTTCCATGTTTATATATATATATTAAATGAAATTGTTATTTACATGATTAAGTGTTTCCAACATGTTAAGCAATCAAACTTGTTAAGACTTGATTAATTGAAATAGGTTTCATATAGACAATTGACCACCCAAGTTGACCGGTGATTCACGAACGTTAAAACTTGTAAAAACTATACGATGACATATATATGGTTATATATATAATTAACATGATTTTATTATAAGTATGTATCTCATTAGGTATTTTAACAATGAGTTATATACATAAAAATGAGACTATTAATTTAAGAAACTCGAAAACGATATATATAACGATTATCGTTATAACAACGTCTTACTAGGTACATATGAATCATATTAAGATATTGATACACTTGGTTAATTATGTTAAATGATAAGTAAATATATTATTAAGTGTATTAACAATGAAATACATATGTAAAAATAAGACTACTAACTTAATGATTTCGAAACGAGACATATATGTAACGATTATCGTTGTAACGACATTTAACTGTATATATATCATACTAAGATATATTATATATCATAATATCATGATAATATAACAATTTAACATCTCATTTGTTATAATAAACAATGGGTTAACAACATTCAACAAGATCGTTAACCTAAAGGTTTCAAAACAACATTTACATGTAACGACTAACGATGACTTAACGACTCAGTTAAAATGTATATACATGTAGTGTTTTAATATGTATTCATACACTTTTTAAAGACTTCAAGACACTTATCAAAATACTTCTACTTAACAAAAATGCTTACAATTACATCCTCGTTCAGTTTCATCAACAATTCTACTCGTATGCACCCGTATTCGTACTCGTACAATACACAGCTTTTAGATGTATGTACTATTGGTATATACACTCCAATGATCAGCTCTTAGCAGCCCATGTGAGTCACCTAACACATGTGGGAACTATCATTTGGCAACTAGCATGAAATATTGTGATGACCCGGAAAATTTCGACTAATTTAAACCAATTCTCTATACGATTTATTATTTTGACACGTTAAACAAAGTCTGTTAGATTGAGTCTCAAAATTTTAGAACTGTTCATATATACAATTACCTTTGACTACTCTCGACGATTCATGAACAATTATATGTATGTATATATGTATATGTACAAGTAAAAACGACTTTCCTACAGTAAAACACTATTTGCTACAGTGAAATCGTACTTTGCTACAGTGCTACAGTAAAATTGACTTTGCTACAGTGAATTGCTACAGTAGCACTATTTGATGTCGACGAACTAGAAACAAAACGCCATGCGATCGCATGGCAAAAATACTGAAAACTCATGCGATCGCATGAGCTACAGTAAATGAAAAAGTATTATAAATACGCCAGTTTGTTCGACGAGTTACTCACCCCAATTTCTTTTCTTCCTTCTGTAAACGATAAGATATTTATAATTTTAATATTATAATTTAAGTTTAATAATAATAAGGTATTTACGAGGGTATTTTAATTCGGGTTTCAAACCGTTTCAAGCTAAGGTAATATTGGGTATTGTTCGGGGTATTGTTCTAGAATCCAAGGCCAACCATACAGTCGTCTACCATCATTACGTCTACGCTATTTCCCTACAATATCGAATCACAATATTGAACTGTGATTTATAGTCTCCCTTTTTAAATACTTTAAATATTTTTGGGCTGAGAATACATGCAATTTATTTTAAACGCGATAAGACACAAGTACATACTAAATTCTACACTGAGTTAAACCGAAAATCCCTTAGCTTTGGTAACTAGTAGCTGCCAGTATATAGGATATGGACTGGTGGGCGCAAATAATTGTATATGGATCCATAGGGCTTGACATCCCCGTCCGAGCTAGAGCGCTAGCCTTTTAACGGACGTATGTTATTTGAGTTTAAGACACGTTGGTTTGCGTGTATTAAAACGAATGGGGTAATTATCACTATAGCGTTAAGTTTAGTTGCCAGGGTGCTCTGTTACGTAGAATCTATTAACTTTTGATGAAATCTTGTGGTCTATCTTTATATATGTTTATGACTCGAGCAATTAAACCTATAACTCACCAACATTCGTGTTGACTTTTTAGCATGTTTTATTCTCAGGTTCTTAGAATGCTTCCGCTGTGATGTGCTTGTTGCCTGCATGGAGTCTCTCATGCTTTGTACAAAGTTTATTGCATTCAAAATAAAACTGCGTTGTGTAATAAATAATTGGACTGTGATGTCAACCTGTAAATTAAAGACTTATGTATTTCGGGGTTTTGCTTATACCTAAGCACTTGCCCACATGTTTATAACTTTCTATGTTTAGAAAGTTACTTATTTTAATGAATGCAATATTTTATCAAAACGTATCATATAGAGGTCAAAACCTCACTGTGGAATCAATGATTAACGTGCCGCGTCAATAGCGATTTTGACGGGTCGTTACAGTTGGTATCAGAGCTTGAGGTCATAGGGAACCAGAAATTACATTAGTGTGTTTAACTGGTAATTGTTAGGATGCATTAGTGAGTCTGGACTATGACCATATCTGTTTTTACTGATTTTTACTTATCATTTGGTCAAAAACATTATATGTGATATATTTATATGCTAACGTAATTGTTGTTTCAATTATGTGATAGATGACTTCTTCTAATCCTATCATTTTGTACGACTCGGAATCGGACACTGAATCTATTCTATCCACAACTAAAAAGGGCGTTCCAATACCTATTAAAGAAGAAATTGTGTTAGCCGGGCAATCTCAACTCCCGGTAAACCCATAGGAGGTTCCAGCTCCACCCAGCTTTAGTTTTCCAGAGCCACAGTATCGTTGGCATGGACCCATGATCCCTGGAGTAAACGAGGATCGTCCATTTCTAAACAAATATGGACATTGGTCCAGATATACCGCCGACGGGCGGGTTGTGCCGATTACGCCTGGCAGATTTCGGTTCATGACCACCGGTACATATTCTTGCAGTTCGTCATCATATTCTCCTACACATGACTCAGACAGTTCATCATCAGACGAAATCAGTAAGGAGGAGGATTTCGCTAATGAAATAAAAGAGATCACTAAGGAGAAATTCCAACTTGCTATAGATAATAAAAACAACCACAATAATAAAATGTCCTTAATTATTAAAAAAGAACAGGACCATTCGATCCGTAACCACCCTTATTGTATTAAACCCACTGAGGTAACGGGTACCTCAAAACCCCAACTAAAAATAAAATACACTGCCAGAATGTCTGTCGGACCATGTGCACACAAACAATTGGCAGAGAGAACCAAATGGGAAGAAGTTTCTGATAGTTCTGAATGAACGACCTCGCAACCATAAATCTTCCATGCGCTATTTTATTACTTATGTGTGCTACTCTATCTTGTTATGTAAAATAAGCATATGTAAAATATCAGTATTGTATGGTATTGTATTATTTTGGTTTATTAATAATAAATGCATGGAATGATTATTTGTATTATTACTACTTCTTACTATTATTATTATATAATAATGTAGTAACTCGCTATAATTTTTCATAGTGGAATATTGTTAGGATTTTAGTAGTTAATTCCTTGTACTAGCTATTATGTATGAACTTAACGGGTAGGTAATACCCTAGAAATAATTATAAAATGCTAATAAGAAGAAAAGGCTTTTATAATAATCGGTTCATATTATTAATATGCTACGATTAACTATTGACAACTCATTTTACCTATAATATTCTATATGATTAAATTATATCTGTTGTGTTTATTGAAGAAACATGTCTCAAATGTCGGATGCTGAGTTTGAGCAACTAGTCGAGAAACGTGTGAATGAAAGAATTGCTGCAACCGAAGCAGCAAAAGCAACAGCCGAAGCAGCAGCTAAAGCAGCAGCCGTAAACACAAATTCATGAAACGGATGCTCATACAAAACTTTTCAAGGATGCAAACCACAGACGTTTAGTGGAACTGAGGGACCAGTCGGTCTAACCCGTTGGTTTGAAAAGATGGAGTCCGTTTTCAAAATCAGTAATTGTGCGAACGGAGACAAGTCAAAGTATGCTTCGTGCACGTTGCAAGATGGTGCACTTACTTGGTGGAACAATTATGCTAAAGCAGAAGGAATAGATACGGCATATGATATCTCTTGGGAAGAACTGAAAAAGATGCTAATCGAGGAGTACTGTCCTCGAAACGAGATCAGAAAAATGGAATCTGAGTTACGTAATCTGAAGGTTATCGGCGCGAATCTTAATAACTATGAAAAGCGTTTCATGGAACTAGCCTTGTTGTGTCCCGAATTGGTGCCAAATGAGAAACGAAAGATAGAAATGTATATTGACGGTTTATCGATCAATATCAAAGGAAATGTTACATCGTCTAAACCGAATACGATGCAGGAAGCCATGACAATGGCACACCAACTCATGGACCAGATCACAGAGAGTTAGATTAAGGCACCAATTACCGAAGTCAAGACAACTGAAGGAAAGAGGAAATGGGAAGACTATAAGGGCAAAAGTACTCACCTGAAAAAACAAGAAACTTTTAAAGGTAAACAAGATGGGGCAACTGCAAGTCCAAACTATAAGGGACCCCATCCGTTCTGCAAAAGATGTTACACACATCATGCAGGTTATTGTCAAGTGGTCTGTGATAAGTGCAACAAGAAAGGACATGTGGCGAAAGATTGTTATGCCACCGTTTCTGAAGTAAAGACAAAACTGACCGATGTCAAGAAATGTTTTGGATGCGGGAAGTCTGGTCACTTTATAAATCAATGCCCTGATAAGGAGAAGAACAAAGAACCCGCACGTGGGAGGGCATTTAATGTTAGTGCCAGTAAAGCACGTGAGGATCCTAATCTTGTCACGGGTACGTTTACCGTTAATAATCAACTAGCTTCTATTATGTTTGATACGGGTGCTGATAGAAGTTATATGTGTAAAGACTTTAGTTTTAAACTAAAATGTGCATCACTACCTCTAGACGATAAATATACTATTGAATTAGCTAATGGTAAACTGATAAAAGCCGATAAAATTTGCCATGGTTGCGAAATGAATCTCGCTGGTGAAACCTTCAAAATCGATTTGATACCCGTAGAATTAGGAAGTTTTGACGTAATCGTTGGCATGGACTGGATGTCCAAAACAAGAACGGAAGTTGTTTGCGCTGAGAAAGCAATCCGCATCCCTCGTAAGGATGAAACGTCATTAATGATTTATGGGGAGAAGAGCAACTCAAAGCTGAACTTTATCTGCTGTATGAAGGCCCAGAAACTTATAAGAAAAGGTTGTTATGCTATTCTGGCACACATAAAGAAGATCGATACTGAAGAAAGAAGCATTAATGACATGCCGGTTGTAAGAGAATATCCCGGAGTATTTCCAGAAGAATTACCGGGGCTACCTCCACATAGATGTGTAGAATTCCAGATTGATCTCATACCAGGAGCTGCACCTGTAGCCCGATCTCCATATAGACTTGCACCTTCAGAAATGCAAGAATTACAAGACCAGTTGCAAGAATTATCGGACCGTGGATTTATTCGTCCTAGTTTTTCACCTTGGGGTGCTCCTATTCTGTTCGTCAAGAAGAAGGATGGATCTATGATAATGTGCATAGATTACCGAGAATTAAACAAATTAACGATCAAGAATCGGTACCCATTACCGAGGATTGATGATTTGTTTGATCAATTGCAAGGATCAAGTGTTTATTCTAAGATTGATCTACGCTCCGGATATCATCAACTGAGAGTGAAGGAAGAAGATGTTCCTAAAACCGCGTTCAGAACCCGTTACGGTCACTATGAGTTCCTAGTCATGCCTTTTGGATTAACTAATGCTCCAGCAGTATTCATGGATCTAATGAATCGCATCTGTAGACCGTATTTAGACAAATTTGTTATTGTTTTTATCGACGACATATTGATTTACTCAAAGAACAAGGAAGAACATGAGCAACACTTAAGACTGGTACTAGAGATACTCAAGAAAGAAGAATTGTACGCAAAATTTTCGAAGTGTGATTTCTGGTTACAAGAAGTACAATTTTTGGGCCATGTTGTCAGTAAACATGGAATTAAAGTTGACCCCGCCAAGATCGAAGCCATTAGTAAATGGGAAATCCCGAAGACTCCAACACAAATTCGCCAATTCTTAGGTCTTGCTGGTTACTACCGAAGATTCATTCAAGATTTCTCTAGAATTGCCAAACCCTTAACTACATTGACTCAAAAGGGAAAGAAGTATGATTGGTCCACAGAACAGGAATCCTCATTCCAGTTATTAAAGAAGAAGTTAACGTCTGCACCCATTTTGTCATTACCAGAAGGAAATGATGATTTCGTGATCTATTGTGATGCTTCACGCCAAGGTTTAGGATGTGTATTAATGCAACGCACAAAAGTCATCGCATATGCCTCACGACAACTAAAAATTCATGAAAAGAACTATACGACGCATGATTTAGAACTTGGAGCAGTAGTTTTTGCACTCAAAATATGGAGACACTATCTATATGGCACCAAGTGTACAGTGTACACTGACCATAAGAGTCTTCAGTATATTTTTGATCAAAAACAACTCAATATGAGGCAACGTCGCTGGGTAGAGTTGTTAAACGATTACGATTGTGAAATCCGTTACCACCCCGGAAAGGCTAATGTTGTAGCTGATGCCTTAAGTCGAAAAGAAAGAGTAAAACCTCTTAGGGTTCGAGCTTTGAATATTACAATTCGTACTGATCTCACAAAGCAAATTCAAGCAGCACAGTTAGAAGCTTTAAAAGAAGAAAATGAAAAAGGCGAAATGAGCAAAGGGTTAGAAAAACAACTTGAAGTAAAAGCCGATGGAACCCTGTATTTTGCTGGTAGGATTTGGGTACCAAAACATGGTAACCTAAGGCAACTAGTACTGGATGAAGCACACAAAACGAGGTACTCAATTCACCCAGGAAATGGGAAAATGTACCACGATCTCAAGAAGTTTTATTGGTGGCCTAATATGAAGACAGAAATTGCTACTTATGTAAGCAAATGTTTGACGTGTGCAAAGGTCAAAGCTGAGCACCAAAAGCCGTCAGGATTACTACAACAACCAGAAATTCCGTAGTGGAAATGGGAAAGAATAACCATGGATTTCATTACGAAATTGCCAAGGACTGCAAGTAGTCATGATACTATTTGGGTGATAGTTGATCGTCTAACTAAATCAGCTCACTTCCTACCAATAAAGGAGACAGACAGTATGGAGAAATTAACACGCCTATATTTGAAGGAAGTAGTTTCCAGGCATGGTGTACCTATCTCCATCATATCTGATCGTGACACCCGATTCACATCACGTTTTTGGCAATCATTACAAAAAGCATTGGGAACTCGATTAGATATGAGCACCGCTTATCACCCACAGACAGATGGTCAAAGTGAAAGAACAATACAAACATTGGAAGACATGTTACGGGCATGCGTGATTGACTTTGGAACCAGTTGGGATCGACACTTACCGTTGGCAGAATTTTCATACAATAACAGCTATCATACGAGCATCAACGCAGCACCATTTGAAGCACTTTACGGTAGAAAGTGCAGATCTCCTATCTGTTAGAGTGAAGTAGGAGAAAGACAACTTACTGGACCAGAAATTATTCACGAAACCACCGAAAAGATCATTCAAATACAACAGCGATTGAAAACGGCCATGAGTCGCCAAAAGAGTTATGCTGATGTAAGAAGAAAACCGCTAGAATTTCAAGTGGGCGACAAAGTCATGTTGAAAGTGTCACCCTGGAAAGGCGTTGTACGATTCGGTAAACGAGGAAAGCTAAGTCCTAGGTACGTAGGACCCTTTGAAATCACCGAAAGAATTGGAGCAGTTGCTTATCGATTAAAGCTACCGCAAGAACTTAGTAGTGTTCACGACACATTTCACGTGTCAAATTTGAAGAAATGTTTAGCTGAAGAGGATGTCGTAATTCCTCTTGACGAAATACGAATTAATGATAAAATCCATTTTGTCGAAGAACCTGTTGAAATCATGGACCGTGAGGTCAAACAATTAAAACAAAGCAAAATACCGATAGTTAGAGTTCGTTGGAACGCAAGACGAGGACCCGAGTTTACTTGGGAACGTGAAGATCAAATGAAGCAAAAGTATCCACATTTGTTCACTGATATCGCTCATGAAACAGGTACTACTCAAAAATTTCGGGACGAAATTTTCTTTAACGGGGAGGTACTGTGATGACCCGGAAAATTTCGACTAATTTAAACCAATTCTCTATACGATTTATTATTTTAGCACGTTAAACAAAGTCTGTTAGATTGAGTCTCAAAATTTTAGAACTGTTCATATATACAATTACCTTTGACTACTCTCGACGATTCATGAACAATTATATGTATGTATATATGTATATGTACAAGTAAAAACGACTTTCCTACAGTAAAACACTATTTGCTACAGTGAAATCGTACTTTGCTACAGTGCTACAGTAAAATTGATTTTGCTACAGTGAATTGCTACAGTAGCACTATTTGATGTCGACGAACTAGAAACAAAACGCCATGCGATCGCATGGCAAAAACACTAAAAACTCATGCGATCGCATGAGCTACAGTAAATGAAAAAGTATTATAAATACGCCAGTTTGTTCGACGAGTTACTCACCCCAATTTCTTTTCTTCCTTCTGTAAACGATAAGATATTTATAATTTTAATATTATAATTTAAGTTTAATAATAATAAGGTATTTACGAGGGTATTTTAATTCGGGTTTCAAACCGTTTCAAGCTAAGGTAATATTGGGTATTGTTCGGGGTATTGTTCTAGAATCCAAGGCCAACCATACAGTCGTCTACCATCATTACGTCTACGCTATTTCCCTACAATATCGAATCACAATATTGAACTGTGAGTTATAGTCTCCCTTTTTAAATACTTTAAATATTTTTGGGCTGAGAATACATGCAATTTATTTTAAACGCGATAAGACACAAGTACATACTAAATTCTACACTGAGTTAAACCGAAAATCCCTTAGCTTTGGTAACTAGTAGCTGCCAGTACATAGGATATGGACTGGTGGGCGTGAATAATTGTATATGGATCCATAGGGCTTGACATCCCCGTCCGAGCTAGAGCGCTAGCCTTTTAACAGACGTATGTTATTTGAGTTTAAGACACGTTGGTTTGCGTGTATTAAAACGAATGGGGTAATTATCACTATAGCGTTAAGTTTAGTTGCCAGGGTGCTCTGTTACGTAGAATCTATTAACTTTTGATGAAATCTTGTGGTCTATCTTTATATATGTTTATGACTCGAGCAATTAAACCTATAACTCACCAACATTCGTGTTGACTTTTTAGCATGTTTTATTCTCAGGTTCTTAGAATGCTTCCGCTGTGATGTGCTTGTTGCCTGCATGGAGTCTCTCATGCTTTGTACAAAGTTTATTGCATTCAAAATAAAACTGCGTTGTGTAATAAATAATTGGACTGTGATGTCAACCTGTAAATTAAAGACTTATGTATTTCGGGGTTTTGCTTATACCTAAGCACTTGCCCACATGTTTATAACTTTCTATGTTTAGAAAGTTACTTATTTTAATGAATGCAATATTTTATCAAAACGTATCATATAGAGGTCAAAACCTCACTGTGGAATCAATGATTAACGTGCCGCGTCAATAGCGATTTTGACGGGTCGTTACAAATATCTCATAAAATTACAAAAATATGAGTAATCATTCATGACTTATTTACATGAAAACAAAATTACATATCCTTTATATCTAATCCATACACCAACGACCAAAAACACCTACAAACACTTTCATTCTTCAATTTTCTTCATCTAATTGATCTCTCTCAAGTTCTATCTTCAAGTTCTAAGTGTTCTTCATAAATTCCAAAAGTTCTAGTTTCATAAAATCAAGAATACTTCCAAGATTGCAAGTTTACTTCCAAGTTTTCTAAATCCATTCCAAGTAATCATCCAAGATTAAGAAACCTTTGTTACTTACAGTAGGTTATCTTTCTAATACAAGGTAATAATCATATTCAAACTTTAATTCAATTTCTATAACTATAACAATCTTATTTCGAGTGGAAATCTTACTTGAAATTGTTTTCGTGTCATGATTCTGCTTCAAGAACTTTCAAGCCATCCAAGGATCCTTTGAAGCTAGATCTATTTTTTTCATTTCTAGTAGATTTATCCAAGGAACTTGATGTAGTAATGATGTTCATAACATCATTCGATTCATACATATAAAGCTATCTTATTCGAAGGTTTAAACTTGTAATCACTAGAACATAGTTTAGTTAATTCTAAACTTGTTCGCAAATAAAAGTTAATCCTTCTAACTTGACTTTTAAAATCAACTAAACACATGTTCTATATCTATATGATATGCTAACTTAATGATTTAAAACCTGAAAACACGAAAAACACCGTAAAACCGGATTTACGCCGTCGTAGTAACACCGCGGGCTGTTTTGGGTTAGTTAATTAAAACCTATGATAAACTTTGATTTAAAAGTTGTTATTCTGGGAAAATGATTTTTATTATGAACATGAAACTATATCCAAAAATTATGGTTAAACTCAAAGTGGAAGTATGTTTTCTAAAATAGTCATCTAGACGTCGTTCTTTCGACTGAAATGACTACCTTTACAAAAATGACTTGTAACTTATTTTTTCGACTATAAACCTATACTTTTTCTGTTTAGATTCATAAAATAGAGTTCAATATGAAACCATAGCAATTTGATTCACTCAAAACGGATTTAAAATGAAGAAGTTATGGGTAAAACAAGATTGGATAATTTTTCTCATTTTAGCTACGTGAAAATTGGTAACAAATCTATTCCAACCATAACTTAATCAACTTATATTGTATATTATGTAATCTTGAGATACCATAGACACGTATACAATGTTTCGACCTATCATGTCGACACATCTATATATATTTCGGAACAACCATAGACACTCTATATGTGAATGTTGGAGTTAGCTATACAGGGTTGAGGTTGATTCCAAAATATATATAGTTTGAGTTGTGATGAATACTGAGATACGTATACACTGGGTCGTGGATTGATTCAAGATAATATTTATCGATTTATTTCTGTACATCTAACTGTGGACAACTAGTTGTAGGTTACTAACGAGGACAGCTGACTTAATAAACTTAAAACATCAAAATATATTAAAAGTGTTGTAAATATATTTTGAACATACTTTGATATATATGTATATATTGTTATAGGTTCGTGAATCAACCAGTGGCCAAGTCTTACTTCCCGACGAAGTAAAAATCTGTGAAAGTGAGTTATAGTCCCACTTTTAAAATCTAATATTTTTGGGATGAGAATACATGCAGGTTTTATAAATGATTTACAAAATAGACACAAGTACGTGAAACTACATTCTATTGTTGAATTATCGAAATCGAATATGCTCCCTTTTATTAAGTCTGAGAATTAGGGAACAGACACCCTAATTGACGCGAATCCTAAAGATAGATCTATTGGGCCTAACAAACCCCATCCAAAGTACCGGATGCTTTAGTACTTCGAAATTTATATCATATCCGAAGGGTGTCCCGGAATGATGGGGATATTCTTATATATGCATCTTGTTAATGTCGGTTACCAGGTGTTCACCATATGAATGATTTTTATCTCTATGTATGGGATGTGTATTGAAATATGAAATCTTGTGGTCTATTGTTACGATTTGATATATATAGGTTAAACCTATAACTCACCAACATTTTTGTTGACGTTTAAAGCATGTTTATTCTCAGGTAAATACTAAGAGCTTCCGCTATTGCATACTAAAATAAGGACAAGATTTGGAGTCCATGTTTGTATGATATTGTGTAAAAACTGCATTCAAGAAACTGATTTCGATGTAACATATTTGTATTGTAAACCATTATGTAATGGTCGTGTGTAAACAGGATATTTTAGATTATCATTATTTGATAATCTACGTAAAGCTTTTTAAACCTTTATTTATGAAATAAAGGTTATGGTTTGTTTTAAAAATGAATGCAGTCTTTGAAAAATGTCTCATATAGAGGTCAAAACCTCGCAACAAAATCAATTAATATGGAACGTTTTTAATCAATAAGAACGGGACATTTCAGTTGGTATCCGAGCGTTAGTCTTAGAGAACCAGAAAATTTGCATTAGTGTGTCTTATCGAGTTTGTTAGGATGCATTAGTGAGTCTGGACTTCGACCGTGTTTTCTTTAAAAATGATTGCTTAACATTTTTGTTGGAAACTATATATTATTAACATGTATATATTATGTGATATATTAATCTCTTAACATGTTTGATATTGTGTGATAGATGTCTACCTCTAGCACAAATCCCATTGACTCACCTAATAATAATGAAGAGTTGAATATATATTGGACTGATTCACAAGTTCCCGAAGAAGAACCGGAAGAAGAATCAGAACCGGAAGAAGAATCAGAACCGAAAGAGGAGGAACCGGAGGAGGAAATAGAACCGGTGGGGGAAATAATAAAACGGTTAAGTAAAAGAAAATCCTCAACCAACCGACCAAGGTTAATTATGGTCAATGGTGTTTCCGCCAAGGAAGCAAAATATTGGGAGGATTACCAATTCTCCGATGAATCGGATTCCGACGAGAATTCCGATGATGTTATAGAAATTACCCCAACTGAATTTAAAAAGGCAAAAGAAAATAATAAGGGAAAGGGCATAAAAATAGAGAAATCTAATTCCAACCCCGATGAACTTTATATGTATCGTCAACCCCCGAAGCCCTTAAGTTGTAACAATGACCCGGGAACCTCTAAACCACCAGGTTTTTCTAAATCGTTGTGAAAAACGACAGCTCGTATTAGGGGAACATCATATATCCCTATAAACTTAGCAAAACGAACCAAAACCAAAGAAGAAGAAACGAGCGAGTCGGAATAAGATAGTTGTATTCGTGTGGTGTAATATATGTAATATAGTGTGCTTATGCTTTATGATATATGTAAAAATTGCTTGTATTAATAAGTATTTTTTTTTATGAATCTAACTCTTGTCTATTTTACAGTATAAAAACACAAAATGGATAGACAACCCAATATTTTAAGAGACCTACCCGGAGACATGATTGATGAAATCTTGTCTAGAGTCGGTCAGAATTCTTCGGCACAACTATTTACGGCGAAATCAGTTTGTAAGACATTCGAAGAACGTTCCAAGAATGTCTTGGTTTATAAGAGACTTTCGTTTGAAAGATGGGGGATATCACATTGGGAAACCTATAAGTTACGATGTGTTTACTTTGACGCATATATTGCGGGGAACCCAAATGCTATTTTACGCAACGGGTTAAGAAATTATTTTGATTCAATGTATCCGAATATAGGACTTCATGATTTAGAAAAAGCGGCTAACATGCAACATAAAGAAGCATACTATGCTTACGGGTTAGTAATGTTCGCTTCTCACCAAAGTGAGAAAAAGAACATCGGGCTACAACTATTAAACAAAACATTCCCACAAGTGACGGAGTCGGTAATTGGGGTAAGAAATGAGGTTTTTAGGTTATTACGAGACTGTTGGTCATTACGTAACCCTCGTCCCTTTGACGACGTTACAACACGCTGTCTTATCAACGGCCATAACGGTTATGTTCCACAAGACCAAGGATGGGAAGTAGTCCTAGTAAAACCAGAATGCATGACTTGTTTCTGGACGTATGAATTACGTGTCTTTATTGCCTTTGCTGAACGACTTATGTACTAGCTAGAATTATCTTCACAACTATCTTGTATCAAAGTTATTGTGTGCTATATTTCATGCTTTATGTAAAATAAGCGGTATTGTAAGTTTGTAAAATATTGTATAAAAGTTTGAACGCGAAATATTATTATAATCAATTTTTCATATAGAATTGTAGTAGTTGAATTGTATATTAGCTACTAAGTATGAACTTAATGGGTAGGTACTACCCGAATTTAAACTTATAAAATGCTAATATGAAGAAAAAGCTTTTATAAATGAGTTCATATTATGCTACGAAAAACTATTAACTACTATTAATATTCTGTATGATTAACTTGTTCCATTTGACTATTTTGAAGGAAATGGCACCGACTACTCGACATACCGTGAATATGAATGAAGAGGAATTCCGTACTTTTCTAGCTTCAAACATAGCCGCAGTACAGGCTGCGCTACATACCAACAATAACCTTGGATCTAGCAGTACAGGAAATCGTGTAGGATGTACCTACAAAGAATTCACTGCCTGCAAACCTTTGGAATTTGATGGAACCGAAGGACCGATCGGATTGAAACGGTGGACCGAGAAGGTCGAATCGGTGTTTGCCATAAGTAAGTGTACTGAAGAGGACAAAGTGAAGTACGCTACGCATACCTTCACAGGTTCTGCGTTAACATGGTGGAATACCTATCTAGAGCAAGTGGGACAAGATGATGCGTACGCACTACCTTGGTCAGCATTCAAGCACTTGATGAACGAGAAGTACCGTCCCAGAACCGAGGTTAATAAGATCAAGACAGAACTTATAGGGTTACGAGCCCAAGGATTTGATATTACCACGTACGAAAGAGGATTCACAGAATTGTGTCTATTATGTCCGGGAGCGTTCGAAGATGAGGAAGAGAAGATCGACGCGTTTGTGAAAGGATTACCGGAAAGAATCCAAGAAGATATAAGTTCACATGAGCCCGCCTCCATACAACAGGCATGTAGAATGGCTCACAAACTAGTGAACCAGATTGAGGAAAGAATTAAAGAACAAACGACTGAAGAGGCCAATGTGAAGCAAGTCAAAAGAAAGTGGGAGGAAAACGGTGATAAGAATCACCAATACAACAACAACAGCAATTACAATAATAATCGCAACAATTATCCCAACAATCGCAACATCAATCGCAACTACAACAAACGGCCCAACAACAACAACAACAACAACAACAACAACAGCAGCAGCAGCAACTACAACAATCATCCCAACAACAATAACAACCGCAACAACAACAACAATCAGAAGCAGCTATGCCAAAGGTGTGAAAAGTATCACTCGGGGTTCTGCACCAAATTTTGCAACAAGTGTAAAAGAAATGGTCATAGCGCGGCGAAGTGTGAGGTCTACGGACCAGGGGTTAACAGAACGAAAGGAACAAATGGTGTCGGAACGAGTAATGGAGGAGCAAGTAGTGTCGGAGCAAGTTATGCCAATGTAGTATGTTATAAATGTGGAAAACCAGGCCACATTATTAGAAATTGCCCGAACCAGGAGAACACGAATGGACAAGGCCGTAGAAGAGTTTTCAATATTAATGCGGCAGAGGCACAGGAAGACCCGGAGCTTGTTACGGGTACGTTTCTTATTGACAATAAATCTGCCTACGTTTTATTTGATTCGGGTGCGGATAGAATCTATATGAGTAGAGATTTTTGTGCTAAATTAAGTTGTCCATTGACGCCGTTGGATAGTAAATTTTTACTCGAATTAACAAACGGTAAATTAATTTCAGAAGATAATATATGCCGGAATCGAGAAATTAAACTGGGTAGCGAAATATTTAAGATTGATTCGATACCAGTAGAGTTAGGGAGTTTTGATGTAATAGTTGGCATGGACTGGCTGAAGAAGGTGAAAGCAGAGATCGTATGTTATAAAAATGCAATTCGCATTGTACGAGAAGAAGGAGAACCCTTAATGGTGTACGGAGAAAAGGGCAACACGAAGCTACATCTTATTAGTAATTTGAAGGCACAAAAACTAATAAGAAAAGGTTGCTATGCTGTTCTAGCACACGTCGAGAAAGTACAAACCGAAGAAAAGAGCATCAATGATGTTCCCGTCGCAAAAGAATTTCCCGATGTATTTCCGAAAGAATTACCGGGACTACCTCCACATCGATCTGTTGAATTTCAAATAGATCTTGTACCAGGAGCTGCACCAATAGCTCGTGCTCCTTATAGACTCGCACCCAGCGAGATGAAAGAACTGCAAAGCCAACTGCAAGAACTATTAGAACGTGGTTTCATTCGACCAAGCACATCACCATGGGGAGCTCCTGTTTTGTTTGTCAAGAAGAAGGATGGTACATTTAGGTTGTGTATTGACTACAGAGAATTGAACAAACTTACCATCAAAAACCGTTATCCACTGCCGAGAATTGACGACTTATTTGATCAACTACAAGGCTCGTCGGTTTATTCGAAGATCGATTTACATTCTGGATATCATCAAATGCGAGTAAAGGAGGATGATATTCCAAAAACTGCTTTTAGGACGCGTTATGGTCATTACGAGTTTATGGTTATGCCGTTTGGATTGACTAACGCACCAGCTGTGTTCATGGACCTTATGAATCGAGTGTGTGGGCCATATCTTGACAAGTTTGTCATTGTTTTCATCGATGACATACTTATTTACTCAAAGAATGATCAAGAGCACGAAGAACATTTGATAAAAGTGCTAGAAGTATTGAGGAAAGAAAAACTGTACGCTAAGTTTTCAAAGTGTGCATTTTGGTTGGAAGAAGTTCAATTCCTCGGTCACACAGTGAACAAAGAAGGTATCCAGGTGGACCCGGCAAAGATCGAATCCGTTGAAAAGTGGGAAACCCCAAAAACTCCGAAGCATATACGTCAATTTTTAGGATTGGCTGGTTACTACAGAAGATTCATCCAAGATTTCTCCAAAATAGCAAAACCCTTGACTACATTAATGCATAAAGGGAAGAAATTTGAATGGAAGGATGAACAATAGAAGGTGTTTCAATTATTGAAGAAAAAGCTAACTACGACACCTATATTGTCATTGCCTGAAGGGAATGATGATTTTGTGATATATTGTGACGCATCAAAGCAAGGTCTCGGTTGTGTATTAATGCAACGGACGAAGGTGATTGCTTATGCGTCTAGACAATTGAAGATTCACGAGCAAAATTATACGGCGCATGATTTGGAATTAGGCGCGGTTGTTTTTAGATTAAAGACTTGGAGGCACTACTTATATGGGGTCAAAAGTATTATATATACCGACCACAAAAGTCTTCAACACATATTTAATCAGAAACAACTGAATATGAGGCAGCGTAGGTGGATTGAATTGTTGAATGATTACGACTTTGAGATTCGTTACCACCCGGGGAAGGCAAATGTGGTAGCCGACGCCTTGAGCAGAAAGGACAGAGAACCCATTCGAGTAAAATCTATGAATATAATGATTCACACTAACCTTACTACTCAAATAAAGGAGGCGCAACAAGGAGTTTTAAAAGAGGGAAATTTAAAGGATGAAATACCCAAAGGATCAGAGAAGCATCTTAATATTCGGAAAGACGGAACCCGGTATATGGCTGAAAGAATTTGGGTACCAAAATTTGGAGATATGAGAGAAATGGTACTTAGAGAAGCTCATAAAACCAGATACTCAATACATCCTGGAACGGGGAATATGTACAAGGATATTAAGAAACATTTTTGGTGGCCAGGTATGAAAGCCGATATTGCTAAATATGTAGGAGAATGTTTAACGTGTTCTAAGGTCAAAGCTGAACATCAGAAACCATCAGGTCTACTACAATAACCTGAAATCCCGGAATGGAAATGGGAAAACATTACCATGGATTTCATTACTAAATTGCCAAGGACTGCAAGTGGTTATGATACTATTTGGGTAATAGTTGATCGTCTCACCAAGTCAGCACACTTCCTGCCAATAAGAGAAGATGACAAGATGGAGAAGTTAGCACGACTGTATTTGAAGAAAGTCGTCTCCAAACATGGAATACCAATCTCTATTATCTCTGATAGGGATGGCAGATTTATTTCAAGATTCTGGCAGACATTACAGCAAGCATTGGGAACTCGTCTAGACATGAGTACTGCCTATCATCCACAAACTGATGGGCAGAGCGAAAGGACGATACAAACGCTTGAAGACATGCTACGAGCTTGTGTTATTGATTTCGGAAACAGTTAGGATCGACATCTACCGTTAGCAGAATTTTCCTACAACAACAGCTACCATTTAAGCATTGAGATGGCGCTGTTTGAAGCACTTTATGGTAGAAAGTGCAGGTCTCCGATTTGTTGGAGTGAAGTGGGGGATAGACAGATTACAGGTCCGGAGATAATACAAGAAATTACCGATAAAATCATCCAAATTCAACAAAGATTGAAAACCGCCCAGAGTCGACAAAAGAGCTACGCGGACAGTAAAAGAAAAGATATAGAGTTTGAAATTGAAGAAATGGTCATGCTTAAGGTTTCACCTTGGAAAGGCGTTGTTCGATTTGGTAAACGGGGGAAACTAAATCCAAGGTACATTGGACCATTCAAGATTATAGATCGTGTCGGACCAGTAGCTTACCAACTGGAGCTACCTCAACAACTCGCTGCTGTACATAACACTTTCCACGTCTCAAATTTGAAGATATGTTTTGCTAAAGAAGATCTCACTATTCCGTTGGACGAAATCCAAATCAATGAAAAACTTCAATTCATTGAAGAACCCGTCGAAATAATGGATCGTGAGGTTAAGAGACTTAAACAAAATAAGATACTGATTGTTAAGGTTCGATGGAATGCTCGTAGAGGACCCGAGTTCACCTGGGAGCGTGAAGATCAGATGAAGAAGAAATACCCGCATTTATTTCCAGAAGATACGTCAACACCTCCAACTGCTTAAAATTTCGGGACGAAATTTATTTAACGGGTAGGTACTGTAGTGACCCGAACTTTTCCATGTTTATATATATCTTAAATGAAATTGTTATTCACATGATTAAGTGTTTCCAACATGTTAAGCAATAAAACTTGTTAAGACTTGATTAATTGAAATAGGTTTCATATAGACAATTGACCACCCAAGTTGACCGGTGATTCACGAACGTTAAAACTTGTAAAAACTATACGATGACATATATATGGTTATATATATATAGTTAACATGATTTTATTATAAGTATGTATCTCATTAGGTATTTTAACAATGAGTTATATACATAAAAATGAGACTATTAATTTAAGAAACTCGAAAACGATATATATAACGATTATCATTATAACAACGTCTTACTAGGTACATATGAATCATATTAAGATATTGATACACTTGGTTAATTATGTTAAATGATAAGTAAATATATTATTAAGTGTATTAACAATGAAATACATATGTAAAAATAAGACTACTAACTTAATGATTTCGAAACGAGACATATATGTAACGATTATCGTTGTAACGACATTTAACTGTATATATATCATACTAAGATATATTATATATCATAATATCATGATAATATAACAATTTAACATCTCATTTGTTATAATAAACAATGGGTTAACAACATTCAACAAGATCGTTAACCTAAAGGTTTCAAAATAACATTTACATGTAACGACTAACGATGACTTAACGACTCAGTTAAAATGTATATACATGTAGTGTTTTAATATGTATTCATACACTTTTTAAAGACTTCAAGACACTTATCAAAATACTTCTACTTAACAAAAATGCTTACAATTACATCCTCGTTCAGTTTCATCAACAATTCTACTCGTATGCACCCGTATTCGTACTCGTACAATACACAGCTTTTAGATGTATGTACTATTGGTATATACACTCCAATGATCAGCTCTTAGCAGCCCATGTGAGTCACCTGACACATGTGAGAACCATCATTTGGCAACTAGCATGAAATATCTCATAAAATTACAAAAATATGAGTAATCATTCATGACTTATTTACATGAAAACAAAATTACATATCCTTTATATCTAATCCATACACCAACGACTAAAAACACCTACAAACACTTTCATTCTTCAATTTTCTTCATCTAATTGATCTCTCTCAAGTTCTATCTTCAAGTTCTAAGTGTTCTTCATAAATTCCAAAAGTTCTAGTTTCATAAAATCAAGAATACTTCCAAGATTGCAAGTTTACTTCCAAGTTTTCTAAATCCATTCCAAGTAATCATCCAAGATCAAGAAACCTTTGTTACTTACAGTAGGTTATCTTTCTAATACAAGGTAATAATTATATTCAAACTTTAATTCAATTTCTATAACTATAACAATCTTATTTCGAGTGGAAATCTTACTTGAAATTGTTTTCGTGTCATGATTCTGCTTCAAGAACTTTAAAGCCATCCAAGGATCCTTTGAAGCTAGATCTATTTTTCTCATTTCTAGTAGGTTTATCCAAGGAACTTGAGGTAGTAATGATGTTCATAACATCATTCGATTCATACATATAAAGCTATCTTATTCGAAGGTTTAAACTTGTAATCACTAGAACATAGTTTAGTTAATTCTAAACTTGTTCGCAAATAAAAGTTAATCCTTCTAACTTGAATTTTAAAATCAACTAAACACATGTTCTATATCTATATGATATGCTAACTTAATGATTTAAAACCTGGAAACACGAAAAACACCGTAAAACCGGATTTACGCCGTCGTAGTAACACCGCGGGCTGTTTTGGGTTAGTTAATTAAAAACTATGATAAACTTTGATTTAAAAGTTGTTATTCTGGGAAAATGATTTTTATTATGAACATGAAACTATATCCAATAATTATGGTTAAACTCAAAGTGGAAGTATGTTTTCTAAAATGGTCATTTAGACGTCGTTCTTTCGACTGAAATGACTACCTTTACAAAAATGACTTGTAACTTATTTTTCCGACTATAAACCTATACTTTTTCTGTTTAGATTCATAAAATAGAGTTCAATATGAAACCATAGCAATTTGATTCACTCAAAACGGATTTAAAATGAAGAAGTTATGGGTAAAACAAGATTGGATAATTTTTCTCATTTTAGCTACGTGAAAATTGGTAACAAATCTATTCCAACCATAACTTAATCAACTTGTATTGTATATTATGTAATCTTGAGATACCATAGACACGTATACAATGTTTCAACCTATCATGTCAACACATCTATATATATTTCGGAACAACCATAGACACTCTATATGTGAATGTTGGAGTTAGCTATACAGGGTTGAGGTTGATTCCAAAATATATAGTTTGAGTTGTGATCAATACTGAGATACGTATACACTGGGTCGTGAATTGATTCAAGATAATATTTATCGATTTATTTCTGTACATCTAACTGTGGACAACTAGTTGTAGGTTACTAACGAGGACAGCTGACTTAATAAACTTAAAACATCAAAATATATTAAAAGTGTTGTAAATATATTTTGAACATACTTTGATATATATGTATATATTGTTATAGGTTCGTGAATCAACCAGTGGCCAAGTCTTACTTCCCGACGAAGTAAAAATATGTGAAAGTGAGTTATAGTCCCACTTTTAAAATCTAATATTTTTGGGATGAGAATACATGCAGGTTTTATAAATGATTTACAAAATAGACACAAGTACGTGAAACTACATTCTATGGTTGAATTATCGAAATCGAATATGCCCCTTTTTATTAAGTCTGGTAATCTAAGAATTAGGGAACAGACACCCTAATTAACGCGAATCCTAAAGATAGATCTATTGGGCCTAACAAACCCCATCCAAAGTACCGGATGCTTTAGTACTTCGAAATTTATATCATATCCGAAGGGTGTCCCGAAATGATGGGGATATTCTTATATATGCATCTTGTTAATGTCGGTTACCAGGTGTTCACCATATGAATGATTTTTATCTCTATGTATGGGATGTGTATTGAAATATGAAATCTTGTGGTCTATTGTTACGATTTGATATATATAGGTTAAACCTATAACTCACCAACATTTTTGTTGATGTTTAAAGCATGTTTATTCTCAGGTGAATACTAAGAGCTTCCGCTGTTGCATACTAAAATAAGGACAAGATTTGGAGTCCATGTTTGTATGATATTGTATAAAAACTGCATTCAAGAAACTGATTTCGATGTAACAAATTTGTATTGTAAACCATTATGTAATAGTCGTGTGTAAACAGGATATTTTAGATTATCATTATTTGATAATCTACGTAAAGCTTTTTAAACCTTTATTTATGAAATAAAGGTTATGGTTTGTTTTAAAAATGAATGCAGTCTTTGAAAAATGTCTCATATAGGGGTCAAAACCTCGCAACGAAATCAATTAATATGGAACGTTTTTAATCAATAAGAACGGGACATTTCAGACTTACTACTTGCGTACTTTCATTACCGACTTTACTGCTTTTATCACTGTGAGTTATGGCATCCCTTTTTACTTTAACTATTTTGGGACTGAGAATACATGCGCTTTTACATTTTACATACTAGGCACGATTACTTAAACTTTATATGTGTGTGGGTTATACAACGGCATAAACATTCCCCTTAGCACGGTAACGTTTAGTCATTGGTTTTGAACCGGTGAACGCGAATCTTAGATATGGATCCATAGGGTTTGACATCCCCACTCGGGCTAGTCGCACTAGCATTTAACGGGTGTTTAATACTTCGTGAACATACGCACTCGCCAAGTGTACTTTCAGGGGGTTATAAACGTTAAGTCTAGTTACTGGGTGCCCACGGTTATACATATACTTTTCATACTGTTTTGTTACACTGAAATCTCGTGGCCTACCTTACGTTACTGTTACAACTTAAACTATAGCTCACTAACATTCATGTTAACCTTTTAAGCGTGTATTTCTCAGGTGCCTAGAGGTTTCTTGCTTCCGCTGTTAGATTTGTTGTCTTGCTGTTAAGGACCTACTGTATTAGTTATCCGCTGCATTGCTAGAGATGTCTCATTCATGGAACTTTTCTTTTGCATTCGTAGTTTATGTTAATTTCAAACAATGGCTTTGTAACGACCTTAGGGTCAAATAATTATGTTTATGCTCCTATTCGTAGGATGCGATCTATCTTTTGTAAAACACTATGTATTTATGAATGCAAACTGGTTTTCAAACAGCATGTAGTATTCAACCGTGTAAATATCCTGTTGTTGACGAATTGCACACGATGGTTTTGTACGGGCGTCACATTTGGTATCAGAGCATTGGTTGTAGGGAATTAGGTTGCATTAGTGAGTTTAGACCGGACCGAGTAGGATTCACTAATAGGACTAATCTATAACTTGCTAGTTTACTTGTTTCTGCAAGACTTACTGCATGCTACTGCTTACTTTTACTGCTATGTGATCTTACTGCATGCTATTGCTTATCTTCACTGCCATGCGAACTTGTTGTATGCTTATTTCCGCTATTGCATGATTACTATCTGCTTTCACATGTTATTTCTGTTTAGCACTGTTATTATTACTGCCATGTTAGGTTGCTGTAGTGCCTAATACGTGCTTGCTTTATGACTTACTGACATGGAAAATTTATTTTTCCTTGTTCAGATGTCGGATATTCCACCTGTCATCATTTTGGGCAGCGATTCAGACTCTTCAGCCACTTCAGTTACCACTGTTGCCGATCCTCCGATCCCGTCGGCGACACCCACCAGTGACCCCGGCGCTTCATCCTTTGGAACCAGCAGCCATACGCCTGCCCCAGTGGTTACCTCAGGCGGAGCCCAGGACCCCCCCGGAGATTCCAGTTCTACTTGCCCCAGGACCCTCGGAGCCACAGCCCCGCTCCGGTGGTGTTGTGATTCCAGGAGAATACGGGGATGTTCCGTTCCGTAATGAGCATAACCATTGGTGCCGACACCTTCCTGATGGATGTGTCATACCGATCCCACCTTTCAGATACCGAATCATGACTACCGGCCGCCGAGCGCCGCCACCTCTAGCTTTTTTCGACGATTCATCATCCGACGACTCATCCACAGATGACTCTAGTGACAATAACTCCGAAGAGGAGGACCCTGATGATCCACCTGTACAGCCACCCTCCACCCCGCCGCAGAAGCGGTACCGTTTCGATGGCACCGTTATTCCGGGAATCAACGGAGGTCGAGCGTTCACTAACGCACATGGTCAGCGTCGTAGGGTTACCGCCCGTAAGTGGGTTATGCCTTACCCTGCTGATCCTTTCGTGCGTAAGCCTTACCGCTTTGCAGCCTCTACTTCTGGAGCCGGATCATCTGCACCACCGGTACCACCTGCACCAGCCGCACCGCCTGCTCTGCCAGCCCCTCCCTCTGTCGAGGAACTGGCGAGGGAAGTGGAGATCCTCTATGCTCGGGTAACTGAGCTCGAGGATCAGATGTCCCACGTAATGGACATCCTTTACCCACCGTCTCCATAGGGCTTTGTAGTAGATTTCATTATGTAATCTCGTATGTAGTTCATGTTTTACTTATGTATTGTACGAACCTAAGCGAATGTATGCAACTCTTTATTAATGAATGGAACTTTGTATTGTTTAATTCTTGCACAGTGTTCTATTTACGTTACTGTATGTTGGTTTTGCGGTATTTGTACCTGGTTGCGTTACTTAATTGGCATGCATTGTGTTATTCCCCTGTTTACCATATACTACATTATTACATATTAAATGCTGGATTTTGACTTAAGTCAAAATTTCTGACTAGAAGAGCAATGGCAAATAGACGAGCAGCACCCACAGTAGCCCAAATTGAGGAAATAATTGCGGAACGAGTAGCCGCAGCCATAGCGAATGCTATTCCCATAGCCTCACCGGTTAACCAGAACGTCCAGAATGGTTGCACTTACAAAGAGTTCCAAAGCTGCAAGCCCCACAACTTTAGTGGCACTGAGGGGCTAGTTGGTTTGACTAGGTGGTTTGAGAAATTAGAAGCTGTGTTCCACGTCAGCAACTGCTCAGAGGCGAAAAAACCAAGTATGCCTCATGTACGCTGTCAGGCGGTGCCCTAACTTGGTGGAACACACTGACTCAATCTAAGGGTATTGATGAGGCTTATGCCATCCCGTGGGAAGAATTCAAGGGGGCCATGATCGAAGAGTACTGCCCCAGGATAGAAATACAAAAGATGGAGGCTGAGTTCTGGGAGTTAAAGCTTGTGGGCAACGATCTTGATGGTTACAACCGTAGGTATCTGGAATTAGTGCTGATGTGTCCCACGATGGTCACCCCGAAATTTAAAAGAATGGAACGCTACTTGTGGGGACTTCCCAAGTCCATTCAAGGAAATGTCACCTCTTCTAATCCACCCAACGTCCCGGCAGCTATGCGAATGGCGCATACCCTTATGAACCAAATTATCAGCAAAGAACCAGAGAAGGGTAAATCCGGATCAGGAGCCAGTGGTGAGAAGCGTAAGTGGGACTACAACAACAAGGGGAGAACCTATGATAAACCCCCGCTAAGAGGCCTAACGACGGAAGGAACCCCAACGCGAACACTAGCTCGAACCCCAACTACAAGGGTACTCTAACGCAGTGCAAGAGGTGCTACAAGCACCATATCGGGTACTGTAATGCGGTCTGTGAAAAGTGCAACAGGATCGGGCACGTTGGCAAGAACTGCAAGATTCCCATTCCAGCTGTGAGGACAAACCAAAATGGGCCAAGGAAATGCTATGAGTGTGGACAGCAGGGCCACTTTAGGAATGATTGCCCCAATAAAAAGAAGAACGGCGGACCATCGCGTGGTAGAGCTTTCAACGTTAATGCAAGGGATGCACGTGAGAACCCCGACTTGGTTGCAGGTATATTCACTATCAACAATCTATTAGCCTCTGTTCTATTTGATACTGGTGCCGATAGAAGCTATGTCTGTAGAAACTTTTGCTCTAAGATAGATTGGACATTAGTGCCTTTAGAGGAGAATATGCTAGTTGAGGTAGCCAATGGGAAACTTGAGAAGGTTGACCAAATTGGCCGAGGAGCTATTATTAACATAGCTGGAGTGGATTTCGAAATTGACTTGATACCCATCAAATTGGGAAGCTTTGACGTGATTGTCGGCATGGACTGGTTGACTAAAGTAAGGGCCGATATTATCTGTGGAGATAAAACTCTTCGTATACCACAAGGAGACGGTGAGCCATTGACTATTTACAGAGAGAGATGTAGCTCGAAGCTGAACCTCATTAGTTGTATGAAAGCACAGAAGATCATGAAGAAAGGACGTCTTGCTGTTTTAGCACACGTGAAGGCTTTAGAAACAGAAAAGAATAGCGTGAATGATGTACGGATCATGAATGAATTCCCCGACGTCTTTCTGGAAGAACTGCCTGGATTACCGCCACCCAGAGCAATGGAGTTCCAGATCGATCTAGTGCCGGGAGCTGCACCCGTAGCTCGCACACCTTATCGACTAGCACCTTCTGAACTACAAGAGTTGCAGAGTCAACTGCAGGAATTACTCGACAGAGGGTTTATCCAACTGAGCTCGTCACCTTGGGGCGCACCTGTTTTATTCGTGAAGAAGAAGGACGGATCCTTCCGCATGTGGATCGACTACCGCGAACTCAACATATTGACGATCAAGAATCGATATCCTCTTCCCCGAATTGACGATCTTTTTGATCAGCTGCAAGGATCAAGCATTTACTCTAAGATCGATTTGCGATCCGGTTATCACCAGTTGAGGGTGAAAGAGAGTGATGTGATGAAGACTGCGTTTAGAACCCGCTATGGTCACTACGAGTTTCTCGTGATGCCGTTCGGATTAACTAACGCACCAGCCGTGTTCATGGACCTCATGAATCGTGTCTGCAAGCCTTATCTAGATAAATTCATTATCGTCTTCATAGATGATATCCTCATCTACTCCAAGAGCGAAGAAGAACATAAGCAACATCTTCGGTTAGTGCTTGAACTCTTGAGATGAGAGCAGCTTTATGCCAAATTCTCCAAGTGTGAATTTTGGCTGAAGGAAGTCCAATTTCTGGGTCATATTGTGAGTGATCAAGGTATCAAAGTTGATCCTGCCAAGATTGAAGCTATCAGCAAGTGGGAGACACCCACTACTCCAACTCACATCCGCCAATTTCTAGGTCTTGCCGGTTACTACAGAAGGTTTATTGAAGGTTTTTCACTGATTGCGCGTCCTTTGACCGCACTGACTCACAAAGGAAAGAAGTTTCATATGGGAAACCGAATAAGAAGCAGCATTTCAAACCCTGAAGCAGAAGTTAACTACCGCACCTGTCTTATCTCTTCTCGAAGGCAGTGATGACTTCGTTGTGTACTGCGATGCTTCGAAGAATGGTTTTGGTTGTGTATTGATGCAAAGAACGAAGGTCATTGCTTATGCATCTCGTCAGGTGAAGATTCATGAGCGAAACTACACTACTCATGATCTCGAACTCGGAGCCGTTGTCTTCGCATTGAAGCTATGGAGACACTATCTTTATAGGACAAAGAGTACCATATTCACCGATCACAAAAGTCTCCAACACATCTTTGACCAGAAACACCTGAATATGAGACAACGACGATGGATTGAGATGCTGAACGACTATAATTGTGAACTTCGTTACCATCCTGGTAAGGCCAATGTTGTAGCCGACGCTTTAAGTCGAAAGGAGAGAACGGTACCTCTTCGTGTTCGGGCTCTGAACATCACCATCTATTCGAACCTCCATAGCCAGATCCGAGTAGCCCAAGAAGAGGCTCTCAAGGAGGAGAACATATCTCGTGAATACCTGAACATCCTGGTCTCTAAATTCGAGGTTAAGGAGTCTGGACTCCGATGTTATGCCGGAAGAATTTGGGTACCTCATTATGGAGATTTACGAAGCCTTATACTTGATGAAGCCCACAAGTTGAGATATTCGATTCATCCAGGAGCCGGAAAAATGTACCATGATCTTAAGGAACAGTATTGGTGGCCAAATCTTAAGAAGGATGTTACAACTTATGTTGGGAGGTGTTTGACTTGCTCGAAGGTTAAGGCTGAACATCAGAGGCCATCTGGATTACTCCAACAACCAGAAATCCCACAATGGAAATGGGAAGCAATTACGATGGATTTCATCATGAAGCTACCAAAAACGGTGGGCGGATACGATACAATCTGGGTTATCGTTGACCGTCTTACCAAATCTGCTCATTTCCTAGCAATGAAAGAAACAGATACAATGGAGAGACTTGCTCAACTATACATCAAAGAGGTTGTATCTTGTTATGGTGTGCCTCTATCAATTATCTCAGATCGCGATCCCCGTTTTGCTTCCAGATTCTGGCGTTCTTTGCAAGAAGCCTTGGGAACTCGTCTCGACATGAGCACCGCGTATCACCCCCAGACCGATGGTCAGAGCGAATGAACGATTCAGACTTTAGAGGACATGTTACGTGCCTGTGTTATTGACTTCAAAAAGTCTTGGGAAAGGCATCTTCCTTTAGCCGAATTCTCTTACAACAACAGTTATCATTCGAGTATTAAAGCCGCGCCTTTTGAAGCGTTGTATGGCCGCAAGTGCCGTTCTCCTATTTGTTGGGCCGAGTTGGGCGAAGTGCAAATCACCGGACCCGAGATAGTCCATGAAATGACGGAGAAGATTTCTCAGATTCAAGCGAGACTTAAGACGGCCCGCGATTGCCAAAAGAGTTATGCTGATCTTAAATGTAAAGACTTCGAATTCAATGTGGGTAACCGAGTAATGTTGAAGGTCGCACCTTGGAAAGGTGTAATTCGTTTTGGGAAGCGCGGAAAGTTGAACGCGCGATATGTTGGTCCTTTTGAAATTTTGGAACGTGTTGGACCCGTTGCTTATCGGCTGGATCTTCCAACTTAATTGAGTGCTGTTCATCCTACCTTCCATGTATCGAATTTAAAGAAGTGCCTTGCTCCACCGGAATTGTCATACCATTGGAAGAACTTATGATTGATGACAAACTCCACTTTGTGGAAGAACCTGTCGAAATTATGGACCGTGAGGTCAAAACCTTGAAACGCAATAGGATTCCGATCGTCCGAGTCCGATGGAATGCCAAGCGTGGACCTGAGTTTACCTGGGAGCGAGAGGATCAAATGAAGCAGAAGCATCCTCACCTTTTCCCAGCTCCTCCATCACCTTCAGCATAAATTTCGGGACGAAATTTTCAATAACAGGTGGGTAATGTAACGACCCGACTTTTTCGACTTGCTTTTATGCCTTGTATTTTAGCGAAACTGCGTATCTGTGCGTACTGTGTTATTTTATACTCTTGAAACTTGATATACGTGGTTTACTTCCAATTATATGTTAAAACGTTCCTTATAGTATGTAGGATACTTAACTTGTTCACCGGATGCTTTTATAACCGTTAGTGTTATTTAACGTTTCGAATAAACCGCGGACTGCGCGCACGTTTGACTTTTGTCACAACCGAAATATTTGGGCAGCAAAATATTAATTATTATTTTATAATAATAATTACTTGGGCTTTTGGATGCTTAATTTTATTTATTTAATTGCTAAAGCCCAATAGTTAGTCTTGTTGGACTTTCCACCTTGTTGGGCTCAATCCCACCCTACTCTAGCTAGTGACCCAATTAATTAGCCCAAGTATTATTACTAGTGACCCATAATAAATAAATAAATAAATAATGAGCTATACTAGCATAATGGATAAGGATTATCAACCATGTCACATGTGATTCTAGCATAAGGACACACTTTAGACACCATTAGCCAAAAAGCAACAACTTGTCCCCCTCCCCCTCCCTCAAAATCATGGCCATATGGCCTTGGCCATGTCATCAATCCATGTCAATTTCCTTGCTTATAAATACTAGCCATTTACCTCTCATTCAATCACTTGCTCATTTGATTTTCACACACACTTGTTCTTTCTTTCTTCACTTTCTAGTATCTCTTGTAAGTTTTCTTTTTCTTCCTCTTTTCCTTATCATTTTCGTGTACCATCATCATCATTATATGAAGATCAAGTTCCATTTAGCTTTGATCTTGGTTACATCTTGTTGATTCAAGCATGAATCCTTCAAGAACATTGAAGATTCAAGCTTTCTAGCTTTGAATCTTCACCAACTTTGTAGATTTATCTTTCTTTTACTTTAATCTTGTTATTTTGTGATAAAGATTCAAACTTTTGTTTGTAATCTTCATGTATCTTCAAGATCCAAGCTTTATGCTTCAAGATCTTCAAGAACAATTAAGATGCAAGCTTTCTAGCTTGAATCTTCATATCTTTTTGTTAGATCTAAGTTCTTTTGCTTTGATCATGTTGTTTTGTGAAAAAGATTCAAACTTTTGTTTGTAATCTTCATGTATCTTCAAGATCCATGCTTTATGCTTCAAGATCTTCAAGAACACTCAAAGGTTCAAGCTTTCTAGCTTTGTAACCTTGTAACTTGTGTGAAATGGATCCAAGCTCTCTAGCTTAGGGTTCCATCACTTCATTTGACTTAGATCATGTTCATACTTGTTTGATTGATGTAAAGTTTGTAGCTTTGTTGTAAATAGGACTTGTAATTGTGTTAAGACTAAGGATATGATGTAACCTTGGTTCATCATCCATCTAAGACTCTTAAATGAGTTGTGTTACCACTTGGTCTTAACATATTGTGTATTGATGGTAGAATCTTGGTCAAAAGTGATGCTAAACTATCAACGAGTTGTACACTTGAAGCTACAAGCATCAAGGATGAGAACCGTGATGAGCATCAAGCACCAAGAACCCCACTGGAGCACTTGTCCACTGATTTTTGTATCTGATCAGACCACCTGTGCTACTGGGAAATTTATTTTCAGATAGTTCGGTTCGATTAGATGATTTTCCGTTTAGGCCTCATCTTAATCCGAGTTACGGTTTAGTATTTATGGCACTCCGAGAGTCACTACACCCTATTAACGTTGTGCTGAAATTTCTGACCTACTCGCATTTAAACCGTCGCCACGGTCAAGAGAAGACGAGTTAGGTTCTGAAAATTGGTCAGCTGTTAGGGGACTCATATACGGAGCCATAGCCACTGACTATGCGTCTTTTCGATTTACGTAGAGGTCGTAGCAGCTGACCGAAGTCAGCCTATTGTTTCGATCCTTATTCTCGTCGAACTTACTTAGCTTTTATGATGATGAATGATGATGATGATGACACTTAAACTTATTTTATGCACTATTAGAATTTATAAAGACAACCTACTAACCTAGTAACCCTTGATTTAGGTTGACGACCTTTCGGACCGACTTACTACTTGCGTACTTTCATTACCGACTTTACCGCTTTTATCACTGTGAGTTATATCATCCCTTTTTACTTTAACTATTTTGGGACTGAGAATACATGCGCTTTTACGTTTTACATACTAGGCATGAGTACTTAAACTTTATATGTGTGTGGGTTATACAACGGCATAAACATTCCCCTTAGCACGGTAACGTTTAGTCATTGGTTTTGAACCGGTGAACGCGAATCTTAGATATGGATCCATAGGGTTTGACATCCCCACTCGGGCTAGTCGCGCTAGCATTTAACGGGTGTTTAATACTTCGTGAACATACGCACTCGCCAAGTGTACTTTCAGGGGGTTATAAACGTTAAGTCTAGTTACCGGGTGCCCACGGTTATACATATACTTTTCATACTGTTTTGTTACACTGAAATATCGTGGCCTACCTTACGTTACTGTTACAACTTAAACTATAGCTCACCAACATTCATGTTGACCTTTTAAGCGTGTATTTCTCAGGTGCTGATAATGCTAAAAACGAACATATATTTCATAGCATTATTCCTCAAGAAAGACAAGCTTTTAGTTGCAATTGTTCTATTTACAAGTGATATTCGTTTAAATAATAAAAGGTGAAGACAAAAGACAGATTCGACGAATTGAAGACGCAAACGACCAAAAAGCTCAAAAGTACAAAATACAATCAAAGAGGTTCCAATTATTGATAAGAAACGTCTCGAAATTACAAGAGTACAAGATTCAAAACGCAAAGTACAAGCTATTAAATTGTACGCAAGGACGTTCGAAAATCCGGAACCGGGACCAGAGTCAACTCTCAACGCTCGACGCAACGGACTAAAAATTACAAGTCAACTATGCACATAAATATAATATAATATTTAAATAATTCTTATAATTATTTATATATTATAATAAATAATAAAAACCGTCGGCAAGAAAGACTCCAAACTGGACTGAGCTGTAATTTCAATCTCCGCGACTCGTGGAGTTTGAAGGCCAAAAATGCCGCGAGTCGCGGAGCCCCAAGTTTTGAAAGTCCCTATAAAAGCAACCGAATTCTGAGCATTTTTCATCATCTTTTTCTTCTTCTCTCATAATACTACGTAAATATTTATATTTATATTTTAATTTTAATTTTAATTTTAATTTTAATTCTAATAATAAGGGTATGTTAGCGAATGTTGTAAGGGTGTAAGTCGAAATTTTGTCCGTGTAACGCTACGCTATTTTTAATCATTGTAAGTTATGTTCAACCTTTTTACATTAATGTCTCGTAACTAAGTTATTATTATGCTCATTTAATCCGAAGTAATCATGATGTTGGGCTAATTACTAAAATTGGGTAATTGGGCTTTGTACCATAATTGGGGTTTGGACAAAAGAACGACACTTGTGGAAATTAGACTATGGGCTATTAATGGGTTTTATATTAACTAAACAATACCTTGTTAATTTAATATACAAACTTATAATTTGACGTATTTATATATAACCACATACGTTTGACTGGGTATGGTGGGCGGGATATCTATAAATACCAATAATTATTCATTTTACCGGACACGGAACTGGATTAATAGTTAATAGACTTGTTGAAACAGGGGTGAATTACATTCAAGGGTAATTGGTGTAATTGTTAACAAAGTAGTAAAACCTTGATTTACACGCAGTCGATAACCTGGTGTATTCATTAAACAAAGTATTAAAACCTTGTTACAATTCGAATCCCCAATTAGTTGGAATATTTGACTTCGGGAATAAGAATAATTTGACGAAGGCTTTCGCTCTTTATATTTATGACTGATGGACTATTATGGACAAAATCCGTATGGACATATTAAATAATTCAGGACAAAGGACAATTAACCCATGGGCATAAAACTAAAATCAACACGTCAAACATCATGATTACGGAAGTTTAAATAAGCATAATTCTTTTATTTCATATTTAATTTCCTTTATTTTATATTTAATTGCACTTCTAATTATCACATTTTTATTGTTATTGTATTTAATTGCACTTTTAATTATCGTACTTTTTAATTATCGCAAGTTTATTTTATCGCACTTTTATTATTCGCAATTTCATTATCATTATTTACTTTACGCTTTAATTTAAGTCTTGTATTTATTTTTAATATTTTACATTTGGTTTTAACTGCGACTAAAGTTTTAAAATCGACAAACCGGTCATTAAACGGTAAAAACCCCCCTTTATAATAATAATATTACTTTTATATATATTTGTATTTTTATAAAAGTAAACTAATATAGCGTTAAGCTTTGTTTAAAAAAGATTCTCTGTGGAACGAACCGGACTTACTAAAAACTACACTACTGTACGATTAGGTACACTGCCTATAAGTGTTGTAGCAAGGTTTAAGTATATCCATTCTATAAATAAATAAATATCTTGTGTAAAATTGTATCGTATTTAATAGTATTTTCCTGCTAAAATTAATAGTATTTTTTTATACCCCTTAGCTTTGACATCAAGTTATTTTTGGCGCCGCTGCCGGGGAAACTCTTAAACGCCGGAAGCGCAACGCTAATAGAAAAAAAAAATTTAGTTTACTTTTATTAAAATTCGTTTTTATAAAAATACGTTTTAAATATTCGAAAATATAAAAAGAAAAACAAAAATTTATATATTTTTAAGAGTTTGTTAAAAGTTTTATAAGTTTCTTTATTTTTATTTTAGTTTATAAAAATATAAGTTTTATTTAAATATCTTTTAAAAATAAAAAAAAATAAAGAAAAACGCGTCGAATTTTAAATGTCCTGTCAGTTGAAAACTGGAACCCCGCGACTCGCGGGGTTTAATGCCTCGATTACCGCAACTCGCGGAGTAACTCTGACACGCGACAGAACCCTAATTCAGTATTAATTACGAATTATTATTATAATTATTATTATAAAACCCTAATTAGGTTTTAATTAAATATTTATTTTAGTTTTTATTATTATTTTGTATATTTTGTTTAAATTAGTTTAATTAAATTATAAAATTAATAGTTTTAATAAATAAATAATATAAAAATAATATTTTTATAAAAATTGTACTTTTTACAACTTTTTGTATATTTTTATATTTTGTCCCTTTTTAATTGTTTTAGCGTAATATTTGTATTTTTCGCTCATATTTAGTTTTAAACTTAGTTTTTGCCATAGTTATTTTTACTCCTAGATTTTTAGGCTTTGCCGTAGAATTCCTTAAGTGCTTTTTCTTTAGACTAAGATTTAGGTGCTTTAGAATTTTGCGACGTTTTTTTAAGTTTTAGTTTCTTTTTAAGTTATTTCCATTTGGGATTTAGTTTTTCCTGTAAGCTTTAATATTTTTAGACGACTTTTACCTATGTATCAATTATCATTCTAATTAGTAATCTCAATTTGCGATTATAATTTTAAGTTAGTTGTAGTAATAAGGTTAGGTTAGTCAAGTATTTTTAAGTTTTATAAGTTTCTTTTATTTTTTTTCGTCACCTTTTATTTTTCAACCATTTTTCTTTTTCGACCTTTTTCGACGAACTCTTTTTCTTTCTTATTTCTCGCTATTCTAGTTTTAGGACATAGATTTTTATTCTACTTCTTATCTAAATTTCTTAAAATTACGAAAATTTATTTTAAGTGGTTAAATTGATAGACAATAAAATTTTCTGGTTCGTAGTAATAGTTGGATTTGTACGTGGACCGGGTTATTAGAGCCAAACAGTCCTCAATTATATTGAGACCAAACGAATCCTGCCCCTCTGCTGCATCTTTTGGCTATTCGAAACGTGGGCAAAATCAGAAAAGTCTATTGATTGGATAACTTATTATAATTTTTCTTTCCTTTTTAAAACTAATAGGATATTCAGTGAATGCACCGAGCAAGACGTTCACCACCTTTTGTACGTTCACCACCTGTAACTAGATCAAGACATTTAGCAAATATTACTGCCGTTGATTTTTCTTTAGAATCGTCATCCAGTCGACCAAGTACTCCAGTTCAAATTTCCGATAATCCGTTTTTTGAACCCGACCTCACAATTGAGAATTCGGAGAATATTCAGGAACGATTCGTAGATCCTGAACCACTAAACTTTCCTCCGAAACCACCAATCATTCAAACAGAGATTGTTGAGGAACGAACCATTAAATCAGAATCCTCTAGTGATTCCGATTCAACAAATTCAATTATGGAGAATCTGGAACCTTTAAGTATGGAAGACCGAATGAGAGCTAAACGCACTGGCCAAGGTCACGCAATTACTCATCCAGACATTAATGCGCCAAATTATGAAATCAAAGGACAAATTCTACACATGGTGACTAATCAATGCCAATTTAGTGGTGCGCCGAAGGAAGATCCAAATGAACATCTACGTACCTTTAATAGGATCTGCACACTATTTAAAATCCGAGAAGTGGAGGATGAACAGATATATCTCATGTTATTTCCCTGGACTTTAAAGGGAGAAGCCAAAGATTGGTTGGAATCGTTACCTGAAGGGGCGATTGATACATGGGATGTTTTAGTTGACAAATTTCTTAAACAATTCTTTCCTGCATCTAAAGCCGTAAGACTTCAAGCAGAAATTGTTACGTTCACACAGAAGCCGAATGAAACTCTATATGAGGCGTGGACAAGATATGGAAAGTTATTAAGAGGATGTCCGCAACATGGTTTAGACACCTGTCAAATAGTACAAATATTCTACCAAGGATGCGACATCACTACAAGGAAAGACATAGATATAGCAGCTGGTGGTTCTATTATGAAGAAAACCGAAACTGATGCTTACAAAATTATTGATAACACTGCTTCCCACTCATATGAGTGGCACCAAGAAAAAGATATCGTTAGATCATCTAAAGCAGCTAGAGCCGATTCTATCCATGACTTAGATTCCATTTCCGCAAAGATAGATGCTGTCGAGAGACGAATGGAAAAGATGACTAAAGATATTCACTCAATACGAATTAGTTGTGAGCAGTGTGGAGGACCACATTTGACAAAAGATTGTCTCAGTATTGAATTAACAATGGAACAAAGAGAGAATATTTCATACATAAACCAAAGGCCTGGAAATAATTATCAGAATAATTATTAACCGCCAAGACCGATTTACAATCAAAACCAGAGTTATAACCGAAATATTCCATACAACAACCAACAAGGTCCTAGCAATCAACAAGTATCCAATAATAATTACAATCAGCAAAGACCTAATTTTCAAAACAAACCACCACAACAAACCGATGATAAAAAGCCGAATTTAGAAGATATGATGACGAAGCTAGTTGAAACTCAAACGCAGTTTTTCACATCTCAAAAACAAACTAATGAACAAAATGCTCAAACATTTAGAAATCAACAAGCTTCTATTCAAAATCTGGAACAAGAAGTAAGTAACCTAGCAAGGTTAATAGGTGAAAGAAAACCGGGAAGTCTACCTAGTGATACAAATGCTAACCCCCGGAATGAAACAGCTAAAGCTATTACCACAAGAAGTGGTACAACACTTAAACCACCTGAAATACCTGTAACTTCTGATAAAGCTATTCCTACTCCACAAGAACCACAACCTGATCAAGATAAGGAAAAAGAACCAGTAGTTGAAAAGGTTAATGAAGATAACACAGTTAAGGCTAAACATTATGTTAAACCATACCAACCACCACTTCCTTACCCGAGTAAAATGAAGAAAGAGAAACTTGAAGCCGAGCAATCTAAATTCTTGGATATGTTTAAACAGATAAATGTAAATCTTCCTTTCATTGATGTGATTTCAGGAATGCCTAGATATGCTAAATTCTTGAAAGATCTAATCTCAAATAGAAAGAAAATGGAAGAACTCTCGGCTGTTACCATGAATGCTAATTGTTCAGCAGTGCTGTTGAATAAGATACCAGAAAAACTATCTGATCCAGGAAGTTTCACAATTCCATGTTTTCTGGGTAGTCTTAGTTCAATAGAAGCATTGGCAGACTTAGGTGCTAGTATAAATCTAATGCCGTATTCACTATACGCTAAACTAGACCTTTGAGAATTGAAACCAACCAGAATAAGCATACAACTAGCCGATAGATCAATAAAATATCCTAGAGGGATAATGGAGAACATGCTAGTTAAAGTTGGTACTTTAGTATTTCCAGTAGATTTTGTTGTTTTGGACATGGAAGAAGATTCTCAAGTTCCTCTCATATTAGGAAGACCATTCCTAAACATGGCTAAAGCAATGATAGACGTGTTCGGTAAGAAACTGACCCTAAGTATAGAGGATGAGAGTGTTACCTTTTCAGTTGATAGAGCAATGCAACAACCGCAATCTGCAGATAATACATGCTATTATATTCAAACTATAGATGCACATGCAGAATTGTTAGAAGAATTTTTAGAATTACAAGGAACAGGAGAATGTTCTTAAGGAGAAGGTAATGAACCAATTGATGAAGCTGAAATGTTAGCTACACTTATAGCTAATGGATATGAACCAACAACAGAAGAAATTCAAATGCTAAAAGAAGAAGACAGATATCGATATAAATCATCGATAGAAGAACCTCCGAAATTAGAGTTAAAGCTACTTCCAAACCATTTGGAATACGCTTATTTACATGGTGAATCTGAATTACCTGTAATAATATCGTCTTCTCTTACTGAAAATGAGAAATCACAACTCATTTCTGTGTTGAAAGCCCATAAACCAGCCATTGCATGGAAGATTCATGATATTAAAGGAATAAGTCCTTCGTATTGCACACATAAAATCCTTATGGAAGAAGGTCATAAAACGTATGTGCAACGCCAACGAAGACTAAATCCTAATATGCAAGATGTAGTTAAGAAAGAGATTATTAAACTGCTAGATGCAGGTCTAATATATCCAATCTCTGATAGTCCATGGGTAAGCCCAGTACAATGCGTTCCTAAGAAGGGTGGCATGATTGTCATTACAAATGAGAAAAATGAGCTTATTCCTACTAGGACTGTAACAGGATGGCGTGTATGTATTGATTATAGAAAATTAAATGACGCCACCAGAAAAGATCACTTTCCCTTACCTTTCATAGATCAAATGTTGGAAAGATTAGTCGGAAATAGTTACTATTGTTTTCTAGATGGATTTTCCGGATATTTTCAAATTCCAATAGCACCCGAAGATCAAGAGAAAACCACATTCACGTGCCCTTATGGTACTTTTGCTTACAAACGCATGCCATTTGGACTTTGCAACGCCCCTGCAACCTTTCAAAGGTGTATGATGGCGATTTTTCACGACATGATAGAAGAATGCATGGAAGTTTTCATGGATGACTTTTCAGTCTTCGGTGATACATTTGAATCATGTCTAGTTAATCTTGAACGAATGCTAATTAGATGCGAAAAATCAAATCTAGTACTTAATTGGGAGAAATGCCATTTCATGGTTAAAGAAGGCATCGTTCTTGGACATAAAATTTCAAAAGAAGGAATTGAAGTGGATAGAGCTAAAGTAGATGTAATTGCTAAACTTCCACATCCCACCAATGTTAGAGGAGTTAGGAGTTTTCTAGGGCATGCCGGTTTTTACCGACGTTTCATAAAAGATTTTTCTAAAATTGCCACTCCTATGAATAAACTCCTAGAAAAGGATGCTCCATTCATCTTTTCAGATGAGTGTATCAAATCTTTTAATATTCTTAAAGAAAAACTTACTAATGCGCCGATCATGATAACACCAAATTGGAATCTACCATTTGAACTAATGTGCGATGCAAGTGATTTTGCAATGGGAGCCGTTTTAGGACAAAGGATTGAAAAACGATTTCAACCTATATATTATGCTAGTAAGACGTTACAAGGAGCACAAACGAATTATACAACTACTGAAAAAGAACTCCTTGCTATTGTCTTTGCTTTTGACAAATTTCGATCATATCTCGTTCTAGCAAAAACGGTGGTCTATACCGACCATTCTGCTCTTAGATACCTATTTTCAAAACAAGATGCTAAACCAAGATTAATCCGTTGGATCTTACTCTTACAAGAGTTTGATATTGAAATCCGAGATAAAAGAGGAGCAGAAAATCTCGCCGCTGATCATCTTTCTCGTCTTGAAAATCCCGAATTAGAAGTTCTAAATGAATCGGCCATACAAGACAACTTTCCTGATGAATATATCTATTGAAGATAGATTATAAAGAAATTCCATGGTTTGCAGACTATGCAAACTATTTAGTATGTAGATTCCTTGAAAAAGGATTATCGTACCAAAGACGAAAGAAATTCTTCAGTGATATAAAACACTATTTTTGGGAAGATCCACATCTATTTAAAAGTTGTCCCGATGGAATAATACGCCGATGTGTATTCGGAGATGAAGCTAGTAAAATTTTAAACCATTGTCACACAGGACCAACAGGAGGGCATTATGGGCCTCAACTAACAGCAAGAAAAGTTTATGATACTGGATTCTATTGGCCTACAATTTACAAAGACGTACACCTTCTTTGCAAATCATGTGATGCTTGTCAAAGGGCCGAAAAAATAAGTCAACGTGATGAAATGCCACAAAATGTCATCCAAGTATGTGAAGTATTTGACATTTGGGGTATTGACTTTATGGGTCCATTTCCAAAATCTCATAATAATCTATATATACTCGTAGCCATTGATTATGTATCTAAATGGGTGGAAGCACAAGCTCTCCTAACTAACGATGCACGAGTTGTAGTCAATTTTTTAAAACGTCTTTTTGCAAGGTTTGGAACACCGAAAGCTTTAATAAGTGATCGAGGTACTCATTTTTGTAATAATCAACTTGAGAAAGTTCTTAAAAGATATGGAGTAACTCATAAAATCTCCACCGCATATCATCCACAAACAAGTGGACAAGTTGAAAATACCAACCGAGCTTTAAAACGTATTCTAGAGAAAACCGTAGGATCAAATCCGAAGGAATGGTCCATTAAATTGGAGGATGCACTCTGGGCTTTTAGAACAGCCTACAAAACTCTAATTGGAACCACACCTTTTAGACTTGTTTATGGAAAAGCATGTCATCTTCCAGTAGAAATTGAACACAAAGCATTTTGGGCTTTGAAGACATGTAATCTTGATTTACATGAAGTCGGACGTCTACGATTAAGTCAACTAAACGAATTAAAAGAATTAAGACATGAAGCATACGAAAATTCGTTAATCTATAAAGAAAGAACGAAGAAATGGCATGATAAAAGAATCAGAAGTTCAAAAGAATTTAAAGAAGGAGACAGAGTTCTTCTTTTCAATTCACGATTCAAGCTATTTCCTGGAAAATTGAAATCAAGATGGTCTGGACCATTCATAGTCAAAAGAGTTTTCCCATACGGAACGATAGAATTAATAAATTCAAATGGGATTGAATTTAAAGTTAATGGTCACAGAGTTAAACATTACATACATGGTCCGATGGAAGTCGACAACGAAGTTAATCATAATTTCGACACCACAGCTAACTAAGTGTGGGGAGAATCAAGTCTTTAAAGGATAATATGTATTTCTGTTAGAGTTAGATTGTCTGTTTTCGTGTAGTTCTCGAAAATGGAACCCGAATGGTCTTTCCCTAGCAGACCCTAAAGAACTAGTCTTCTCCCCCCATTCTGAATTTTTATTTTTTTTAGGAAATGAAGACTGCCTGTGAACTAAACCATGGTCTAATGCTACACGCGTTGATCACTAAACGTAATAATGACACACTTCCGAGCGAAATAGTATCAGTAATCAGAGAAAGAATGGACGGAGTTAGAAAAGAATCCAGATGCGAAGATAATAAGTTACAATTTGGTAAAGGAAAATCAAAATCCGCAGCGAAAAGAAGAGCACGACACCTAGAAAGATGTCACAAATGCGGAAAATGGTCACATGGAGGTAAATGTTCAAATAATCAAACATATTCAAACACCGAATTTGTTACTTTATGCAGAGACGGACCGTTCATATGTTTAGAAGAAAAAACACTGAATGCTCGAGGTTACGCCTATGTAGCCATGGAAAACCAATTAAACCGACTATCTTATGAATGGGATAGATCATATAACTAATAATACTATCTCACAGGTAAGTCTATACAGTTTATTTTTTTTTAACCTTTTGATAATAAACGCTAATTTGTTCGCTATAAAGTATTAAATTGGTATTGAATAAAATTAGGTTTGGCGACCGAAATTATTGATATCATTCAAAAATTTATTACATCACTGCGAAATTTAACGTTTATTCTTAAGGTATAAATATCTTTAATCAATCAACCCAAAATATTTCAAAAATTCGTCATGAGTTAAATTAGGTTTTGGAACCGAAATTACTTTACCGAAAAGAGGGGCGCATATTTTTGATAATATTTGATTGATTAAAGTGGGATAAAAAGCCAAAAAGATTTTTAATTTTATTTTTACCATGTTTTTAAAATTAATATTTAAATCTTAAATTAATATTGTAAACTTTGTAAAAACAATATATTTAAAATTGTAAATATTTGAAAAATTAATATAAGTTTGGTATGAATTTATAATATGAATTTTTAAATTAAGTTTGATGAAAATTTTTAATTTTTAAAAAATATAAATTTTATTTTTATGCATTTTAAATTTTAAGTTTGATGTGAATTTTTAATATTAATTTTGAATTTTATATTTAAATTGTGTGAATTTAAAAAAAACAAAAATTTACTTTATCTCATTAAGTTAAAAATATGATTTTTAAAATTCGTCGTAAGTTGAAGACTAGGTCGTTGAACCGAAATTGCTTTACCCGAGGGAGGGACGAGAACTTTTATTATCATTATTTTTAATCTTATTGAATTAAAGTATGCCAAAAACATTAAAAAAACCCAAAAATCTTAGCTTTTAAAACAATCGCTACAAAAAGACAAATTTTAAAATTTTGTCGAAGGACGGACTAGGACATCGATCCGAAACGACCTCGTCCTAAATAACAAGGGAAACAAAATTTTAAAATTAATTACTTAATTGTTTTATAAGTTAAAGATTATAAAAAAAAAAAAAAAATTAGCAAACTCCGTGACTCGCGGAGTTTGAAGGGGAAATCCTCGCGAGTCGTGGGAGGACCGAAAATCAGAAAAAAATAAAAAGAGCTGAACGATCAGTCTCAGTCCACACAACCCAAAACAGAAAAAAAAAATACAGCGAAAAACTGCACAAAAAAACCGAAAAATACACCCCAAAATCACAATTTTTAACCGTTAATCACCAAATCTTTTACTAAAATCATGTTGAGAAGGATGCTATCTAGGAATTATTCAAGAAAAACGGTAAATTTCTACACCTAAACACCATTTAATCCAAAATTAGTGTTCTTGAGCAATTTTTTCCCCAATTTGATTTTGATACTTTTTATTGTAATTAAACTTAAATTGTTTATGTATTATGCTTGTATAACCTAGATTGATGCTGTTTAACATGATTAGAAGCCTTAAACTTCAAATTTTGAGTAATCTAGGGTTTGTGTTCTTGAGCAAATTTGGGGCTTTTTGATATAAACAGGTTATGGCCGATTTTTGTCATGAATTGTTGCTAAATTAAGTAGTGTAACATGTCTAGGTAGTTAAATGATCCAAACTTTGAGCCTAAACATGATTTTGAGAATTAAAGTGGACTTTTTCAAGTCTAAAATTCATGAACTTGATTTTTGAAAGATAATGCCATTTGAAACTTGTTTAATTGCTAGTAATGATTATTTTGACATGTTATTTGAGTTGAATGCTTATGAACTTGGCGAACATTTTCATATATGCTTATTTGAAAAAGTGTAGATTTGATAAAAATGTGAAAATGAGCTTAAGTTTGATATAAATTGATCATGTCATTGTAATTATTTTGATTGATGATTTTGCTGACACTAATGCATATTTGGATGCACAAAAATTGTGTTTGATGTGTTTTGCAGACTGAAAGGGGTGAATCTTCATCCCAAGCTCGCAATGCTCCTGCTGAGAATGCGGAACAACAGGAGGTGGATAACTACTACAAGCAGGATATACCTCATCCAGTCATGACCTTTTCTGATATGCACTTGGAAGAGTTGCACCCGAACCTGAGATTTGACAGACTTTGGATAGATTATCCAAAATACCAAAGGGGTTTGCATACTCTTCATTCTAAGGTTGTTGAGGTACCGAGGGTCATAGAATGGGGACCCTTAGAAGCTGTAGAATTGGCCGGGCCAATTAGGGAATTACTTGTACAGAGGTATGGTAATTCTACTTTTAATGACTGGGTACGTTTATTCACCATGCGTAGACCTGTATATAAAGTATGGTGTGAAGAATTGTTATGTAGTATAGAATTAAATGATCGGGTAGCTAGTTTAACCGACCGATCATTTATTAGATTTTTGTTAGGAGGTTCGATGCGCCACATGTCTTTACTAGACATGGCTCAGGCTTTACGTATATATACGCCTGAGGAGTTAGCATCTGCCGATTGTAGAGGGTTGATACTAAACGGTAGAAAGATAGATGAAAATTTTGATACACACGGTGTGTGGAGTCAAATAACAAGCCATCACCGTTTCAAAGGGGGAAATTACTCTTATTTGGATATAGATAGAGCCTAATTAAGAGTGATTCATAGGTTTTTAGCTAATTCGATTACACAAAGAGGTAAGAACAAGGAAAAGGTAAATGAACAGGATTTGTTTTACCATTTGTGTATTCGAGACCCACAAAGCGCTGTAAGTATACCTTATTGTGTGGGTTATTATTTATCAGCTATGGTTAGGGGGATGCGACCGCATAGCATAATAGGAGGTGGTATTTTTATTACTTTGATTGGTGAATATCTCGGTGTGGATATAAGTCGGGGGGGATTATTAGTAGAAGAACCAGAACCCCGCGATACTATAGGTTTAAATGTATACCATGGTGCGAAAGTTTTGAAGAGGCAAAATAATGCCGCAGTACAATACCATGGTAGACATCCACAGGTTGAGAGAAACCAACAGCAAGGTAATGTAGGAGGGGGAAATGAAATGCAAGAAATACAAAGGTTTATAGCTTCACAGGAGTACGAAAATGCTAGACAGAGAGCATTTGAAGATTGGCAAGTTCATCAGAACCAAATCATAGCTCATTGCCAACATATAGGTAGAAACTATATTCCTACACCAAAACCCATCTTCCCTCCCTGGTCTATAGAGATGCAACCACCGTATCCTACGTATAACCCTGCCGAAGCATTCTATAGCACCTATGGTTATGCCTGGAACCCCTATTGGTACCAGTATCATCCCTAGTCTACTTAGTTTTATTTATTTTGTAATTTGTAATATTGATACATTTAATACTTATGTTAATATTGTAATAGTTTTTATAATTTTCTAACTTTTATTCCTAGATTTTAATAATTTTTGAATGTGGGGTAATATACCAAACTTCAAAAATATGTATATATGTTTGCAGTTTATCTTATGTACACAACAGGGTAAAACAACGCATTTTCAAAGACTGGCATTAAGTTCAGCAAAAGCAACTAATTTTGACGACAAGATGCAAAATATATGTGAAATAACAACAAGACGGAATGAACAAATGATGTGCACCATTTATCATTCAGCAAACAAACGCCAATATATTTGGAAACTTTGGTAAAAATTTAATCATTTTCACACAAATCACCCTCAATAATTTAAATTGTTACTGATTTCTTGCAAATGAGGGCATTGCAAGATCTTAAGTGTGGGAAGGGGTTAAATTCTTTCGGATTTTAAAATTTTTACTTTAAACACTGGGTTACCATTAAAAATACTAGTAAAGCAGTAGTTGTATTAGAATCTAGTGCTCTCTGATAATAAAGAACAGCCCTAGTCTTATATACTGACTACCCAATTCTAGTAAAATTTTACAAAATTTTCAATTAAATGAACTCAAAATCATGTTTATACATATTTATGAACGATAAAACTAGGTTATAACACCGAAATTATTGTTACCTCGAAAAGGACATAAATTGAGAAACAAACCAAAATGTTAAAATTCATTTAAAATGGAATAGAGGACGATAAAAAAAGGAAAATAAAAGCCAAGTGTGGGAAAAATTACCAAGTTATCTTAAACATATGCCACATATTTTTGTACAAATAACTGAAAATACTTTTGCTTTGGACTAAACTAAAAAGTTTTACCTGATTTACTGTAAGAAAGATGGATCTACACGATGAATCAATTCCATCATTAAAAGGAAGTAAAGTCTTCCGAAAAAGACACGCGCTTCTTGATTTAGGTCAGGAAGTTGTCGTCCAGACCAGCTGTAGGTTGACGAAAAATCTAGAAAAGTCATCACTAAAATCAGCAGGAAATCCACGGACCTCAGCATTAAACAGGGTCGCCAAGTGGTCAGATTTATCCTAACCATGAGAAGGATTTATCTCGTAAAATGGGGGGCACCATGCAAATTAGCTGGATAAGACTAATGAATCAGATCCTCAGAAAGGATAATCTCCTTAAAGATTAAAAATCAGCTTTTAAGCCTGATATTACTCAATCCTAGAGATTGACCTTAAAGATTGAGAATTCAAACTCATGGAATTCAATGATATCTAAACTCGAGCTTGAACGAGAAAATATTTTGATCAAAATTACAAACCGATTTGTTTTCTGAAAACCCTATTTTCAATGCGTTCATTACCATTGAACGTAAAATCCTAGGAATTCACCTGGAATTCATTAGGTCACCTGAACCAAATCGGGTGTCAACCGTAAGAACGGTGGTTGCATAGCATGGTCAAAGACAAGACCTTGTGCCAGACCAAAAAATTATAAGGGTGAGCTTTACTATTGCTCCTACCAAGGATAGTAATTGCGTCCGACACGTTATAGACCATAATTAAAAGCATGTCAGGGGACATTGCCTTAACAGTTGCTTGTTCAACGCTTTCCTTTACAACCGGACGGTAGTTTACCGAAAGGTAATATACGGGACAAGTAAACTGGACGTGTTGCTTTCCAAATACAAGGTTAGCAAGTGGGTGGCACAAAGCTGCAAGTTTTGAGCTAAAATTTTCAAATCTGAAACCCACCAAACCCACAAAAATATTTTGCAAACACCGGTAAAGGGTTATTCCTGAAAACTTATCTAGGGTAAAAACTAGATTTAATTTTCAAAAGATCAAATGTTTTCATAAAGATCCAATTTCCTTAATGGATCTAAATTTTTATAGTCATGTGGGACTGTAAACCATATCGTTACTACCATTGTTTATACCACCGTATAGAAATCACTGTTGTACAAAGTGTGAAGAATAAAGAAGTGATTCTAGTATTTCAAGACGATATTGCTTGAGGACAAGCAACGCTTAAGTGTGGGAATATTTGATAATGCTAAAAACGAACATATATTTCATAGCATTATTCCTCAAGAAAGACAAGCTTTTAGTTGCAATTGTTCTATTTACAAGTGATATTCGTTTAAATAATAAAAGGTGAAGACAAAAGACAGATTCGACGAATTGAAGACGCAAACGACCAAAAAGCTCAAAAGTACAAAATACAATCAAAGAGGTTCCAATTATTGATAAGAAACGTCTCGAAATTACAAGAGTACAAGATTCAAAACGCAAAGTACAAGATATTAAATTGTACGCAAGGACGTTCGAAAATCCGGAACCGGGACCAGAGTCAACTCTCAACGCTCGACGCAACGGACTAAAAATTACAAGTCAACTATGCACATAAATATAATATAATATTTAAATAATTCTTATAATTATTTATATATTATAATAAATAATAAAAACCGTCGGCAAGAAAGACTCCAAACTGGACTGAGCTGTAATTTCAATCTCCGCGACTCGCGGAGTTTGAAGGCCAAAAATGCCGCGAGTCGCGGAGCCCCAAGTTTTGAAAGTCCCTATAAAAGCAACCGAATTCTGAGCATTTTTCATCATCTTTTTCTTCTTCTCTCATAATACTACGTAAATATTTATATTTTAATTTTAATTTTAATTATAATTCTAATAATAAGGGTATGTTAGCGAATGTTGTAATGGTGTAAGTCGAAATTCTGTCCGTGTAACGCTACGCTATTTTTAATCATTGTAAGTTATGTTCAACCTTTTTACATTAATGTCTCGTAGCTAAGTTATTATTATGCTTATTTAATCCGAAGTAATCATGATGTTGGGCTAATTACTAAAATTGGGTAATTGGGCTTTGTACCATAATTGGGGTTTGGACAAAAGAACGACACTTATGGAAATTACACTATGGGCTATTAATGGGTTTTATATTAACTAAACAATACCTTGTTAATTTAATATACAAACTTATAATTTGACGTATTTATATATAACCACATACGCTTGACTGGGTATGGTGGGCGGGATATCTATAAATATCAATAATTATTCATTTTACCGGACACGGAACTGGATTAATAGTTAATAGACTTGTTGAAACAGGGGTGAATTACATTCAAGGGTAATTGGTGTAATTGTAAACAAAGTAGTAAAACCTTGATTTACACGCAGTCGATAACCTGGTGTATTCATTAAACAAAGTATTAAAACCTTGTTACAATTCGAATCCCCAATTAGTTGAAATATTTGACTTCGGGAATAAGAATAATTTGACGAAGGCTTTCGCTCTTTATATTTATGACTGATGGACTATTATGGAAAAAATCCGTATGGACATATTAAATAATCCAGGACAAAGGACAATTAACTCATGGGCATAAAACTAAAATCAACACGTCAAACATCATGATTACGGAAGTTTAAATAAGCATAATTCTTTTATTTCATATTTAATTTCCTTTATTTTATATTTAATTGCACTTCTAATTATCACATTTTTATTGTTATTGTATTTAATTGCACTTTTAATTATCGTACTTTTTAATTATCGCAAGTTTATTTTATCGCACTTTTATTATTCGCAATTTCATTATCATTATTTACTTTACGCTTTAATTTAAGTCTTGTATTTATTTTTAATATTTTACATTTGGTTTTAACTGCGACTAAAGTTTTAAAATCGACAAACCGGTCATTAACGGTAAAAACCCCCCTTTATAATAATAATATTACTTATATATATATTTGTATTTTTATAAAAGTAAACTAATATAGCGTTAAGCTTTGTTTAAAAAAGATTCCCTGTGGAACGAACCGGACTTACTAAAAACTACACTACTGTACGATTAGGTACACTGCCTATAAGTGTTGTAGCAAGGTTTAAGTATATCCATTCTATAAATAAATAAATATCTTGTGTAAAATTGTATCGTATTTAATAGTATTTTCCTTCTAAAATTAATAGTATTTTTTATACCCCTTAGCTTTGACATCAGGTGCCTAGAGGTTTCTTGCTTCCGCTGTTAGATTTGCTGTCTTGCTGTTAAGGACCTACTGTATTAGTTATCCGCTGCATTGCTAGAGATGTCTCATTCATGGAACTTTTCTTTTGCATTCGTAGTTTATGTTAATTTCAAACAATGGTTTTGTAACGACCTTAGGGTCAAATAATTATGTTTATGCTCCTATTCGTAGGATGCGCGCTATCTTTTGTAAAACACTATGTCTTTATGAATGCAAACTGGTTTTCAAACAGCATGTAGTATTCAACCGTGTAAAGATCCTGTTGTTGACGAATCGTACGCGATGGTTTTGTATGGGGCGTCACAGGTTGACTTTGTTTGACTTGCATGATATAGTTGACTTTTACTTTAAAGCGCGTCGAGTCGAGCAATAAGACAACGTATGCTATGAAACCACACTTGTTTAAGATACATATATTGACCAACCTAAATACATATACTTAGGTTACATTACTCGGGTCTGAACCGTACAAGTCGTTTGTCTTTCATTCTGAGCTTTATTCAAAGGTGAGTCTACAGTCCCGCTTTTTACATGTTTTCAAGGATGAGAATACACGCTGTTATATTTACATTTTCAATTACTTTTATATCGACATGAGTACTACACATATGCATACTGAGTTTATACACAAAGCTTCTAGCTTGAATACTTTTAATACCATCAGTGTAAGTACAATTTAGATGGACGGATCCGTTAGGTTGACAACCTCACCCACTATAAAAGCAGTGGTGCATTTATTTTGAACATTAGATACACTCGTACATGTGTATAACATTTTAGGAGGTAAAGGCGGGTATAGTGGCATCTATACTCGGGTTAATGCTAGTATTCAGGTGCTCGGTGTATGCAGCGATAGAATCTCGTGGGCAGGAAAATTAAACTAATTTTTCTGATAACTGTTTTTCAGATACTATACAACGATATTTAAACTATGGTTTACGAGCAAATGAGATAAAACTTGACAGAGTGTTGTCTACAAATGATTGGAATTTGACATGGTAGTGTCAACAAACTTTTGAAACGAGAAACGGTGTTGTCTAAAAACTTTAACATTAAACTTTGGTGGTCTTTCACTAGTAAACGTTTTCGAAATGTTATTTCTTAAACATACTGTATTGTTTACCTAAAACCTGTAGATTCACTCAACATTATTGTTGACCCGTTTTGCGTGTTTTATTCTCAGGTATTAATTGCTTCCGCTGTAGAATATTGCTGTTATGTAGAAGTCAAGCCAAGCACTGGGACCAGAGTTAACATTCTGTTAAAGGGATTTGACGGGGTGTTACATTTGGTATCAGAGCCAGACCCAGGACCAAACGTGCACAGCGAGGACGCTGTGTCCCATTAGGGGGAGGACTGTAATATCCGTGTTATATCCGTCCCACATCGGTTGGAGAGGGGAACGAAGCATGCCTTATAAGGGTGTGGAGACCTTTCCTAGCATGACGCGTTTTGGGACCACAAGCGCAGCATATCTCATGAGAACTCTGCAGTTAAGCGTGCTCAGACGAGAGCACTACCAGGATGGGTGACCTCCTGGGAAAGTGCTCGTCGTGTGTGGTTGCCAAGAAAAATCTGTGTTCCTACGGGCAAAGCGGACAATATCATGCTACGGGGAACGTTTACCTGGGATGTTACAACTATTTAGGCACTTTTGTCCCACGTTACTGAGCAAACATACAAAAATACGAACCTGAGTTATATTTACCGCTTACTCGTTAAAAGGAAGACACGTATGTGAGTTATAGCTAGGAAATCCTAGCTAAATATAAATAATAAAACCGTTACTCTCTTTTGGTAGCTAATTCTGACGTATTGCGACCTAACAACACCGCACAAATAAAACCGTCCGTTTGGCCATATCATGATCTATTGTCTCAATGTCCGTGTCGCATATTGGGCATCGAGTCGAGTCTAAATCCACCCCACGTCTGTCAAGTTCCACTATAACCGAAATCTTTCGAAATTTAGTACGCCAAACAAACACACCTAATTTATGAGGCAACACTGGGTATCACACGGAAGAAAGTGGCATCAGCAGTTTGTCATTTATCGTCTTGGTGAGGGTTGGAATAGAAAACACTTTGTTATTTTTAAGTTTGAGTTCCTTCTCACTTTTTGGGAAGGTCTGTGGGAGATTTTTCCAACCTTCGATGGTACTGTCAATATCATCGCGATTTGGATTTCCTCCTAACACGTGTGTGAGTCACAAATGAGAGCATTCGATGTCGATATTGCCGTTACAAAACATGTTAATATTAAAAAGATTTTTTTAATTTTTTAATTAATTATTAATTCATTGTTTAATTTTGAATTTAAAATCCAAACATAACCTTAATGAGTAAGCTTAAGAAAGTCCTTAAATATTAAATTTGTGTTTTAATCACATTTAATTTGTAAAACTAATTCAAGAAATAAGAAACATTTAAACACTCCAACTAATTATACAAAAACTCTAACTCCTAACTTACAGTTATAATTTTTTTAATCTAATTTTACCAAATATATCTAACTAGTTGTGGAGCCATCGCTTCGCGCCGGGGACTCCGTTTTGAATGCGAGTTAAAAAAAAAGTCTAGATCTATTTTGTAAAAAAAAAAAAAATTCGACATCTAACATTGAAGGGTTGTTCCTTTTGTGAAAGTTGCTTCTTTTATCGTTGAGGAAGAAAAGAGAAAAAAAAAGTTAGTTTATTTTTTTGTAAAAAAGTATTTTTTTTTCGACATTTTTTGGTAATATTGAAGGGTTGGTTTTTTTACTAAAGTTGCTTATTTTATCGTTGGGGACAAAAAAAAATTGTAAAAAAAGAATGTTTTTTGACATCTTTTGGTAGCATTGAAGCGTTGTTCATTTTATGAAAGTTGTCTCTTTTATCGTTGAGGAAGAAAAGAGAGAAAAAAAAAGTTAGTTGATTTTTTTGTAAAAAGGTATTTTTTTCGACATCTTTTGGTAACATTGAAGGATTGGTTCTTTTACGAAAGTTGCTTATTTTATCGTTGGGGACAAAAAAAATGGTAAATGACGAAAATACCCTTGGTTACTATTGGTGAATAATGAAATAGAGTTTTGTCTATTAGTATATATATATATAAATAATAGTAGTACTAATAACAAAAATAATGAATAATTATTAGATAGTAAAAAGTATATGGTCGATTTATAATGGATGAGAAGTGTAATGGTGAATTTATGAAATGTGAAAAGTTTGTGGTAAGTTTATAAAAGTTATAAAGTTAGTTATTATAAAGGTGTGGTTGAATTATAAAAAAGTAAAAGGTTTGGTGGTTGAATTATAAAAAAGTAAAAAATTGGTGTGCGTTTGAAAAGTTTGAAAAGTTAACTATTTAAATAATGAATAATTATTAGATAGTAAAAAGTATGTGGTCGATTTATAATGGATGAGAAGTGTAATGGTGAATTTATGAAATGTGAAAAGTTTGTGGTAAGTTTATAAAAGTTATAAAGTTAGTGATTATAAATGTGTGGTTGAATTATAAAAAAGTAAAAGGTTTGGTGATTGAATTATAAAAAAGTAAAAAATTGGTGTGCGTTTGTGAAGTTTGAAAAGTTAACTATTCATTTTAAGTATGTCTTTTAGATAGGTAGGTATAATTATTTACCATGAACATCAATCTAATTTTAGATTCTACTTTATTTTAATTAATTAATTTATATTTATATTTATATACTCCATTATTATTATTAACGATATATTTCATAAAAATATTTCGTTATAAAAAATATTTTCCTTTTTTTTAACCCAGAAATCACCCACCCCCAAATCTACAAACACTCCCCAAATCTACAAACACTCCCCAAATCAGACGTTTTCTAAATCCCTTTAAAAACCCCCCTATCATTCTTCAATCACCCCCAATTTCTCAGATCTAAATCATGGGCAAAGGTGGAACTTTAAGCGAATCAGTCCTCAAAAAAATCATACTTTCATACACTTACGTCGCAATATGGATCTTCCTCAGTTTCACTGTAATCGTCTACAACAAATACATCTTAGATCGCAAGATGTACAATTGGCCCTACCCAATTTCACTAACCATGATCCACATGGGTTTTTGTTCTTCATTAGCTTACGTCCTCGTTTCCGTTTTTAAAGTCGTTGAACCGGTTCAAATGACTCGCGACATTTACCTCAAATCGGTCGTACCAATCGGTTTGTTATACGCTTTATCTTTATGGTTATCTAATTCTGCTTATATTTATCTGTCTGTATCGTTTATTCAAATGCTTAAAGCTTTAATGCCTGTTGCTGTTTATTCAATTGGTGTATTGTTTAAAAAAGAAGGGTTTAAAGGTGATGTTATGACTAATATGTTATCGATTTCGTTTGGTGTTGCGGTTGCTGCTTATGGTGAAGCTAAATTTAATAGTTGGGGGGTTATGTTGCAATTAGGTGCTGTTTGTTTTGAAGCTACTAGATTGGTTTTGATTCAGATTTTGTTAACTAGTAAAGGGATTACGTTTAATCCGATTACGTCGTTGTATTATGTCGCGCCGTGTTGTTTCGCGTTTTTATCGATTCCTTGGATGATTGTTGAGTTTCCAAAGTTGAGGGATACTTCAAGTTTTCATTTTGATTACTTGATATTTGGGTCTAATTCGTTGTGCGCGTTTGCGTTGAATCTTGCTGTGTTTTTGCTTGTTGGAAAGACGTCTGCTTTAACTATGAATGTGGCTGGGGTTGTGAAAGATTGGTTGTTGATTGCGTTTTCGTGGTCTGTGATTAAGGATACTGTGACACCGATTAATTTGTTTGGGTATGGGATCGCGTTTTTGGGTGTTGGGTATTATAATCATGCTAAGTTACAAGCGCTTAAGGCGAAAGAAGCTGAAAAGAAGGTGAGCCAAGTGGACGATGAATCTGGGAAGTTGTTGGAAGAAAGAAGTGCGGAAAAATCAGCACGAAAGACTGAATCTGATGAATGAGGGAACATGTTATGTTCGAGATTTATATGCGGTTAGGAAGGTCTTTAATTCTTAATTTTTGATTTGATGTATGTTTTAGATTTTAGATAGTTAAGTTATTATCACTATATTTTATAGTATCTACTATTGTTACTATCATGTCTATTTATTTAGAGGTGAGTCGTGGAACTATCTATATGAAGTTAGTTACTTCTTCATGATCAAACGGTTATGGATTCGAGTTGTGAAAACAGGGGAATGATTTCAGTCTCTGGATGTTATGAAGAAGATGAACAACTTTCGGTGGACCCGTGTACTCCTTTTTTACTTTAGACTTTGTTGTTATGTTTACTTGATGTAATGAACTTTTGGTTACCAATATGTGGACAAAGATCATCTTTTATATGCGTTTCTTATTCTTATTCACATCTTCATTTTAGGCATGACTTTGTTTGCATTTTGTGATTATTGTTTGAGGCTTAGGAACTTTATAGTTTTGAGGCTTTGCCTTTTAAAAAAATTATGTTTGAGTTATGTTTTTTTAGTTGCAAATAGTTGATAAATTTGCTTGGGTAGAATTTGCCTTGAGATGCCACATCAAATTAACCAGCTCTAGTGACTTCTGTTAATATAAGCATGTGTTTGCTGTAATTAAAACTTGTAGATGCCACATGCTGCAAGGTGAACTACCATTGGACTATTATATTTATATTTCATGGTTATAGATTTAGCTTATTATTTTATGCTAGATTTTAATGATGTGTAACAGCTAGTAAAGTATATATCAAGTTAGGAGTATTTTAAAATTCTTTGCAAGTTGATATGAATGAATACAAATTATATGTGGATGGAAGATGCAATTGTTGTCTAAAGTTGTTGTCATGTTACCAACAGAGTACATTGTCATTACACATAAAATCTATCATATGGTATGTTCGGCAAAATTTGCTGAACCGGTACATTTTAGCTAGTAGTTGTTAGCTTTTTATATGCATTTAAGTGTTTGCCAGGTAGCTGTAGCTGAAACTATTAAAATAAAGTGTAAAATGACAAAAAACTCAAGTTTGAGTTTTTTCTCAAACACTAGTGTGTTAGCTTTTTCATCTATCAAAAAATTTTAAGCTCCAAAGGGGTTTTTTTTACTTGACAGGAGATTAGGTGTTTTTTCATAAACACTAATGCTCCTCAACCAAACATGCTTGTACTAGTGTACTAGTGGAGGATCACCTTCTATTTATTTCAGGATTTAATGTACTTCAGTACAAGTATATATATATATATATATATATATATATATATATATATATATATATATATATATATATATAGGGGCAGGATCAATGGGGAAGTAACTAATCGGGGGGAAGCGGAGTAAGCAAAAAAAAAAAAGTCGTTTTTTGAAAAAACTTTATTCACGAACATTATAGATTGGATGAAAATAAGAACACTTAGAAAAGACACTTCGTGATGAATGTTATTATTTTGGCGGGAAAACGATCGCCAAAAATAACATTCAAGATAATATTGTTCGTGAAGAATGTTAACGTTTTTTTTTCTTCATGTTTTGTGAAGTAAAATTTAGCCCGATTTAGAGTTTAGGATTTAGGGTTTAGGGTTTGGTGTTTTGGGTTTATTCCATAAACCCAAAATACCAAACTCTAAACCCTAAACCGTTTGTGTTAAAAACTCAATATAAACCCTAAATCTAAACCCTAAACCCTAAATTTCTAAACCCTAATATCTAAACCCTATAAACCCTAATATCTAAACCCTAATGTCTAAAACCTCAACATACGCTCGAAAAACACGATAATTGTTATATATTACTTCTTCGAGCGTTTTTCCGCCAAAATAATAACATTCATCACGAAGTGTCTTTTCTAAATGTTCTTATTTTCATCCAATCTATAATGTTCGTGAACAAAGTTTTTTCAAAAAACGAAAAAAAAAAAAAATTTACTTCCCCCCGCTTCCCCCCGATTGGTTACTTCCCTTTTGATCCTACCACTATATATATATATATATATACCACTATATATATATATATATATATATATATATATATATATATGGAGAGGATCCAGTGAGAACTTTTTTAGTGTGAGAACTCTAGGAACTCCAAAAACACTCCAAATCGAGCAAAAAAGGTGTACGCGTGAGAAAAAAAGGAATTCGAGCAAAAAACAAAAACACGGAAGAACAAAAAAATTCATAGTCGAGCAATTTTTTTTTTCGAATTTCAAAATGTAGAAAGCATTTTTGTTCGAATATCAGCATTTTTGTTCGACTACCCATGTGTTCTACATTTTTTTATTCGACTATCAAAAATATGTAGAACACAAATTTGTTCGCCAGCCTTTTTTTTGTTCGAATATCACTATTTTTGTTCGAATTGCTCGTTTTTTGTTCGCCATTGTCCCATTTTTTGCTCGAATTGCTCTTTTTTTGTTCGCCCGTACCCCATTTTTGCTCGAATTTCCCTTTTTTTGCTCGAATTTCCCTTTTTTTGAGTTCTCAGGGTTCTCACACAAAAAAGTTCTCATTTGATCCCTATATAGAGGCAAGATCAATGGGGAAGTAACCAATCGGGGGGAAGCAAAATTTTATTTTTTTCGTTTTTTTGGAATTTTTTTTCCCGGCATCAAGATCACATGAAAATATGAACATTTAGAAGAGACACTTCGTGATGAATGTTATTATTTATGCGGGAAACGATCTACAAAAATAACATTCAAGATAATATTGTTCGTGAAGAATATGAACGTTTTTTTTTCATGTTTTGTGAAGTAAAATTTAGCCCGATTTAGAGTTTAGGGTTTAGGGTTTGGGATTTCGGGTTTGGTGTTTTGGGTTTATTCCATAAACCCAAAACACCAAACTCTAAACCGTTCGTGTTAAAAACTCAATCTAAATCCTAAATCTAAACCCTAAACCCTACTTTTCTAAACCCTAATATCTAAACCCCAATAGCTAAAACCTCAACATACGCTCGAAAAACACGATAATTGTTATATATTACTTCTTCGAGCGTTGTCCCGCCAAAATAAAAATATTTATCACAAAGTGTCTCTACTAAATGTTCATATTTTCATCCCATCTATAATGTTTGTGAACAAAGTTTTTTCAAAAAATGAAAAAAAAAAGTTTTTGCTTCCCCCGGCTTCCCCCCGATTGGTTACTTCCCTCTTGATCCTACAACATATATATATATATATATATATATATATATATATATATATATATATATATATATATATATATATATATATATATATATATATATATATATAGTCATAATCAAGAGGGAAACACTTTTTTGGGGGAAGTGAGGGCAAGTAATTTTTTCTTAAAATTTTGTTTTTTTTTTCGAATCTTTTTTTTCAGACATCAAAATTAGGTAAAAATATGAACATTTAAAAAAGACACTATGTGACGAATATTATTATTTTGGCGGTAAACGCTTGAAGAAAAAATTGAAAACATTCAATGCATTGAATGTTTTGATTCTGAGTTTATTTTCATCGTTTTGTTTAGGGATGGCACCCGCGGGTCGTGGGCGCAGATTCACTACATCTATCACCCGCACCCGCGGATTTTTTGATGATCCATTAGCCCGCGGATCTTGATTAACGGATTTATTTTTAGATCCATGCCCGTACCCACGGATATTCGCGGGTTGCGGGTTTACCCGCGGATCTTATTCATAAGGTACATGTAAACTAAAGTATTCAAAAATAAAAAATAAATATCATTACATAATTCAAAGTGACATGAAAAATACCATCAAATCATATACATAAGTTTATGATATAATAAAATGAGAAAACATATATTAATTATATTTTTTTGCTAATATATGCGAAGCTACAATGTTTAAAATTAACAATCAAAATTTAGTTGCTAAAGCAAATCATATCGTAGGTTGACGAATTACTAAAGTGATAGGTAAAAGTTAGATTTATTAAGATTAAGATAGTCTAATAAACGAAACAAACAACATCATGCTTTGATTATATATTTCATGTGATGTGTAGTTGTGAGATGCTCTAGTTACTAAAAAGTTCGATACCAAAATGATATAACGAATGTAGAAACTCATGCAGAGTAATTTATTACATATTGGCCATTTATGCAAGTTAGCTTTTTTCACCCATTTAGAACGAGTATATCCATGGATTATTCAAACGGGTATTACGGATTTTCGGATCGGATTTTACCCACGTCGGATCTATTACATCCATCACTCACCCGTGACCCGTCAGCGGGTACAAAATTACATCCATCGCCCACCCGCGGGTAATTTTTTTTGAAATTATCCGCCCATCACGGGCGTGGATACCCTCGGATCTCGGATTTTTTTAGATCCATGCCATCCCTAGTTTTGTTTTTTCATCTTGTGTGAAGTGTTTTTTTTCGAAATTTAGCCCGATTTAAAGTTTAGGGTTTAGTGTTTTGGGTTTAGTCCCTAAACCCAAAACCCTAAACTCTAAACCGTTCGTGTTAAAATATTCAATCTAAACACTAAACCCTAATTTCTAAACCCAAACCCTAATAGCTAAACCATAATTTTTAACCCCCTACTTTCTAAACCCTAATTTCTATCTCCTTAGAAAAAACTCAGAATCAAAACATTCAATGCATTGAATGTTTTCATTTTTTTTTTCTTCGAGCGTTTTACCGCCAAAATAATAACATTCATCACAAAGTGTATTTTTTAAATGTTCATATTTTCATGTGATCTTGATGCATGATTTTTTTTTTTGAAAAAAAACCAAAAATCATTACTTCCCCCCAAAAAAGTGCTTCCCTCTTGATTAAATCTCTCTCTCTCTCTCTATATGTATATATATATATATATATATATATATATATATACACACACATTATTATAAAGCGGGTGACAATAATTCTGCGTGTCAATCTCTCACTTAATCTGAATTAAATTTACACACGTGTCAATTTCTCAATTAAACTAGATTAAATAATATTTCTTAATTACATTTTTATACAGGTTGAAATTTACCTTCCATACTCATCATAGAATTCAAATATATTTACTATAATTATTTCTTTAATTTTTACGTATTAACTAAGGGGAGTATTTTGATTCCAATAGAAACTACGATCCCATAAATAACTAAAAACATCTAATAATGGAGATTATTAACAACGAGTAAAACATGTCCACGCGTCGTTGCGGGGTTATTTTGTTTGGTTGATGCTACAGTATATATGACGTTATTTAGTTACATGTTGGCTAAAAGTTTTCATTGGTGATGCTACTTACATGGCAACTATTATTGGGGACAAAAGGCTTACCTAGTTTTCGCATACAATAGTGTTTGTGCTACATCCTAACTATTAGTTACTACAAAAGGGTAGCATGAGATTTTAGTATAAGAAAAAATAAAGCAAACGAAACAGATACTACGTGGTGCAACAGATTGAATAAGTAATAGACAATACAAACAATGATATTATGCGTAAGTATAGAGTAAAACGATTAAACCGTATGTAGAACCGGGCTTGTGTTTGACACAATTCCCTTAAATAGATTCGTCGTCTGTTCCCAGGGTACACCGGTTCGAAGCAGCGTACTGCCGGACTTGAACACTTGCCTGAAAATTCGTCGGAAGGTGAGACCAAGTTGAACTGAGAAGGAAAGCTCTAGCACTCGTATGTGTGTGTTTTATATTTGTTTTATGTTTTGTGTGTTTTTTTCCCTTTTCCCCAACAATGCCTTTTATAGAAAAAGCAATCAATTGGTAACATCCACCACTTATTATAATATTCAATTATTTTCATTGAAGGATATAATGATAAGAGCACAATACTTAAACGAATCATAACATCCACCACTTAATTGAATATTCAATTATTGTCATTAAAGGATATAATGATAAGAGCACAATCTTTAAACAAATACTTTAATCATTATACAAATCCTTTAATCATTATATTGACATAACCTATAAGTGAAGCGATATTGGGTCTAGATTGTAACTGAAGTTACAACAACAAAAAACTGACCACATTGTACCAAACACCCAACATTGAGATTCGATATATCATTCACCTTTATCCCGTTTTGGACACACTTTAGTTCGTTGTAAAGCCCTCGATAGTGGCTACAAAACTCATTTTTATCATCATTAATATTGACTACTCATCATATATTAATTAGTGTCCAATGTTGGTGAAAACACACTTTTAACCAATTTTTCCAACAATCCCCCACATGAATGGAGATCGATCTCAAAAACAACAATCTTCCGATTAAATTTCAACGGTTGAATCTTGCATACGATAAGTAGGTGTTACCCTTTGAACTTTCGCTTGTGAAAACACACTTAGTCTACTGGCTCTGAGTAGACGGCGATGTCTTTGAACTCGTCTGCCGTTTGTGTAGGCGACAATACGCTTCACACAAGACTCTCCCTGACAACGTCAAGTCCTCATAGTTATGTTCGTTATGGTCATGAACATTAGCCTGGTTCTGCGAGAGCTTATCAAGTATTGTGCCCCAACAATACCCTTCGAAGTGACCCCACTTCTCTCTCACATAGGTGATTCACCACAGCGTGGCTACTGATTAACCATGCATGGTTATTTCAGTTGAATCATTAAAAGCCATAGGCTTATCCTCTTACTTGTCACTTATAGGAATCCACTAGGAAGTCTACTCTCAATTAGTAAACTCCCTTTAAAAAGTGTAAGGGTTGCTAGTTTAGTAATTAACTAATTAACTCCCCTACAGTGACTTCGCCAGTTCATACAAGTATGTTGTCCTATTGAACTCAGATCTTGGGATCTCCAGTCAATTGAGTTAGGTTTTCCTTCATATAAACTTAGTCTTTCATGGGCTTCAGTCCCATTCCCACGCACGACTTACACACACTAACTCTCTGCTTAAGCCTTTGGTCAGCGGATCCGCAATATTATCCTTTGACTTCAAATAGTCAATAGTGATAATTCCTGTAGAGATTAGTTGTCGTACTGTATTATGTCTACGTCGTATATGCCTATTCTTACCATTATACATTGTGCTATGAGCTCTACCAATCGCCGATTGGCTATCACAATGTATACTTATGGCTGATACCATCTTAGGCCATCTTGGTATATCTTCAACGAATTGACGTAGCCATTCTGCCTCTTCACCAGCTTTGTCTAAAGCGATGAATTCGGATTCCATCGTGGATCTTGTGACTACCCGAAAATTTCCGACCAAATTTAAACTTTAATCTTTATATTATTCTGACACGATAAGCAAAGTCTATTAAATTGAATTATAAAAATTTTTGAACTAGTTAATGAAATCATTTAACCTTTGAACTATTTATATGGATTCAGTGAACCTTTGACTATATCCCCGACGATTCACGAACGACTGTTGTAAATAAATAAATAAATATAAATATAAATGTATGTATTGGAAATAATGAAATATAAATGAATCATTAGAATTAAAATGTAAAAATAACAAATAAAATAATTAAGTTCTATTAGTATATATATATATATATATATATATATATATATATATATATATATATATATATATATATATATATATATATATATATATATATACGATATAAACCTATATATTAATATATATGTTATTTCTAATTATAACTATTATATTGTAAAATTATATGAAATATATAAATAATAAATATTCAATAAAAATTATTATGTTATATGTAATTTCAAGATAAAGTATAACTATTATACTAATAATATGACACTTACTTTCTGTATTATTATTAATAGTAATGTTAATATGTGTATAATATTTGTATAATATTATATCTAACATAAACTGTATATATGTATATAAAATTTGATTTATATAAGTGATAATAATATCAATACCATTATTAACATTAATAATACTAGTATAACAAATAAGATTATTATTATCATTGATATTATTAATACTAGTAATTAGAATTATTAAAATTTTCATTATTGTTATCATTAATATTATCAAATTATTAGTCTTTATCAATAATAATATTATTAATATTATTATTAGTATTAATAATATTAATAGTATTAATATAATTATATTAGTTAATAAGATTTTAGATATATATTTACACAGATATATATAATCAAATTATAAAATACAAATATATATATGTATGTATATATATATATATATAAATATATGTATAAATACACACACACACACACATATATATATATATATATATATATATATATATATAAAATATAAAATTATATATACATAATTACCTATACTGATATAAATAAATATATATATTTACGGATTTATATATAACGAATAAAACTTCATACGAATTCTATTCTCAATCGCTATCTAACTTTTGTTGATTTGTTTCCCTTTATCAAAATCGAATAAATCGGTGACTTCACCACAGGAAAAAAATCCAATTCAGATAGCAATCTCCACCTGCTTTTATTTTCTTATTATTTATTTTGTACCTGCATATTTTCTTGTCGATGTAATTGGGCTATAAAGTTAATCAAATAATCAGTGAAAGTAGTTAACCCATCCATTCTTCCATTACCAATACCAATTACACGAGTTACAGATCCAAATTTTTGAAATTAAAACAAAAGCAAAAACAGTTTCCTCTGTTGTGAACTCAAAATGCAAAAACCATGATTTTGAATGAAATATAAAAATGTAGAAATGCAGTGTTATCAGAAATCGTTCATTCAAACAATCTGGAAAGTTTCAAAGCCTAATTTCTCCTATCAGCTTCTAATTTTCGAAGTCAAACACGAGTTTCAAAAAGTCAACATAAATGTTCATCGAGAAATCTGAACTTATTTTGACGTTTTATGTTTAATTGATGATTTAGAGAGAGTTTATGCACGATTTAAAACCTAATCTATATTGATTTTATTGTCCAAAACAGTCTTTAATTCGAGTTTGATGTTTGGGTTTTGTTTGGTTCACGAACGGCAGAAAACTCTGTAAACTTTGATATATTTTTTGTTGTTGTTGTTGTTGTTAATTGAACAAGTACTCTTTACAGGTTGATTATAAATTAATTTTAACCCTGTCTCAAACCTCAAATCAATTAATTGATATTGCTTTGGGTTCCTGTGTCGACTGATTAATAGGATGAGGAAGATGATAATAAAATACGGGTTAATTAAATTCGGTTGGGAGTTCAATCAGAAAAACTGAATCGAAAGAGTGGTTTAGGGGTGTTGTGTTATTCGAGAGGTCGCGGGTTCGAGTCCCGTCCCGGGCACTTTAGGTCTTTTTAATGCTACAAAGGTATAACTTATTGTTATTATTATTTCTATTATTATTATTTTACTAGTTATTATCTACAATTAATATTACTAGTATTAACACTATTATTATTATTTGTATTATTATCATTGTAACATTATTGTTATTACTAGTATCACCCTTAGTATTATTATTATTATTGATATTAATATTAATATTATAGTTATTAATATTATTATTATTAATATAAGTATTATAATAAAATTCTCATCTATTATGATTATAAATGTAAGCACAAAAATTATTATTATTATCACTAATAGTTATAATATTGTTATTAGTATGATTATGATTAGGATTATTATTATTATTATTATGAAAATAATACAAGATATCATTACTCTCATTAATATTAGTAAAAGTATCACTTTTGTAACTATCAGTATTATTATTATTAAGCAAAAGTATCATTATTAACAATGTCATTATTATTATTAATACTATCATTTTTAATAAGGATATTATTATTATTATTATTATTATTATTATTATTATTATTATTATTATTATTATTATTATTATTATTATTATTATTATTATTATTATTATTATTATTATTATTATTATTATTATTAATGGATCATTAATATCATAACTATCGCAAACAGTAAAATTAATATCTTTACAAGTATTATTATAAATATCATTGTTATTAGCACTAATAGAGTTATTATTAACATAAGTATATTATTAAAGTTATTATTATGTATATAAATATTAAATTAGTATAATTAGAACTACTGTTTTGTTAAACAAATAAAATACATAAATATATATATTTAACACTTATAACATAACAAAAATTTAATACATTTTTTTAATACAAAATGAACATATAAAACATCTATATTATTAACATAAAAATGATATAAATATATATATATATATATATATATATATATATATATATATATATATATATATATATATATATATATATATATATATATTTATGTGTTCAGTTACAACTATGTATATTAATAAATATACAAATGTTATAGGTTCGTGAATCCGAGGCCAACCCTACACTTGTTCAATGTAGTTATATGTATTTTTACTACAAAATACATTGTGGTGAGTTTCATTTTCCTTTTTACCCTTTATATTTTTGGGCTGAGAATACATGCGCAATTTTTATAAATGTTTTACGAAATAGACACAAGTAAGCGAAACTACATTATATAGTTGAATGATCGAAGCCGAATATGCCCCTTTTTGCTTGGTAACCTAAGAATTAGTAAACCGATCTACTAATTGACGCGAATCCTAAAGATAGATCTATTGGGCCTATCGAACCCCCATCCAAAGTACCGGATGCTTTAGTACTTCGATGTTATTTTTATCATGTCCGAAGGATTTCCCGGAATGATAGGGGATATTCTTATATGCATCTTGTTAATGTCGGTTACCAGGTATTCAATCCATATGAATGATATTTTTGTCTCTATGCATGGGACGCATATTTATGAAAACTGGAAATGAAATTCTTGTGGTCTATTAAAATAATGGAAATGATTATTTATGTTAAACTAATGAACTCACCAACCTTTTGGTTGACACTTTAAAGCATGTTTATTCTCAGGTATGAAAGAAGTCTTCCGCTGTGCATTAGCTCATTTTAAGGATATTACTTGGAGTTATTCATGACATATTTCAAAAGACGTTGCATTCAAGTCATTGAGTTCATCAATTATTATTAAGTCAATTATAGTTGGGACATATTATGAAATGGTATGCATGCCGTCAACATTCGATGTAATGAAAGTTTGTCTTTTAAAAACGAATGCAATTTTTGTAAAATGTATCATATAGAGGTCAAGTACCTCGCGATGTAACCAAATGTTATTGTATTTGTTCTTATGGATTAAGATGGGTCTTTTCAGTTGGTATCAGAGCGGTGGTCTTAGTGAACCAGGTCTGCATTAGTGTGTCTAACTGATAAGTCATTAGGATGCATTAGTGAGTCTGATCTTCGACCGTGTCAGCATGTCAAAAGTTTTGCTTATCATTCGTGTCGAAAATCATCTACTTATTATCCTTAGGAAATTACCTGCTTATCATTCCTAGTCTAGACACATCTTACTGCATTGATTGCATGAATAGTGTATCGACAAAATTCATATCTTAGCATATCTGTTATTGTTACCTTTGCCTGACAGCTTCCGTAGATTTCTCCGTAACTTATGGGATTTTAGTATTATATATGCATATATAAATTATGTATTGCAGGGTACTAATCTATATCCTATAATCTATTTCTTATCGAAAATCCTTCATCTGATTGTACGAGATGAATCCCTCAACCAGTTCGAGTCCCTCAGATTCCGATAGCTATTCCGATAGTTATTCCGACAGCTATTTCGACATGGATATTCACCTAAAATCCGAAAGCAGTGTCACCAAATTGAATCAACCAATCATCCATCTCCAATTCATCTGATGAGTTCGTAGTCGACTTAATCAATGGAGACGCGAAGAAGGCGATCCTTTTCACCAACCAAATTTCCTTTTTGGCGATGAACCTGAAGCACTTACCGACGAACCAATCCGAAACACCATTTTCACCCTCATTTCCCGAATATCTCGCCACGATTATACTCTATCTAAAATTCTAAACCTTATTCATCCGCTCGTTCTGATCGACAATCATCCCGGAATAATATAAGAAGTCGACGAACTCCGCGCTCGAGTAATCAATTTAGAGAATATGGTGCAAAATTTACCAACTTCAGCAACATTACCGGCAACACCAGTACCACCAACAACAGCATCCGCAGCACAAGCCTCAACACTACACGCCTCAAATTCACAGTCTGTACCCCCAGCATAATCATCATACTACATGATGTCCTGCCTCGATTATCTTCGTTCTACATGACGTTCTACATCGATTATCTTCGTTCTTCATGACAATTAAGTAATCTCTAAATGTTTTAGAGATTATGTATTCTAGTTCTAACGGTAAACCAAATGAGTTTAATATCATATTAACTCAATGAATCCATGATTACATCTGAAGAAAATATATATGTATATATGTTTTCATAAAGATTGTAATTAAAAATTCTTTCGTACAAAGTGTTAATTGTGAAAATATTTTAACGGGTAGGAAATACCCGAGGAATATTCAGATTTCACATTAATAAGTTACAATGTACATTCTTCGAAGCTGATTCAACAGTCGTTTACTATCCTATTTACATCCAACGATATACAAATCCGTTCACCACAGAATAACTATATTCATCCAATTTCATATTTGGATTTTGATTTATCAGAATCCAACAAGTGGCATAATGAAGAAAACATTTGATAAAATAAAATTTGTTAGAAACAAACAAATTAACTATGAGGAATTTTGTTAAGAATCCACGCTAACTGTTCCTAGCTAACTGATTACATTTTATTTATCGCAGTTTATTTATCGCAATTTTATTTATCGTCATTTAATTTCTGCTATTTACTTTATGCATTTTATTTATCGTCATTTAATTTCTGTATTTATTTTACGCACTTTAAATATCGGGACACGTATACAAGGTTTTGACATATCATATCGACGCATATATATATATATATATATATATATATATATATATATATATATATATATATATATATATATATATATATATATATATATATTATTTGGAATAACCATAGACACTCTATATGCAGTAATGATCGAGTTCTCTATATAGGGTTGAGGTTGATTCTATAATAATATATATACTTTGAGTTGTGATCGAGTCTGAGACATGTACACGGGTCACGACACGTATTAATTAATTCAAATATTATAAACTATATATGAATTATTGAGTTAGTGACTGTGGACTGCTAACTGTGGACTACCAACATTGGACAATTAAAATGAATTAAAATATTGATTATAACATATGAAACTAAACAATTCTTTAAGTTTGCCACTTGATTTCATCTTAAACCCCATTTGTATCTTGATGATTACAATCTGCGTCCAAACCTTTCATGATTCTTGAAAACACCTCAATCGATAGAATGAATCAACCTCACTTCATCTACGGAAGGAAAGATTTATGCATATAGTTATGTACCTGGAAAAAAAAACTCCCGAAACCAAAGTCATAGTTTAACACGTACTCGCGCCAGGACCTTTGGCATTTATTAGCAAAAATAACTTTTCAATCCCTTCCAAAGTAGCCAGATTTGTCACAGCTCCAGCAAATCAACTTCGATTTTTCAGTCGAAACAGCTTTATTATAACCTTGATATATATATGTTGCCCTTTCGCCATTGTTACCGGGGAACCTTTCATATCTCGCCACATTAGCAGTAAACTTATCAGCAACCGTAATGATCTGGGATTTTCCGAAAATTCATTATATTTATCAAAACCCCATCATTTACTCATCTGCCTCTTGTAACGAGAATTGCCATACGAATCATTGGAAATTAGCAATCAGTATTTTGAAATCTCGCAGCATGTTAATGCCAACAGTTATACATATAACGTCTATCTCCAAGACTTACATACTTCGAATGTGAAGTTTCCGAAAAACACTCTGAACCGCGAACTAGTTCTCGAAATGCTGATGAAGCAACAAAAACTGTAAACGACCTTAGCAGTAAAAAGTTTGATGATAAAGATTAGTGTATTGACAAAGCTCAGAAAAAGAGAAGTTTTGGAACTGGAAAACGGATTGAGCAAAGTATGAAGGAGGCTGTGGACAAATCACAAAGACTGAACCTGCCTTTAAAGAATCCAAATGATTCAGTGTCTGCTGAAGTCATTAATGAATACCTTACTCCTGACTCTAAACTCTTACGGACAAATTTTCTTCATCAACCTTCAAACTTAGAAATTCCAAAATATCATCATAAATATCTTCGATATTTCTGAGGATATTTTCATAAATATTCTTGTCCAAAATTTATTTATCTCTTCCTGCTATCTATGTTACATCATAAAGGAAACTACTTTAGTTTCTAATTTTCTTTAAAATTCGAGTTTGAATTATGAATGAATTTCTTCATCACAATTTGATCTGAAATCCTAAGATATCATCGTACCTTTCTTTATTAATATCCTCAATATTTCTGAAGATATCTTCATAAATATTCTCGTCCAATATTAATTATCTCTCCGCACTATCCGTATTATATCATAAAAGGAAACTGTTTTAGTTTCTATATTTTGCTAACCTTTGAACTTAAAATATGAATGTTTCTGAAGTAGTGTTGGGAACTGAAGCATGAGTTAGAATAATATAATGACACTTGATCAACGTGATTATATTACAGTAAGTCATGTTGAGTTTCTAATGAAACGTGATGATTCACAGACTCTAACGTCATCATGTGCCATGTTACACGACTCTTGTATTCTATTTAAACCTCTAAAATATCAAGAAAATATTTCTTGATGATTCGGTCTTTTCCAGGGTATTCTGGTAATTTAACAAATCAAAATCGTGCCATTACCATTCCCTTCTTAGAACATTAACAATGTTCATTCTGAAACTTATATCTGCGATTTCTGGACCATTACGAGAGATGCCTAATCACAAGAAGAAGAAACAGAGGGACAAAGCTCCGAGATAGAAATTAGAGTATAAATCGCAGCAAATAGGAGGGAGTATTAACTGTGGATGACAATGATTATAGGAAACAGAAATAGAGACATTGAAATATAAGGGGGGATATAAGCCCGATAACAACCCATAAATTACAAACCGTGTATATCAATGTTTATCGCAACATAAAGACACGGGAGAATTATAAGTACTATAACCCCAAGAGCAAAGTAGAAATAAGCAGATTCCTCTGGTGGAAGTTGGAAAAGGAGAATGATTGTTACGATAGGATAAGGACAAGGGTTAGAACTAGATTAAGTATTTTCATAATCCTTTGAATTTGAAAATTAAGTATAGGAATGGTAAAAGATACGAAACGGAAGAAGTTAATTTATAGAGAAATATTTGATAGTGAAATCAATGCAGATCTCGGCATTTAATTAGAGAATCCTAATTTCCTGATTCTCTAAAGAATCAAATCTTTTAGATTTCGAAGAATTTCTTTAAATCCCTTGAATTCCGAAATTCAACCAATACCACGTCGAAAGTTAAGACGAAACTCTATTTTTCATTCCAATCTTTTTGAGAAAACTTCACTCGTACTCTTCAAATAATCGAATCGTTTTATCTATATTACTCAATAATGATAAAACTCTATATATCAACTCATATTCGTTATAAAAACGTTTTTATGATTAGTCATAACCACCCCACTCAAATTTCGGGACGAAATTTCTTTAACGGGTAGGTACTGTGATGATCCGGAAATTTCCGACCAAATTTAAACTTTAATCTTTATATTATTCTGACACGATAAGCAAAGTCTATTAAATTGAATTATAAAAATTTTTGAACTAGTTTATGAAATCATTTGACCTTTGAACTATTTATATGGATTCAGTGAACCTTTGACTATATCCCCGGCGATTCACGAACGACTGTTGTAAATAAATATATATATATAAATATAAATGTATGTATTGGAAATAATGAAATATAAATGAATCATTAGAATTAAAATGTAAAAATAACAAATAAAATAATTAAGTTCTATTAGTATATATATATATATATATATATATATATATATATATATATATATATATATATATATATACGATATAAATCTATATATTAATATATATGTGATTTCTAATTATAACTATTATATTGTAAAATTATATGAAATATATAAATAAAAAATATTCAATAAAAAATATTATGTTATATGTAATTTCAAGATAAAGTATAAATGTTATACTAATAATATGACACTTACTTTCTGTATTATTATTAATAGAAACGTTAATATGTGTACAATATTTGTATAATATTATATCTAACATAAACTGTATATATGTATATAAAATTTGATTTATATAAGTGATAATAATATCAATACCATTATTAACATTAATAATACTAGTATAACAAATAAGATTATTATTATCATTGATATTATTAATACTAGTAATTAGAATTATTAAAATTATCATTATTGTTATCATTAATATTATCAAATTATTAGTCTTTATCAATAATATTATTATTAATATTATTATTAGTATTAATAATATTAATAGTATTAATATAATTATATTAGTTAATAAGATTTTAGATATATATTTACACAGATATATATAATCAAATTATAAAATACAAATATATATATATATGTATATATATATATATGTATAAATACACACACACACACACACATATATATATATATATATATATATATATATATATATATATATATATGTATATATTTATCAATAATATTATTATTAATATTATTATTAGTATTAATAATATTAATAGTATTAATATAATTATATTAGTTAATAAGATTTTAGATATATATTTACACAGATATATATAATCTAATTATAAAATACAAATATATATATATGTATATATATATATATATATATGTATAAATACATATATATATATATGTGTATATATATATATATATATATATATATATATATATATATAAAATATAAAATTATATATATATATAATTACCTATACTGATATAAATAAATATATATATATATATATATATATATATATATATATATATTTATATATATACGGATTTATATATAACGAATAAAACTTCATACGAATTCTATTCTCAATCGCTATCTAACTTTTGTTGATTTGTTTCCCTTTATCAAAATCAAATAAATTCGTGACTTCACCACAGGAACGAATCCAATTCAGATAGCAATCTCCACCTGCTTTTATTTTCTTATTATTTATTTTGTACCTGCATATTTTCTTTTCGACGTAATTGGGCTATAAAGTTAGTCAAATAATCAGTGAAAGTAGTTAACCCATCCATTCTTCCATTACCAATACCAATTACACGAGTTACAGATCCAAATTTTTGAAATTAAAACAAAAGCAAAAACAGTTTCCTCTGTTGTGAACTCAAAATGCAAAAACCATGATTTTGAATGAAATATAAAAATGTAGAAATGCAGTGTTATCAGAAATCGTTCATTCAAACAATCTGGAAAGTTTCAAAGCCTAATTTCTCCTATCAGCTTCTAATTTTCGAAGTCAAACACGAGTTTCAAAAAGTCAACATAAATGTTCATCGAGAAATCTGAACTTATTTTGACGTTTTATGTTTAATTGATGATTTAGAGAGAGTTTATGAACGATTTAAAACCTAATCTATATTGATTTTATTGTCCAAAACAGTCTTTAATTCGAGTTTGATGTTTGGGTTTTGTTTGGTTCACGAACGGCAGAAAACTCTGTAAACTTTGATATATTTTTTGTTGTTGTTGTTGTTGTTAATTGAACAAGTACTCTTTACAGGTTGATTATAAATTAATTTTAACCCTGTCTCAAACCTCAAATCAATTAATTGATATTGCTTTGGGTTCCTGTGTCGACTGATTAATAGGATGAGGAAGATGATAATAAAATACGGGTTAATTAAATTCGGTTGGGAGTTCAATCAGAAAAACTGAATCGAAAGAGTGGTTTAGGGGTGTTGTGTTATTCGAGAGGTCGCGGGTTCGAGTCCCGTCCCGGGCACTTTAGGTATTTTTAATGCTACAAAGGTATAACTTATTGTTATTATTATTTCTATTATTATTATTTTACTAGTTATTATCTACAATTAATATTACTAGTATTAACACTATTATTATTATTTGTATTATTATCATTGTAACATTATTGTTATTACTAGTATCACCCTTAGTATTATTATTATTATTGATATTAATATTAATATTATAGTTATTAATATTATTATTATTAATATAAGTATTATAATAAAATTCTCATTTATTATGATTATAAATGTAAGCACAAAAATTATTATTATTATTATCACTAATAGTTATAATATTGTTATTAGTATGATTATGATTAGGATTATTATTATTATTATTATTATTATTATTATTATTATTATTATTATTATTATTATTATTATTATTATTATTATTATTATTATTATTATTATTATTATTATTATTATGAAAATAATACAAGATATCATTACTCTCATTAATATTAGTAAAAGTATCACTTTTGTAACTATCAGTATTATTATTATTAAGCAAAAGTATCATTATTAACATTGTCATTATTATTATTAATACTATCATTTTTAATAAGGATATTATTATTATTATTATTAATGGATCATTAATATCATAACTATTGTAAACAGTAAAATTAATATCTTTACAAGTATTATTATAAATATCATTGTTATTAGCACTAATAGAGTTATTATTAACATAAGTATATTATTAAAGTTATTATTATGTATATAAATATTAACTTAGTATAATTAGAAATACTATTTTGTTAAACAAATAAAATACATAAATATATATATATTTAACACTTATAACATAACAAAAATTTAATATATTTTTTTAATACAAAATGAACATATAAAACATCTATATTATTAACATAAAAATGATATAACTAATATATATATATATATATATATATATATATATATATATATATATATATATATATATATATATATATATATATATGTGTGTGTATGTGTGTGTGTGTGTGTTCAATTACAACTATGTATATTAATAAATATACAAATGTTATAGGTTCATGAATCCGAGGCCAACCCTACACTTGTTCAATGTAGTTATATGTATTTTTACTACAAAATACATTATGGTGAGTTTCATTTGCCTTTTTACCCTTTATATTTTTGGGCTGAGAATACATGCGCAATTTTTATAAATGTTTTATGAAATAGACACAAGTAATCGAAACTACATTATATGGTTGAATGATCGAAGCCGAATATGCCCCTTTTTGCTTGGTAGCCTAAGAATTAGTAAACCGATCTACTAATTGACGCGAATCCTAAAGATAGATCTATTGGGCCTAACGAACCCCATCTAAAGTACCGGATGCTTTAATATTTCGATGTTGTTTTTATCATGTCCGAAGGATTTCCCGAAATGATAGGGGATATTCTTATATGCATCTTGTTAATGTCGGTTACCAGTTGTTCAATCCATATGAATGATATTTTTGTCTCTATGCATGGGACGTATATTTATGAGAACTGGAAATGAGATTCTTGTGGTCTATTAAAATGATGGAAATGATTATTTATGTTAAACTAATGAACTCACCAACCTTTTGGTTGACACTTTAAAGCATGTTTATTCTCAGGTATGAAAGAAGTCTTCCGCTGTGCATTAGCTCATTTTAAGGATATTACTTGGAGTTATTCATGACATATTTCAAAAGACGTTGCATTCAAGTCGTTGAGTTCATCAAGATTATTATTAAGTCAATTATAGTTGGGACATATTATGAAATGGTATGCATGCCGTCAACATTCGATGTAATGAAAGTTTGTCTTTTAAAAACGAATGCAATTTTTGTAAAATGTATCATATAGAGGTCAAGTACCTCGCGATGTAACCAAATGTTATTGTATTCGTTCTTATGGATTAGGACGGGTCTCTAGCAATAACCATTTGTTTAGACGATTTCCACGATATAGCAGCACCTTCAAGTGTGAATACATATCCACTTGTCGCTCTAGAATCATTTGTATCAGATATCCAGTTTGCATCATAATGACCTTCGATCACTGCAGGATATCTGTTATAATGTAGCCCGTAATCCCGAGTGTATCTTAAGTACCGTAGTAACCTGGTCATACACCTCCAGTGAGACGTACTTGGATTACTCGTGTATCTACTTATCTTGCTTACAACATATGCTAAGTCGGGTCGAGTACGACTCATTAAATACATTAAGCTGCCAACAATTCTTGAGTACTCTAATTGGTTAACAGGTTCTCCTCTGTTCTTAGCTAGATGTTGACTCGTGTCAATGGGAGTTCTTGCTACATTAGAATCATTTGCATTGAATTTCTCAAGAATTTTATCCACATAATGGGTTTGACTTAGAATAAGCCTGCTTTGGGTTCGTGTGATTTTAACTCCCAATATCACATCTGCTAAACCCATGTCTTTCATGTCAAACTTTGATTTCAACATGTCTTTTGTAGATTTAATCATCTTCTCATTACTACCAGCAATGAGCATATCATCTACATATAGACAAAGGATAACATATCCATCTGGTGTGTCTTTCACATACACACACTTGTCACATTCATTGATCTTAAATCCTAAATCAAGCATGACATGATCAAACTTCTGGTGCCATTGTTTGGGAGCTTGTTTTAATCCATACAAGGATTCAACGAGTTTACAAACTTTTCTTTCTTGTCCAGGCGCTTTAAACCCCGCGGGTTGTTCCATGTAAATCTCTTCTTCGAGATTTCTGTTTAGGAAAGCAATTTTCACATCCATTTGATGTACTTCCAAGTTTCTAATGGCGGCAATGGCAAGTACCAACCTGATTGAGGTTTTTCGCGTTACTGGCGAATATGTATCAAAGTAATCTAGACCTTCTCGTTGTCTATAACCTTTGATCACCAACCTTGCCTTGTACTTATCAATGGTACCATCTGGCTTTAACTTCTTCTTGAAGATCCATCGATAACCTAGTGGCTTGCATCCCGAAGGAAGATCCACTAACTCCCAAATATGGTTTTGTAAAATAGAATCTATTTCACTTTTAATGGCCTCCTTCCATTGAGGTCCTTCAGAGGAAGACACCGCTTCACGGTAAGTTGTAGGTTCATTTTTAACCATGTAAGTGTGAAAATCAGGACCGAATGATTTTTCTGTCCTTGCTCTTTTGCTTCGTCTCAGCTCAAGCTCTTCTTCCTCAGATTCTACTAGTTCCTCTTGAACTCGTTCATGAGGTGTCTCAACTTCAACACCTTTATCGTCTATTCTAGATGAACTTCCATGTTCATTTGCAATGCACGGAAATACATTTTCAAAGAACAAAGCATTTCCTGATTCCATGATCGAACCTTTGTGTATATCTGAAATCTTGGATTCATGCACAAGGAACCGATAAGCCGTACTATGTTCAGCATATCTAATAAATATGCAGTCAACAGTCTTTGACCCTATCTTTTGTGCCTTAGGTAGTGGAACAGCTACCTTCGCTAGGCACCCCCACACTTTGAGGTACTCATATGATGGTTTTCTTTTCCACCATAACTCATATGGGGTTTCATCCCTTTTCTTTTGGGGTATCTTATTTAATATATAGTTTGCCGATAGGATGGTATCCCCCCACATTGACTGGCTTACACCCGAACTTACCAACATGGCATTCACCATTTCTTTTAAGGTTCTATTCTTTCTTTCAGCAGTGCCATTTGATTGGGGTGAGTAAGGTGCAGTGAATTCATGTCTAATGTCATTTTGCGCACAAAATTCAGCAAAAGGTGCAACATATTCACAACCTCTATCACTGCGGACGACCTTAATTTTCCGTTCAAATTGATTCTCAACTTCATTTTTATAAGCAACAAATTTCTCAATAGCTTCATCTTTACTTTTTAATAAGTAAACGTAACAGTACTTCGTGCTATCATCGATAAAAGTAATGAAGTACTTGTTACCATTCCTTGCTGGAATGGATTTTAAATCACACACATCAGTGTGAATCATATCAAGGGGTTCGGTTATTCGTTCAACCGATTTGAAGGATGATCTTGTTAATTTGGCTTCAACACATGTTTTACATTTATAGTTTGAGTCTATGTGTAAAGTTGGTATGCAATTCAATTTAATTAAGCGACGAATGGAATTAAAATTAACATGACCCAGTCTACCATGCCACACATTAGAAGACTCAAGAAAATAAATAGAACTAGTACTTGTTTTATTAGCTTCAATGTTAATAACCATTGCATTTAACTTAAACATGCCATTAAGGGCATAACCCTTACCAACATAAACACCACTTTTGGTCAACACGAACTTATCAGACTCAAACACTAGTCTAAAGCCAAACTTATTCAATAACCACCCAGACACAAGATTCTTACGAATCTCTGGAACATACAACACATTAGTCAAAGTAAGTTCCTTTCCAGAGGTCATCTTCAGGATCACATTTCCTTCACCCTTGATATCAGCTGTAGCAGAGTTTCCCATAAACAGCTTATCTCCACTAGTAACCTCTTTGAAAGTGTTAAAGAGGCTCTTATCAGTACACACATGACAGGTAGTCCCAATATCAACCCACCACTTACTGGTATTAGAACCAACCAGATTAACCTCGAAAATCATAATAGTGAGGTCAGAAACCATAGCAACCAGGTTGTCAACATCATCAACCATGTTAGCTTGTTTAGAAGTGTATTTCTTTGGATTAGTGCATTGATCAGTACGATGACCCGGCTGGTCACAATTAAAGCATTTTGCCAGAGAACTTTTTCTTCTTGGCAACACCCCCTTTAGGTCCAAACTTGAACCCTTTTACCTTGTTACTCTTCTCAGTCTTCCCTTTGCTCTTGCTACCTTTTGAGGATTGACCGTGTTCAACAATATTAACCTTTGCTGAAAGAGGGGCAATGCTCCTTTTAAGAGCAACTTTGTTGTCTTCCTCTATACAAAGACGGACCACAAGATCTTCAACGTTCATTTCCTTTCGCTTATGTTTCAAATAATTTTTGAAATCAACCCAGCTTGGTGGCAGTTTCTTAATCATAGCCGCAACTTGGAAACTCTGACTGATTACCATTTTTTCCATATGTATGTCATGAATAATGACTTGTAATTCTTGGATTTGACTCATAACAGTCTTAGAGTCAACCATCTTAAAGTCCAAGAATTTAGCTACTACCCATTTCTTGGTACCAGCATCTTCAGTCTTGTACTTTCGCTCTAAATGTGATGACCCAGGAATTTTCGACCAAAATTAAACTTAATCTTTATATGTTTCCGACACGATAAGCAAAGTCTGTAATGTTGAGTCACAAAAATTTTGAACTGTTTCATATATTCGTTTGACTTTCGACCATTCCCGACGATTCACGAACAACTATTTGTAAATAGATAACATATATATTTAAAAAGGTATTTATAATTTGAAATATAATTTAGAATATTATATAATTTAATTATTAGAATTTATGTTGTAAAAATAAATAAAATGCGATGTAATGGAAATTATATTTAATTTATATATATATATATATATATATATATATATATATATATATATATATATATATATATATATATATATATATATATATATATATATATATATATATATATATATATATATATATATATATATATATATAACTATGTATATAAACATTACTATATAATACTAATAATAAAATTTAAGTACGAGTTAAAATATTAAAGTTATATTATTTTCATTAATATTATTATTAATATTAAGATTAATATTTGTAACATTAATGTTAATATATAAACATATAAGTTTGATAAGTATAAGTCGTTATATTATTATTGTTATTATCAACAATATTAGTATTATTATAATTAGTATTATTGTTATATTATTGTTATAAAATTTTTTATTTATTTAATAATCATCATTATTATAATACTATTATTATTACTATTATATTGGTATTACTATTATTTACTAAGAGTATTATTATTATAATTAATAAGATTAATTTATAATCTATAAAAAAAATAAACATATAGATATAATAGGTATATATATAACATCGGATATAAAAACAGACATATAAGAAAATTCGATATGCAGAGTTATATAAATACCTACACATTATTAGGATTTCCAAATTAGATACAAACAAATATGTTAGATATATACATCAAATATAATTGAAATCAGATTTCCATCGATTTCACTTTTCTTATTTTATTTTATGTATCGTCCTTCCTGTTAGATGCTGTTACACGTCTAATTCAATTCATAATACAAACAAATTTGATCAGGCAATCAGGTACAAGAATGGTTACAAGTCGTTATCCCTTTTTATTTTTTTTCCTGTGTGATATCTTTTCTTTTCTTTGTCGATTTCAGTAGGAACAAAGCAAATCAATCCTCTCTTTTTATGAAACTCTTGGACAATCATTCACTTATCTCTCTCTCTTCTTATAACCCTCAAACACCAATGAAATCATCAAACCACAATCACCATTTACAAACCACGATCACCACTCTAAAAACATTGACGCTACACTTGTTCCTGACCAACTATGTGAACCAAAATCATCATCTCATCGTGAATCCACTGGCACCACTCCCTCTACCTTTAATTTTTCTATTTCTCTTTCGTTGTTACAGCTGCTATATGGACGTTGCTATAGCAGCTGCTATACTATTCGTTTTCTATTTTATTCGAACAACAAATCTGTTGACAAACCTGCAACCCTTCGTGAAACCCATCAAATCACTCATATTGTATATATATATACTCGAATTGTTGCTACTACTATTATTTTATACTTGGTCCTCTAGTTCATCAATCCAAACACCACATCACCAATTTTTTTTTATGAAACCTATCAATCAAACTTTCATCTATTACGTGAGGCTACTACTGCACCCTCCTACTACTAGTTTCTGTTGTGAACGAAATAGAGGAATGAAGATAATATTGTGAAGTAAATTATGTCGAAGAAGTAGATGAACAATAACAAAACAATTTTGATACCTGTTATAATTTCCTCTTCTATTCTAACCAGCTTGCTATATCGCCATCAAACGACCCACACTTATCTTATCGATACAATTACGTTTTCTCTTTCAAGAACCCAACACCACCGTGAATTACCTTAGAACGAAGAAGGCATGCTGCACCTGCATAGCTCGCCGTTATTATTATTTTTTTTTTCTTCTCAAAAGGTGCCACCAAAACTACAGCTTCTATTTTCCTGCCTTCATTTATATGTTGATAAATTAAGTCGATGATGATTATAAATAAAAGAGATGAAAGTGATGCAGGAAGAAATAATGATAAAGTGGATAGAATATTAAGGGGCATGTCGACATAATGATAAGGATGATATGGTTTTGGTGATAAAGAACCGATTGATATTTATATTGCTGTTATCATATTGTTTTCCTTCTAAAAGTCGAACCCCACAAACCTAAAATTTCCAGCGGTAACTCACAATTCATGTACAAGGAAAACCCCTAATATTATACATATATGGTTGCTTTTAACGTCACAGGAAAAACCATCAAAAACCCCACTTGCTAAACCGCTATTATAATCAATTCGTGGCCACGGTTGCTTTATTTTTTTATTTTTTTTTTCTTTCAAATTCCAAAAGCAAATAATCCCATTTGATAAAGGTGAGATAATGGTAGGGTTGCTAAGTTGATTCTCTTTTTCTTTTTACGCCAACTATACAAGTGAAATTGGGAAGGACCGACACTTTAAAGGGTTTCTTAATTTTGTTAACGGGTTGTAACTTGGATGGAGAGGATTCGGCCCACTAGTCTAGTAACGGGCTACATCTTGAGTTCTCTATTGCATTACATTTTTTTTACTGCTTCTATTCAACCGATGATGATACATGGTTTATGATGATGATGATTATGATGATACCTATAGTTGATGAGATAAGTGATGATCATAAGTTGATGATGAAGTTGCAAATGGGTTTTAAGAAGAAGAACATGAAAATAAAACGTGTTAAAAGGTTTAGGCTGGGGTTAAAAACAAAAAAGTAAAAGGCAGCTAGATGGTTAGGAGGTTTGTTAAGGAACGAGAGGTCTCGGGTTCGAGCCCGAGCTGAAGCATTATTTTTTTGGCCTATTCTTGAGGTAGTTTCTTATTATTTTTCTTATTATTGTTATTATTAATATTAATATTAATATTATTATTATCATTATTATTATTATTATTATTATTATTATTATTATTATTATTATTATTATTATTATTATTATTATTATTATTATTATTATTATTATCATTATATTATTATTGTTATCCTCATTAGTAAAATTATTATTATTAACATTAATCATATAGATATTACATTAAACAAATTATTAATTTTTTAATATAATATCAATTACAAAAATATATATAAACATATATATATATATATATATATATATATATATATAACTATATGTATGAATATTGATTATTTTACAAAATAACAATACGTAAAATATAACTGAATATATAAAGTATATATATGTATATAACTACAACATTTAAAATATATATATAAATATTATATAGAAGGAATTATGTGATTATATGTGTTAATATATATACATGATATAGGTTCGTGAATCCGAGGCCAACCTTATACTTGTTCAATGTCGTTCTATGTATTTTTACTACAAAATACATTAGGTGAGTTTCATTTGCTCCCTTTTTACTCTTTACATTTTTGGGCTGAGAATACATGCAAATGCTTTATTAACTGTTTTACAATATTTATATGTGTGAGTTTCATTAATCCCTTTTTAAATGCTTTTGCAATATATATTTTTGGGACTGAGAATACATGCGATGTTTTTATAACTGTTTTACGAAATAGACACAAGTAATCGAAACTACACTTTATGGTTGAATTATCGAAATCGAATATGCCCTTTTTATTTAGTCTGGTAATCTAAGAATTAGGGAACAGACACCCTAATTGACGCGAACTCTAAAGATAGATCTATCGGGCCCAACAAGCCCCATCCAAAGTACCGGATGCTTTAGTACTTCAAAATTTATATCATGTCCGAAGGAGGATCCCAGAATGATGGGAATATTCTTATATGCATATTGTGAATGTCGGTTACCAGGTGTTCAATCCATATGAATGATATTTGTGTCTCTATGCATGGGACGTATGTTTATGAGAAATGGAAATATGAAATCTTGTGGTCTATTAAAATTATGAAATGATTATTTATGCTAAACTAATGAACTCACCAACCTTTTGGTTGACACTTGAAAGCATGTTTATTCTCAGGTACGAAAGAAATCTTCCACTGTGCATTTGATCATTTAAAAGATATTACTTGGAGTCATTCATGACATATTTCAAAAGACGTTGCATTCGAGTCGTTGAGTTCATCAAGATTATTATTAAGTCAATTATATTTAGATATATTATGAAATGGTATGCATGCCGTCAACTTTCGATGTATTGAAAGATTGTCTTTTCAAAAACGAATGCAATGTTTGTAAAATGTATCATATAGAGGTCAAGTACCTCGCGATGTAATCAACTGTTGTGAATCGTTTATAATCGATATGGACTTCGTCCGGATGGATTAGGACGGGTCTTCACAGTTGGTATCAGAGCGGTGGTCTTAGCGAACCATGTCTGCATTAGTGTGTCTAACTAATAAGTCGTTAGGATGCATTAATGAGTCTGGACTTCGACCGTATCTGCATGTCAAAAGTTTTCTTATCATTTTGTATCAAAAATTACCTGCTTATCATTCTTAGAGAATCACTTACTTATCATTCTTAGTCTAGACACGTTTTACTGCATTGACTGCATGAATAGTGTATAGACAAAATTCATATCTTAGCGTATCTACTACTTCATATCTTAGCGTATCTGTTACTGTAACTTTGCCTGAAAACTTCCGTAGATTCCTCCGCAACATATGGGATTTTAGTATTATATATGCATATGTAAATTATGTATTGCAGGGTACTAATCTACATCCTATAATCTATTTCTTATCGAAAATCCTTCAACTGATCGTACGAGATGAATCCTGCGACCAGTTCGAGTCCCTCAGATTTCAATAGCTATTTCGATAGTTATTCCGACAGCTATTCCGACATAGATGTTCACCTAAGCTCCGAAAACAGCGTCATCAGCATGAATCAACCAATCAGCCATTATCAATTCATCTGATGGGTTCGTAGTCGACTTAATTAATGGAAACGCGCAGAAGGTAATCCCTTCCACCAACCGAATTCACCTTTTGATAATGAACCTGAAGCGTTTACCGGCGAACCTGTTCGAGACACCATTATCAGTCTCATTTCCAGGGTAACTGGACAAGATTATATTCTATCCACAATTCTGAACCTTATTCATCTGCTCGTTCCGACCGACAATCATCCTGGAGTAATAAGTCAACGAACTTAGCGCTCGAATAATCAATTCAGAGAATATGGTGCAAAATGTGTCAGCTTCAGCAACATCACCGGCACCAACAGTACCATCAATAACAGCACCAATACCATCAATAATCCATGCTTCAATATCATCATCTGTACTTTGGGTATGATCTTCGTTCTACGTATCATTCTACCTCATTTATCTTCGTTTGACATGGCAAATATGTAATCTCTAAAGTTTTAGAGATTATTTATTCTAGTTCCAACCGAAAAGCAAATGAGTTTAATATCATATTAACTCATTAAATCCATGAATACATCTGAAGAAAATATATATGTATATATGTTTTCATAAAGATTGTAATTAAAAATTCTCTGGTACAAACTGTTAAGGGTGAAAATATTTTAACGGGTAGGTAATACCCGAGGAATATTTAAATTTCACATTAATAAGTTACATTGTACGTTCTTCGAATCTGTTTCAACAGTCATATACTATCCTACTTACATCCACCGATATACAAATCTGTTCACCACAGAATAACCATATTCATCCAATTTCATATTTGGATTTTGATCTATCAGAATCCAACAAGTGGCATAATGAAGAAATAATGGACACAATAAAAATTGATTAGAAACAGACTAATTAACAATATGAAATTTTGTAAGAAACCACGCTGACAAGATCCTAGCTAACTGTTCCTAGCAAACTGTTAATTCCGTATTACATTTTATTTTATCAAAATTTAATTATCGCAATTTATTTATCGCAGTTTATTTATCGCAATTTATATTCTAGAAATTTTATTTATCGTCATTTAATTTCTGTATTTATTTTACGCACTTTAAATATTGGGACACGTATACAATGTTTTGACATATCATATCAACGCATTTATATATATTATTTGGAATAACCATAGGCACTCTATATGCAGTAATGATCGAGTTCTCTATACAGGGTTGAGGTTGATTCTATAATAATATATATACTTTGAGTTGTGATCGAGTCTGAGACATGTACACGGGTCACGACACGTATTAATTAATTCGAATAATATATAGTAAACTATATATGAATTATTATTTGTACACTGCTAACTGTGGACTATCAACTGAGAATTATCAACATTGGACAATTAAAATGAATTAAAATATTGACTATAACATATGAAACTAAACAATTCTTCAAGTTTGCCACTTGATTTCATCTTAAACCTCATTTGTATTTTGATGATTACAATCTGCGTTTAAACCTTTCATGATTCTTGAAAACACCTCAATCGAGAGGATGAACCAACCGCACTTCATCTATGGAAGAAAAGATTGACGCATATAGTTATGCACCTGAAAACTCCTGGACCCTAAGTAAAAGTTTAACACGTGTCTGTGTTAGCTCCTTTGGCATTGTTATTACCGAAAATAACATTGCAACTCTTTTTCAAATTAGCCAATTTTATCACAGATTCAACAAATCAACTTCAACTTCCATTCGAATTAGCCTTATTATAACCTCGATATATAAGTTTGACTGTCGTCATCGTTACCGGAGAACCGTTTATATTTCACCACATTAGCAGTAAAATTACCAGCAACTTCAATGAATTTGGACTTTTCGAAAAATCATTATACTCATTGAAACCCCATCATGTATTCATCTATACCCTGTAACAATAAGTGCCATACCAATTACCGGGAATCAGCAATAAGTATTTCGAATCTCGTAGCATTTCTACATTAATATTTATATGTATACATATAACAATTATCTCCTAGAATTACGATCTTCAATTCTGGAATTTTGAAAAGGCACCCAGTTTATGAATCGATACTCTGAATGTTGAAAAAGCTGAATGAAGCAGCAGAAACTGTAGGCAACCGTAAACGACCTTAGTCATCGGAAGTTTGATGATAAAGAATAATATGTTGGAAAAGATCAGAAACGTTGGAACTGGAAAACGGATAAAGTTAACCATGAAGGAGACCAAGGACAAATACAAGGACCATACCCTATATTCAAAGAATCCAGATAATTCTGGATCCGTTGAAATCTTTAGAGAATATCTTGCTCCGAAGTCATGTTAAAATCTTGCGGAAAATCTTTCTCCATCAACCATCGAACTTAGAAATTCCCAAAATATCATCATCAATATCTTCGATATTTCTGAGGATATTTTCATAAATATTCTCGTTCGAAATTATATACCTCTTCATGCTTCCTGTGTATCATTATATTGGAAACATTCAATAGAAAATTTAGTACCGAAAAGCAGATTATGCGAAACTATGAAGAAAGCCGTGGACAAATCACAAAGAATAAGTTTGATTTCAAAAAAAAAAAAAAAAAAATCCAAATGATTCAATTTCTGCTAAAGTCTTTAGTGAATATCTTGCTCTTTACTCTAAACCCTTGCAGACAATAGTTTCTATCATCCTTTGATCTTAGATATTTCGAGATATTATCGTATCTTTCATTATAAATATCCTCCATATTTCTGGAGATATTTTTATAACTATTCTTATCTGAAATCATTAATCTCTTCGTGCTATCAGTATTACATCATATAGAAACTGTTAGTTTCTATATTCTGTAAACTTTCGAGCTTAAAATATGAATGTTATTGAAGAAATATTGGGAACTGAAGCATGAGTTAGTATAATATAATGACACTTGATCAATGAAATTATATTACAGTAAGTCATGCTGAGTTTCTAATGGGACGTGATGATTCACAGATTTTAACGTCATCATGTGCTATGTTACACGACTCTTACGTTCTGTCTAATCTATAAACATATCAAGTACATATTTTTCTTGATAGTCCTATCTTTACTCGAATTCTGGTAATTTGACAAGTCAAATTGTGCTATTACTGTTTCTTTCTTAGAACATTAACAATGTTCATTCTGAAACTTGTATCTGCGAATTCTGGACCATTACCAGAGATGCCCAATCGCAAGAAGAAGAAACGAAGGGACAAAGCTCCGAAATAGAAATTGGAGTATAAATCACAGTAAATAAGAGGGAGTATTAACTGAGGATGACAATGATTATAGAAAACGGAAGCAAGGACTTCGAAATATAAGGGAGAATATAAAGGCCGATAACAACACATAAATTACAAACCATGTATATCAATGTTTATCGCAACATAAAGACACGGGAGAATTAAAAACACTATAACCTCAAGGGCGAAGTAGAAGAAAACAGATTCCTCCGGTGGAAGTTGGAAAAGGAGAATGATTGTGGCGATGGTCAGGATAAGGACAAGGATCAGAACTGGATTAAGCATTTTTTCTTACAATCGTTGGGATGTATGAACTAAGAAAGAAAGAAAGTATAGGAATGATGAGAATAATTGAACGGAAAAATTTAATTTATAATGGAAATAACAGACAGAGTAATCGAGGGAGATCACCATATTTAATTATAGTAATCTTAATTTTCCTTATTCGCCGAAGAAACAAATCTTTTGGATTTAGAAGAATTTTTTTTTAAATCCCTTGAATTCCGAAAATTCAACCCTCTATGTCAAAAGTTAAGACGCACCTTATTTTTTTTTTTTAAATTCCATCGTGACTACGTCAAAAGTTAAATCTCTATCTCAATCTGTTGTGACAGTTTCATTCGTACGCTTCACCTAATCGAATCGTTTTATCTATATTAGTCAATAATGATAAAACTCCATTTTTCAACTCATATTTGTCATGAAAACATTTTTATTGTTAGCCATAACCACCTCACTTAAATTTCGGGACGAAATTTCTTTAACGGGTAGGTACTGTGATGACCCGGGAATTTTCGACCAAAATTAAACTTAATCTTTATATGTTTCCGACACGATAAGCAAAGTCTGTAATGTTGAGTCACAAAAATTTTAAACTGTTTCATATATTCGTTTGACTTTCGACCATTCCCGACGATTCACGAACAACTATTTGTAAATAGATAACATATATATTTAAAAAGGTATTTATAATTTGAAATATAATTTAGAATATTATATCATTAATTTTTAGAATTTATGTTGTAAAAATAAATAAAATGCGATGTAATGGAAATTATATTTAATTATATATATATATATATATATATATATATATATATATATATATATATATATATATATATATATATATATATATATATATATATATATATATATATATATATAACTATGTATATAAACATTACTATATAATACTAATAATAAAATTTAAGTACGAGTTAAAATATTAAAGTTATATTATTTTCATTAATATTATTATTAATATTAAGATTAATATTTGTAACATTAATGTTAGTATATAAACATATAAGTTTGATAAGTATAAGTCGTTATATTATTATTGTTATTATCAACAATATTAGTATTATTATAATTAGTATTATTGTTATAAATTTTTTTATTTATTTAATAATCATCATTATTATAATACTATTATTATTACTATTATATTGGTATTACTATTATTTACTAAGAGTATTATTATTATAATTAATAAGATTAATTTATAATCTATAAAAAAAAAATAAACATATAGATATAATAGGTATATATATAACATCGGATATAAAAACAGACATATAAGAAAATTCGATATGCAGAGTTATATAAATACCTACACATTATTAGGATTTCCAAATTAGATACAAACAAATATGTTAGATATATACATCAAATATAATTGAAATCAGATTTCCATCGATTTCACTTTTCTTATTTTATTTTTTGTATCGTCCTTCCTGTTAGATGCTGTTACACGTCTAATTCAATTCATAATACAAACAAATTTGATCAGGCAATCAGGTACAAGAATGGTTACAAGTCGTTATCCCTTTTTATTTTTTTTCCTGTGTGATATCTTTTCTTTTCTTTGTCGATTTCAGTAGGAACAAAGAAAATCAATCCTCTCTTTTTATGAAACTCTTGGACAATCATTCACTTATCTCTCTCTCTTCTTATAACCCTCAAACACCAATGAAATCATCAAACCACAATCACCATTTACAAACCACGATCACCACTCTAAAAACATTGACGCTACACTTGTTCCTGACCAACTATGTGAACCAAAATCATCATCTCATCGTGAATCCACTGGCACCACTCCCTCTACCTGTAATTTTTCTATTTCTCTTTCGTTGTTACAGCTGCTATATGGCCGTTGCTATAGCAGCTGCTATACTATTCGTTTTCTGTTTTATTCGAACAACAAATCTGTTGACAAACCTGCAACCCTTCGTGAAACCCATCAAATCACTCATATTGTATATATATATACTCGAATTGTTGCTACTACTATTATTTTATACTTGGTCCTCTAGTTCATCAATCCAAACACCACATCACCAATTTTTTTTTATGAAACCTATCAATCAAACTTTCATCTATTACGTGAGGCTACTACTGCACCCTCCTACTACTAGTTTTTGTTGTGAACGAAATAGAGGAATGAAGATAATATTGTGAAGTAAATTATGTCGAAGAAGTAGATGAACAATAACAAAAAAATTTCGATACCTGTTATAATTTCCTCTTCTAATTCTAACCTGCTTGCTATATCGCCATCAAACGACCCACACTTATCTTATCGATACTATTATGTTTTCTCTTTCAAGAACCCAACACCACCGTGAATTACCTTAGAACGAAGAAGGCATGCTGCACCTGCATAGCTCGCTGTAAATTTTTTTTTTTTCTCTTCTCAAAAGGTGCCACCAAAACTACAGCTTCTATTTTCCTGCCTTAATTTATATGTTGATAAATTAAGTCGATGATGATTATAAATAAAAGAGATGAAAGTGATGCAGGAAGAAATAATGATAAAGTGGATAGAATATTAAGGGGCATGTCGACATAATGATAAGGATGATATGGTTTTGGTGATAAAGAACCGATTGATATTTATATTGCTGTTATCATATTGTTTTCCTTCTAAAAGTCGAACCCCACAAACCTAAAATTTCCAGCTGTAACTCACGATTCATGTACAAGGAAAACCCCTAATATTATACATATATGGTTGCTTTTAACGTCACAGGAAAAACCATCAAAAACCCCACTTGCTAAACCGCTATTATAATCAATTCGTGGCCACGGTTGCTTTATATTTTTATTTTTTTTTTCTTTCGAATTCCAAAAGCAAATAATCCCATTTGATAAAGGTGAGATAATGGTAGGGTTGCTAAGTTGATTTTATTTTTCTTTTTACGCCAACTATACAAGTGAAATTGGGAAGGACCGACATTTTAAAGGGTTTCTTAATTTTGTTAACGGGTTGTAACTTGGATGGAGAGGATTCGGCCCACTAGTCTAGTAACGGGCTACATCTCGAGTTCTCTATTGCATTACATTTTTTTTACTGCTTCTATTCAACCGATGATGATACATGGTTTATGATGATGATGATTATGATGATACCTATAGATGATGAGATAAGTGATGATCATAAGTTGATGATGAAGTTGCAAATGGGTTTTAAGAAGAAGAACATGAAAATAAAACGGGTTAAAAGGTTTAGGCTGGGATTAAAAACAGAAAAGTAAAAGGCAGCTAGATGGTTAGGAGGTTTGTTAAGGAACGAGAGGTCTCGGGTTCGAGCCCGAGCTGAAGCATTATTTTTTTGGCCTATTCTTGAGGTAGTTTCTTATTATTTTTCTTATTATTGTTATTATTAATATTAATATTAATATTATTATTATTATTATTATTATTATTATTATTATTATTATTATTATTATTATTATTATTATTATTATTATTATTATTATTATTATTATTATTATTATTATTATTGTTATCCTCATTAGTAAAATTATTATTATTAACATTAATCATGTAGATATTACATTAAACAAATTATTAATTTTTTAATATAATATCAATTACAAAAATATATATAAACATATATATATATATATATATATATATATATATATATATATATATATATATATATATATATATATATATATATATAACTATATGTATGAATATTGATTATTTTACAAAATAACAATACGTAAAATATAACTGAATATATAAAGTATATATATGTATATAACTACAACATTTAAAATATATATATAAATATTATATAGAAGGAATTATGTGATTATATGTGTTAATATATATACATGATATAGGTTCGTGAATCCGAGGCCAACCTTATACTTGTTCAATGTCGTTCTATGTATTTTTACTACAAAATACATTAGGTGAGTTTCATTTGCTCCCTTTTTACTCTTTACATTTTTGGGCTGAGAATACATGCAAATGCTTTATTAACTGTTTTACAATATTTATATGTGTGAGTTTCATTAATCCCTTTTTAAATGCTTTTGCAATATATATTTTTGGGACTGAGAATACATGCGATGTTTTTATAACTGTTTTACGAAATAGACACAAGTAATCGAAACTACACTTTATGGTTGAATTATCGAAATCGAATATGCCCTTTTTATTTAGTCTGGTAATCTAAGAATTAGGGAACAGACACCCTAATTGACGCGAACTCTAAAGATAGATCTATCGGGCCCAACAAGCCCCATCCAAAGTACCGGATGCTTTAGTACTTCGAAATTTATATCTTGTCCGAAGGAGGATCCCAGAATGATGGGAATATTCTTATATGCATATTGTGAATGTCGGTTACCAGATGTTCAATCCATATGAATGATATTTGTGTCTCTATGCATGGGACGTATGTTTATGAGAAATGGAAATATGAAATCTTGTGGTCTATTAAAATTATGAAATGATTATTTATGCTAAACTAATGAACTCACCAACCTTTTGGTTGACACTTGAAAGCATGTTTATTCTCAGGTACGAAAGAAATCTTCCACTGTGCATTTGATCATTTAAAAGATATTACTTGGAGTCATTCATGACATATTTCAAAAGACGTTGCATTCGAGTCGTTGAGTTCATCAAGATTATTATTAAGTCAATTATATTCGGATATATTATGAAATGGTATGCATGCCGTCAACTTTCGATGTATTGAAAGATTGTCTTTTAATAAACGAATGCAATGTTTGTAAAATGTATCATATAGAGGTCAAGTACCTCGCGATGTAATCAACTGTTGTGAATCGTTTATAATCGATATGGACTTTGTCCGGATGGATTAGGACGGGTCTTCACACTAAAGACTCCCATAATTCTTTGGCAGTCTCTATTGTGCAGTACACGTTATAGAGAGAATTCTCCAAACTATTCAAGACATAGTTCCGGCACAGGTAATTCAAATGTTTTCATGCCTCAACCGCACTCACAGTTTGAACATCCCCAGCAACAAGTTGGGGAGCGGTTTCAGTTAATACCCTCGCAAGGTTTAACGTTGTCAAATAAAAGAGCATCTTTTGCTGCCAACGTTTAAAGTCTACACCAGTGAACTTTTCAGGTTTCTCAGCATGAGAAATTACCGCATTCAGTAGTGGTGCAACTGTCGCAACAATAGTATTAACAGTGGAGGAACTCGGGATCGATACTGTCGCACCAGTATTCATAGCAGCAACGGTAGTGGAATTCGGGTTCGACTGAGTATTCATTCGGAAAATTCGTTGAACAATATTAGTAACAAGGTCAAACTTAAAAATAATAATCAATTAATAAAGTTCGTATATGAAACTTAAATACATTTTCAAAGTGCATACACCATAAGCGAGCATTTTAATATCATTTAAAGTGACGATCAGAATAATAGAAGCATCATATTTATGTTGACATCAATAAGAAGATCATACATATGTACATGCACATAACCTCATAAATAACCTTATCACATACTAAGAATCTTTTTGTCTATCAGCCTTATGTGTAATCCAAAATATTAAAAGTTACTTGTAGTACCAGATGTAACCAACCATTTACGCAAGATTCAGTATATATCATAATATATCTAGTCATATAACTTTTAAAAAAATAAATACCATCAACAACCAATTGAATAGGAGCATATTAATGACATCAAATAACTCATGTTTAGAGTATACATCATATATAGAGGGTTAATATAAAATAAATGGGTGAGTCTTTAACTGTACACTAACAACGGCAATAGTTCGATAAGCATGCATATATAGATATACGTATATATTAATAAACCCAGTTTATAATATTCACAAGCATATTCGGCAGAATCTATTTATATGAAATAGAACTTATCTCACAACAGAGTAAACTACTACTAATATGTAGTTCGAACAGTTAAAATAGTCGCATAGCATATATCAATCTGATAGCATGAACAAATTCAGTTTCATTTTTTCTCGAGAACAGCAGGATCTGTTTAAGTCTATAAGAAAAAATAAAGCAAACGAAACAAATACTACGTGGTGCAACAGATTGAATAAAGCAACAGACAATACAAACAATGATATTATGCGTAAGTATAGAGTAAAACGATTAAACCGTATGTAGAACCGGGCTTGTGTTTGACACAATTCCCTTAAACAGATTCGTCGTCTGTTCCCAGGGTACACCGGTTCGAACCAGCGTACTACCGGACTTGAACACTTGCCTGAAAATTCGTCGGAAGGTGAGACCAAGTTGAACTGAGAAGGAAAGCTCTAGCACTCGTATGTGTGTGTTTTATATTTGTTTTATGCTTTGTGTGTTTTTTTTCCTGTTCCCCAACAATGCCTTTTATAGAAAAAGCAATCAATTGGTAACATCCACCACTTATTATAATATTCAATTATTATCATTGAAGGATATGATGATAGATAAGAGCACAATACTTAAACGTATCATAACATCCACCACTTAATTGAATATTCAATTATTGTCATTAAATGATATAATGATAAGAGCACAATCTTTAAACAAATCCTTTAATCATTATACAAATCCTTTAATCATTATAATGACATAACCCATAAGTGAAGCGGTATTGGGTCTAGATTGTAACTGAAGTTACAACAACAAAAAACTGACCACATTGTACCAAACACCCAACATTAAGATTCGATATCTCATTCACCTTTATCCGGTTTTGGACACACTTTAGTTCGTTGTAAAGCCCTCGCCAGTGGCTACAAAACTCATTTTTATCATCATTAATATTGACTACTCATCATATATTAATTAGTGTCCAATGTTGGTGAAAACACACTTTTAACCAATTTTTCCAACATTTAGTAGGTAGTTATATGCTAGTTATTACATATAATTGCTACCATTAGATATTGGTAAATGGTGCAGATTTCCCTGGTTCCTTAGTCACGTTTCTTTTTTCTTCTGTTTCCTGCAAATCTGTTTAACATAAGCATATCATGATGCTCCAATTTCTTCAATACCCATATTGTGTGATTAGGAGCCAAAGACAGACCTATACACATCCACATCATAAATATAAAGACTGGTGAATATAGTACCTCCATGGAAAAGACATGTACCTCGTAATTCTAAAACGAAAACAAAGATATAATGGTTAGGGAAAAACTTTGATAAACAAAGTAGAAAAACAAAGCATAATAGAAACAATTATTATGGCAGTCAAAAAACAACACAAAAAATTAAACAAATTAACAAATACATTTAGTATGTCAGCCCAGGAAACGCGAATGCACATAAGGCTAACTAACTGAAAAAAAGAGCCAACCTTATAAAGTAACTACTACATTTTTATACATACTTGGGTAAATTGGGTAAAAAGTATCATTACAGACATACAACATTTAAGTACTTCCAAAAATATATAAAACAAAATAACAATGCAATTAAAACAAAAGTGCGGCAACAACAGAAAAACAAACATAGCAACAAACCAATGCGTTCTTCGCCAGAGAATGTATGTTGAACTGCGGCCGAAGAAGAGGCCGTGAAGCGCTTACCTATCAGCGAACAAATGCATAATAAATGAGCAAAATTGCCGAGAAAACAGGTAATAAACATAAGCAAATAACCAAGATAGTGTACTTTCACTTAACTGTTGACCAAAATGTCATCAACATAGTGAGCACCAACCAGCAGTGAACCAGCTCGAACAACGGGTACAACAGACTCGAAGTAACATCGAAAAAACCACCTTGTAGCAAATGACTTAAACGATTACGATCTCTCAGATAATTACACCGGTTAGCCTGCCTTTAGGACATATCACTGGGCACTCATTCTCCAAAACGACCAGTAATCCTAACCGGATTAGAACACTTACCAACCTCAAAGTTTCTACACCTTTTCCTACCATTCATGTCTCACAATAAATAACCAGTGCTAAATGTATAATGACCCGTCCTAAAACATCTGGACGAATACATTACATTTAATTACATCGCGAGGTACTTGACCTCTATATGATATATTTTACAAATATTGCATTCGTTTTTAAAAGACAAACTTTCATTTACATCGAAAGTTGACGGCATGCATACCCTTTCAGAATATATCCATCTATAATTGTCTTAATAATAATCTTGATGAACTCGACGACTCAAATGTAACGTCTTTTGAAATATGTCATGAATGACTCCAAGTAATGTCTCTAATATGAGCTAATGCACAGCGGAAGATTTCTTTCATACATGAGAATAAACATGCTTTAAAGTGTCAACCAAAAGGTTGGTGAGTTCATTAGTTTATCATAATCATTCATTTTCATCATTTTAATAGACCAAAAGAATTTCATTTCCAGTTCTCATAAATATACGTCCCATGCATAGAGACAAAAATAATCATTCATATGGTGAACACCTGGTAACCGACATTAACAAGATGCATATAGAATATCCCCATCATTCCGGGACACCCATCGGACATGATAATTTCGAAGTACTAAAGCATTCCAAATTCCAGAATGGGGCTTGTTGGGCCCGATAGATCTATCTTTAGGATTCGCGTCAATTAGGGGGTCTGTTCCCTAATTCTTAGGCTACCAAGTTTAAAAGGGGCATATTCGGCTTCGATCCATTCAACCATATAATGTAGTTTCAATTACTTGTGTCTATTTTGTAAAACATTTATAAAAGCAGCGCATGTATTCTCAGTCCCAAAAATATATATATTGCAAAAACATTTAAAAGGGAGCAAATGAAACTCACTTAATGTATTTTGTAGTAAAATACATATGACGAAACTGAACAATGCAGGGTTGACCTCGGATTCACGAACCTATATCATTTATATATATATCAACACATATAATGGTAATCGAACAAATTTACATTTTATTAGTGATATAGTTGTTATTTTAATGTTTTATTTATAACCTCATTACGTATATTTATTTTTATATATTTTAATTAGATAATTAATATTTATTACAAAAATATTAACATAGTCATGTTTTATGTCATAAATATATTTTTTTATATAGAAAAATCTTTATTTGATGAATTAATAATAATAATAATAATGATAAATACAATAACAATAACGGTTTTACTCATAATGATACTACTAATAAAAACATAAATGATAATGCTAATAATAATACTTAATGATTTTTCTAGTAACAATAATGATAATACCATAATTTATTTTAATGATAATACTAAAAAATCATGTTATTAGTCTTAGTAATAATATTAAGTAATTTTAATTATAATAACAAAAATAATAATAATAATAATAATAATAATAATAATAATAATAATAATAATAATAATAATAATAATAATAATAATAATAATAATAATAATAATAATAATAATAATAATAATATAAGACAGCTACCTCAAAAATAAGCTTTCTAAAAATAATTGCCATAGCCCGGGCTCGAACCCATGACCTCTCGCTCAACAGACATAACACCTAAACCATCCCTCCATTCTTTTATTTCTGATTTAGACATAACCCATTAATATATATCCAGTATCCATAGCCGTCTGATTCACCATCTATATTTTAAAAAAAATATTTGTTACAGCCCAGGTTCGATCCTGTGACCTCTTGGCTAACCCAAACACCTTAGACCATGGATCTGCTGCTGTTTTTCTGATTAAATCTGTAACTTAAATAGTTTAAACCCGTTTCTACCGTAGTCCACTTAAAACCCAAGGAACAAATCACCAAGCCCAATTTCCATTGGCCCAACGTTATAAACTAACACGGCCCAACATCTAAATTACAGTTTACGGCTAATTATGGAGAACAGATCCCAGCTCGATAATTTAATCCCCTTTTTTAAAATTTGTCCGTAATAATAGACCACACCCTAGATTTACACCCCACTAATTATAATCTATTTGATTAACACCCATCTTCTTCAACATCACAGTTTAATAATCACGTTATTTATCATCAGCGTCATCATCATTCTTCAACTTGTTTATCGAACCTGCATCATCACCTTCTTCATTTTTTGTAATAGAAACAGAATAGAGTAACAACATTAGTAACAATGGCAGTGAGGTGGGTTACCTCGAATGTTATAAAGAAACAATCGAATAGAAGAAGTATATGAGATGTTTTGGCTGCGTAAGTTCAAAAAATTAAGAGAGAGGGAGAGAGAGAGACATAGAGTGAGATATAGAGAGAGAGAGAGAGGTGGTTATGAGATGCTTCGATAGTGGTGATCATACAAGGATGAGGGTAGTTTTGGTGTTCATGGTGTCGAGGGAGTGATTGTGGTTATGTTGGTGATTATGGTGATGGTAGCCGGTGGTGTCTCGGTAGTGATGGCGAGGGATAAGAGTGGCTTGAGTGGTATTTTACAGCGAAATAAAAAGAATACAACTGTAGCAATTGGGTTTTGGTTTTGGAGTAGGTTACAGTTGTGAAACTAGATAGGTGAGTTAGCAGCTGCAACTACAATAGGATAATCAACTGGAAATTACGCATATTGCTATAGATTACACGATTCGTGTATTGTTGAAAAATTTACGTGAATCACGTGTATTACACACTAAATGTGTAATATTCTGGTCGTTTTACTTGTTGTATCATCTCTAACATTTTATTATCGTTTACGTTATTGTTTAAGAGAAGTCCAGAGATAAAATAAGATCGTAATGTGAGAAATAAAGCAGATAGATAGCAAGTTCAACCAAGGTACTAGACTGTAACTGAAAAATAGCTGGGTTTAAATGAAACTTACATTGCATCGATTAGTTATAATATATATATACTCTTGTTTGTGTATGAAAACATAATAGGTAGTAGCAGCAGTGGGCTGTCATGGGTGTGGCTTTAAAGTGGCTGTTGGGTGGATGTTTGTTCATGGGACAGAAATCTAAAGAGAAGAGGAGAATAATATGATATGTGTGATTCTTCTATCCTATAATATTTCCATTTGTATGCATATATATATATATATATATATATATATATATATATATATATATATATATATATATATATATATATATATATATATATATATATATATATATATATATATATATATATATTAAATATACCTAAGTACTCAATTAGTGGATATGAAAGAAACAAAACCAACAACATTAAATTAATTCGAGCAGTTGAAATAGAATAGGTAAATGGATTCGTTGATTAGCATAGACATAGCTGGATTCATTATGTATGTATATGTATATATGTCTAATAAAGAAGATTAGATAGATAGGTACTCATAACAGAAAAAGTAATATAAAGATTATAATATAGAAATAAGGATATTATAAAGAGAAAAGAAAACGTGTGCAAGCTGTATCCATTTTAATTTTTTTTTGAGTTAATCGACATATTATAAAGGATATTATTTTGTGTCCATTGCTAAACAGTTAAAATATAAAAGTGTTCCTAAAAAAATCCAAAATTTTTAAATTAAGTATATTTATTTATTTTGGTCATTATGACATAAAATTTGATCATTAATTTATTAAATAATATTACATCAACTGTCCCTCTCATTTATGGGTATAATATAAAAAGTGTTAAAATTAACTAATTAGATCCTAAATATGCTTTTAATAAGCCTATAACTTATATAACTCATTTTCGGATCACCTTTTATTTTAAAAATTATATAAGTTCGAATTTAACTTGTTTAATATCAATTGGAACATCAACAAGTATTACAATTATTTAATATTTATTTTTAATATACTTTATTTGTATATAAATATTTTTTAAATAATAATTATTATTTTTACATAAATAATTTCTAACAATTACATCATAAATTATATTTCAAAATATATATATTTATTTAAATATATACGTATCTATTTACAAATAGTTGTTCATGAATCGTCGAGAACGGTCGATGGTCAATTGAACAGTTCAAAATTTTGAGACTCAACCTAACAGACTTTGCTTATCGTGTTGAAATCATATAAAGATCAAGTTTAAATTTGGTCAGAAATTCCCGGGTCGTCACAGTACCTACCCGTTAAAGAAATTTCGTCCCGAAATTTGATTAGGATGGTCATGACTGACAGTAAGTATGTTTTCATGACGCATACGAGCTAGAAATTAGAGTTTTATCATCAGTTAGTAATATGGGTAAAACAATTCGTTTATGTGAAGAGTACGAGTGAAGCTATTACGAAAGAGTGAAATGAGTAATTGCAGGTTTGACTTAACCGGCGACGTAGTCACGGTTGCTTTCCGAAATTTAAGGGATTTAGAGAAAATCTTCGTAATAATATTTGATTCTTCAGAAATTAGGAAATTAGGATCCTCTTTGGATAAATGCGATGATCTGTCTTGATTGCTCTGTCCGATATTTCACTTAAATCTACTCTCTTCATTTCTTTTATATTTTGGTGTTTCATACTGTTGTTTTCTCTTCCCGAATTTAAGTCAAGCGAATAATGGTCCAAAATTTGTAGATACGAATTTTGGAATGAACAGAGTTAATGTTCTAAGAAAGAAGTTGTAATAGCACGATTCTTGATTGGTTAAATTACCAGAATTCAAGAGAAAAGATAGGACTATCAAGAAAATATGTTCTTGATATGTTTATAGATTAGATAGAATGTAAGAGTCGTGTAACATGGCACATGATGACGTTATGGTCTGTGAATCATCACATTTCATTAGAAACTCAGCATGACTTACTGTAATATAATCACGTTGATCAAGTGTCATTATATTATACTAACTCATGCATCAATTTCCAACACTACTTCAAAATCATTCATAATTCAAATTCTAATTTTTCAGAATTTTAGAAACTAAAACAGTTTCTTTTAAGATATAACACAGATAGAGCGGAGAGATAATTAATATCGGATGAGAATATTTATGAAGATATCTTCAGAAATATTGAGGATATTAATAATGAAAGATACGATAATATCTTAGAATTTCTAAATCAAATTGTGATGAAGAAATTCATTCACGATGATTTAGAGCGATTAAGGAGCAAGGTATTCGTTAAAGATTTCATCAGAAATAGAATCATCAGGATTCTTTTATGTACAAGCTTAGTCCTTGTTCAGATTCTCTTTCATGATTTGCTCAATTCGTTTTTCAGTAACAAAATCTTTGAGCTTTTCCTACACTCTATTCCTTATCATCAAATTTTTGACTGTTAAGGCAGTCTTCAGTTTTCACTGCTTCATCAGCATTTTCAAAACTTAGAAAACTGGTTCATAAGCTAAAGCACTTTTCAGAAATTCAGAATTGAAATTCGTAAATCCAGGAGATAGAAGTTATATTTATAAATATATATTTATATATAAAAATTGTTGTCGTGGAATCGCTGAGAATTTCGAGATTATCGATTGATGCCTTCCGGTACTTGGTATGGTGATAGTGCTCCAAATGAACATATATTTAGTAGCAATATCCTCCCAATATGTAAATTATTTAGTTGTAATTGTCCTATTTTAAGTTGTAATCGTTTATATTAAATAAGTGCGAAGACAAAAGGCGAAAACGACGATTTGAAGACGCAAATGATCAAAAAGCTCAAATGTACAAGATACAATCCAAGTGGTTCAATTTATTGATGAGAAACGTCTAAAAATGACAAGAGTACAAGTTACAAAACGCAAAGTACACGATATAAAATAGTACGCAAGGACGTTCGAAAATCCAGAATCGGGACATGAGTCAACTATCAACGCCCGACGCAACGGACTAAAAATTACACGTCTACTATGCACAAGAATATAATATAATATATAAATAATTATATTAATTATTTATATTTTATATTTATATATAAATTATGTCGACAAGCAAGGTTCCAAAATTATGTGAGCTGGATTTTCAAACTTCACGACTCACGGAGTTTGCAGGCTTAAAACTCCACGACTCGCGGAGCCACCCTGACAGGCACACCCAGGAACCCTACTTCGCATTTATTACGGAATAATATTAATTATTATTATTTTAAAACCCTAATTAGGTTTAATTAATTTAATATTTAATTTTTAGTTTTAATTAAATTTGTAATAATTACTTTTAATTAGTTTTATTATATATAAAAATTAATACTTTTATAAAATAAAAATATAAAAATAATATTTTTATAAAAATTGTACTTTTTATAACTTTAAGTTTATTTTTATATTTTGTATTTTTTTAGTGTAATATTTGTATCTTTATTGTTCGTAGCTAGTTTTAAGTTCTAGTATTTTGCCATAGATTATTTTTATTTTTAGATTTTTAGGCTTTGCCGTTAAATCCCTTAAGTGCTATTTCTTTAGATTAAGATTTAGGTGCTTTAGAATTTTGCGACGATTTTAAAATTTTAGTGCCTTTTAAGTCACGACTCGCTACTTTCTTATTTTTATTTTTCGACGTATTTCGACGCGCATTCTTTTTCTTTCTTATTTCTCGACGCTTTAGTTTTTAGGACTTAGAAATTTTCTCTATTTCTTATCTAATATCTCAAACGGAAAGAAAAATTATTTAAGTGGTTAAATTAATGGACGTTGACAATTTTCTGCTTCGTAGTAATAGTTGGATTTGTTAGTGGCTGAGTTGTGAGCTTCCGATTTAAAGGGTTCTGGCTCCCTGCTGCATCTTTTGGCTATTCGAAACGTGGGCAAAAGCAGAAAAGTCTATTAATTGGACAACTTATATAAGTTTTTCTATTTTTATAACTAATAGGATAATTAGTAAATGCACCACATTGTAGCTAAAATTTGGCCATCGCAATAAAATGGAAAATTTTGAAAACAAGGCTATGGAAACTCTTTTTGATATCCAAAATCAATTAAATCAATACTCTCAAACGGGTGTTGATGACAATTCGTTCGGTCAATATTGGATTACGAATGACGAAACAATAACTGGTTGTGAAATCTGTGGAGATTATCACTCAACATGGGAATGTTATTATTATGTTCCTATGGAAAATTACGCACCCACGGAACCTGAATGGAATGATTATGAAGAATACAATTCAAATTGGGATTATTCCCAAGAATATTTCCAAACTCAACAACCAGTAGACGAGGAAAATTACGTGTCTGAAAATTTATTAGACAATATGAAAATCAATCTCGAAGAACTCAATGCTCAAAATGAACAAATGAGAGAGTTTGTAAACCGGCAAGCTGAAACTCTATCAGACTACACACCTGTTGATCTGAGGAGTCGTGTGCAAGAAAATCTCATATCATCGAATTTTGATGAATTCGAGAGCTCCGAAATCACCAACTATCCCGATGATACTTTTTATTCAGTCTTACCAATTTCACAACATATCGACACATTAGCCTCTATCGACGAAATCATCGATCCATCAATGGATAAAGAAGAAGTAAGGGTGACAAATTGGTACTCTTGGGAATACTATAACGTTGAAAATTTTACCCCCGAGGCCAAACCGAACTTCACCATTACATAACCTTCCAATCCAATATTCTCAATGGACGAGTCATCTACCGAAAATGAACTACGAGCTGTAATAGATAATGACACCTCGGATTTCACCCAATTAGGTAATAGAGGTGAAAACTTTGATCCCGAGAATAAACGGAAGGAAATGTTAGGAATTGTCCACCCTATAGAAATATGTATGTCGGTGTATATCGATCCATTTGACCAAGAACCAGAAAAGAGACATATCCATTTACTAAAAGCTACACTTAAAAAAGAATTAAGTAGTGACGATCGGGTGGGTCTAAAATTTAAACCCATTGATATAATATATACCACCCGAGATGTAAATAACTGGCTCACTATTTTAATTCTTGGAACTTATTCTACCAACTTCACATGTCGTCAGCTAAGTGTGGGGAAGTTTAACCCCACTTAACGTTAAATTAGGGGTTCGGGTTAGTGCATAACTCGTTAATAAAAATGCATGATTAGGGTAAAAGACGCTTTTTCAAATATTAGTAAACAGTTCAGAAAAAGCAGCCGTTTTTGAAAAAAAAAAACATGTGTGATAAAACAAGAAGGAATGAACGATGAGGCACGCCATCTATCATTCGACGAGCTTTGTAATTACAAACTGGGTATTTTCAATCATTTTTCTACACTAATCACCCTCATGAATTTATAATTAGAGTCTGATTTCATGCAAATGAGGGCATTGCATGATCTCAAGTGTGGGGAAGGGTTATAAATTCTCTCGGGTTTATACTTGGTTTATTTGCCAAATTTTATGAAAATTTGAAAAAATTTCAACTAAATGAATTTAAAATCATGTTTATATATATTTATGAACGATGAAAACTAGGTGTTAATACCGAAATTATCGTTACCTCGAAAAGGACATAAATTGAGAAACAACCAAAAACACTTGAATTCATTTAAAATGGAATAAAGGAGAATAAAAAGGCAAAGAAAGAAACTAAGTGTGGGGAGAATGTACCTAGTTATTCAATTAAAACTATCTAGCACATGTTTCTGTAAAGTTTATTGTAGGTGCTTTTGTTTTGGACTAAATTAACCGTTTTACCCGATTTACTGTAATGAAAGATGGATCTACACGATGAATCAATTCCATCATTAAAAGGAAGTAAAGTCTTCCGAAAAAGACACTCGCTTCTTGATTTAGGTCAAGAAGTTGTCATCCAGACCAGCTGTAGGTTGACGAAAAATCTAGAAAAGTCATCTCTAAAATCAGCAGGAAATCCACGGACCTCAGCATCAAACAGGGTCGCCAAGTGGTCAGATTTATCCTAACCATGAGAAGGATTTATCTCATACAATGGGGGGCACCGTGCAAATTAGCTTGATAAGACTAATGAATCAGATCCCAGAAAGGATAATCTCCTTAAAGATTAAAAATCAGCTTTTAAGCCTGATATTACTCAATCCTTGAGATTGACCTTAAAGAATGAGAATTACAAACTCATGGAATTCAATGATATCTAAACTCGAGCTTGAACGAGAAAATATTTTGATCAAAATTAAAACCGATTTGTTTTCTGAAAACCTATTTTCAATGCGTTCATTACCATTGAACTGGAATTCATTAGGTCACCTGAACCAAATCGGGTGTCAACCGTAAGAACGGTGGATACATAGCATGGTCGGAGACAGGACCTTGTGCCAGACCGAAAAAATTATAGGATGATCTTACTATTGCTCCTACAAAGGATAGTACTAGCATCCGACATGATATAGACCATAATCAAATGCATGTGATTAGACATTGCCTTAACAGTTTCTTGTTCATCGCTTTCCTTTACAACTGGACGGTAGTTTACCGAAAGGTAATATACGGAGCAAGTATACTGGACGTGTTGCTTTCCTAATATAAGTTTAGCAAGTGGGTGACACAAAACCATAAGTTTTGAAATAAAATTTTCAAATCTGAAACCCACAAAACCCACAAAAATATTTTGCAACACCGGTGAAGGGTTATTCCGGAAAACTTGTCTAGGGTAAAAGCTAGATTGAATTTTCAAAAGATAAAATGTTTTCATAAAGATCCAATTTCCTAACGGATCTAAATTTTCATAGTCATGTGGGACTGTAAACCGCCTTTTAAATGTGCACTTTGCTTTGGAAACCGAAAGTAAATCGGCTATTTGATTGCAAGTGTCGTTGACCTAAACCCGAGGCAACTGTAGATGACACACCCACCTTTAACCATGGTTCTATCGTTACTATCATTGTTTATACCGCCATTTCAAAATCACTGATGTATAAAGTGTTAAGAATAAAGAAGTGATTCGTGTGATGTATTATATTATTTCAAGTTATGTATTGCTTGAGGACAAGCAACGTTCAAGTGTGGGGATATTTGATAGTGCTCTAAATGAACATGTATTTAGTAGCAATAATCTCCCAATATGTAAATTATTTAGTTGTAATTGTCCTATTTTAAGTTGTAATCGTTTATATTAAATAAGTGCGAAGACAAAAGGCGAAAACGATGATTTGAAGACGCAAATGACCAAAAAGCTCAAATGTACAAGATACAATCCAAGTGGTTCAATTTATTGATAAGAAACGTCTAAAAATGACAAGAGTACAAGTTACAAAACGCAAAGTACACGATATAAAATAGTATGCAAGGACGTTCGAAAATCCGGAATCGGGACATGAGTCAACTATCAACGCCCGACGCAACGGACTAAAAATTACAAGTCTACTATGCACAAGAATATAATATAATGTATAAATAATTATATTAATTATTTATATTTTATATTTATATATAAATTATGTCGACAAGCAAGGTTCCAAAATTATGTGAGCTGGATTTTCAAACTCCACGACTCGCGGAGTTTGCAGGCTTAAAACTCCACTGTAGTGAGCCGAACTTTTCCATGTTTATATATATTAATTGAGATTGATATTTACATGATTAAATGTTTCCAACATGTTAAGCAATCAAACTTGTTAAGACTTGATTAATTGAAATATGTTTCATATAGACAATTGACCACCCAAGTTGACCGATGATTCACGAACGTTAAAACTTGTAAAAACTATATGATGACATATATATGGATATATATATAGTTAACATGATACTATGATAAGTAAACATATCATTAAGTATATTAACAATGAACTACATATGTAAAAACAAGACTACTAACTTAATGATTTTTAAACGAGACATATATGTAACGATTATCGTTGTAAAGACATTTAATGTATATAAATCATATTAAGAGATATTCATACATGATAATATCATGATAATATAATAATTTAAAATCTCATTTGATATTATAAACATTGGGTTAACAACATTTAACAAGATCGTTAACCTAAAGGTTTCAAAACAACACTTACATGTAACGACTAACGATGACTTAACGACTCAGTTAAAATGTATATACATGTAGTGTTTTAATATGTATTTATACACTTTTGAAAGACTTCAATACACTTATCAAAATACTTCTACTTAACAAAAATGCTTACAATTACATCCTCGTTCAGTTTCATCAACAATTCTACTCGTATGCACCCGTATTCGTACTCGTACAATACACAGCTTTTAGATGTATGTACTATTGGTATATACACTCCAATGATTAGCTCTTAGCAGCCCATGTGAGTCACCTAACACATGTGGGAACCATCATTTGGCAACTAGCATGAAATATCTCATAAAATTACAAAAATATGAGTAATCATTCATGACTTATTTACATGAAAACAAAATTACATATCCTTTATATCTAATCCATACACCAACGACCAAAAACACCTACAAACACTTTCATTCTTCAATTTTCTTCATCTAATTGATCTCTCTCAAGTTCTATTTTCAAGTTCTAAGTGTTCTTCATATATTCTACAAGTTCTAGTTACATAAAATCAAGAATACTTTCAAGTTTGCTAGCTCACTTCCAATCTTGTAAGGTGATCATCCAACCTCAAGAAATCTTTGTTTATTACAGTAGGTTATCATTCTAATACAAGGTAATAATCATATTCAAACTTTGGTTCAATTTCTATAACTATAACAATCTTATTTCAAGTGATGATCTTACTTGAACTTGTTTTCGTGTCATGATTCTGCTTCAAGAACTTCGAGCCATCCAAGGATCCATTGAAGCTAGATCCATTTTTCACTTTTCCAGTAGGTTTATCCAAGGAACTTAAGGTAGTAATGATGTTCATAACATCATTCAATTCATACATATAAAGCTATCTTATTCGAAGGTTTAAACTTGTAATCACTAGAACATAGTTTAGTTAATTCTAAACTTGTTCGCAAACAAAAGTTAATCCTTCTATATTGAATTTTAAAATCAATTAAACACATGTTCTATATCTATATGATATGCTAACTTAATGATTTAAAACCTGGAGACACGAAAAATACCGTAAAACCGGATTTACGTCGTCGTAGTAACACCGCGGGCTGTTTTGGGTTAGTTAATTAAAAACTATGATAAACTTTGATTTAAAAGTTGTTATTCTGAGAAAATGATTTTTATTATGAACATGAAACTATATCCAAAAATTATGGTTAAACTCAAAGTGGAAGTATGTTTTCTAAAATGGTCATCTAGACGTCGTTCTTTCGACTGAAATGACTACCTTTACAAAAACGACTTGTAACTTATTTTTCCGACTATAAACCTATACTTTTTCTGTTTAGATTCATAAAATAGAGTTCAATATGAAACCATAGCAATTTGATTCACTCAAAACGGATTTAAAATTAAGAAGTTATGGGTAAAACAAGATTGGATAATTTTTCTCATTTTAGCTACGTGAAAATTTGTAACAAATCTATTCCAACCATAACTTAATCAACTTGTATTGTATATTATGTAATCTTGAGATACCATAGAAACGTATACAATGTTTCGACCTATCATGTCGACACATCTATATATATTTCGGAACAACCATAGACACTCTATATGTGAATGTTGGAGTTAGCTATACAGGGTTGAGGTTGATTCCAAAATATATATAGTTTGAGTTGTGATCAATACTGAGTTATGTATACACTGGGTCGTGGATTGATTCAAGATAATATTTATCGATTTATTTCTGTACATCTAACTGTGGACAACTAGTTGTAGGTTACTAACGAGGACAGCTGACTTAATAAACTTAAAACATCAAAATATATTAAAAGTGTTGTAAATATATTTTGAACATACTTTGATATATATGTATATATTGTTATAGGTTCGTGAATCAACCAGTGGCCAAGTCTTACTTCCCGACGAAGTAAAAATCCGTGAAAGTGAGTTATAGTCCCACTTTTAAAATCTAATATTTTTGGGATGAGAATACATGCAGGTTTTATAAATGATTTACAAAATAGACACAAGTACGTGAAACTACATTCTATGGTTGAATTATCGAAATCGAATATGCCCCTTTTTATTAAGTCTGGTAATCTAAGAATTAGGGAACAGACACCCTAATTGACGCGAATCCAAAAGATAGATCTATTGGGCCTAACAAACCCCATCCAAAGTACCGGATGCTTTAGTACTTCGAAATTTATATCATATCCGAAGGGTGTCCCGGAATGATGGGGATATTCTTATATATGCATCTTGTTAATGTCGGTTACCAGGTGTTCACCATATGAATGATTTTTATCTCTATGTATGGGGTGTGTATTGAAATATGAAATCTTGTGGTCTATTATTATGATTTGATATATATAGGTTAAACCTATAACTCACCAACATTTTTGTTGACGTTTTAAACATGTTTATTCTCAGGTGATTATTAAGCGCTTCCGCTGTTGCATACTTAAATAAGGACGAGATTTGGAGTCCATGCTTGTATGATATTATGTAAAAACTGCATTCAAGAAACTTATTTTGTTGTAACATATTTGTATTGTAAACCATTATGTAATGGTCGTGTGTAAACAGGATATTTTAGATTATCATTATTTGATAATCTACGTAAAGCTTTTTAAACCTTTATTGATGAAATAAAGGTTATGTTTTGTTTTAAAATGAATGCAGTCTTTGAAAAACGTCTCATATAGAGGTCAAAACCTCGCAACGAAATCAATTAATATGGAACATTTTTAATCAATAAGAACGGGACATTTCAGTTGGTATCTGAGCGTTGGTCTTAGAGAACCAGAATTTTGCATTAGTGTGTCTTATCGAGTTTGTTAGGATGCATTAGTGAGTCTGGACTTCGACCGTGTTTACTTGAAAAATGATTGCTTAACAAATTTTGTTGGAAACTATATATTTTTAACATGTGAATATTATGTGATATATTAATCTCTTAACGCGTTTGATATTATGTGATAGATGTCTACCTCTAGAACAAGTCCCATTGACTCACCTAATAATAATAAAGAGTCAAATGTAAATTGGAAAGATTCGTGGACTGATTCACAAGTTCCCGAAGAGGAACCGGAAGAAGAGTCGGAGCCAGAAGAAGAATCGGAACCGGAAGAAGAATCGGAACCGGATGAAGAAATAGAACCGGTGGGGGAAATAATAAAACGGTTAAGTAAAAGAAAATCCTCAACCAACCGACCAAGGTTAATTATGGTCAATGGTGTTTCCGCCAAGGAAGCAAAATATTGGGAGGATTACCAATTCTCCGATGAATCGGATTCCGACGAGAATTCCGATGATGTTATAGAAATTACCCCAACTGAATTTAAAAAGGCAAAAGAAAATAATAAGGGAAAGGGCATAAAAATAGAGAAATCTAATTCCAACCCCGATGAACTTTATATGTATCGTCAACCCCCGAAGTCCTTAAGTTGTAACAATGACCCGGGAACCTCTAAACCACCAGGTTTTTCTAAACCAATGTGGATAACGACGGCTCGTATTAGGGGAACATCATATATCCCTAGAAACTTGGCAAAACGAACCAAAATCGAAGAAGAAGAAACAAGCGAGTCGGAATAAGATAGCTGTATTCGTGTGGTGTAATATATGTAATATAGTGTGCTTATGCTTTATGATATATGTAAAAATTGCTTGTATTAATAAGTATTTTTTTATGAATCTAACTCTTGTCTATTTTACAGTATAAAAACACAAAATAGATAGATAACCCAATATTTTAAGAGACCTACCCGGAGACATGATTGATGAAATCTTGTCTAGAGTCGGTCAGAATTCTTCGGCACAACTATTTAAGGCTAGATCAGTTTGTAAGACATTCGAAGAACGTTCCAAGAATGCCTTGGTTTATAAAAGGCTTTCGTTCGAAAGATGGGGGATATCACATTGGGAAATCCATAAGTTACGATGTGTTTACTTTGACGCATATATTGCGGGGAACCCAAATGCTATTTTACGCAATGGGTTAAGAAATTATTTTGACTCAATATATCCGAATATTGGACTTCGTGATTTAGAAAAAGCGGCTAACATGCAACATAAAGAAGCATGTTATGCTTACGGATTAGTAATGTTCGCTTCTCACCAAAGTGAGAACAAGAACATCGGCCTACAACTATTAAACAAAACGTTCCCACAAGTGACGGAGTCGGTAATTGGGGTAAGAAATGAGGTTTTTAGATTGTTACGGGACTGTTGGACATTACGTAACCCTCGTCCCTTTGACGACGTTACAACACGCTATCTTATCAACGGCCATAACGGTTATGTTCCACAAGACCAAGGATGGGAAGTAGTCCTAGTAAAACCAGAATGCATGACTTGTTTCTGGACGTATGAATTACGTGTCTTTATTGCCTTTGCTGAACGACTTGTGTACTAGCTAGAATTATCTTCACAACTATCTTGTATCAAAGTTATTGTGTGCTATATTTCATGCTTTATGTAAAATAAGCGGTATTGTAAGTTTGTAAAATATTGTATAAAAGTTTGAACGCGAAATATTATTATAATCAGTTTTTCACATAGAATTGTAGTAGTTGAATTGTATATTAGCTACTAAGTATGAACTTAACGGGTAGGTACTACCCGAATTTAAACTTATAAAATGCTAATATGAAGAAAAAGCTTTTATAAATGAGTTCATATTATGCTACGAAATACTAGTAACTACTCTTAATATTCTGTATGATTAACTTGTTCCATTTGACTATTTTGAAGGAAATGGCACCGACTACTCGACACACCGTGAATATGAATGAAGAGAAATTCCGTACTTTTCTAGCTTCAAACATAGCCGCAGTACAGGCTGCGCTACATACCAACAATAACCTTGGATCTAGCAGTACAGGAAATCGTGTAGGATGCACCTACAAAGAATTCACTGCCTGCAAACCTTTAGAATTTGATGGAACCGAAGGACCGATCGGATTGAAACGGTGGACCGAGAAGGTCGAATCGGTGTTTGCCATAAGTAAGTGTACTGAAGAGGACAAAGTGAAGTACGCTACGCATACCTTCACAGATTCTGCGTTAACATGGTGGAATACCTATCTAGAGCAAGTGGGACAAGACGATGCGTACGCACTACCGTGGTCAGCATTCAAGCACTTGATGAACGAGAAGTACCGTCCCAGAACCGAGGTCAATAAGCTCAAGACAGAAATTAGAGGGTTACGAACCCAAGGATTTGATATTACCACGTATGAAAGACGATTCACAGAATTGTGCCTATTGTGTCCGGGAGCGTTCGAAGATGAGGAAGAGAAGATCGACGCGTTTGTGAAAGGATTACCGGAAAGAATCCAAGAAGATATAAGTTCACACGAGCCCGCCTCCATACAACAGGCATGTAGAATGGCTCACAAACTAGTGAACCAGATTGAAGAAAGAATTAAAGAACAGACTGTTGAAGAGGCCAATGTGAAGCAAGTCAAAAGAAAGTGGGAGGAAAACGGTGATAAGAATCACCAATATAACAACAACAGCAATTACAACAATAATCGCAACAATTATCCCAACAATCGCAACATCAATCGCAACTACAACAAACGGCCCAACAACAACAACAACAACAACAACAGCAACTACAACAATCATCCCAACAACAATAATAATCGCAACAACAACAACAATCAGAAGCAGCTATGCCAAAGGTGTGAAAAGTATCACTCGGGGTTCTGCACCAAATTTTTCAATAAGTGTAAAAGAAATGGTCATAGCGCGGCGAAGTGTGAGGTCTACGGACCAGGGGTTAATAGAACGAAAGGAATAAATGGTGTCGGAACGACTAATGGTGGAGCAAGTAGTGTCGGAGCAAGTTATGCCAATGTAGTTTGTTATAAATGTGGAAAACCGGGCCACATTATTAGAAATTGCCCGAACCAGGAGAACACGAATGGACAAGGCCGTGGAAGAGTTTTCTATATTAATGCGGCAGAGGCACAGGAAGACCCGGAGCTTGTTACGGGTACATTTCTTATTGACAATAAATCTGCTTACGTTTTATTTGATTCGGGTGCAGATAGAAGCTATATGAGTAGAGATTTTGTGCTAAATTAAGTTGTCCATTGACGCCTTTGGATAGTAAATTTTTACTCGAATTAGCAAATGGTAAATTAATTTCAGCAGATAATATATGTCGGAATCGAGAAATTAAACTGGTTAGCGAAACATTTAAGATTGACTTGATACCAGTAGAGTTAGGGAGTTTTGATGTGATAATCGGTATGGACTGGTTGAAAGAAGTGAAAGCAGAGATCGTTTGTTAAAAAATGCAATTCGCATTATACGAGAAAAAGGAAAACCCTTAATGGTGTACGGAGAAAAGGGCAACACGAAGCTACATCTTATTAGTAATTTGAAGGCACAAAAACTAATAAGAAAAGGTTGCTATGCTGTTCTAGCACACATCGAGAAAGTACAAACTGAAGAAAAGAGCATCAATGATGTTCCTGTCACGACCCTACTTTTTCCGTTATCTTTTTCCGTTAATTATTTAACGACCGTTAACTGTTAGTGTGCCACGTCATTTCCATGACCTATATTATTATTTTTGTAATAATATATATATAATAATTATTATGTGTTATGTGAATATATGTATTCATATTTTAATTTATACGTTTCTACGTTCCGCGGATTTCCATCCGGCGAATCTTTTCGGTTTTTAAACCAACGGTCGAGCTTTCGGGATTTTAAGATCCTAAATATTTTAAATATGATATTTTAAGGTCATATTATTAGTAGGTGTATTTATATTTATTTTTCGTCGCGCGTTTGTTATCTCTCCGGATTTTTAATCGCGTAAGTGCGTTTTCGCGTTTCGGGCTTCGTTCGGGATTCCGGGCCACAAGGAAATTAACATTTAACAATTTTGGACCCATGGGGCCCACCCCCATGCAGTTTTCGGCCGAACCCCATGGGGAGGGGGGGGAGCCTTTCCTTGTTTCCATATTTAGGTTATTTAATTTTATCTCCTAATTTATTCCCTAAACCTAAAACCTAAATTTTATCTTTTTCTCTCTTCTCCCTCTCCCATTGTCGACACCACCACCACCAACCTTCATCATCTTCATCAATTTTATTGCTTGGATCTTTAATTGGCTTGCATAATCGGATTCCTCTCGTCGTTCTCTACGCGATCATATACTTTGATTCTTGATTAGGGTATAAACCCTAACCCTAGATCTTTTCATATTTATTTATTTTTCTGTATTTTGATGTTATATGATTAGTATGATATGTATAAGTTGTTGTAATGTTGTTTGGATGCGTAGAATTACTCGTTTGTTCATGTTTTCGGTTTGTAAATTTTGGACAGCAGTTTGAAACGTATATTCTGACTTAATAACTGATATGAATGTTAAAATAAAGTACATAAATGAGTTCCTCTCATCAAGACATTAACTTTAGACTCCGGATTCATGTCGTTTCGATTCCCGGAGCCCTAGATACGCTTAATTTGGTTTTTGTTAAAGATTGAAAGGTGTTCTTGGCATGAACAAGGTTGGGTCCGACTTTGTGACCATCCTTGGTGTCTTTAGGGTGTCTCATATGGTTAGGACTGATGGTGGGACGAATATTCATGTTCGGGTCACCTAAATCCGAGCCACGGTTCACCCGTTTTGCCCGAATTAGGGTTTTGAGTAAAATGTTTTCCCAATTGAAGTCAGGGCTGATATGCACGACTTAGGGACTGTTCTTGGTGTGTTCTTGAGTTCATAAATGTGTCGGGTGGTTTGAGTAGGTGAAGTTACATATGTGGCTTGCCCGAAACCGACACCCGGGGCTCAAGATACGACCCGGCGAACTTTTAAACTTAAAACTTATGGTTAATGATTAAACTTATGATAAAATTTATGGATTTCATTATTAAATAAATTACTTATGTTAAAGAAGTAATTATTTTATTTTAAGAGTTTTAATATAATTATTTATTATATTAATTAATTATTAATTATAATTTAATTAACATTTTAATTAAACTTATGATTAGTAATACTTTTATTATTAAAGGAAAATACTTATGATAAGTATTAAATTTAATTATGAGAAATTATTATAAGACTTATAATAAATATTAAATAATTATTTAATTATTATAAGACTTAATTATTATTTAATTATGACTTAATTATTAAATACTTATGATTTAATAATTTTAATTAGAAACTTATGATATGATTAATAATTCTTTATTAATTAATAATACTTATGATATGATTTAAAATTTATTATAAATTAATAATATTTATATTATGATTGACATTTAATTAATTAATTAAATACTTATGTTATACTAATTATAACATTTCAACTTATATTAACTTTAATAATTCATTTTATTTAATTAAACTTATGTTAAGACATTATTATATACTTTTGACTTTAAATAACATTATAACCTATGTTATTATTATAACTTACACTTTTAAAATTAATGTTGACTATGTTTGACCAAGGTTGACTTTTGAGTTGACTTTCGGTTGACTTTGACTTTCAGTTGACTTCTGTTGACTTTCTAAATAAGGAAACTTTCCTAACTTCAAAACTTTCTAAAAATAGAAACTTTCCTAAAATAGAAACTTTCCTAAAATAGAAAACTTTCCAAAAATGGAAACCTGCTAAAAATAGAAACTTTCTAAAAATAGAAAGTGTGTGTCCTTATGCTGTTCCAATCAAACCGATGCTTGCTGAGTAATGTTCTATGTCTACTTGCAACATGTACAATAGCTATCATACTAAGACTTGGCCTAAGTTAGTTATTTATTTCGACCTGCTTTATTTATAGGTCGGCGTTGTGATCTTTCTTGATCACTTTACTTTACTTGCTGTTCGCTTGTTTGTGAGATTTCTTCAGTTGCTATTTAAGGTGAGTTATAGTCCCGTTTTTACATACTTTTCAAAGTATATTTTTGGGATGTGATTACATGCAGATTTTTATTTACGTTTAGACACAAGTAACAGTTAAATTTAATTATTCATTGTGAGTTGGACAAAAATATTCCCTAGTCTGGTAACTGTAATCATTGGTTTCTACCGGTGAACGCGAATCCTACGGATAGATCTATCGGGTTTGACAACCCCATTTCGAGCTAGTCGCGCTAGCAATTTATAATCGGAATGTTTAGTACTTCGTAATTTGTTGTAGATACCCTGTCCAAGTGTATATTTTTATTGTGTTTGGCAAGGGTAAATAAAGGGTTAAGTGGTTACCAGGTGGCTCATTGATAATGGAATAATGTTTAATGTTTTCTAACATTTTTAAATCTTGTGGTCTAAAGTTTACTTATTTATTTAAACCTATAATTCACTCAACCTTTGTGTTGACAGTTTACTTGCATGTTTTCACAGGTACTTGAGTTATTTGATGCTTCCGCTGTCGTTAGAAGAGTCTGCATGCATTTGGGCAGATTTTATGAAACTATTTATGAAACTTAAGTTTGCATTCTATTTTGGATAATTTAAATTGTGGGTTTGTTGGCAATGGTTTGTGTCAACTTTTGGTTTAATATTATGGTTGGTTGGTTTTCAAACTACTTAATTTGGTTTGTTTCCTTTTTGGGGAACATTTTGAAATAAAAGAATGCAACTTTGTTTATTTAATTCATTTAAGTCCGATCAAGCTATGGGACCAACTGACGGATCCGTTAAGTGTTTTGACGGGGTCGTCACATGTGGTATCAGAGCTCTGGTTGTAGGGAACTAGGCGGTCTTAATGTGGTCAAACCGTGGTTATTAGGGTGCATTAGAGTCTAGTCTACAGCCCGAACATTTTGCTATAGCATTATTATGCATTTCATTTCGTATAAGTTATATTATTAGCTTTCATATCTTTTGGTATATGGTTTGCGGTTTTGCTGTTTGCAGATGTCGATTTCGAGCGATAACTCTGTTGCTGCTCCTGCTCCACCGTCTCCTGCTAGACGTCGTGCTAATCAACCGGAGATCGATGATCCTGTTCATTACTATTTTTCTACCATTACTCATATGAACCGGGCTTATAATGAGGTGACACGTATTAACGCCCTTAGTGATTGTTTGCGCACCTTGCCACATAATGAAGTTATGGACGAGATCCGTGCCGACATGCGTAACTTTGTCACTTTCAAGCATAGGGTTGAGGATGCGAACCGCAAGCGTGATCGAGAAGTTAATGCTAAGTTCGAGGCTCTCGAGAGCACTGTTCGTGTGTTGAAGGAAGAGTTGGATGTTGTGAAAGGGAAGTTGCGTAAGTATGAGGATCCTGCTGAGACTCATGCTGGACCAGCTTATCACACCCGCTCTAAGCGAATGTGATGTGATTATTCATATTGATTATCTATTTCATCAGACTTAATGTCCTTTTTATACATACATTTTGGGTTATGTACGGCGTTTTGCCGAGGATTTTATTAAGATTTTGTTATGGGATATTTTTCATTATGTATGGATGGTTATTTTTATGACATCTATTATCATTATCATGTTTTATTTCTGATGTTGTGGCTCTTGGCATGTTATATTATGCGTAATATATGTTCATGTATGTTAGGTGCTATGTATGTTGTATGATGTTATCATAAAATATGTATGCATGTGATGGTTATTTCTATAACAATCATAACTGTCATGTTATTACTCATAGTGTTAGTTGACTAATATCTTAATGGTTAGTCTTTTCGTGTTTTGATCTATTCCTTTATGACACTAGTATTATTCTTGGTACTAACGGATGTGTTATTCTATTTTGAAGATCATGCCTCCAAGAGAGTCCACTGAAGCGCGTATGCAACGCCTGATCAATGAAGGAATTGCTGCTGCTATGGCAGCAAATGCTGATGTTAACGCCAATGCGAACAACAACGTGGGATGCTCCCACAAAACTTTTATGGCTGGTCGACCTCAAGAATTCAGTGGTACGGAAGGACCAATAGGGCTTACTCGTTGGTTCGAGAAAATCGAATCTATTTTCAGGGTCAGTCGGGTCCGTGAAGAGGACAAGGTTAGTTTCGCTAGTTGCACTCTCAAGGATAGTGCCTTGACATGGTGGAACAATCTGGTTAGTAGTTGGGAAGCGATGTAGCTTATGGTTTGGCCTGGAATGATTTTAAGGAAAGATTGATCACCCGCTATAGACCTCGGGGTGAGCTCAAGAAGCTAGAGGTTGAGCTCAAGAATTTGAAAATGCATGGCACCAAGTTAGATGCCTATGAACGAAGGTTTTTCGAGTTAACTTTGCTGTGTCCTAGGGTTTATGCGGATGAGGACCGCAAAATTGAGGCTTACATTGATGGTTTGTCCGAGAAGATTGAACACGGGGTTGAGTCCAGTGAACCCCAGACTATTGAGGCAGCTATGACTATGGCCCACAAACTTAATGACAAGGTGTTGAGAAGAAGCAAGATTACAGTTGTTGAAAGTAGTGAGGAGGTTGTCAAGAAAGCTGATAATGGGAAACGAAAGTGGGATAACAACCGCAATCAAAACCAAAATCAGCAGAAGAAACAGGATACCTCAGGTGCTAACAACAGAAATCAGCGTGTGTGTCCTCGTTGCTATAAAGTTCATGATGGTTACTGCACAGTTACTTGTAAGAGGTGCTCTAAGCAAGGGCACATTGCTAAAGATTGTACAGTGCTTTTGCCGGGGTCTGCTACTCCCGCGACTGGTGGTAATAATAATAATGTTGGTAATAGAGGTGGTAACGGTAACGGTAATGGGAAATCGAATAATGGAGGTAATCCAAGGGTTTGTTATGAGTGTGGGAAGCCGGGGCATTTCCGAGATGCTTGTCCCAACAAGAAGACTGCAGAGACTGCACGCGGCCGAGCGTTCAACATTAATGCTAAGGATGCGGAGGAAGATCCTAAGCTTGTTACTGGTACGTTCTCAGTCAACGATTTATCAGTTTATGTTCTATTTGATTCAGGGGCTGATTTAAGTTTCGTGTCGAGTAAATTAAGTCCGAGAATCAAAACGCCGTTAACTCTCTTAGACAATACTTATGTTGTTGAAGTAGCTAATGGTAAGGAACTTACTGCTAAGACTGTACATCGTAAGTGTAACATTAATCTGGGTGGTAGGGATTTCGAGATAGATTTGATACCGATTGAACTTGGTAGTTTTGATATTGTTATTGGTATGGATTGGTTGTCCGCGACCCGTGCCGAGATCGTCTGTTATGATAAGGCTATTCGTATTACTGATGTGATTGGAGAGCCACTGATGGTCTTTGGAGATAAGAAATGCACACAGTTAAACCTTATTAGCTGTATGAAAGTTCGAAAACATCTCCGTAAGGGCTGTCATGCTATCCTTGCTCATGTTGTTGATCCTAGTAAGGAAGTAAAGAACGTTGATGACTTTCATATTGTTAGGGATTTTCCCGAGGTGTTTCCCGATGACTTACCTGGCCTTCCGCCGCAACGCGCGGTAGAATTTAAAATTGATCTTGTTCCCGGTGCTGCTCCTGTAGCACGTGCTCCTTATCGTCTTGCGCCTTCTGAACTTCAAGAATTGTCAAGTCAACTCCGTGAGTTGATAGACAAAGGTTTTATTCGTCCTAGTTCGTCCCCTTGGGGAGCTCCTGTTCTGTTTGTTAAGAAGAAGGATGGTTCTTTTCGTTTATGCATTGATTATCGTGAACTGAATAAGCTCACTGTTAAAAATCGTTATCCTCTTCCGAGAATTGATGATCTGTTCGATCAGCTTCAGGGTTCTTCTGTTTATTCAAAAATTGATCTTCGTTCTGGCTATCATCAGTTGCGTGTTAAAGAATCTGATGTTTCAAAAACTGCTTTTCGCACCCATTGCGGTCACTTTGAATTTCTTGTTATGCCGTTCGGATTGACAAATGCACCTGCTGTGTTCATGGACCTCATGAACCGTGTGTGTAGACCCTATCTGGACAAGTTCGTTATTGTTTTCATCGACGACATCCTTATCTATTCTAAGAGTGATGAAGAGCACGAAGAACATTTGAGGTTAGTGCTTGATTTTTTAAGGAAAGAAGAGTTGTACGCTAAGTTCTCTAAGTGTGCTTTTTGGTTAAGAGAAGTTCAGTTCCTTGGTCACATTGTTAGCAAACAAGGAATACAAGTTGATCCTGCTAAAATTGAGGCGATTGAAAAGTGGGAAACCCCGAAAACTCCTACTCAAATTCGTCAGTTCTTAGGATTGGCAGGTTACTATCGAAGGTTCATCCAGGATTTCTCTCGTATAGCGAAACCTCTGACTGCTTTAACGCATAAAGGGAAAAAGTATGAGTGGAAGGATGAACAGGAGAATGCTTTTCAGATTTTGAAGAAGAAACTGACTACCGCTCCGATATTGTCTCTACCGGAGGGTAATGATGATTTTGTTGTTTATTGTGACGCTTCGCGTCAAGGCTTTGGTTGTGTTTTGATGCAACGAAAGAAAGTTATTGCGTACGCATCACGTCAGTTGAAGATTCACGAGCAGAACTATACAACTCATGATTTAGAGTTGGGGGCCGTTGTTTTTGCACTTAAGATTTGGAGACCTTATTTGTATGGGGTCAAGAGTACTGTGTACACAGATCACAAAAGTCTTCAACATATCCTCGATCAGAAACAGTTGAACATGAGACAACGAAGATGGATTGAGACGTTGAATGATTACGATTGTGACCTTTTGTATCACCCGGGTAAGGCCAATGTTGTGGCTGATGCATTGAGTCGTAAAGAAAGGACTGAACCTCGCAGGGTTAGGGCCTTGAATATGACAGTTAGATCAAACCTCGCAAGGCAGATTCTTGAGGCACAACAAGAAGCCTTAAAGGAAGAGAATTTTGTGAAAGAGAACGTAAGAGGTATGGCTAAGAAATTTGAGATTCGAGCAGATGGTACTAGGTACTTTGTAGGACGTCTTTGGGTTCCGAAGTTTGGTGAACTGCGACAACTTGTTTTGGATGAGGCTCATAAGTCTAGGTACTCTATTCATCCTGGTTCAGGGAAGATGTACCATGATCTTAAGGAGCTGTATTGGTGGCCAAATTTGAAAGGTGATGTGGCTACGTATGTGGCTAAGTGTTTGACCTGTTCTAAGGTCAAAGCTGAACATCAAAAACCGTCCGGATTGTTGGTACAACCAGAAATTCCCGAGTGGAAGTGGGAAGGTATCACTATGGATTTTATCACTAAGTTACCAAGAGTTTCGGGTGGCTACGATGCGATTTGGGTGATTGTAGATCGACTCACTAAGTCGGCTCACTTTTTGCCGATTAGGGAAACCGATTCCATGGAAAAACTCACCCGTTTGTATTTGAAAGAGATTGTTTCGAGGCATGGTGTTCCCGTTTCTATAATTTCCGACAGAGATAGTCGATTTGTATCGAGATTTTGGCAATCGTTGCAAGAAGCCTTGGGCACTAGATTGGATATGAGCACCGCTTATCATCCTCAAACGGATGGTCAAAGTGAAAGGACCATTCAGACATTAGAAGATATGTTGCGAGCTTGTGTGATTGATTTTGGAAATGGGTGGGATAGGTAATTGCCGTTAGCTGAGTTTTCTTATAACAACAGCTACCACGCAAGTATTAAAGCCGCACCGTTTGAAGCTTTGTACGGTAGGAAGTGTAGATCTCCTATTTGTTGGAATGAGGTTGGGGATGCTCAACTTACAGGTCCAGAGATTATTCACGAGACTACTGAGAAGATTGTTCAGATTAAAGAAAGGTTGAGAACTGCTAGAAGTCGGCAAAAGAGTTATGCCGACAAAGGAAGGAAAGATGTTGAATTTCAAGTTGGTGATCGTGTTATGTTAAAAGTTTCGCCTTGGAAGGGTGTTATTCGTTTTGGTAAAAGAGGGAAGTTAAGTCCTCGTTTCGTGGGACCGTTTGAGATCATTGAAAGAGTTGGACCGGTGGCTTATCGTTTGAAGTTGCCACAAGAACTCAGTGCTGTTCACGATGTTTTCCATATTTCGAACTTAAAGAAGTGTTTGGCTGAATTTGATCAGACTATTCCTTTGGAGGAACTTCAAGTTGACAAGCAATTGCATTTTATTGAGGAGCCAGTTGAGATCATGGACCGAGAGGTTAAGACTCTTAAACAGAGCAGAATTCCTATTGTTCGGGTCCGATGGAACGCTAGACGCGGTCCCGAGTTCACTTGGGAGCGTGAAGACCAAATGAAGCAGAAGTATCCGCATTTGTTCTCAGATGCCGAGTCAACCCCTGCGCCTGCTTAAATTTCGGGACGAAATTTCCATAACGGGGAGGTACTGTCACGACCCTACTTTTTCCGTTATCTTTTTCCGTTAATTATTTAACGACCGTTAACTGTTAGTGTGCCACGTCATTTCCATGACCTATATTATTATTTTTGTAATAATATATATATAATAATTATTATGTGTTATGTGAATATATGTATTCATATTTTAATTTATACGTTTCTACGTTCCGCGGATTTCCATCCGGCGAATCTTTTCGGTTTTTAAACCAACGGTCGAGCTTTCGGGATTTTAAAATCCTAAATATTTTAAATATGATATTTTAAGGTCATATTATTAGTAGGTGTATTTATATTTATTTTTCGTCGCGCGTTTGTTATCTCTCCGGATTTTTAATCGCGTAAGTGCGTTTTCGCGTTTCGGGCTTCGTTCGGGATTCCGGGCCACAAGGAAATTAACATTTAACAATTTTGGACCCATGGGGCCCACCCCCATGCAGTTTTCGGCCGAACCCCATGGGGAGGGGGGGGAGCCTTTCCTTGTTTCCATATTTAGGTTATTTAATTTTATCTCCTAATTTATTCCCTAAACCTAAAACCTAAATTTTATCTTTTTCTCTCTTCTCCCTCTCCCATTGTCGACACCACCACCACCAACCTTCATCATCTTCATCAATTTTATTGCTTGGATCTTTAATTGGCTTGCATAATCGGATTCCTCTCGTCGTTCTCTACGCGATCATATACTTTGATTCTTGATTAGGGTATAAACCCTAACCCTAGATCTTTTCATATTTATTTATTTTTCTGTATTTTGATGTTATATGATTAGTATGATATGTATAAGTTGTTGTAATGTTGTTTGGATGCGTAGAATTACTCGTTTGTTCATGTTTTCGGTTTGTAAATTTTGGACAGCAGTTTGAAACGTATATTCTGACTTAATAACTGATATGAATGTTAAAATAAAGTACATAAATGAGTTCCTCTCATCAAGACATTAACTTTAGACTCCGGATTCATGTCGTTTCGATTCCCGGAGCCCTAGATACGCTTAATTTGGTTTTTGTTAAAGATTGAAAGGTGTTCTTGGCATGAACAAGGTTGGGTCCGACTTTGTGACCATCCTTGGTGTCTTTAGGGTGTCTCATATGGTTAGGACTGATGGTGGGACGAATATTCATGTTCGGGTCACCTAAATCCGAGCCACGGTTCACCCGTTTTGCCCGAATTAGGGTTTTGAGTAAAATGTTTTCCCAATTGAAGTCAGGGCTGATATGCACGACTTAGGGACTGTTCTTGGTGTGTTCTTGAGTTCATAAATGTGTCGGGTGGTTTGAGTAGGTGAAGTTACATATGTGGCTTGCCCGAAACCGACACCCGGGGCTCAAGATACGACCCGGCGAACTTTTAAACTTAAAACTTATGGTTAATGATTAAACTTATGATAAAATTTATGGATTTCATTATTAAATAAATTACTTATGTTAAAGAAGTAATTATTTTATTTTAAGAGTTTTAATATAATTATTTATTATATTAATTAATTATTAATTATAATTTAATTAACATTTTAATTAAACTTATGATTAGTAATACTTTTATTATTAAAGGAAAATACTTATGATAAGTATTAAATTTAATTATGAGAAATTATTATAAGACTTATAATAAATATTAAATAATTATTTAATTATTATAAGACTTAATTATTATTTAATTATGACTTAATTATTAAATACTTATGATTTAATAATTTTAATTAGAAACTTATGATATGATTAATAATTCTTTATTAATTAATAATACTTATGATATGATTTAAAATTTATTATAAATTAATAATATTTATATTATGATTGACATTTAATTAATTAATTAAATACTTATGTTATACTAATTATAACATTTCAACTTATATTAACTTTAATAATTCATTTTATTTAATTAAACTTATGTTAAGACATTATTATATACTTTTGACTTTAAATAACATTATAACCTATGTTATTATTATAACTTACACTTTTAAAATTAATGTTGACTATGTTTGACCAAGGTTGACTTTTGAGTTGACTTTCGGTTGACTTTGACTTTCAGTTGACTTCTGTTGACTTTCTAAATAAGGAAACTTTCCTAACTTCAAAACTTTCTAAAAATAGAAACTTTCCTAAAATAGAAACTTTCCTAAAATAGAAAACTTTCCAAAAATGGAAACCTGCTAAAAATAGAAACTTTCTAAAAATAGAAAGTGTGTGTCCTTATGCTGTTCCAATCAAACCGATGCTTGCTGAGTAATGTTCTATGTCTACTTGCAACATGTACAATAGCTATCATACTAAGACTTGGCCTAAGTTAGTTATTTATTTCGACCTGCTTTATTTATAGGTCGGCGTTGTGATCTTTCTTGATCACTTTACTTTACTTGCTGTTCGCTTGTTTGTGAGATTTCTTCAGTTGCTATTTAAGGTGAGTTATAGTCCCGTTTTTACATACTTTTCAAAGTATATTTTTGGGATGTGATTACATGCAGATTTTTATTTACGTTTAGACACAAGTAACAGTTAAATTTAATTATTCATTGTGAGTTGGACAAAAATATTCCCTAGTCTGGTAACTGTAATCATTGGTTTCTACCGGTGAACGCGAATCCTACGGATAGATCTATCGGGTTTGACAACCCCATTTCGAGCTAGTCGCGCTAGCAATTTATAATCGGAATGTTTAGTACTTCGTAATTTGTTGTAGATACACTGTCCAAGTGTATATTTTTATTGTGTTTGGCAAGGGTAAATAAAGGGTTAAGTGGTTACCAGGTGGCTCATTGATAATGGAATAATGTTTAATGTTTTCTAACATTTTTAAATCTTGTGGTCTAAAGTTTACTTATTTATTTAAACCTATAATTCACTCAACCTTTGTGTTGACAGTTTACTTGCATGTTTTCACAGGTACTTGAGTTATTTGATGCTTCCGCTGTCGTTAGAAGAGTCTGCATGCATTTGGGCAGATTTTATGAAACTATTTATGAAACTTAAGTTTGCATTCTATTTTGGATAATTTAAATTGTGGGTTTGTTGGCAATGGTTTGTGTCAACTTTTGGTTTAATATTATGGTTGGTTGGTTTTCAAACTACTTAATTTGGTTTGTTTCCTTTTTGGGGAACATTTTGAAATAAAAGAATGCAACTTTGTTTATTTAATTCATTTAAGTCCGATCAAGCTATGGGACCAACTGACGGATCCGTTAAGTGTTTTGACGGGGTCGTCACAGTTCCCGTCGCAAAAGAATTTCCCGATGTATTTCCGAAAGAATTACCGGGATTACCCCCACATCGATCCGTTGAATTTCAAATAGATCTTATACCAGGAGCTGCACCAATAGCTCGTGCTCCTTACAGACTCGCACCCAGCGAGATGAAAGAACTGCAAAACCAATTACAAGAACTTTTAGAGCGTGGTTTCATTCGACCAAGCACATCACCGTGGGGAGCTCCTGTTTTGTTTGTCAAGAAGAAAGATGGTACATTTAGGTTGTGTATCGACTACCGAGAGTTGAACAAACTTACCATCAAGAACCGCTACCCACTACCGAGAATCGACGACTTATTTGATCAACTACAAGGCTCGTCTGTTTATTCAAAGATTGACTTACGTTCCGGGTATCATCAAATGCGGGTGAAAGAAGATGATATTCCAAAGACTGCTTTCAGAACACGTTACGGTCATTACGAGTTTATGGTCATGCCGTTTGGTTTAACTAATGCACCAGCTGTGTTCATGGACCTTATAAACCGAGTGTGTGGACCATACCTTGACAAGTTTGTCATTGTTTTCATTGATGACATACTTATTTACTCAAAGAATGACCAAGAACATGGTGAACATTTGAGAAAGGTGTTAGAAGTATTGAGGAAGGAAGAATTGTACGCTAAGTTTTCAAAGTGTGCATTTTGGTTGGAAGAAGTTCAATTCCTCGGTCACATAGTGAACAAAGAAGGTATTAAGGTGGATCCGGCAAAGATAGAAACTGTTGAAAAGTGGGAAACCCCGAAAAATCCGAAACACATACGCCAGTTTTTAGGACTAGCTGGTTACTACAGAAGGTTCATCCAAGACTTTTCCAGAATAGCAAAACCCTTGACAGCATTAACGCATAAAGGGAAGAAATTTGAATGGAATGATGAACAAGAGAAAGCGTTTCAGTTATTGAAGAAAAAGCTAACTACGGCACCTATATTGTCATTGCCTGAAGGGAATGATGATTTTGTGATTTATTGTGACGCATCAAAGCAAGGTCTCGGTTGTGTATTAATGCAACGAACGAAGGTGATTGCTTATGCGTCTAGACAATTGAAGATTCACGAACAAAATTATACGACGCATGATTTGGAATTAGGCGCGGTTGTTTTTGCATTAAAGACTTGGAGGCACTACTTATATGGGGTCAAAAGTATTATATATACCGACCACAAAAGTCTTCAACACATATTTAATCAGAAACAACTGAATATGAGGCAGCGTAGGTGGATTGAATTGTTGAATGATTACGACTTTGAGATTCGTTACCACCCGGGGAAGGCAAATGTGGTAGCCGATGCCTTGAGCAGGAAGGACAGAGAACCCATTCGAGTAAAATCTATGAACATAATGATTCATAATAACCTTACTACTCAAATAAAGGAGGCGCAACAAGGAGTTTTAAAAGAGGGAAATTTAAAGGATGAAATACCCAAGGGATCGAAGAAGCATCTTAATATTCGGGAAGACGGAACCCGGTATAGGGCTGAAAGGATTTGGGTACCAAAATTTGGAGATATGAGAGAAATGGTACTTAGAGAAGCTCATAAAACCAGATACTCAATACATCCTGGAACGGGGAAGATGTACAAGGATCTCAAGAAACATTTTTGGTGGCCGGGTATGAAAGCCGATGTTGCTAAATATGTAGGAGAATGTTTGACGTGTTCTAAGGTCAAAGCTGAGCATCAGAAACCATCAGGTCTACTTCAACAACCCGAAATCCCGGAATGGAAATGGGAAAACATTACCATGGATTTCATCACTAAATTGCCAAGGACTGCAAGTGGTTTTGATACTATTTGGGTAATAGTTGATCGTTTCACCAAATCAGCACACTTCCTGCCAATAAGAGAAGATGACAAGATGGAGAAGTTAGCACGACTGTATTTGAAGGAAGTCGTCTCCAGACATGGAATACCAATCTCTATTATCTCTGATAGGGATGGTAGATTTATTTCAAGATTCTGGCAGACATTACAGCAAGCATTAGGAACTCGTCTAGACATGAGTACTGCCTATCATCCACAAACTGATGGGCAGAGCGAAAGGACGATACAAACGCTTGAAGACATGCTACGAGCATGTGTTATTGATTTCGGAAACAGTTGGGATCGACATCTACCGTTAGCAGAATTTTCCTACAACAACAGCTACCATTCAAGCATTGAGATGGCGCTGTTTGAAGCACTTTATGGTAGAAAGTGCAGGTCTCCGATTTGTTGGAGTGAAGTGGGGGATAGACAGATTACGGGTCCGGAGATTATACAAGAAACTACCGAGAAGATCATCTAAATTCAACAACGGTTGAAAACCGCCCAAAGTCGACAAAAGAGCTACGCTGACATTAAAAGAAAAGATATAGAATTTGAAATTGGAGAGATGGTCATGCTTAAAGTTGCACCTTGGAAAGGCGTTGTTCGATTTGGTAAACGAGGGAAATTAAATCCAAGGTATATTGGACCATTCAAGATTATTGATCGTGTCGGACCAGTAGCTTACCGACTTGAGTTACCTCAACAACTCGCGGCTGTACATAACACTTTCCACGTCTCCAATTTGAAGAAATGTTTTGCTAAAGAAGATCTCACTATTTTGTTAGATGAAATCCAAATCAACGAAAAACTTCAATTCATCGAAGAACCCGTCGAAATAATGGATCGTGAGGTTAAAAGACTTAAGCAAAACAAGATACCAATTGTTAAGGTTCGATGGAATGCTCGTAGAGGACCCGAGTTCACCTGGGAGCGTGAAGATCAGATGAAGAAGAAATACCCGCATCTATTTCTAGAAGATTCGTCAACACCTTCAACTGTTTAAGATTTCGGGACGAAATTTATTTAACGGGTAGGTACTGTAGTGACCCGAACTTTTCCATGTTTATATATATTAATTGAGATTGATATTTACATGATTAAATGTTTCCAACATGTTAAGCAATCAAACTTGTTAAGACTTGATTAATTGAAATATGTTTCATATAGACAATTGACCACCCAAGTTGACCGGTGATTCATGAACGTTAAAACTTGTAAAAACTATATGATGACATATATATGGATATATATATAGTTAACATGATACTATGATAAGTAAACATATCATTAAGTATATTAACAATGAACTACATATGTAAAAACAAGACTACTAACTTAATGATTTTTAAACGAGACATATATGTAACGATTATCGTTGTAAAGACATTTAATGTATATAAATCATATTAAGAGATATTCATACATGATAATATCATGATAATATAATAATTTAAAATCTCATTTGATATTATAAACATTGGGTTAACAACATTTAACAAGATCGTTAACCTAAAGGTTTCAAAACAACACTTACATGTAACGACTAACGATGACTTAACGACTCAGTTAAAATGTATATACATGTAGTGTTTTAATATGTATTTATACACTTTTGAAAGACTTCAATACACTTATCAAAATACTTCTACTTAACAAAAATGCTTACAATTACATCCTCGTTCAGTTTCATCAACAATTCTACTCGTATGCACCCGTATTCGTACTCGTACAATACACAGCTTTTAGATGTATGTACTATTGGTATATACACTCCAATGATCAGCTCTTAGCAGCCCATGTGAGTCACCTAACACATGTGGGAACCATCATTTGGCAACTAGCATGAAATATCTCATAAAATTACAAAAATATGAGTAATCATTCATGACTTATTTACATGAAAACAAAATTACATATCCTTTATATCTAATCCATACACCAAAGACCAAAAACACCTACAAACACTTTCATTCTTCAATTTTCTTCATCTAATTGATCTCTCTCAAGTTCTATCTTCAAGTTCTAAGTGTTCTTCATATATTCTACAAGTTCTAGTTACATAAAATCAAGAATACTTTCAAGTTTGCTAGCTTACTTCCAATCTTGTAAGGTGATCATCCAACCTCAATAAATCTTTGTTTCTTACAGTAGGTTATCATTCTAATACAAGGTAACAATCATATTCAAACTTTGGTTCAATTTCTATAACTATAACAATCTTATTTCAAGTGATGATCTTACTTGAACTTGTTTTTGTGTCATGATTCTGCTTCAAGAACTTCGAGCCATCCAAGGATCCGTTGAAGCTAGATCCATTTTTCACTTTTCCAGTAGGTTTATCCAAGGAACTTAAGGTAGTAATTATGTTCATAACATCATTCAATTCATACATATAAAGCTATCTTATTCGAAGGTTTAAACTTGTAATCACTAGAACATAGTTTAGTTAATTCTAAACTTGTTCGCAAACAAAAGTTAATCCTTCTAACTTGACTTTTAAAATCAACTAAACACATGTTCTATATCTAAATGATATGCTAACTTAATGATTTAAAACCTGGAGACACGAAAAACACCGTAAAACCGGATTTACGTCGTCGTAGTAACACCGCGGGCTGTTTTGGGTTAGTTAATTAAAAACTATGATAAACTTTGATTTAAAAGTTGTTATTCTGAGAAAATGATTTTTATTATGAACATGAAACTATATCCAAAAATTATGGTTAAACTCAAAGTGGAAGTATGTTTTCTAAAATGGTCATCTAGACGTCGTTCTTTCGACTGAAATGACTACCTTTACAAAAATGACTTGTAACTTATTTTTCTGACTATAAACCTATACTTTTTCTGTTTAGATTCATAAAATAGAGTTCAATATGAAACCATAGCAATTTGATTCACTCAAAACGGATTTAAAATGAAGAAGTTATGGGTAAAACAAGATTGGATAATTTTTCTCATTTTAGCTACGTGAAAATTTGTAACAAATCTGTTCCAACCATAACTTAATCAACTTGTATTGTATATTATATAATCTTGAGATACCATAGACACGTATACAATGTTTCGACCTATCATGTCGACACATCTATATATATTTCGGAACAACCATAGACACTCTATATGTGAATGTTGGAGTTAGCTATACAGGGTTGAGGTTGATTCCAAAATATATATAGTTTGAGTTGTGATCAATACTGAGATACGTATACACTGGGTCGTGGATTGATTCAAGATAATATTTATCGATTTATTTCTGTACATCTAACTGTGGATAACTAGTTGTAGGTTACTAACGAGGATAGCTGACTTAATAAACTTAAAACATCAAAATATATTAAAAGTGTTGTAAATATATTTTGAACATACTTTGATATATATGTATATATTGTTATAGGTTCGTGAATCAACCAGTGGCCAAGTCTTACTTCCCGACGAAGTAAAAATCTGTGAAAGTGAGTTATAGTCCCACTTTTAAAATCTAATATTTTTGGGATGAGAATACATGCAGGTTTTATAAATGATTTACAAAATAGACACAAGTACGTGAAACTTCATTCTATGGTTGAATTATCGAAATCGAATATGCCCCTTTTTATTAAGTCTGGTAATCTAAGAATTAGGGAACAGACACCCTAATTGACGCGAATCCTAAAGATAGATCTATTGGGCCTAACAAACCCCATCCAAAGTACCGGATGCTTTAGTACTTCAAAATTTATATCATATCCGAAGGGTGTCCCGGAATGATGGGGATATTCTTATATATGCATCTTGTTAATGTCGGTTACCAGGTGTTCACCATATGAATGATTTTTATCTCTATGTATGGGGTGTGTATTGAAATATGAAATCTTGTGGTCTATTATTATGATTTGATATATATAGGTTAAACCTATAACTCACCAACATTTTTGTTGACGTTTTAAGCATGTTTATTCTCAGGTGATTATTAAGAGCTTCCGCTGTAGCATACTTAAATAAGGGCGAGATTTGGAGTCCATGCTTGTATGATATTGTGTAAAAACTGCATTCAAGAAACTTATTTTGTTGTAACATATTTGTATTGTAAACCATTATGTAATGGTCGTGTGTAAACAGGATATTTTAGATTATCATTATTTGATAATCTACGTAAAGCTTTTTAAACCTTTATTGATGAAATAAAGGTTATGTTTTGTTTTAAAATGAATGCAGTCTTTGAAAAACGTCTCATATAGAGGTCAAAACCTCGCAACAAAATCAATTAATATGGAACGTTTTTAATCAATAAGAACGGGACATTTCATCCACGACTCGCGGAGCTGTCAGAAATCAAAACGCCTATAAAAGGCCATGCATTCTGCCGAGTAAAAATATAAAAAATAATAATAATAATACTCTGTAATAAATAATAAATAAATAAATATATATATATATATATATATATATATATATATATATATATATATATATATATATATATATATATATATAGTATAGGGTAGTTTTATATTAGATTAGTTCGGGTTATGTAAAGGTTATTTTACGGGTTTTTGAAGTCAAAATTCTGTCCGTGTAACACTACGCGATAAATACTCAATGTAAGTTATGTTCTCCTTTTTAAATTAATGTCTCATACTTAAGTTATTATTATGCTTATTTAATACCGAAGTAATCTTGATGTTGGGCTAAAAATATTAAAATTGGGTAATTGAGCTTTGTACCATAATTGGGGTTTGGGTAAAAGAACGACACTTGTGGAAATTAGACTATGGGCTATTAATGGGTTTTATATTAACTAAACAATGCCTTGTTAATTTAATATACAAACTTATAATTTGACGTATTTATATATAACCACATACGCTTGACTGGGTACGGTGGGCGGTTCATCTATAAATACCAATAATTATTCATTTTACCGGACACGGAACTGGATTAATAGTTAATAGACTTGTTGAAACAGGGGTGGATTACATTCAAGGGTAATTGGTGTAATTGTTAACAAAGTAGTAAAACCTTGGTTTACACGCAGTCGATAACCTGGTGTATTCATTAAACAAAGTATTAAAACCTTGTTACAATTCGAATCCCCAATTAGTTGGAATATTTGACTTCGGGAATAAGAATAATTTGACGAAGGCTTTCGCTCTTTATATTTATGACTGATGGACTATTATGGACAAATCCGTATGGACATATTAAATAATCCAGGACAAAGGACAATTAACCCATGGGCATAAAACTAAAATCAACACGTCAAACATCATGATTATGGAAGTTTAAATAAGCATAATTCCTTTATTTTCATATTTAATTGCACTTCTAATTATTGCACTTTTATTTATTGTTATTGTATTTAATTGCACTTTTAATTATCGTACTTTTTAATTATCGCACTTCTATTTATCGAAATTTCATTATCGTTATTTATTTTACGTTTTAAATTAAGTTATATTTATTTTACATTCGGTTTTAACTGCGACTAAAGTTTTAAAATCGACAAACCGGTCATTAAATGGTAAAAACTCCCTTTTATATATTATTAATATAATATATTTTGTACCAATATAATTGTTTAAAAATATAGTGTGCAATAAGCCCGCTCCCTGTGGAACGAACCGGACTTACTAAAAACTACACTACTGTATGATTAGGTACACTGCCTATAGTGTTGTAGCAAGGTTTAGGTATATCCCATTTGTAAATAAATAATTAAAACTTGTGTAATTTGTAACGTATTTCGTAGTAAAATATAGTACTATCACGTACCCCCACGCTACCACATCATATGGAAATTATCGTTACAAGATACCGATGAGTTCATGATAAGACTTCAATAGATAAATATATTGATTTGTCGTAGAGATTTAAGCCAAGGAGCAATGAGGTTACTGGTACGTCTGCTGGAATATAAAAGATTCTCCGGTAATAATAAAAGAGCACGCATATATATCAAGGTTATAATAAGGTTGTTCTGAACGAAAAGTCGAAGTTGACTTGCTGAAGCTGTGACAAAATTGGCTACTTTGGAAAGGGATTGCAAAGTTATTTTCGATAATAAAAATGCCAAAGGAGCTAGCACAGATACGTGTTAAACGTTTACTCATGTTTCGAGTGTTTTCAGGTGCATAACTATATGCATCAATCTTTTCTTCCGTAGATGAAGTGCGATTGGTTCATTCTCTCGATTGAGGTGTTTTCAAGAATCATGAAAGGTTTGAACGCAGATTGTAATCTTCAAGATATAAATGAGGTTTTAGATGAAATCAAGTGGCAAACTTGAAGAATGTTTAGTTTCATATGTTATAATCAATATTTTAATTTATTTTAATTGTCCAATGTTATTAGACCACAGTCGATAGTCCACAGTTAATAGTCCAATAATTCATATATAGTTTAATATATAATATTTGAATTAATTAATACGTATCGTGACCCGTGTACATGTCTCAGACTTGATCATAACTTAATGTATATATATTATTATAGAATCAACCTCAACCCTGTATAGAGAACTCGATCATTACTACATATAGAGTGTCTATGGTTATTCCAAATAATATATATAGATGCGTCGATATGATATGTCAAAACCTTGTATACGTGTCCCGATATTTAAAGTGCGTAAAATAAATAACAGAAACTAAATGACGATAAATAAAGTGCGTAAAGTAAATAACATAAATTAAATGACGATGAATAAAATTGCGAGAATTAAAATTGTGATAAATAAATTGCGATAAATAAAATGTAATCAGTTAGCTAGGAACAGTTAGCGTGGATTCTTAACAAAATTTTTCTCATAGTTAAATTATTTGTTTCTAACAAATTTTATTTTGTCAAATATTTTCTTCATTATGCCACTTGTTGGATTCTGATAGGTCAAAATCCAAATATGAAATTTGAATGAAAATAGTTATTCTGTAGTGAACGAATACGTATGTATGTGGATGTAAGTAGGCTAGTAAATGATCGTTGAATCAGATTCAAAGAATGTACAGTGTAACTTATTAATGTGAAATCTAAATATTTCTAGGGTATTACCTACCTGTTAAAATATTTTCACCATTAATAGTTTATACAAAAGAATTTTTAATTACAATCTTTATGAAAATATACTTACATATATATTTTCCTCAGATGTAATCATGGATTTAATGAGTTAATATGATATTAATCTCATCTGCTTTTCGGGTTGAGCTAAAATAAGTAATCTCTAAAACTTTTAGAAATCACATATTCTTTGCAGAATATTTCTTCAATAAAGTTATGGATCAATACTTCATCGTTCATTGTTGTTGGTACTCCTTGGTATCTATAGTGCGTATGATGTTGATGTTCGTGAGACAGATTGTGATGTTGAGGTGTGGGATACAGATGTTGCTGTTGGTGGTACTGTTGGTGCCAATGATGTTGCTGAAGCTGGTACATTTTGCACCATATTTTCCAAATTGATTTCTCAGGTGCGAAGCTCGTTGACTTCTTCGATTACTCCGAGATGATTGACGGTTGTAACAAGCGGATGAATAAGATTGAGAATTTTTGGATATCATATAATCATTGCGAGATATCCTGGAAATGAGGGTGAATATGGTGTTTCGAACAGGCTCGTCGGTAAGTGCTTCAGGTTTTTCACCAAGAGGTGAATTCGGTTGGTGGAAGGGATCGCCTTCTTCGCGTCTCCATTGATTAAGTCGGATATGAACCCATCAGATGAATTGGGGATGGCTGATTATTTGATTCATTCTGGTGACACCGCTTTCGAAGCTTAGGTGAATATCCATGTCGGAATAGCTATCGGAATCTGAGGGACTCGAACTGGTTGAGGGATTCATCTCGTATGATCAGATGAAGAATTTTCGATATGAAATAGATTATAGGATGTAGATTAGTACCCTGCAATACATAATTTACATATGCATATATAATACTAAAATCCCATAAGTTACGGAGGAATCTACTGAAGCAGTCAGGCAAAGGTAACAATAACAGATACGCTAATATATGAATTTTGTCTATACACTATTCATGCAATCAATGCAGTAAGATGTGTCTAGACTAGGAATGATAAGCAGGTAATTTCCTAAGGATAATAAGTAGATGATTTTTGACACGAATGATAAGCAAAACTTTTGACATGCAGACACGGTCGAAGTCCAGACTCACTAATGCATCTAAACAACTATCAGTTAGACACACTAATGCAAGACCTAGTTCGCTAAGACCACCACTCTGATACCACCTATAATAACCCGTCCTAATCCATCTGGACGAATACATTACATTTGGTTACATCGCGAGGTACTTGACCTCTATATGATACATTTTATAAACATTGCATTCGTTTTTAAAAGACAAACTTTCATTTACATTGAAAGTTGACGGCATGCATACCCTTTCAGAATATATCCATCTATAATTGTCTTAATATTAATCTTGATGAACTCGATGACTCAAATGCAACGTCTTTTGAAATATGTCATGACTGACTCCAAGCAATGTCTCTAATATGAGCTAATGCACAGCGGAAGATTTCTTTCGTACCTGAGAATAAACATGCTTTAAAGTGTCAACCAAAAGGTTGGTGAGTTCATTAGTTTATCATAATCATTCATTTTCATCATTTTAATAGACCACAAGAATTTCATTTCCAGTTCTCATAAATATACGTCCCATGCATAGAGGCAAAAATAATCATTCATATGGTGAACACCTGGTAACCGACATTAACAAGATGCATATATAATATCCCCATCATTCCGGGACACCCATTGGACATGATAATTTCGAAGTACTAAAGCATTCCAAATTCCAGAATGGTCCTTGTTGGGTCCGATTGATCTATCTTTAGGATTCACGTCAATTAGGGGGTCTGTTCCCTAATTCTTAGGCTACCAAGTTTAAAAGGGGCATATTCGGATTCGATCCATTCAACCATATAATGTAGTTTCAATTACTTGTGTCTATTTCGTAAAACATTTATAAAAGCAGCACATGTATTCTCAGTCCCAAAAATATATATATTGCAAAAGCATTTAAAAAGGGAGCAAATGAAACTCACTTAATGTATTTTGTAGTAAAAATACATATGATGAAACTGAACAATGCAGGGTTGACCTCGAATTCACGAACCTATATCATTTATATATATATCAACACATATAATGGTAATCGAACAAATTTACATATTATTAGTGATATAGTTGTTATTTTAATGTTTTATTTATAACCTCATTACGTATATTTATTTTTATAAATTTTAATTAGATAATTAATATTTATTACAAAATATTAATATAGTCATGTTTTATGTCATAAATATATTTTTTATATAGAAAAATCTTTATTTGATGAATTAATAATAATAAATGATTAATATAATAACGATAACGGTTTTACTCATAATGATTCTACTAATAATAACATAAATGATAATGCTAATAATAATACTTAATGATTTTTCTAGTAATAATAATGATAATACCATAATTTATTTTAATGATAACACTAAAAAATCATGTTATTAGTCTTAGTAATAATATTAAGTAATTTTAATTATAATAACAACAACAACAATAATAATAATAATAATAATAATAATAATAATAATAATAATAATAATAATAATAATAATAATAATAATAATAATAATAATAATAATAATAATAATAATAATAATAATAATAATAATAATAATAATAATATAAGATAGCTACCTCAAAAATAAGCTTTCTAAAAAGAATTGCCATAGCCCGGGCTCGAACCCATGACCTCTCGCTCAACAGACACAACACCCAAACCATCCCTCCATTCTTTCATTTCTGATTTAGACATAACCCATTAATATATATCCAGTATCCATAGCCATCTGATTCACCTTCTATATTTTAAAAAAATATTTGTTACAGCCCAGGTTCGATCCTGTGACCTCTTGGCTAACCCAAACACCTTAGACCATGGATCTGCAGCTGTTTTTCTGATTAAGTCTGTAACTTAAATAGTTTTAACCTGTTTCTACTGTAGTCCACTTAAAATCCAAGGAACAAATCACCAAGCCCAATTTCCATTGGCCCAACGTTATAAACTAACACGGCCCAACATCTAAATTACAGTTTACGGCTAATTATGGAGAACAGATCCCAGCTCGATAATTTAATCCCCTTTTTTAAAATTTGTCCGTAATAATAGACCCCACCCTAGCTTTACATCCCACTAATTATAATCTATTTGATTAACACCCATCTTCTTCAACATCACAGTTTAATAATCACGTTATTTATCATCAGCGTCATCATCATTCTTCAACTTGTTTATCGAACCTGCATCATCACCTTCTTCATTTTTTGTAACGGAAACAGAATAGAGTAACAACAGTAGTAACAATGGCAGTGAGGTGGGTTACCTCGAATGTAATAAAGAAACAATCGAATAGAAGAAGGATATGAGATGTTTTGGCTGCGTGATTTCAAAAAATTAAGAGAGAGAGAGAGAGATAGACTGAGATATAGAGAGAGAGAGAGAGAGGTGGTTATGAGATGCTTCGATAGTGGTGATCATACAAGGATGAGGGTAGTTTTGGTGTTCATGGTGTCGAGGGAGTGATTGTGGTTATGTTGGTGATTATGGTGATGGTAGCCGGTGGTGTCTCGGTAGTGATGGCGAGGGATAAGAGTGGCTTGAGTGGTATTTTACAGCGAAATAAAAAGAATACAACTGTAGCAATTGGGTTTTGGTTTTGGAGTAGGTTACAGTCGTGAAACTAGATAGGTGAATTAGCAGCTGCAACTACAATAGGATAATCAACTGGAAATTACGCGTATTGCTATAGATTACACGATTCGTGTATTGTTGTAAAATTTACTTGAATCACGTGTATTACACACTAAATGTGTAATGTTCTGGTCGTTTTACTTGTTGTATCATCTCTAACATTTTATTATCGTTCACGTTATTGTCTAAGAGAAGTCCAGAGATAAAATAAGATCGTAATGCGAGAAATAAAGCAGATAGATAGCAAGTTCAACCAAGGTACTAGACTGTAACTGAAAACTAGCTGGGTTTAAATGAAACTTACATTTCATCGATTAGTTATAATATATATATACTCTTGTTTGTGTATGAAAACATAATAGGTAGTCGCAGTAGTGGGCTGTTATGGGTGTGGCTTTAAAGTGGCTGTTGGGTGGATGTTTGTTCATGGAACAGAAATCTAAAGAGAATAGGAGAATAATATGATATATGTGATTCTTCTATCCTATAATATTTCCATATGTATGCATATATATTAAATATACCTAAGTACTCAATTGGTGGATATGAAAGAAACAAAACCAACAACATTAAATTAATTCGAGCTGTTGAAATAGAATAGGTAAATGGATTCGTTGATTAGCATAGACATAGCTGGATTCATTATGTATGTATATGTATATATATCTAATAAAGAAGATTAGATAGATAGGTACTCATAACAGAAAAAGTAATATAAAGATTATAATATAGAAATAAGGATATTATAAAGAGAAAAGAAAACGTGTGCAAGTTGTATCCATTTAAATTTTTTTTTGAGTTAATCGACATATTATAAAGGATATTATTTTGTGTCCATTGCTAAACAGTTAAAATATAAAAGTGTTCTTAAAAAAATCCAAAATTTTTAAATCAAGTATATTTATTTATTTTGGTCATTATGGCATAAAATTTGATCATTAATTTATTAAATAATATTACATCAACTGTCCCTCTCATTTATGGGTATAAAATAAAAAGTGTTAAAATTAACTAATTAGATCCTAAATATGCTTTTAATAAGCCTATAACTTTTATAACTCATTTTCGGATCACCTTTTATTTTAAAAATTATATAAGTTCAAATTTAACTTGTTTAATATCAATCGGAACATCAACGAGTATTATAATTATTTAATATTTATTTTTAATATACTTTATTTGTATATAAATATTTTTTAAATAATAATTATTATTTTTACATAAATAATTTCTAACAATTACATCATAAATTATATTTCAAAATATATATATTTATTTAAATATATACATATCTATTTACAAATAGTTGTTCGTGAATCGTCGAGAACGGTCGATGGTCAATTGAACAGTTCAAAATTTTGAGACTCAACCTAACAGACTTTGCTTATCGTGTTGAAATCATATAAAGATCAAGTTTAAATTTGGTCAGAAATTCCCGGGTCGTCACAAAACGAAACTTACTGTAAAAAGGTACTGTAATACTTAACGGAATCACCAATGTACAACAACAACAGGCACTAACGATTATAACCAAAACATAACTAAACAATATACGATTTTGAACATGCAAAGCTAAGAAAGTAATAAAATTTGAAAACTAAATAGAAAATTAGGAAGAAATATTTACCTTAACAAATAGCTGTCTTCCACAAATCTAACTAAATAGCAGACAACCATAGCGACAACAACAACCATAACGGCAACAATTGGTAAGGGTTTGAGGTCAACATCCTCAAACCCAAATTTCTATATTATTAGGAAAACGATTATATCAATCGATTGTTACCCTATCCTGTTTTTCTATTGAAGAGAGCACCAAAGGCAAAACCCTTAAATCTTTGTTTTGATGGTGGCATTGCCGTCGTTATAATAACCAAACAACCTTCGAAACCACCACCGGCTCAAACACCCCATTTTGAAGGCGAGCTCATCAATAAGATGTGAATCGCATAAACACTTCACCTAAAAAAAGAAAAGCAAAACCCTAAGGCCTTTGCTTTCACGATAAGTGCATCGCCAAGATGCAAGATGCAGATTAAACAAATAGGAAAAATAGTGTAGATTATAGGCACGAAAAGAAGAAATCACCACCACATGAAAACCGTAATTATTGAGGGTGAAGAAATAATTGGAAGAAAATGGGGTCAAGAAACCATTGGAAGAAATGGCGACGTTATACCTCACACATGATTAGTACAATACATATATAGTAAACTGATTAGCAAAATGATCAATGTAGCCCTAAAAAAAGCAAAATGATCCCAAGCTCATTGTATTAGTGATCAAAATGACCAATGTAGCCCTAAAAAAAGTAAAATGACCAATCTAACCCTATGAATAGTACCAAGCTCATCACAATTAGTATTAGTGTTAGTGATCAAAATGACCAATGTAGCCCTAAAAAAGCAAAATGAGCAATCTAACCCTGTGAATAGTACAAAGCTCATCACAATTAGTATTAGTGATAATGATAATGATAATAAATAATAAATAAGTAAAATAAAAAAAGCACGGAGTATATGATGAGGTAAATATATCCTTGCCATATATATTTAAAAACGTACGGAGTACAGATGTTTTGATATTTAATTTGACTTTGGAGTATATCATAAATAATTAATCATAACTAGCCTTTTAATTATATTGTACGAGCTCTAAACCTTAGTAATATTTGATCACGATCACGGATTTGATAATTAATTTGACTTAAACAATAGGGAGAATATTATAAACTAATTAATCATAACTACCTTTTTAATTGTATTTTTAACATCTATGTAACTTACGGGCTATAAACCTTTTAGTAATATTTGACAACGATCACATATTATTTGTAATATTAATATTATTCTTTAACTTAAAAGACACATTATTAATAATTAAAATCATAACCAGTTTTTTAGTTGTATTTTTAACGTCCATGCAACGCAAGGGATCTAACCATAAATTATTTTTTATTACGTATTATTTGTAACGAGTAAATAAAAAGCCCGCGCGTTGCTGCGAAAATTAATTTCGTTCGATAATTTAAATATTGTTACAGTAGTAGAGATGATCCGCGTATTGTGGAGGAAAGCGTTTGCACATATAAATGCATCTCCTATATACATTAAACACCTTTTAGTAGTTTATAATCACAACACGTATATATAGATAATTAATGGTCCATTCGTTCTAACTTAATAGTCCACATAATTATCATAATGTATTTCTTTTTACCTTTACAATTTTACTTTTTACATATATTTTTATTTTACATGCATGGTGTAAGTGCAAAAAGAACTTACCGTATTACTTTCTCCGTCCCAAATCTATTGCCGCAAACAAAAGCACACAGTTAAAGAAAAAGTGACTGAAACATGTACTTTTTTGTTAACTTTTCAGTCTTACCCCTTAATTCTTACCTATCTTTTTGTCTTACATATATAAAGTAGGGGCACAAAATAATCACATTATTCTTTTTCATTTTTGAAAGTGGACAATTAATTTAAGACATTCTAAAAAGGAATATTGGACTATAGATTTGGGGCATAGGAAGTATTAATATTTATTTATAAAAGTAGATTGATAGTTTGGGTCATGTAAATGAAAACTTGACTTTTATATTGAGACGTAAGGCTGCGAATATTTTAGTTTAAACTAGTTTTTCAACCCTCGCTTGGCGCAGGGGTTCGGTTTTCAATGTATTTTATTATGTTTATTTTGCAAAATTATTTCGTGGCTAACGATGATGTCGTTGAAGCGCAACTCGAGTCGAACGAAAAGGTATAATCCGTCAAAGATTTAGATGTTATCTTAAATTAACAATATATGTGTATTTTCGCATTTCGCTATGGAGTTGTTGACTTTTTAAAATTTAACGCAATTAACTCATTAGTTTATATTAACACTCCGTATGTTTTAAGAATAGAATATTTACTGAGTAATATCAAAAAAATTACTAAATAATTTTTTAAAAAAAATAATAAGACCCATATGTATATGTTGTTAATAGATGAAAATAGGTATGGAGCCCGTGAGGAAAAAAATCAACGTGTATGAAAGGTGGATTCAAATATTTAAAATTTTTTAAACGCGTCCATTTTGCGTTTAGTTAGTGACATTGTGTTCGTAAAATTATTTCGAGCTTACGATGATGTCGGAAAAATTTAACTCGTTGCGGGCGAGAAGATATGACCCGTTGAATATTTGGGTGGAGTTTAGTTAAGATTTTTTTATGAAAATGTTGATTTGACACTTTACACTCCTGTTTGAGGGGGTCGTTTTTAAATTTCGAACAAAGTGTGGGGGGCTTTTTTGTAACGACCCAACCCATTATCCAACCGAAAACACGACCCAAATTTTTTTTTGTATGACAGTGTATCTGGACGGCGTCCAGTTGTGAAGGGCTGGATGGCGTCCAAGCAATTTGGACGGCGTCCAAATGAACTGCCAGGGGCTGTCCCCGGGGTTCAACTTACGTGAACGGAAAACTCGCTTCCCGATACTTTTAAACGAAACGAATTATCACAATACCTTATAATAAGTAAAACTAAGAGATTTCCACAATAAAAACACCGGGCCCACAACCACCCATTTTACGAATTTCGTTCAAAAATACAAATTTCAACCATAAGAGTTTAATTTCCAAATGACACCTAGAGCATGGTGTTTGGGGTTAAACTACCCACATCTTGGTCAAACTTCAAAAGCTAGCACCCAAAAGCATCCCTTATCAAACAAAGCAGGAGGCCACTAATCTAACCGTATACATTTGCCTTTATCCAAGCCGGAGCCTAAAAAGGTAAACAACGAGAGGGTAAGCAAAAGGCTTAGTGAATGCAATAATTATACACATACATGTATAATATACCTACTTGCAAACACTTACTCATATACCTCATACGTGCTAGCAATAATTAGCATACTAACTCCAAGTATAAAGCTAATAACCTCAATACCGCAACTAGCATACACAATAGCATATACGCCAAACAATATAATATGTGTTGATGCATTTTATGTAAGTCCCTAGACATCTAACCCACGTCCATTGTAGGTACTTCAGTTTATGGGCTACCATGATCGCTCGTTATTATCCTATATGTGTTTATATGTGGTTACTAGTACTGCAGGAACGCGAAAAGGATAAGTTGACATTGCTAGACTCTGTCACACGTATGAGTGAAGTCTCACTCGTATGGGTGACAAGCTCATACGCACGGTTGAGCTGAGCTGAGTCACCCGTATGGCTAAGGCTGATCACTCGTACGAGTGATAGCTGGCACGCGCGATTGATGCTGCAGCAGGGGTATATAATGTGTTATGTTCTTCATTTTAGGTTAAGCCTCTCTCACACACACACCACTCAGATCTGGTAAACCTAATCTGTTTCTCTCTCAACCCAAATCACTCCAGTAGTGAATAATAGCTCTAGGCATTAATCTAATCACACAATCCTTATTGTGGTTTGACTAATTTAATCCTAAAAAGCTCCTAATATTCACTAGTTATGGTTTGATTCACTGTGTGAATTAAACCTGTTGATTTCGAAGTTCCTAGTCATGTTTAATCATTGGTATCAGAGCATTGGTTGTGATTTCAACATCATCTAGTGATTTTTGTTGATTAATGAGTTTATTATTTTGGGTTTTTGAGTTAAAAGTGATTTTGATCAAAAAGGAATCATTTTTACGTGTGTAATTGTTTTTAGAGAGTGTGTTTATGTTAGTTTAGTGCTAATCCAGCTTGTGGACGAAGAAATTGAGGTTTAGCATCAATTTCTAGGGTTTTTGGGTGATTTCAGCTGAACAGCAACTCACACGAGTGGGTCAAAGATTTTGATCACATGCACAGTTGACCATACGGTTGACTGTCACTCGTGAACTCAAACGCACGGGTGAGCATAACCTTTTGAGGTTAAGTGACTAGTCTGATCACACGAGTGATCAAACGGTTGACTGTGACACGTACGAGTAATCACATGGGTGATCATCAATTGCACATCTGAGACTTAGTGTTTGGTTCTTTTGCTTGATTTATCACACGTACGCTTAAGTAGTGACACGTACACTTGAGGTTTTGACACGTACGGTTGATACTATCACACGTACGGTTGATATCCTGAACCGCATGGTTTACCTTTGGTACAAATTTTCAAAATGTTTAATTCAAACGATTAAGCGTTGGCTGCACTGTTAGTTCAGAGCATTACAAATATGACTCAACGATTACTCCTTGCTGAGAGTGAATCAGGAAGTGGTACGAAATGTCCGAGGTTAATGAATATGGATAACTATTCTACTTGGAAGTCGAGATTTAAGATTTGGTCTGATGGTCAGGACACGAAGCTTTGGAAGTACATTGAAACCGAATTTCAATGGCCACGTTCACCTGTTACAAATGAATTGTATACGTTACATAACATGCCTTCGGAAGAACGTAAAGAGTATAACTTGGAGAAGAAGATGTACTGTAACTTGACAAGTGCTCTTGATGGTCCAATTTTCCATCAATTTCTGTGTCATGATAACTCATTCAAGATATGGGAAGCACTTCGTACTTTTAACGAAGGAAATACATCTTACAGAACTAGAAAAGATTTAGAATTGAAAGCTGAGTTTGATCATTTTCACTGGCAAGTTGGAGAGTCTATTACAGAATTGGTTGAAAGATATCGTCATTTGCTAGCTGAACTACACAAGCATGATGTGACCATTGCTGAGAAAGACAAAGTAACATGTCTAGCTGGAGCATTACCTTTAGAATGGAATGGTTTCGTATTAACTATGAAAACCAGTGGAGAACTAGCTACTGCTACAGTGAACTCGTTTATTGCAAGACTTCAGGAAGAAGAACTAGAGTTGTTAAACAAAGTTAAGAGGTCTAAACAAGGTCAAGACACCAAAATGTATTGTTCAAATGGTTACACACCACCTAAGTCAGCTCATGCACCATTTCAAACAACTTTTGTTACGAACAAACAGAATATGTATGGTTTGAATGTTAGCAGTGCACCTTTTCAACAACCTTCGTATCCACCACAAGCTTCACCATGTTCTCTCAATACTCAATCACAGCCTACTTCCAATACTACAGAGTCATCTACACCGACTGCATCAGATGTTCTTTCTGCACTTAAGATTGAAAACTTGAGAAAAGCTGGGAAAGAAAAGATTAGTGAAGATATAGCTTTGCTGTCAAGCCTTGTTAATTCTTATGATAGTTATCTTGATGGTCGTGTGGGTAACATTCATCCAACAACAGAAGATTATCATTAAATTGATAAAGATGAAGCAGAAAAGATGGATATTATGTGGGGTATGGCAAATCTTGTGAGACGAGCTAGAGATTACGAAGAGAAAACTGGAAAACCAATCAGTCTGACTAATGATACCAAACTGGGTTTTGATATGAATACTGTTACTTGTTACAACTATGGAGAATTAGGTCATTTTTCAAGACAGTGCACAAAACAGAAGAAGCAGGATAATCGTAATCCATTCAAGAATCAGAACTACAGTTCTCAGAGTCAAACTACAAAGCGTGAGATTTACATTACTGATAAAGTAAATGAAGTTGATACAGCTGAAAGTCCGAACAAAGCTTTAGTTGTCATTCATGGAGACGATGATGATTGGTCTATCAAATTGAATGTTGATGATCAACAACCTAAAGCTAACATGGCCAAGATTACTGAAGTAAAAGAAGACTGTGTCATTGGTTAAAGTATAATTGAGAAGCTGACTGCTCGTGGTGAAAGAGCTGAAGAGTTGTCACGAACCATTCGGAGAGAGAAGATTTAGAAGATGGTTAAAGATAAATTCAAGAAGGCACGCGATTCAGTTCCTCGTACACCAGAATCTGGAAGTATTTCACCAACATCATCAGAGGACTATTACTTCAACAGTTGGAAGGATAACTATGGTGATACCTCAGTGTTTGAAGAAAGTCTAGAGGCTAATCAGAGTGAAGAGACATTGGTTGATGCTGATATGGAACTAGACAAATGGGGTAGAATGTTTGCTGCTGAGTTGGAAATGTTAGTTCTTATGGGTGAAGGTTCAGATCTTGAGAGCGTAAGTTCAGATGTTGATGATTCGGACAAGAAGTCAGAATCAGAGGTTGAAGATAAAGCTGTTCATACTGGAGTAGATCAATCTGATTTTGAAGCATTGAACAAGTAAGCAGTAGATTTACTGAAGATGTGCTTATCAGAAATTGATCTTGAAAAGGTTTCCGGTTTGACAAGAGCTAAGGATATTTGGGACAGATTTGAGCAGATTCGTTTGGGTAAAGATGCTGATACATTAGAGTTTCTTACAGACTCGTCAGAATTAGAAGATGAGATCGATGATGGGAAGAAGACAGATTACTTTGCATTTATAGCTGAGACTTCTGTGACGACCCGGAAATTTTCGACTAAGTTTAAACTTGATCTTTATATGATTGTGACACGATAAGAAAAGTCTATGATGTTGAGTCTAAAAACATTTGAAACTGTTTACATGACTGCAATTAACCATTGACCATTCCCGACGATTCACGAACAAGTTGTGTAAATAAAAATGTATAAATATATATATATATATATATATATATATATATATATATATATATATATATATATATATATATATATATATATATATATATATATATATATATATATATATATATATATATATATATATATAAGGATACATATTAAGTTAATTTAATACAAAATAATCATTTGAATCAATTAAGTAAAGAATGATACAAAATAATTAAACTGTTATTAAAATGAACCTATGAATATATATATGATTTTTGCATACAAATAATATAATATATATATTATATTAAGTATTTGAATATGTTATATGAGTATTACATGATTAATAATATGAAAATTACTTTAGTTATTAATATTGATATCAGTATTATTAATATTATAAATTTAATACATAATATATATATATATATATATATATATATATATATATATATATATATATATGAAATTCGATAAGCATAATTTGTATTATTCTCATTGATAGTATTATTATTTGTATTACCAATATTATTAATATAAAAACTTTGAATACAATATTTAGAATTTCTCGTTTTATCTTTCTTAACAAAATTACTAATTAATATTTATATACTTAAAAATTCTAGGTTAACACATGTAATTGTATATACACATAATTATTTAAATGATTGTTGTAATTTAAACAAATTAGAAATATTATATATATAAAAATTTGTAATGTTTCATTAAAAATTAGAAGAAATATGTGATAATATTGTTATGTTATATTAATAGTAATATTATTATTAAAATATTTATAATTATGTTTACTAATTAATAAGCTTAATATAATATATAACGTATGGAAACAGATATTACATTTAATAATCTGTCTAATACCTGCTACGACTTTTATTTTTTCTTCGATACCACTGTATACTCGTGATTCTGTGTCGAATTCCAACCACCACAAATTTTTTTTTTCTTTTATTAATGATGCTAATTTATTCAATCAAGGGATTTCACTCAGGCTGCCATTCGTGAAAGAAAAATCAGAGAACAGAAACACATTTTTTTTTAACCTTCGGTACCTGTGTGATACACTTTATGGCAAGAATTAAAAAAAGCGAATCAATTATCAAAATCCAGAAATGTAGTTTTGTTAGGATTCAATTACTCAATCTATCTGTCAAATTTGAGATTCAAATTCCTCTTAATGGCTTCGAATTTGGGAGTCAAAGTTTTGTTTCAAAAAGGTCAAACGAATCGTTCATCATGAAATTCGAATTCGTGTGTGTTTTTCAAGGTAAATTGACGATTCCTATAGTTTCTATATGTGATTACTAAACTATTTCGTGTTATACACTTTAGCTATAAAGCAATCAAAATCAAAAATAGAATTTTTTTTTTTGGTACTCGACGAACAGCACCCTGTGCTCATTTTCTTTTATATTTTTTTTTGTAAGTTAATTCACTAACAAGTCACTGTTGTATCGTTTGAAAATACTAAAAATTAAATAAGGAACGTTTTTTTTTATATATGGTATCAACCCTGGGTCGATTTATGTTTGAGAGGAAGAAGAAGAAGAACAACATGGACGGATTAAATAAAAATGGTTTATGGGTTATAACAGAAAAGTAAAAGCAGCGTGATGGTTTGGGAACGTGTTGAGGTAGCGGGAGGTCGCGGGTTCGAGTCCCGGCAGGGGCATTCTTTTTGACTCTTTTCTTAAAGGTAGCAATCTTATTATTTTTATTATTATTATTATCATGAATTATTATTATTGTTGTTATTATTATTTTTATTAGTTATATTATTTAATGTTATTATTATCATTTTTCTAATTATTATTATTAAGCTAGTTACTAGTAAGATTAAAACTATTATAACTACAAATATAATAAGTATTATTATTATTATTATTAATATGATTAAGATTGTTGTTATTAGTAATATATAACCATTTATATTGTTAGAATATTATTGTATTATTAATATTAGTATCATTATTGTAACACCCTGATTAATGGCCTAGATGGAACGAATAAATAATATTATTGTTATTATATGATTTTAATAGAATATTTAAATTATGGATAAATAATAATGACTAAATATAAAAGTTAAATAATAATTTATGAGTGGAGTATTTTTTAAGTGGACAAATGAATACTTTTTATGACGATGGTCACAAAAAAATATCTGTTTGGTTGAATTGGATTCCGTTAAGACAGATTACCGTAAGCATTATGTTTAGATAACGGATAAAACACCATACCATTTAAATTCATAAATGAATATTAAAAGATGGGCTGTTACTCGTGACTTTTGATTTACGCCTCTTTGTTTCTTTTTGGCGATCACAACCTAAAATCAATTACACTTACTTGCTCTCATTTTCTTAAATCTAGTATTCTGATTCTTTGGCTTATTTTATGAATTGTGGGTGCTAAACTAGCTTGTGCATATTTAGCCGTAACAAGATCAATAAGGTTTGAATCCTTTTAATTATATTGAATTGAGTTGTGGTTTTATAATTACACAAGAGTTGTTTATTACAAGTATTAATTCTTAATGCTTAAACTACAAAATTTGTCTTGCTTTCTTGTGTATACGAGTCAACACAGATACATGGTGTTTTGTTTAATTTATATTTTTATTTGATGTTTCTCCTTATTTGTCCTTCGCACCTACAGACCGAAACACGCATTTGATCACTTTTATCCCTAATTCTATACTTATTATTAAGTGTATATATCAAGTGTGGTGCTAATATATTTTGTGATTCCAATATTACGTACATGATGTATGAATTTAACTCATTAATCATGGAATTATTATATAGTTTCATGAGTTTTGATAACTAATAGGGTAGTGAGCCAAATCTTGCTATAGGTTGTATATATTATTGAATTGTACAAATTTGTGAGTTATGGGTGTATAGGGTTGTGATAAAATTAGATATGAACATATATTTACACATATATGACTTGGATATTGGATTCACTAAAGATATTAGTATTATTAATTCATGTGATTCATAACAAAAAAAAGAAAAAAAGAAAATTGTTATGTGAATTATATTAATTCATATTTGTGTTTTTATGAGTTTGTACAAAAACAGGAGTAAATGATTATATCTTGTGGATTGATGCTTGTATGATAATTTGATGATCGTTATAGACTATATATGTTATGTACGGAGTATAAGTTATATGCATGACTTGTTTCATTAATAATTCTTGAGATAGTGATTTTAGGGTATATGTCAAAAAGTGGGTTAAATGAACTTCGGCATGAATAAAAGTGTTTTTAATACTTGTTTGATGTTAAAAATATGTTTTGTGAATTTCGTGTATAATAATTCAACCAAAACAGTGCTTTTGATTCAGTATATATTTTGAGATATGATTACTGACTTGAATTTTATTATTCTCAGGTGATAAGAGTAAGCAGAAGACTCAGTAATATTAGACCACTGAGTACTTGTGGATATCGGTGAGTGGAACTATCCTTTCGGATATTAGTATAGAGTAGCTAGTTGTGCTACTGTTGCCCTGACCACCCGATTAGATTGCCATGATAGTATATTGTTGATATGCTGTGTTGATTATATGATTATATGTGCACCAGTTGATTCGATCTTGATTTGTGAGGTCAAATGCCGGGAGTCAGTCTTGATTTGTGAGGCTGGACTCATGCGGTCAACCTTGATTTGTGAGGTTGGGTTCGAGTGTTACTATCTGTGTAGTATAGCTTTGAATGACGCATCCGTTACGTCTGGATTACTATGCGAAGGAGTCAGTAACAGGAACTATCGGTAGACTCTAGCCCGATCAACTAGGGTTGCAGGTCAGGCCTGGCCGCCGGTCCTCTGGGATGGCAAAGTTGTTTGTTGTTAGGTGTTACCCACAGTTGTATGATTTGATACTGTATGCTAATGCTGTTATGATAGTTTTATTCACTTAGCTTCGTGCTAATCCCCCTCATCTTCCCTGTAGGTTGTTGATTATTGCATGCTAGTATTTGGGAGAAAATTAGATGTCTAGTGGATATGTTCGACAACCTTTGGAACTCTGATGTCATGATTTTGTAATAATGAAATCGTTTTGTTAAGTAACACCATATTGCGGGTTTTTGAATAATAAATACTTGTGTTTAATAAAGAATTATGTTATGGTTGTTTTAAATACTTCCGCTGTTATTTCAAAAAAAATCTAGGGTGTTATAATTTGGTATCAGAGCATTGGTTTGGCCGCATGTACACGCAAGTGTCATGTTCCCAAATCTTGAGTAGTGTCAAACATATCACTGGGGATGGGGTTAAGTGAATGTAGGGATCGTACGTGTTAGTTGATTGGTACTAATGGTTTATCTACTAAGATTTGGTGAGATGTTGTGATAGTACAGGTATGTCAGATCCACGAAGAAATGTTATTTCCCCCTCGACCCCTGGAACCTTCCGAGCACCTGCAGAAGGGTCTGACTCAGATGATGAGCAGCGGGAATACATTCTCAAGTTAGAAGCGCAACTCAAGGAAGCCCGTGATAGAGTAGCCGAGTTAGAAGCCACACAACAGACTGTTGCCCCGACTGCTACACCAGTTGTTACCCCAACTACAACACCAGCTGCTACTAATGCTGGTGGACCACCTCCTGGGTTTTCGACACCACAGTTTCCGCCCATGCCTAGTGGAAACACTTCGCAACCGCAACCACCATTTCCACAACAATATCAGATGCCTCAATAGTTTCAGTTGCCAACACAGTTTGGTAACCAGTACCCTAATCAAATGTGGAACCCGTATCAGATGTCCATGTTTTAACAACCGAAGAAGTGTACCTTTAAACAGTTCATAGATTGTAAACCTCGTGAGTATTCAGGAAGCCCTGACCCAACTGTAACTGTAAACTGGTTGAGGGAAATGGAAAGAGTTTTTGAGGCATGCCAGTGTGAACCAGAATTACGGGTTATTTTCGCGAGTAGGTTGTTGAAGAACAGAGCAATGGTTTGGTGGGATTCAGTTATTGATGTTATGCGAGGTATATATGAAATAGCTTTATTTTTACTAGGAAATACTATTAAATACGATACAATTTTACACAAGATATTTATTTATTTATAGAATGGATATACCTAAACCTTGCTACAACACTTATAGGCAGTGTACCTAATCGTACAGTAGTGTAGTTTTTAGTAAGTCCGGTTCGTTCCACAGGGAATCTTTTAAACAAAGCTTAACGCTATATTAGTTTTAATTTATAAAAATACAAATATATATAAGTAATATTATTATTATTATAAAAGGGGGTTTTTACCGTTTAATGACCGGTTTGTCGATTTTAAAACTTTAGTCGCAGTTAAAACCTAATGTAAAATATTAAATAAATAAAAGACTTAATTTAAAGCATAAAGTAAATAACGATAATGAAATTGCAATAAATAAAAGTGCGATGAAATAAAATTGCGATAATTAAAAAGTGCGATTAAATACAATGACAATAAATAAAAGTGCGATAATTAGAAGTGCAATTAAATATGAAAATAAAGAAATTATGCTTATTTAAACTTCCGTAATCATGATGTTTGACGTGTTGATTTTAGTTTATTCCCATGGGTTAATTGTTCTTTGTCCTGGATTATTTAATATGTCCGTCTAGTTTTTGTCCATAACAGTCCATCAGTCATAAATATAAAGTGCGAGTGTCCTCGTCAAATTATCCTTATACCCGAAGTCAAATATTCCAACTAATTGGGGACTTAAACTGTAACAAGGTTTTAATACTTTGTTTAATAATTACACCAGGATATCGACTGCGTGTAACCCAAGGTTTTAATACTTTGTTAACAATTACGCCAAGTGTCCTTGTACATAATTTCACCCTTGTTTTAATAAATCTATTAACTATTAATCCATTCCCGTGTCCGGTTAAATGAACGATTATTCGTACATATAAATATCCCGCCCATCGTGTCCGATCGAGTGTATATGGTTATTTATAGGTACGTCCAATTGTAAATCTTTATATTAAAATTAACAAACTATCATTTAGTTAAACAAATATAAAGCCCATTAATAGCCCATAGTCTAATTTCCACAAGTGTCGTTCTTTTGTCCAAACCCCAATTATGGTACAAAGCCCAATTACCCAATTTTAGTATTTAGCTCAACATCATGATTACTTCGTTTTAAATAAGCATAATAATAACTTAGCTACGAGACATTAAATTAAAAAGGTTGAACATAACTTACAATGAAAAAATAGCGTAGCGTTACACGGACAGAATTTCGACTTACACCCTTACAACATTCGCTAACATACCCTTATTATTAGGATTTAAAATTAAAATTAAAATATAAATATATATATATATATATATATATATATATATATATATATATATATATATATATATATATATATATATATATATATATATATATATATATATTTTACGTATGATGAATGAGAAAAAGATGTGTAAAAATCGGCCGAATGCTCGGCCTTTTATAGGCCCACGTTTACTGTTTGACCTCCGCGAGTGCGGTGGTTGTTGCCTTTATAAGCTCTGCGAGTGCGGAGCAGTGGAATCCAGCTCACACAAGTTTGGATCTTAGTCTGCCGACGGATTTTATTATATAAATATAATATAAATATATAATTTATATAATTAATTATATATTATATTATATTTATATACATAATTAATTTGTAACTTTCGGTCCGTTGCGTCGAGCGTTGAGAGTTGACTTTGGTCCCGGTTCTGGATTTTCGAACGTCCTTTCGTATAATTTAATATCTTGTACTTGCGTTTTGCGTCTTGTACTCTTGTAATTTTGAGACGTTTCTTATCAATAATTGGAACCACTTTGATTGTATTTTGTACTTTTGAGCTTTTTGGTTGTTTGCGTCTTCAATTCGTCGAATATGTCTTTTGTCTTCACCTTTTATTATTTAAACGAATATCACTTGTAAATAGAACAGTTGCAACTAAAAGCTTGTCTTTCTTGAGGGATAATGCTATGAAATATATGTTCGTTTTTAGCATTATCAGTTATCTCTAGTATACCTAAAGAACAAGTGAGCATGATTACGTGGGAACAGTTTTACATCAACGTTTGTGAACAGTATTGCACGGCGTATGACATTGGGAGACTTAAGAAGGAGTTTATGGAGATGAAAATGAAAGAGCAAATGACAATAGATGAGGTGATTGAACAGTACATGGATAAACTTCGATTTGTGCAACAATGGGTTCCGGACGAACAGTTAAGAATTCAACATTTTGTTGAGATGATACTACCGGAGTACCGAACGATGGCAAGGTTTGCTACTACTTTATCTCAAGCCTTTGTTATGGCCAAGATGACCGAGGGAGATGTGAAAGAGTCCAAGAGTAGAGTGGTGGAAAGCGTTGTGTCACAGCCTAGTAAAGCAAATAGTCTGGCCAGTTCTAAGTCTAAGAAGTCACTTAAGTATAGACAGAAAGAGAACCTTACTCAGAGTGGAACCGAGTCGAGTCAGAGGGTTTGGTGTCACAATTGTAGATCGACACATAATGGTCCTTGTTCAGCTTTAACGAAAAGATATTTGAGGTGTGGAGAGGTGGGACATGAGGTTAAAGCGTGTTCGTTCAGGGTTAATGTTTGTTGGAATTGCAAGAAAGAGGGGCATCGATCAGCACAGTGTCCTACTAGTGGAAGGTCAGGTTCTGGGGTGGGGTCAGGGGTGCCGACAATGTCAGTAGCTGGGTCCTCTGTTTCGACAACAGGACAGAAAAGAAAGAATCCTTCCTTTACAGAAGCAAGAGTCTTTCAGATGACAGTAGATACGGAGACTGATACTGACTATGCGAATGCAGGTATGTTTTGTTATAATCCGTATTAGCCAGTATGTTGTTTAATCTGTTGAATTGAATTGTTTAATTATGTTTTGGATTATGTGTTAATATGAGCTAATGCTTGTATGGATATGGATAAGTTTCCTTTCTTTTGTCACGTAGAATGCAAGTAGAGACCGAAAGAATTGAATTGAAATTGGGTAGAATTTCTCCAAATTGTGTTGCTCGAAATGTAAGGATGATTTAGGATGATGTACTTGCGCCTGGCCAACGCAAATACATTGTGGTAAATCATACAGAAGTTTTGAGAACCAAAGCGGATCTATGAAGTGAAAACGTGACCTGGAAACATTGAACCCTATAATAACTAGTGGTAGTTAGTAATCGGGAACACTTGTTGATTGTGCTTGACCAGATTCCGAGGACAGAATCTTCTTAAGGGGGATAGATTTGTAACACCCTGATTAATGGCCTAGATGGAACGAATAAATAATATTATTGTTATTATATGATTTTAATAGAATATTTAAATTTTGGATAAATAATAATGACTAAATATAAAAGTTAAATAATAATTTATGAGTGGAGTATTTTTTAAGTGGACAAATGAATACTTTTTATGACGATGGTCACAAAAAAATATCTGTTTGGTTGAATTGGATTCCGTTAAGACTGATTACCGTAAGCATTATGTTTAGATAACGGATAAAACACCATACCATTTAAATGCATAAATGAATATTAAAAGATGGGCTGTTACTCGTGACTTTTGATCTACGCCTCTTTGTTTCTTTTTGGCGATCACAACCTAAAATCAATTACACTTACTTGCTCTCATTTTCCTAAATCTAGTATTCTGATTCTTTGGTTTATTTTATGAATTGTGGGTGCTAAACTAGCTTGTGCATATTTAACCGTAACAAGATCAATAAGGTTTGAATCCTTTTAATTATATTGAATTGAGTTGTGGTTTTATAATTACACAAGAGTTGTTTATTACAAGTATTAAATCTTAATGCTTAAACTACAAAATTTGTCTTGCTTTCTTGTGTATACGAGTCAACATAGATACATGGTGTTTTGTTTAATTTATATTTTTATTTGATGTTTCTCCTTATTTGTCCTTCGCACCTACAGACCGAAACACGCATTTGATCACTTTTATCCCTAATTCTATACTTATTATTAAGTGTATATATCAAGTGTGGTGCTAATATATTTTGTGATTCCAATATTACGTACATGATGTATGAATTTAACTCATTAACCATGGAATTATTATATAGTTTCATGAGTTTTGATAACTAATAGGGTAGTGAGCCAAATCTTGCTATAGGTTTTATATATTATTGAATTGTACAAATTTGTGAGTTATAGTTGTATAGGGTTGTGATAAAATTAGATATGAACATATATTTACACATATATGACTTGGATATTGGATAAACTAAAGATATTAGTATTATTAATTCATGTGATTCATAACAAAAAAAAAAAGAAGAAAATTGTTATGTGAATTATATTGTCATATTTATGTTTTTATGAGTTTGTAAAAAACAGGAGTAAATGATTATATCTTGTGGATTGATGCTTGTATGATAATTTGATGATCGTTATAGACTATATATGTTATGTACGGAGTATAAGTTATATGCATGACTTGTTTCATTAATAATTCTTGAGATAGTGATTTTAGGGTATATGTCAAAAAGTGGGTTAAATGAACTTTGGCATGAATAAAAGTGTTTTTAATACTTGTTTGATGTTAAAAATATGTTTTGTGAATTTCGTGTATAATAATTCGACCAAAACAGTGCTTTTAATTCAGTATATATTTTGAGATATGATTACTGACTTGAATTGTATTATTCTCAGGTGATAAGAGTAAGTAGAAGACTCAGTAATATTAGACCACTGAGTACTTGTGGATATCGGTTAGTGGAACTATCCTTTCGGATATTAGTATAGAGTAGCTAGTTATGCTACTGTTGCCCTGACCGCCCGATTAGATTGCCATGATAGTATATTGTTGATATGCAGTGTTGATTATATGATTATATGTGCACCAGTTCATTCGATCTTGATTTGTGAGGTCGAATGCCGGGAGTCAGTCTTGATTTGTGAGGCTGGACTCATGATGTCAACCTTGATTTGTGAGGTTGGGTTCGAGTGTTACTATCTGTGTAGTATAGCTTTGAATGACGCATCCGTTGCGTCTGGATTACTATGCGAAGGAGTCAGTAACAGGTACTATCGGTAGACTCTAGCCCGACCAACTAGGGTTGCAGGTCAGGCCTGGCCGCCGATCCTCTGGGATGGCAAAGTTGTTTGTTGTTAGGTGTTACCCACAGTTGTATGATTTGATACTGTATGCTAATGCTGTTATGATAGTTTCATTCACTTAGCTTCGTGCTAATCCTCCTCATCTTCCCTGCAGGTTGTTGATTATTGCATGCTAGTATTTGGGAGAAGATGGGATGTCTAGTGGATATGATTGACAACCTTTGGAACTCCGATGTCATGATTTTGTAATAATGAAACCGTTTTGTTAAGTAACACCATATTGCGGGTTTTTGAATAATAAATACTTGTGTTTAATAAAGAATTATGTTATGGTTGTTTTAAATACTTCCGCTGTTATTTCAAAAAAAATCTAGGGTGTTATAATTATTATAATTTCAAAGATGTTAAACATATTAATAACATAAATATATAATAAAAGATAATAGGATAAAGATTATAGAAATTAGTTATAATTATACGAATACAGGTAAAAGTTATGATTATAAATACAAATTAATGTTATAAGAAACTATAGTTGTTATCAAAGAAACTTGACACGAAGGTTATAATTTTCATGAATATGAATATTATTATTATTACTATTATGAAACTAATAAAACTTATTAGTATTTTCATTAATATTAGTATTAGTATCATTTTAAAATTTTTAGTATTAATAATATTGATATAAGCATTATTATTAGTATTAGTACTTTCGTCAACATGGAAATCATTAACAAGTACTATTGTTATTGAAAATTAAAATAATTATTAATAAAAGTATCATTACTTTAAATTTATATTTTTATAAAAACTATTATTAATACTATCATTAATATTATTAGTAGCATGAAAATTGTTATTATTATTAGCATAATTACTCTAAAGTTATTATAACTAGTATTTTGTAAACAAAAGAGTAATTACATAAAAGTATGTCGAATATACATACCTTAACTATATTAATATTTTATATACAAAATAAATACATTTAATTAAATAATGAAATATATATAAGTTATTAATATAAAAATTATATCACTAATAATAAAATATATATTTGTTCGATTACGATTATACGTTTTAATATATATACAAATGATATAGGTTCGTGAATCCAAGGCCAACCCTACATTGTTCAGTATCGTCGTATGAATATTTTTACTACAAAATATTGTAGAGTGAGTTTCATTTACCTTTTTATCCTTTATATTTTTGGGCTGAGAATACATGCGCTACTTTTATAACTGTTTTACGAAATAGACACAAGTAATCAAAATTACATTATATGGTTGAATGATCGAAGCCGAATATGCCCCTTTTTGCTTGGTAACCTAAGAATTAGTAAATCGATCTACTAATTGACGTGAATCCTAAAGATAGATCTATTGGGCCTAACGAACCTCATCTAAAGTACCGGATACTTTAGTACTTCGATGTTGTTTTTATCATGTCCGAAGGATTTCCCGGAATGATAGGGGATATTGTTATATGCATCTTGTTAATGTCGGTTACCAGGTGTTCAATCCATATGAATGATATTTTTGTCTATATGCATGGGACGTATATTTATGAGAACTGTAAATGAAATTCTCGTGGTCTATTAAAATGATGGAAATGATTATTTATGTTAAACTAATGAACTCATCAACCTTTTGGTTGACACTTTAAAGCATGTTTATTCTCAGGTATGAAAGAAATCTTCCGCTGTGCATTTGCTCATTTTAGAGATATTACTTGGAGTCATTCATGACATATTTCAAAGGACGTTGCATTCGATTCGTTGAGTTCATCAAGATTATTATTAAGTCAATTATAGTTTGATATATTATGAAATGGTATGCATGCCGTCAACTTTCGATGTAATGAAACTTTGTCTTTTAAAAACGAATGCAATGTTTGTAAAATGTATCATATAGAGGTCAAATACCTAGCGATGAAATCAACTATTGTGAATCGTTTATAATGTATATGAACGGGTCCTTTCAGTTGGTATCAGAGCGGTGGTCTTAGCGAACCAGGTCTTGTATTAGTGTGTCTAACTGATAGTTGTTTAGATGCATTAGTGAGTCTGGACTTCGACCGTGTCTGCATGTCAAAAGTTTTGCTTATCATTTCTAGTCAGAAATCATCTGCTTATCATCCTTAGGAAATTACCTGCTTATCATTCTTAAGTCTAGACACATCTTACTGCAATGATTGCATGAATAGTGTATAGACAAAATTCGAATCTTAGCGTATCTGTTAATTCATATCTTAGCATATCTGTTACTGTAGACTTTGCCTGACAGCTTCCGTAGATTCCTCCGTAACATATGGGATTTTAGTATTATATATGCATATGTAAATTATGTATTGCAGGATACTAATCTACATCATATAATCTATTTCTTATCGAAAATACTTCATCTGATCGTACGAGATGAATCCCTCAACCAGTTCGAGTCCCTCAGATTCCGATAGCTATTTCGATAGTTATTCTGACAGCTATTCCGACATGGATGTTCACCTAAGCTCCGAAAGCAGCACCACCAGAATGAATCAACCAATCAGCCATCCCCAATTCATCTGATGGGTTCGTAGTCTACTTAATCATTAGAGACAAGAATAAGGTGATCCTTTTCATCGACCGAATTCACCTATTGGCGATGAACCTGAAGCACTTACCGACGAGCCTATTCAAAACACCATTTTCTCTCTCATTTCTAGAGTATCTCGTCACGATTAAATACTATCTCAAATTCTAAACCTTATTCATTCGCTCATTCCTACCGACAATCATCCCGAAGTAATAAGTCAACGAGCTTCGCACCCGAGTTGTAGCCTTGAAAAATATGGTGCAAAACGTACCAGCTTCAGCACCATCCGCATCACACGTCTCGACATCACAATCTATACCTCGAACATCAACATCATACGCACCATAGATACCAAGGAGTACCAACAACAATTAACGATGAAGTGTTGATCCATAACTTCATTAATATTCTGCGAAGAATATGTGGTTCCTAATAGTTTTAGAGATTACTTATTATAGCTCAAACCAAAAAGCAAATGAGATTAATATCATATTAACTCATTAAATCCATGATTACATCTGAAGAAAATATATATACAAGTATATTTTCATAAAGATTGTAATTAAAAATTCTTTCGTACAAACTGTTAATGGTGAAAATATTTTAACGGGTAGGTAATACCCGAGGAATATTTAGATTTCACTTTAATAAGTTACACTGTACATTCGACGAAGCTGATTCAACAGTCATTTACTATCCTACTTACAACCACCGATATACGTATCCGTTCACCGCAGAATAACCATTTTCATTCAATTTCATATTTGGATTTTGACCTATCATAATCCAACAAGTAGCATAATGAAGAAAACATTTGACGAAATAAAAATTTGATAGAAACAAACAAATTAACTACGAAAAATTTTGTTAAGAATCCACGCTAACTGTTCCAGCTAATTGTTCCTAGCTAATTGATTACATTTTATTTATCGCAGTTTGTTTATCGCAATTTAATTATCGCAATTTTATTTATCGTCATTTAATTTCTGTTATTTACTTTACGCACTTTATTTATCGTCATTTATTTTCTGTTATTTATTTTACGCACTTTAAATATCGGGACACGTATACAAGGTTTTGACATATCATATCGATGCATCTATATATATTATTTGGAATCACCATAGACACTCTATATGCAGTAATGATCGAGTTCTCTATACAGGGTTGAGGTTGATTCTACAATAATATATATAGTTTGAGTTGTGATCGAGTCTGAGACATGTACACGGGTCACGATACATATTAATTAATTCGAATATTATATATTAAATTATATATGAATGATTGGACTGTCAACTGTGGACTATCGACTGTGGACTAATAATATTAGACAATTAAAATGAATTAAATTATTGAATATAATATATGAAACTAAACATTTCTTCAAGTTTGCCACTTGATTTCATCTTGAACCTCATTTGTATCTTGACTATTACAATCTGCGTTCAAACCTTTCATGATTTTTGAAAACACCTCAATCGAGAGGATGAACCAACCGCACTTCATCTACGGAAGAAGAGATTAATGCATATAATTATACACCTGAAAACTCTCGGAACCTGAGTAAACATTTAACACGTATCTGTGATAGCTCCTTTGGCATTATTAGTACCGAAAATAACTTTGCAATTCCTTTTCAAATTAACCAATTTTGTCACAGCTCCAGCAAGTCAACTTCTACTTTTCGTTCGAAACAATTTTATTATAACCTTAATATATACGTTGTCTTTCATCATCGTTACCGAAGAACTGTTTATATCTCACCATATTAGCAGTAAACTTACCAACAACTTCATTAATCTTTAATTTTTCGAAAAATCATTTGAATCATCGAAACCCTATCATATACTCATCGACATCTTATAACAAGAATTGCCATACCAATTACCGGGAATCAGTAAATCTGTATTGTGAGTCTCGCAACATTTCCACATCAACAGTTATATGTATCCATATAACATTTATCTCTTAGAACTATGATCTTCCATTCTGAAATTCTGAGAAGCACCCATTCTGTGAATTAATACTCTGAATTTTGAAAAATTGAATAAAGCAACAAAAACTGTAAACGACCTCAACAGCCAAAAGTTGATGATAAAGAATTGTATGTTGGCAAAGCTCAGAAAAAGTTTAAAACTGAAAAACTGATTGAGCAAACTACGAAAGAGTCTCTGAACAAATCACAAGGACTAAACTTGTACATTAAGAATCCTGATGATTCTGTTTCTAATGAAATTTTTAGTAAATATCTTGCTTCTGACTCCAAACTCTTGCGGACAAATTTTCTTCACCATCCTTCGATATTAGAAATTTCAAGATATCATCGTATCTTTCATTATAAATATCCTCCATATTTCTGAAGATATTTTCATAACTATTCTTATCTGAAATCATTAATCTCTTCGTATTATCAGTGTTACATCATATAGAAACTGTTAGTTTCTATATTCTGTAAACTTTCGAGCTTAAAATATGAATGTTATTGAAGTAATGTTGGGGAATTGATGCATGAGTTAGTATAATATAATGACACTTGATCGACGTGATTATATTATAGTAGGTCATGCTGAGTTTTTAATGGAACGTGATGATTCACAGACTATACCGTCATCATGTGTCATGTTACACGACTCTTACATTCTATCTAATCTATAAACATATCAAGAACAAATTTTCTTGATAGTTCAAACTTTTCTCTTGAATTATGGTAATTTGACAAATCAAGATCGTGCCATTACAAATTTCCTTCTTAGAACGTTAACAATGTTCATTTAAAAATTTATATCTGCAAATTCTGGACCATTACAAGCGGTGCTTAATAGCAAGAAGAAGAAACGAAGGGACAAAGCTCCGAAATAGAAATTGGAGTATAAATCGCAGCAAATAGGAGGGAGTATTAACTGTGGATGACAAAGATTATAGGAAAAAGAAATAGGGACATTGAAATATAAAGGAGAATATAAAACTCGATAACAACACGTAAATTACAAGCCGTGTATGTCAATGTTTATTGCAACATAAAGACACGGAAGAATTAAAAACCCTATAACCCCAAGGGCGAAGTAGAAGAAAACAGATTCCTCCGATGGAAGTTGGAAAAGGAGAATGATTGTGGCGATAGTCAGGATAAGGACAAGGATTAGAACGGGATTAAGCATTTTCACAATCTTTTGAATGTACGAACTAAGAAAGAAAGTATAGGAATGGTGAAAGTTATGGAACAGGAAAAGCTAAATTTATAATGGAAATATCAAACAGAGCAATCGAGGCAGATCACCGTATTTAAATTATGGAGATCTTAATTCCTTTATTCACCGAAGAATCAAATCTTTTGGATTTCAAAGATCTTCTTTAAATCCCTTGAATTCCGGAATTCAAGCAAAACAACGTCAAAAGCTAAGACGCATCTTATTTTCTAAATTCAACCATGACTAGTCAAAAGTTATGATGAAACTTGTCTTTCTCATTGCACTATTTAGTGATAACTTCATTCGTACTCTCCAAGTAATCGAATTGTCTTATCCATTTTACTCACTGATGATAAAACTCTAATTTCCAGTTCGCATGCGTCATAAAAACATACCTATTGTTAACAATGACAACTCCACTCAAATTTCGGGACAAAATTTCTTTAATGGGTAGGTACTGTGACGACCCAGAAATTTTCGACTAAATTTAAACTTGATCTTTATATGATTTCGACACGATAAGCAAAGTCTATGATGTTGAGTCTAAAAACATTTGAAACTGTTTACATGACTGCAATTAACCATTGACCATTCCCGACGATTCACGAACAAGTTGTGTAAATAAAAATGTATATATATATATATATATATATATATATATATATATATATATATATATATATATATATATATATATATATATATATATATATGCATATATAAATATAAGGATACATATTAAGTTAATTTAATACAAAATAATCATTTGAATCAATTATGTAAAGAATGATACAAAATAATTAAACTATTATTAAAATGAACCTATGTATATATATATATATATATATATATATATATATATATATATATATATATATATATATATATATATATATATATATATATATATGATTTTTGCATACAAATAATATAATATATATATTATATTAAGTATTCGAATATGTTATATGAGTATTACATGATTAATAATATGAAAATTACTTTCGTTATTAATATTGATATCAGTATTATTAATATTATAAATTTAATACATAATATATATATATATATATATATATATATATATATATATATATATATATATATATATATATATATGAAATTCGATAAGCATAATTTGTATTATTCTCATTGATAGTATTATTATTTGTATTACCAATATTATTAATATAAAAACTTTGAATACAATATTTAGAATTTCTCGTTTTATCTTTCTTAACAAAATTACTAATTAATATTTATATACTTCAAAATTCTAGGTTAACACATGTAATTGTATATACACATAATTATTTAAATGATTGTTGTAATTTAAACAAATTAGAAATATTATATATATAAAAATTTGTAATGTTTCATTAAAAATTAGAAGAAATATGTGATAATATTGTTATGTTATATTAATAGTAATATTATTATTAAAATATTTATAATTATGTTTACTAATTAATAAGCTTAATATAATATATAACGTATGGAAATAGATATTACATTTAATAATCTGTCTAATACCTGCTACGACTTTTATTTTTTCTTCGATACCTCTGTATACTCGTGATTCTGTGTCGAATTCCAACCACCACAAAAAAAAAATTTTCTCTTATTAATGATGCTAATTTATTCAATCAAGGGATTTCACTCAGCCTGCCATTCGTGAAAGAAAAATCAGAGAACAGAAACATATTTATTTTTAACCTTCGGTACCTCTGTGATACACTTTTTAGCAAGAATTAAAAAAAACGAATCAATTATCAAAATCCAGAAATGTGGTTTTGTTAGGATTCAATTACTCAATCTATCTGTCAAATTTGAGATTCAAATTCCTCTTAATTTCTTCGAATTTGGGAGTCAAAGTTTTGTTTCAAAAAGGTCAAACGAATCGTTCATCACGAAATTTGAATATGTGTGTGTGTTTCAAGGTAAATTGACGATTCCTATAGTTTCTATATGTGATTACTAAACTATTTCGTGTTATACACTTTAGCTATAAAGCAATCAAAATCAAAAATAGAATTTTTTTTTTTTGGTACTCGACGAACAGCACCCTGTGCTCATTTTCTTTTATATTTTTTTTGTAAGTTAATTCACTAACAAGTCACTGTTGTATCATTTGAAAATACTAAAAATTAAATAAGGAACGTTTTTTTTATATATGGTATCAACCTTGGGTCGATTTATGTTTGAGAGGAAGAAGAAGAAGAACAACAGGGACGGATTAAATAAAAATGGTTTATGGGTTATAACAGAAAAGTAAAAGCATCGTGATGGTTTGGGAACATGTTGGGGTAGCGGGAGGTCGCGGGTTCGAGTCCCGGCAGGGGCATTCCTTTTGACTCTTTTCTTAAAGGTAGCAATCTTATTATTTTTATTATTATTATTATCATGAATTATTATTATTGTTGTTATTATTATTTTTATTAGTTATATTATTTAATGTTATTATTATCATTATTCTAATTATTATTATTAAGCTAGTTACTAGTAAGATTAAAACTATTATAACTACAAATATAATAAGTATTATTATAATTATTAATATGATTAAGATTGTTGTTATTAGTAATATATAACCATTTATATTGTTAGAATATTATTGTATTATTAATATTAGTATCATTATTATAATTTCAAAGATGTTAAACATATTAATAACATAAATATATAATAAAAGATAATATGATAAAGATTATTGAAATTAGTTACAATTATACGAATACAGGTAAAAGTTATGATTATAAATACAAATTAATGCTATAAGAAACTATAGTTGTTATCAAAGAAACTTGACACGAAGGTTATAATTTTCATGAATATGAATATTATTATTATTACTATTATGAAACTAATAAAACTTATTAGTATTTTCATTAATATTAGTATTAGTATCATTTTAAAATTTTTAGTATTAATAATATTGATATAAGCATTATTATTAGTATTGGCACTTTCGTTAACATGGAAATCATTAACAAGTACTATTGTGTTTGAAAATTAATATAATTATTAATAAAAGTATCATTACTTTAAATTTATATTTTTATAAAAACTATTATTAATACTATCATTAATATTATTAGTACCATGAAAATTGTTATTATTATCAGCATAATTACTCTAAAGTTATTATAACTAGTATTTTGTAAACAAAAGAGTAATTACACAAAAGTATATCGAATATACATACCTTAACTATATTAATATTTTATATACAAAATAAATACATTTAATTAAATAATGAAATATATATAAGTTATTAATATAAAATTTATATCACTAATAATAAAATATATATTTGTTCGATTACGATTATACGTTTTAATATATATACAAATGATATAGGTTCATGAATCCAAGGCCAACCCTACATTGTTCAGTATCGTCGTATGAATATTTTTACTACAAAATATTGTAGAGTGAGTTTCATTTGCCTTTTTACCCTTTATATTTTTGGGCTGAGAATACATGCGCTACTTTTAAAACTGTTTTACGAAATAGACACAAGTAATCAAAATTACATTATATGGTTGAATGATCGAAGCCGAATATTTTTCTTTTTGCTTGGTAACCTAAGAATTAGTAAACTGATCTACTAATTGACACGAATCCTAAAGATAGATCTATTGGGCCTAACGAACCCCATCCAAAGTACCGGATGCTTTAGTACTTCGATGTTGTTTTTATCATGTCCGAAGGATTTCCCGGAATGATAGGGGATATTGTTATATGCATCTTGTTAATGTCGGTTACCAGGTGTTCAATCCATATGAATGATATTTTTGTCTCTATGCATGGGACGTATATTTATGAGAATTGGAAATGAAATTCTTGTGGTCTATTAAAATGATGGAAATGATTATTTATGTTAAACTAATGAACTCACCAACCTTTTGGTTGACACTTTAAAGTATGTTTATTCTCAGGTATTAAAGAAATCTTCAGCTGTACATTTTCTCATTTTAGAGATATTACTTGGAGTCATTCATGACATATTTCAAAGGACGTTGCATTCGAGTCATTGAGTTCATCAAGATTATTATTAAGTCAATTATAGTTTGATATATTATGAAATGGTATGCATGCCGTCAACTTTCGATGTAATGAAACTTTGTCTTTTAAAAACGAATGCAATGTTTGTAAAATGTATCATATAGAGGTCAAATACCTCGCGATGAAATCAACTATTGTAAATCGTTTATAATGTAAATGAATGGGTCCTTTCAACTTCCTCATCAAATAACGCTCAACAGGTATCTTCTGATCCATCTACTGTTATTGAATGTGTTAAATTTGCTGAATCTAAGGTAACAATAGATAATTTAACAAAGGCATATGCGGAGATGAAAGAAAAATGGCATGCTAACCATGTGACCACTAAGCTTGAAAATGAATTGGAAGAGCGGATCAAAGTTTATAAAAAACAACTTCACAATCTTAAATGTTATAACTTTGACATAAATCAAGCTTTAATTAAACGTGTTGACACAATTAATGACCTAAAGAAAGAAAATGAATGCGTTAAAGCTGATTTAGAGGCAATTTCAATCAAAATGAAATGTTGGGCAAGTGCGTCACAATAGAATGCATTAATGGTGGAACTTAATGACACCAAAGGAAAGGGTATAGGATATAGTTCTGCATCTTCTCCTTTTCAGAACACATTTGTTAATGCAAACGTAGTTGACAGTCGACCAGAAGATTGTATCCCTCCTAGTTATGAAGATTATGTTGAAAAGAATAAAAAATGTAGTTCAACTAAGAATACAACTTCTGATGATACTGCTGAAGGTGCTCTAGATCATGAGGAAGATAGGAAATCTGGGTTAGGAGATAACTCTAAGACAAGTAGAGTTAGAACACCGAAAGGTCCTGTTAAAATTTTGAGAAATCAAAGACTTGCTAATAGACCAGTTCCTCCTGTTACACCTACACCTGTTCCAAGAAATAAAACAAATGATTCTCTTGTGTTTGTAAGAACACAAGATCCGTCATCTTCAAATTCTAATAACTTGTATGAATTTAGAGGACATAGGGAGTTTCGTCAATGTTTTAGTTGTACTATTTTTGGGCACATTGCTGCTAATTGTCTTAGAAGATATAGATCACCAAGACAGAAGATTGATCTCACATATGATGATCACAGATCATCTTATGCTCATAAAACAGGTTCACCTATTAATGATGAAGTTCGTGTTAAAAATCATACGACAAAGGTTGTCTTTGGAGAGTATAAGAGAAAGAACTTCAATAGGTCAATTTCTCCTGTGAAGATTAAAGTTCCTAAACAGGATACTGAGGCAAGAGTTACCAAATCAAGTGATCATAGTAGAGCTTTTGAACCAAAGGCACGATCGCCTTCACAGAAAGCTAATTGTCGAAAATACTTTTCTTGTACCAGACCACGAGCGAATCGCTCCGAAAATGAGTAAAACGTGAAAAACCAGAAGAGCAATATTGCTACTTCTAAACTGTCTAAGTTTACGATTTCTAATGATGAGATTCCACCGAACTCAAACAGGAAATGGATGGAAGTTCAAGCTATGGGTATTAATGGACAACCTGCTGCCGTCCGGGCGTGGGTTCCCATTATCAATTAATTTTCTTAATGTGATATGCAGGGAACCAGGGTACCTGCAAATAACACCTGGATAGTGGATAGCGGCACTTCGAGACATATGACTGGACAGCTATCTCTTCTTTCGGATGTACACCCAATTAAGGGAGGTTATGTAGCTTTTGCCGGAGATAAAGAAGGTCACATTTCAGCTCAAGGTTTATTGAAGAATGAAAAAGTTAGTTTCGACAAAGTGAACTATTGTCAAGATCTTGCAAACAATTTGTTGTCGATTTCACAAATCTGTGAAAAATATTTCACGGTAGCATTTGATGACGAATTCAGCTACATTTTGAAGCCAGAATTTGTGATTCCTCCTGAAATGATTTTGATGAAGGCTCCTAGACAAGCTGATTTATATATGCTAGATATGAATGTTGCTACTTCAACTGCTGAACATCATCAAGCTTTTGTTTCTAAAGCGACTGAACAAGATTCTATTACGTGGCACAAACGCATGGGTCATTTAAGTTTTCGGAAGATGAACCATCTGGTTCACAACAACCTTGTAGAAGGTGTTGATCTTCGATCTTTTCAGATTCCAGGAACATGTGTTCCGTGTAAGAAGGGTAAGCAGAGCAAGAAAGCACATAAGCTGATGAAGTATAATCCAATCTCTGCTCCACTTGAATTGTTACATATGGATCTTTTCGGTCCAATTCATTTTGAAAGCATTGATGGAAGTAAGTATTGTCTGGTTGTAACTGATGATTATTCAAGATTCTCTTGGGTAATGTTTTTGAAAGAGAAGTCCGATACGTTTGAAAACTTGAAAGTGCTAATCAGTCGATTAGAGACAGGTTTCAATTTAAAGGTAAGAAAGATTCATTGCGACAACGGTACATAATTCAAAAATTAGTATCTTGCAGGTTTCTGTATTTAAAAAGGTATCAATATGCAGTTCAGTTCTGCATACGCTCCTCAGATGAATGGTATTGCTGAAAGAAAGAATAGAGTATTGATAGAGACAGCTAGAACAATGCTAGCAGATTCATCGTTACCTGTTCATTTTTAGAGTGAAGCTATTGTAAATGCATGTTACACTATGAATCGAGTTCTGACTGTTAAACGACTGGGTAAAACTTGCTATGAGCTATTGCATGGGAGAAAACCATCTTTAAAGCATCTAGAACCATTTGGTGCACCGTGTACCATCTTGAAAAGAAAACCAAGAAGTAAGTTTGATTCAAAAGTGGTTACTGGAGTGTTTCTTGGGTATAGTTCTCCTAACAAGCGAGTTTTCAACAATGAGACAAGATGTGTTGAAGAATGGTCTAAAGTTGAGGTCCAGAGGAATCATACGAAGAGTGCTTCTAAAAGTCATCCTTGGATTTATAACTATGATGAGCAGATTGATTCATTCAATCTTGCTCCAGATCAGACGGAGAATGAAGTTGAGTTACAAATGCTGTTCGATTTACAGAATGAACCAGAAGTTTCTGTACCTACATCAACTCCAACTCCATTACCCACTGTCATTAAACCATTTCAAGATTCAGATCAAGACATTGATCCAGTGTACGATACCTGCAGATCTAATATTTCAAGTGAGAGTTCTGATAATCATGAAGATATTGGTGATACTACGAATCTACATCATGAGATACCTGTTCCCGCACAACCAGTTCCCAGAACTACAGCCGCTCATCTAAGAGAGAATATTATTGGAAATTTAAATGCATGTGTTAGAACAAGAAGGCAAGTTCAGTTTGATGGTCAAGTTGATACTCATATGACAGCTGCTGCTGCGTACTACGAGTACTCATGTCATATTTCGAGAATTGAGCCAAAGATAACAAAGGAAGCCTTGAAGCATGTTGACTGGGTCATGGCTATGTAAGAATAGATTCAGCAATTCCATCATTTAGATATTTGGAAGCTAGTTACTAAGCTGCATGTTGCTAAAGTAATTGATCTCAAGTGGGTTTGGAAGTGCAAGTTTGACGAAGATGACAATGTTATCCGTAACAAAGCAAGATTACTTGCTAAAGGTTATCAGCAAGATCCTGAATTTGATTATGATGAAGTTTTTGCTCCTGTTGCCAGATTGGAAGCAATTCGCATTTTCCTGACTTTTGCTTCATTTATGAAGTTCAAAGTGTTTCAAATGGATGTTAAGAGTGAATTTCTTTACGACAAGCTAAATGAAAGAGTATATGTCAATCAACCACCGGGTTTTGAAGATCATCTTCACACTGACAAAGTTTACCGTTTATGAAGAGCTCTATATGGTTTACATCAAGCCCAAGAGCTTGGTATGGACGTTTGTCAAGTTATCTGATCGAAAAAGGTTATCAAATGGGCACGGTAGATTGTACTCTGTTTACGAAGGTTAAAGATGATGATATTATTTTGGTCCAGATATATGTAGACGACATTATTTTTGGTGCTTCTAAGCAGGAACTCGTCGATGAGTTCGAACAGGTTATCAAGGACTAATTCGAAATGAGTAAATTGGGTCTCTTACACTACTTTCTTGGTTTGCAAGTCGAACAGACTGATAATGGAATTTTTCTCCATCAAGCGAAGTATGTAAATGATATACTCGAACATTTCGGTATGACTCAAGAACGTCCCGTGTCGACCCCGCTAGCTGTGAATCATGATATATCGTTAGACTGTGAAGGGGAGCCTGTTGATCCTACATACTATCGAGCAATCATCGGATCACTCATGTATCTCACTGCATCTAGACCGGATATTATGTTCGTAACATGTCTATGTGCACGTTATCACGTTAATCCGAATACAGTTCATCTTACAGCTGCCAAAAGAATTCTTCGTTATCTGTTACATTCTCTAAATCTCGGCATCTGGTATTCGAACGAAGACAAGTTTGATCTTGTCGCATATAGTGATTCAGACTATGCAGGTTGCAAAATCAACAACAAATCTACATCAGGAGAATGTCAATTTTTAGGTGAAAGGCTGGTAACCTGTCAACGCAAGAAACAAACTGCAGTTGTGCTTTCCACATGTGAAATTGAATATATCGCTGCTGCTAGTTGCTGTTCGCAAGTTGTTTGGATCCAACAAGAACTTCGCGATTAGGTACTAAGAATCTATTTCTCTTCTCTTTATATTGATAATACTGCTGCTATTGCAATTACTAAGAATCCTGTGCAACATTCAAAGACCAAACACATAGGTGTTAAATATCATTTTCTTAGGGTTTTCCATGAGAAAAAGATTATTGAGGTTAAGAGAATAGGTACTAAGGACCAGAGGACTGACTTATTCACTAAGTTTTTTGATAAACCTAGGTTCTTGCTACTGTTAGAGATGAATGACAATGTTGATCGAGACAAAGTGATTTCGGATGTTGGTTGTGCGGATTAATCAAACTTTTAGACTTTGCATGTAGGGTGCATGACATATAGGTTTTAGTTTCTTATTATCTGTATTGCATATTTTTGCTTCATGTCTGCATTTCTTTGCATGATTTATCTCATGATCGCATGCTAGTATGTAGTTATTTTCTGTTTCTTTTGTTAAAATGCTTAAAGATAAAAAGATTTTATGTTTTAGTATTTTAGGGGGAGTATTTATTATCAACAGAAAATACCTAAAAAGTGTGAAATGTCTCACCAGAAAACCCTAAAAAGTTGAAAAATCCGAAAATGAGCTTGTTTTGATTAATATGTTGTAGATGAAGAATCTATTGTACTAAGAATTGATATATTTGATTAGTAATGACTGATTTGAACGTTTATGTTTATCTGTTGTGTGATGTACTGATAGAGGTGACTTATGAATTCTTGGCATTAGACAATCATAATAAGAATAACGATCATCTGAGATTCAGAAGTCATGAACGATCTGTAGCGTTTGAAGGTAGTCACCAAATTATCTCCAAAACTGTATCTAATGATAATTGTTAAGGAACTCAACAGTCGGTTGAGGGTATCCCCTATCATAATTGATAATCACTAGAAAAAGTTTGGGGTGGATTTTAAGTTGAGGATTATCTGTTTGGCTGGTGCATACCACGTTGTCACGGGCCTAAGACTTTATAATCGAAACTAAACCCCGAAAATATCAGAGAAAATTAGTTTATGTGTGACGATCCTTCCAAATCCCTTTGGACGAATACATCATTCATTGATTTCATAGTGAGGTTTTGACCTCTATATGATACATTTTGTAAACATTGCATTCTTTTGAAAAGGCACACCATAAATGAATATATAAATCCAAGGTTTTTGACGTCTGATGATTTCTACGTATAGACAATCACCGTATATAATAGTTTACAATACTACATCCGTTAACAATGCAGTCAAAATAAGATACATGGTGATGATTTTATGAATGCAAAGTTTTCTTGAATAAAGCATCTATGACTCCATGCACATAGCTTGTATAACATATAAGCAAACAGCGGAAGACTTCTAAAAACCTGAGAATAAACATGTTTAAAAGTGTCAACACAAAGGTTGGTGAGTTCATAGTTTTAATGTTGCGCATAATCTGTATATAAAGGTGGATCACAAGATTTCAGTTGTTTCATCCAGAAATGTTTATCAAAATATTCTACAAGATTGAGCACCCTGGTAACTAAACTTAACGAATATACAATTTATACCCTTTGTATAATCATCTTAATAATACACGCAAACCAACGTATACGCTTCTCAAATAGCATACGTCCGTTAAAAGGCTAGTGCTCTAGCTCGGACGGGGATATCAAGCTCTATGGATCCATATACTACTACTCGCGCCCACCAGTTCTTATAACTGGCTGTTACTGGTTACCAAAGCTAAGGGATTTTCGGTTCAAACTCAGTGTAGAATTTAGTATGTACTTGTATCCATTGTGTTTAAAATAAAGTGCATGTATTCTCAGCCCAAAAATATATATTGCAAAAGTATTTAAAAAGGAAGCAAATGAAACTCACCTTAGCAGCACATAAGGTCATTCATCAAAAAGTGACCGTAACTCGGAATGAAAGATTAATCGTAGATCTCAACGTATCAATATTGTGATTCAATATTGCAGAAAAGTACGTAGACGCAACGGAGATGATAAATACTAGTTTGACTTGCGAACAATACTCACGAACATTACCCATAACCTCCATAGTTATAACCCATAGTTTCCCTAGCTCTATCCCGCTCGGAAGGCTTTTTTGAAAATAATTCGCTCATGACCTCGTCGTAGTATTTTATGTATAATAATACTAATAATAATACTCCTAACTATAAGAATAATAATAATATTAATCTTAATAATAATAATAATATAAATAATAAATATAAATAATAAATAATAAATATAAAATATAATACGGAGTAATATAGATATTAATGTGTGTGTGTGTGTGTTGAGCAAACTGGCCAATTTATAGAATATTTCTGAATTCTGACTGCCATGCGATCGCATGGGTTTTATGCCTATTTCTCATGTGGTCGCATGGCCCCAAAATCCAGCTCACAATTTTTCTGTTTTCTTGTTTGTCGACATATTATATATATATATATATATATATATATATATATATATATATATATATATATATATATAATTTATATTAAGTATATATATATATATATATTATATTATATTCATGTACATAGTTGACTTGTAATTTTAGGTCCGTTGACTCGTACGTTGATACTCAACTCGTGTACCACTTTCGGTTTTTCGAACGCACTTTCGTACGTTTAGAAAACTAGCCTTTTACGTTACGCAACGTGTACCCTTATTAATAATTTGACTTACTCATCAATAAATTACCTTATAAAAAATGTAACTTATAAAATTGAGCGTTGAAGTCATTTGCTTCTATAAATCAGTGACTCGTTGTTTATCAAAATATATTATTTTAAATCAGGACGTTTTTTTTGACTAAGTTAATATTATATTTTTGTAAAATATATATATATATATATATATATATATATATATATATATATATATATATATATATATATATATATATATATATATATATATATATATATATATATATATATATATATATACATATATTTTCCAATCCAATTATAATGGTTCGTGAATCGTCAGGGTTTGGTCAAGGTTAAATGAATGTATGAATACAGTTTACACTTCTTGAGATTCAAGTTAACAAACTTTGCTTATCGTGTCGGAATAATATAAAGATAAAGTTTGAATTTGGTCAGAAATTTCCGGGTTGTCACAGTACCTACCCGTTAAAGAAATTTCGTCCCGAAATTTGATTGAGATGGTCATGGCTGACAATAAATACGTTTTCATGATGCATGCGAGCTGAAAATTAAAGTTTTATCATCAGCGAGTAATATAGATAAAACAATTTGGTTACGCGAAGAGTATAAATGAAGTTATCACAAAGGAGTGACATGAGTAGGTAAAGTTTCGTCATATCTTTTGACGTAGACAGGTTAATTTCCAGAGTTTAAGAGATTTGGAGAAGGTCTTAATAATAAGATTTGATTCTTCGAAAATCAAGGAAATTAGGATCCGCTTTAAATGCGATCATCTGTTTTGATTACTCTGTCGAATATTTCACTATAAATCCACTCCCTTCATTTCCTTACTTTTACCATTCCTATACTCAATTCCCAAATTCAAAAGATTGTGAAAATGCTTAATCCAGTTCTGATCCTTGTCCTTATCCTTACTATCGCAACAATTATTCTCCTTTTCCAACTTCCGCAAGAGGAATCTGCTTACTTCTACTTTGCCCTTGGGGTTATAGTGCTTTTAATTCTTCCGTATCTTTATGTTGCGATAAACATTGATATACACGGTTTGTAATTTATGTGTTGTTATCGGGCTTTATATTCTCCCTTATATTTCAAAGTTCCTGCTTCTGTCTTCTATAATTATTGTCATTCCCAGTTAATGCTCTCTTTTATTTGCTGCGATTTATACCCCAATTTCTATTTCGGAGTTTTGTCCCTTTGTTTCTTCTTCTTGTGACTAAGCATTGCTTGTAATGGTCCAGAATTTGCAGATATGAATTTCAGAATGAACATTGTTAATGTTCTAAGAAGAAAATGGTAATGGTACGATCTTGATTTGTTAAATTACCAGAATACCCTGGAAAAGACGGAATCATCAAGAAATATTTTCTTGATATTTTAGAGATTAAATAGAATACAAGAGTCGTATGACATAGCACATGATGACGTTATGATCTGTGAATCATCACGTTCCATTTAGAAACTCAGCATGAATTACTGTAATATAATCACGTTGATCAAGTGTTATTATATTATACTAACTCATGCTTCAGTTCCCAACACTGCTTCAATAACATTTAAGTTCAAACTATTCAGATTTTAGAAACTAAAACAGTTTCCTTTCTGATGTAACACTGATATCGTGAAGAGATAAATGATTTCAGATAAGAATAGTTATGAAAATATCTTCAGAAATATCGAGGATATTTATAATGAAAGATACGATGATATCTTAGAATTTCTAATATCGAAAGATGATAAAGAAGATTTGTCTGTAAAGGTTTAGAGTCAGGAGCAAGGTATTCGTTAATGACTTCAGCAGATACTGAATCATTTGGATTCTTTGAAGGCAGGTTTAGTCTTTGTGATTTGTCCACAGCCTCCTTCATGGTTTTCTCAATCCGTTTTCCAGTTCCAAACCTTCTCTTTTTCTGAGCTTTGCCAACACACTATTCTTTATCCTCAAACTTTTGGCTGTTAAGGTCGTTTACAGTTTTTGCTGCTTTATTAGCATTCAAAGTTATCATAACCGAATAGACGGTTATCAATCCGAGGTGTTTTTAAAAGTTTGAAGGGTTTGCATGAAGATTGTATTTGTCAAGATACATATGATGTTCTAGAATTTTGAATGACACAAATATTTTTTTGGGTTTTATGAATAAAAGTGATGTTCTAGCACAGTTTTGAAGTCAAAGGATAGCTTCGAAAGATGTAGGAATCTAAGAATGATGTCTTTTGTTAAATCTTGACTTTAGATTTTGATTTGTCAAAATCCAAATATGTAATCAAATTTGGATGAGGATGGTTGTTTTGATTTTTTTATAAAAGAATATATATTGTTGTGAAAGTAGTGAGTATAGTTGATGATTTGTTAAATCAGAATCGAAGAATGTAACATATTAATAGTGAATTTATATATCTCTCGGGTATTATCTACCCGTTAAAATATTCTCACCATTAACAGTTTGTACAAAAGATTTTCTTAATTACATTCTTTATGAAAATACACCTACATATATAATTTCTTTAGATGTAATCATGATTTTAATGAGTTAACATAATATTAATCTCATCTAGTTTTCGACTAGGACTAGAATATATAATCTCTAAAACTTTTAGAAACTACATATTCTCTGCAGAATATTTCTTCGATGAAGTTATGAATCAATACTTCATCGTTTGTTGTTGTTGGTATTCCTTGGTATCTATGGTGCGTATGACATTGATGTTCGAGGTACAGATTGTGATGTTGAGGTGTGAGATACGGATGTTGTTGGTGGAGGTGGTGATGGTACTGTTGGTGTTGCTGATGGTGGTACTGTTGCTGCCGGTGCTGCTGCTGGTGCTTGTAACCTTTGCACCACATTCTCCAAAGCCACTACCCGAGCGCGAAGCTCGTTGACTTCTTCTATTACATCGGGATGATTGTTGGTTCGGACGAGCAGATGAATAAGATCCAGAATCTGAGATAGTATATAATCATGACGAGATACTCTGAAAATGAGAGAGAAAATGGTGCTTCGGATAGGTTCACCGGTAAGTGCTTCAGGTTCTTCGCCAAGAGGAAAATGTGGTGGATGGAAGGGATCACCTTCTTATTGTCTCCAATGACTAAGTAGGCTACAAACCCATCCCCAATTCATCCAGAATAGATGATGGCTAATTGGTTGATCCATTCTGGTTACACTGTCTTCGGAGTTTAGGTGAATATCCATATCGGAATAGCTGTCAGAGTTTAAGAAATTTGAACTTGATACGTGATCCATCTTGTATAATTAGAGGGATGATTTTTGATATGAAATAGATTATAGATTTTAGATTGGTACTCTTCAACACATAATTTACATATGTATATATAATACCAAAATCCCGTAAATTACGGAGAAATTTTTGGAAGATGTCAGGAAAATTTTACAGTAACAGATATGCTAAGATATGAATTTTGTCGGTACACTATCTATGCAGTAAATGCAGTAAGACGTGTCTAGACTTAGGAATGATAAGCATGTAATTTCTGACAAGAAATGATAAGCGAAAATTGGTTAGAACAAATACGGTCATAGTCCAGACTCACTAATGCATCCTAACAATTACCAGTTAAACACACTAATGCAAATTCTGGTTCCCTATGACCTCATGCTCTGATACCAACTGTGACGATCCTTCCAAATCCCTTTAGACGAATACATCATTCATTGATTTCATAGTGAGGTTTTGACCTCTATATGATACATTTTGTAAACATTGCATTCTTTTGAAAAGGCACACCATAAATGAATATATAAATCCAAGGTTTTTGACGTCTGATGATTTCTACGTATAGACAATCACCGTATATAATAGTTTATAATACTACATCCGTTGACAATGCAGTCAAAATAAGATACATGGTGATGATTTTGTGAATGCAAAGTTTTCTTGAATAAAGCATCTATGACTCCATGCACATAGCTTGTATAACGTATAAGCAAATAGCAGAAGACTTCTAGAAACCTGAGAATAAACATGTTTAAAAGTGTCAACACAAAGGTTGGTGAGTTCATAGTTTTAATGTTACGCATAATCTGTATATAAAGGTGGATCACAAGATTTTAGTTGTTTCATCCAGAAATGTTTATCAAAATATTCGATAAGATTGAGCACCCTGATAACTAAACTTAACGAATATATAATTTATACCCTTTATATAATCATCTTAACAATAAACGCAAACCAACGTATACGCTTCTCAAATAGCATACGTCCGTTAAAAGGATAGTGATCTAGCTCGGACGGGGATATCAAGTTCTATGGATCCATATACTACTACTCGCGCCCACCAGTTCTTATAACTGGCAGTTACTAGTTACCAAAGCTAAGGGATTTTCGGTTCAAACTCAGTGTAGAATTTAGTATGTACTTGTATCCATTGTGTTTGAAATAAAGTGCATGTATTCTCAGCCCAAAAATATATATTTCAAAAGCATTTAAAAAGGGAGCAAACGAAACTCACCTTAGCAGCACATAAGGTCATTCATCAAAAAGTGACCGTAACTCGGAATGCAAGATTAATCGTAGATCTCAACATATCAATATTGTGATTCAATATTGCAGAAAAGTACGTAGATACTAGTTTGACTTAAGAATAATACTCACGAACATTACCCATAACCTCCATAGTTATAACCCATAGTTTCCCTAGCTCTATCCCGCTCGGAAGGCTTGTTTGAAAATAATTCGCTCATGACCTCGTCGTAGTATTTTATGTATAATAATACTAATAATAATACTCCTAACTATAAGATTAATAATAATATTAATCTTAATAATAATAATAATATAAATAATAAATATAAATAATAAATAATAAATATAAAATATAATACGGAGTAATATAGATATTAATATGTGTGTGTGTGTTGAGCAAACTGGCCAATTTATAGAATGTTTCTGAATTCTGACTGCCATGCGATCGCATGGGTTTTATGCCTATTTCTCATGAGGTCGCATGGCCCCAAAATCCATCTCATAGTTTTTTTGTTTTCTTGTTTGTTGACATATTATTATATATATATAATATATATATAATTTATATTAATTATATATATATTATATTATATTCATGTACATAGTTGACTTGTAATTTTAGGTCCGTTGACTCGTACGTTGATACTCGACTCGTGTACCACTTTCGGTTTTTCGAACGCACTTTCGTACGTTTAGAAAACTAGCCTTTTACGTTACGCGACGTGTACCCTTATTAATAATTTGACTTACTCATCAATAAATTACCTTATAAAAAATGTAACTTATAAAATTAAGCGTTGTGATCATTTGCTTCTATAAATCAGTGACTCGTTGTTTATCAAAATATATTATTTTAAATCATGACTTTTTTTTGACTAAGTTAATATTATATTTTTGTAAAATATATATATATATATATATATATATATATATATATATATATATATATACGTATATTTTCTAATCCAATTATAATGGTTCGTGAAAAGTCAGGGTTTAGTCAAGGTTAAATGAATGTATGAATACAGTTTACACTTCTTGAGATTCAACTTAACAAACTTTGCTTATCGTGTCGGAATAATATAAAGATAAAGTTTAAATTTGGTCAGAAATTTTCGGGTTGTCACATTATGTCGAAAGTAAGTGTCCCTTCTCGCTTAAGGTTGAAAAGTATAATTCCTTATTGCGGACCGTTCAAGCATTTATGGGAGAACACCTTTGAGTGATCTGAGCATACAACAAAGAAACATGAGTTCATGCATAAAAATGGAAAATCCATTCATGATGGCGTTCAAAATCAATATATCAAAAGACTGTGATATGCTGAAAAAGAAATATCAAAAGAAAATCTAAGTCAATAATAATTGGCGTATCAATATGGAAAAGTCCTGAAAGTATGAAGAATGCTGATTCATGATGTGCTCATAAAGAACTCAGATCATTCTTAGTGTGACGCCCCCGCGCAGCTTGAATTGTTTAATCACGACGTTCACACTGAACTATCAAGATTCTTATCGTCTGCAATATAGAGTTATACCTATTAAGACTGTAAGTTAGAAAAATACTTATCTAGATATACTCTAATTAAATATATATATATATATATATATATATATATATATATATATATATATATATATATATATATATATATATATATATATATATATATATGAAAGTTTAACTTTCGATTCCGTTTTCCATGTCAACTTGAACATAAAGAAGTTAAGGGCCTTTAGATTTATTTAGTGTGACGACTGGTCATCAGGCAAGTCTGCTTTAACTGTAGACCAATCCCCGCGGTAAATAATGAGCCTATTCGGATAATCCAATATATTCCAAAATCTGCCGTTCCAACTAGATTAAAGATTATCAATACACTGATGGAAGCCAAAGAATGACTGGGTTATTCAAAATGCCGTGAGAACCATCCTGTTCAATTTGAATGAAATACATGGAAAGAGATGACGGAAAGTTACGTGTAATGAATTGACAACCTAATAAAAACGCACAATCATAAGTGATGAAAGAATTAAGGATTAATGAACTTAGCATGATCTCAAAAATCATTGCTTTATAGTGTTCAAGTAATTAATGCCAACATGATTGTCGAAGTGTCCGGAATGAATATGTTCATGTTTAATAAGGATTGATATCAGTAATTGCATGATAATAGACACAGACTGGATAATTAGGAATGAACAACAGAAGTTGATTCAATATGTCAGTTCTGATCCATTTTTAAATTGTTAATCATTTTGCTCACAAAAGGAATGTGGATTTGTATATCTTGTTTATCTATTTATTTAATAGCTTGCATTGTAAACTGAAAAACAACAAAAAGATTTTGGTTTTGCCTGTTATTGCATTTCATGATACAATGTCTTTTCTTTGCATATTTTTAGTTGAATGACAATTTAAATCGGAAAACTTATAAAGATTTCTTTCATTCCTTTGTTTTCTGATTATCCTCTAAATGTACAATAACATCTGAAAGAACCTTATCGAGATCAAGATATTTTTGGCCACCAAATCCATAAGTTAGAAGTTTTTAGAGCTTGTGATTATTTGAAGGACTTTAATGATTTAAGGTTGTTAGTGAACTCAAGATGACATTACACTGTAGGATTTACTCATGAGAAACCAAATGTTTAGAGTAATAACCTTGTTTGGGTTAGGATTTTTGATCTACCTAAGTGTTGATGATCATTTCTTGAAGGATTAGTGATTTATGACTCAAATTGAAAGTGCTAGTTAGCTCTAAGATTGCCAAACGAGTCGAAATCCTAAGTTTGTGAAAATTTGAAAATTTGAAATTTCCTAAGTGGCTCAGTCGCACGTTTGATGTGTGAACCGTACGAGTAACCACACGAGTGAGGTTAACCGTACGGATGACGCTGTTCTAAAATGTCCTAAAACATTTGGGTCACAAGCACAAGTGATTAAGGTGAGATGCGCGGTTGATGGTGGATCGTGTGATCAATCGTACGGTTGATCACGAGAGTATAAATAGGGAGGTGATGAACACAGTGTTTACTTTCACACTTACACTCACATTTTCTCTCAAAATTTGATCATCACCATTCACAATTTCCACCGTAGGTCTTGTTAAGCTACATTAACCGATCACAGCGCCACTAACTTGGTATGATTTCATCAATTTTTGATTGTTTAATTTGTGTTTATGTGTATCGAAACCCTAGGGGTGTAAAAGTCGAATTTTATGCAATTGAAGCTTGTTTTGATTGATATCTGTTATTGTTTTGTGTTAATTGAAACCTAATGTTGCTATTGTGATGTAAATCGGTCCCTAAAATGATCAAACATGTAATCTATGTAATTTGAAAAGGCATTTAATACGGGTTTCATCAGACATGCATGAGTGACATCACTCGCACGCATGAGACATGACTCGCAAGAGTCAGTACCCGGTTGATGATCAACCATGTGAGTCATTGAGCTCACTTGTTAAGTTTTATTTGTTTGCTCACTCGTTTGACAGTGCTGACACGTGTGATTACACGCACGAGTCACCACACGGTTGACTCACTTTCTTATGAACAGTACCTCAACCGTGCACCTTGTCTAAAGCCATATAACTGCTCAAATGTGTCAACAGTGGCACGAGTGACTATATCACTCGCACGGTTGATGACTCAGCCACACGTGTGACATTATCACTCGCACGGTTTATTATGTTAATATGTTTATAACACTTTGACTCTAATGCTTTGATATTTTATGATATGTGGGTCGTATTTCTAACATTTCTGTTAATGTTTCAGTTTGTTAAGATATCATCAATGGCTGATCAACAAGTCAATGTTCCAATTGTTAACATAGAAGGACAGGGGGAGCAATAAGCGAATCCTCAAGTGAATCCAGTTAACCCACTTGCTCAGCAAGAGATTCCTCTAGAGAAGGGTGAACTGAACAATCAAGTCGCTCTCTATGATACTACTTTAGAGAGAGGTGATCATTTTAAGGAGATTGTGGAATTTATTCAGAGATCAAGGATACACACTGCTATTTCTACTCCATGCACGCCATAATACAGTCATCAGAGAGAATTCTGGAGAAATGATGTACTAGATGTATCAGAAGATGATGCTAAGATTGTCAGTGAGGTTCAAGGGCATGAGATCATTGTTTCTAAGATAGTGATAAGAAGAATTTTGGGTTCTAATGACACGAACTGCTCTCACATGACAATCAGTCGAGAAAGAATTCATGGTTGCTTCAAGAGATGTGCTTATTCTGGGTATATTGCTGGCAAATCTGAACTGATGAAGATGCTTCTGCCTCCACAGTTTAGATATCTTGCTCATGTGATTATGCACTGCTTGAGTGGACGCAAATCGGGTTTTGATAAGTTGAATGAAAAAGTGCAGAGTATGTTTGTGGCATTTGTTCTAAAGGCTCTATACGATTTCTCAGGATTTGTCTCACACTACTTCAAAGCGAATCTTTTCAATTCTACTCAGAGATATCTCATTTATGCCCATTTTCTTTAATTGATCATTAATGACGTTGCACTCGATCTACCTAAGCTTGAAGTGGATATTATTCACCTTAAGCCAATGAATCTGATAACTTTCGGAAGAATGGAGGAGACAAGAAATGAGGGTTTGAAACCTGACTTTAGCCGAAAGCTTATTTGTCATCTTGCCAAGGAGAATTATCGATGTCCAGCAGGTAATGCTTGGAAGAATGAGGATTCAGACTATGACTACGAAGTTTCTGATAAGGAAGGTGAGGGTGATAATCAATGAGCTACTTGTGAAGTTCAAGGAGGAGGTAATGTTGATGATGAGATTATCGAAGGTGATGATGAAGCAACAGAGGATGATGTCAGCTTGGTTCAGAGAAAGAGGAAAGGGAAGGAAGCGATGACTTTAGAACAGCCCAAGAAGAAGGAGAAAGGAACAAAACATCACATTGATTCGTCTCAAAAGTCATCACAAGGAGGTTCGAAACTGAAATGTCCCGTTCATATTGATTATAAACGTTCCATATTAATTGATTTCGTCGCGAGATTTTGACCTCTATATGAGACGTTTTTCAAAGACTGAATTCATTTTTAAAACAACCATAACCTTTATTTTATCAATAAAGGTTTAAAAAGCATTACGTAGATTATCAAATAATGATAATCTAAAATATACCGTTTACATACGACCATTACATAATGGTTTACAATAAGAATATATTACATTAAAAATAAGTTTCTTGAATGCAGTTTTTACATAATATCATACAAGCATGGACTCCAAATCTTGTCCTTATTTTAGTATGCAACAGCGGAAGCTCTTAATAATCACCTGAGAATAAACATGCTTAAAACGTCAACAAAAATGTTGGTGAGTTATAGGTTTAACCTATATATTATCAAATCATAATAATAGACCACAAGATTTCATATTTCAATATACATCCCATACATAGAGATAAAAATCATTCATATGGTGAACACCTGGTAACCGACATTAACAAGATGCATATAAGAATATCCCATATCATTCCGGGAAATCCTTCGGACATGATAAAAACGAATTCAAAGTACTAAAGCATCCGGTACTTTGGATGGGGTTCGTTAGGCCCAATAGATCTATCTTTAGGATTCGCGTCAATTAGTAGATCAGTTTACTAATTCTTAGGCTACCAAGCAAAAGGGGCATATTTAGCTTCGATCATTCACCCATATAATGTAGTTTCATTTACTTGTGTCTATTTCGTAAAACATTTATAAAACTGCATGTATTCTCATCCCAAAATATTAGATTTTAAAAGTGGGACTATAACTCACTTTCACTGATTTTTACTTCGTCGGGAGTAAGACTTGGCCACTGGTCGATTCACAAAACTATAAAAAATATATACATATATATATATATCAAAGTATGTTCAAAATATATTTACAACATTTTTAATACATTTTGATGATTTAAGTTTATTAAGTCAGCTGTCCTCGTTAGTAACCTACAACTAGTTGTCCATAGTTAGATGTACAGAAATAAATTGATATATATTATCTTGAATCAATCTACGACCCAGTGTATACACGTCTCAGGATTTATCACAACTCAAAGTATATATATTTTTGGAATCAACCTCAACCCTGTATAGCTAACTCAAACATTACTGCATATAGAGTGTCTATGGTTGTTCCAAATAATATATATACATGGGTCGATATGATATGTCAATACATTTGCATACGTGTCTATGGTATCCCAAGATTACATAATATATTAGAATACATGTATAATACAATATAAGTTAGCTAGGATATGATTTGTATAGAATTGTTACAATAATTCCCGTAGCTACAACAATCAAAAAATATCCAATCTTGTTTTACCCATAACTTCTTCGTTTTAAATCCGTTTTGAGTGAATCAAATTGCTATGGTTTCATATTGAACTCTATTTTATGAATCTAAACAGAAAAATTATAGGTTTATAGTCAGAAATATAAGTTACAAGTCGTTTTTGTAAGAGGTAGTCATTTCAGTCGAAAGAACGACGTCTTGATGACCATTTTGAAAAACATACTTCCACTTTGAGTTTAACCATGATTTTTGGATATAGTTTCATGTTCATAAGAAAAATCATTTTCCCAGAAGAAAAACTTTTAAATTAAAGTTTATCATAGTTTTTAATTATCAAACCCAAAACAGCCCGCAGTGTTACTACGACGGCGTATGTCCGATTTTACGGTGTTTTTCGTGTTTCCAGGTTTTAAATCATTAAGTTAGCATATCATATAGATATAGAACATATGTTTAGTTGATTTTAAAAGTCAAGTTAGAAGGATTGACTTTTGTTTGCGAACAAGTTTAGAATTAACTAAATTATGTTCTAGTGATTTCAAGTTTAAACCTTAGAATAAGGTAGTTTTATATATATAAATCGAATGATGTTATGAACATCATTACTACCTCCGGTTTTATGGATAAACCTACTGGAAATGAGAAAAATAGATCTAGTTTCAAAGGATCCTTGGATGTCTTGAAAGTTCTTGAAGCAGAATCATGACACGAAAACAAGTTCAAGTAAGATTTCTACTTGAAATAAGATTGTTATAGTTATAGAAATTGAATCAAAGTTTGAATATGAGTATTAACTTGTATTAGAAAGATATCTTACTGTAAATAAGAAAGATTTCTTGAGGTTGGATGATCACTTTACAAGATTGGAAGTAAGCTAGCAAACTTGGAAGTATTCTTGATTTTATGAAACTAGAACTTATAGAATTTATGAAGAACACTTAGAACTTGAAGATAGAACTTGAGAGAGATCAATTAGATGAAGAAAATTGAAGAATTAAAGTGTTTGTAGGTGTTTTTGGTGGTTGGTATATGGATTAGATATAAAGGATGTGTAATTTTATTTACATGTAAATAAGTCATGAATGATTACTAATATTTTTGTAATTTTATGAGATATTTCATGCTAGTTGCCAAATGATGGTTCCCACATGTGTTAGGTGACTCACATGAGCTGCTAAGAGCTGATCATTAGAGTGTATATACCAATAGTACATACATCTAAAAGCTGTGTATTGTACGATTACGAATACGGGTGCATACGAGTAGAATTGTTGATGAAACTGAACGGGGATGTAATTGTAAGCATTTTTGTTAAGTAGAAGTATTTTGATAAGTGTATTGATGTCTTTCAAGAGTGTATGAATACATATTAAAACAATACATGTATATACATTTTAACTGAGTCGTTAAGTCATCGTTAGTCGTTACATGTAAATGTTGTTTTGAAACCTTTAGGTTAACGATCTTGTTAAATGTTGTTAACCCATTGTTTATTATATTTAAAGAGATGTTAAATTATTACATTATCATGATATTATGATATATTAATATATCTTAGTATGATATATATACAGTTAAATGTTGTTACAACGATAATCGTTACATATATGTCTCGTTTCGAAATCATTAAGTTAGTAGTCTTGTTTTTACATACGTAGTTCATTGTTAATACACTTAATGACATGTTTACTTATCATTTATCATGATTAAACATAGTGTAACAATATCTTAATATGATTCATATGTATTTAGTAAGACGTTGTTATAACGATAATCGTTATATATATCGTTTCGAGTTTCTTAATTCAATAAACTCAATTTTATGCATATAACTCATTGTTAAAATACCTAATGAGATACTTACGTATCATAATATCATGTTAACTATATATATAATCATATATATGTCATCATATAGTTTTTACAAGTTTTAACGTTCGTGAATCACCGGTCAACTTGGGTGGTCAATTGTCTATATGAAACCTATTTCAATTAATCAAGTATTAACAAGTTTGATTGCTTAACAAGTTGGAAACACTTAATCATGTAAATAACAATTTCATTTAATATATATAAACATGGAAAAGTTCGGGTCACTACAGTACCTACCCGTTAAATAAATTTCGTCCCGAAATTTTAAGCAGTTGGAGGTGTTGACGTATCTTCTGGAAATAAGTGCGGGTATTTTTTCTTCATCTGATCTTCTCGTTCCCAGGTGAACTCGGGTCCCCTACGAGCATTCCATCGAACTTTAACAATTGGTATCTTGTTTTGCTTAAGTCTTTTAACCTCACGATCCATTATTTCGACGGGTTCTTCGACGAATTGAAGTTTTTCGTTGATTTGAATTTCGTCTAACGGAATAGTGAGATCGTCTTTAGCAAAACATTTCTTCAAATTTGAGACGTGGAAAGTGTTATGTACAGCCGCGAGTTGTTGTGGTAATTCAAGTCGGTAAGCTACTGGTCCGACACGATCAATAATCTTGAATGGTACTATATACCTTGGATTTAATTTTCCTCGTTTACCAAATCGAACAACGCCTTTCCAAGGTGCAACCTTAAGCATGACCATCTCTCCAATTTCAAATTCTATATCTTTTCTTTTAATGTCGGCGTAGCTCTTTTGTCGACTTTGGGCGGTTTTCAACCGTTGTTGAATTTGGATGATCTTCTCGGTAGTTTCTTGTATTATCTTCGGACCAGTAATCTGTCTATCCCCCACTTCACTTCAAAAAATCAGAGACCTGCACTTTCTACCATAAAGTGCTTCAAACGGCGCCGTCTCAATGCTTGAATGGTAGCTGTGGTTGTAGGAAAATTCTGCTAACGGTAGATGTCGATCTCAACTGTTTCCGAAATCAATAACACATGCTCGTAGCATGTCTTCAAGCGTTTGTATCGTCCTTTCACTCTGCCCATCAGTTTGTGGATGATAGGCAGTACTCATGTCTAGACGAGTTCCTAATGCTTGCTGTAATGTCTGCCAGAATCTTGAAATAAATCTGCCATCCCTTTCAGAGATAATAGAGATTGGTATTCCATGTCTAGAGACGACTTCCTTCAAATACAGTCGTGATAAATTCTCCATCTTGTCATCTTCTCTTATTGGCAGGAATTGTGCTGCTTTGGTGAGACGATCAACTATTACCCAAATAGTATCAAAACCACTTGCAGTCCTTGGCAATTTAGTGATGAAATCCATGGTAATGTTTTCCCATTTCCTTTCTGGGATTTCGGGTTGCTGAAGTAGACCTGATGGTTTTTGATGCTCAGCTTTGACCTTAGAACACGTCAAACATTCTCCTACGTATTTAGCAACATCGGCTTTCATACCCGGCCACCAAAAATGTTTCTTGAGATCCTTGTACATCTTCCCCGTTCCAAGATGTATTGAGTATCTGGTTTTATGAGCTTCTCTAAGTACCATTTCTCTCATATCTCCAAATTTTGGTACCCAAATCCTTTCAGCCCTATACCGAGTTCCGTCTTCACGAATATTAAGATGCTTCTCCGATCCTTTGGGTATTTCATCCTTTAAATTTCCCTCTTTTAAAGCTCCTTGTTGCGCCTCCTTTATTTGAGTAGTAAGGTTAGTGTGAATCATTATATTCATAGCTTTTACTTGAATGGGTTCTCTATCCTTTCTGCTCAAGGCGTCGGCTACCACATTTGCCTTCCCCGGGTGATAACGAATTTCAAAGTCGTAATCATTCAACAATTCAATCCATCTGCGCTGCCTCATGTTCAGTTGTTTCTGATTAAATATGTGTTGAACACTTTCGTGGTCGGTATATATAATACTTTTGACCCCATATAAGTAGTGCCACCGAAATGCCCCGTTCATATTAATTATAAACGTTTCATATTAATTGGTTTCTTTGCGAGGTTTTGACCTCTATATGAGACGTTTTTCAAATCTTGCATTCATTTTTAAAAACAACCATATCCTTTATTATTGAATAAAGGTCTTAATGACATAATTTAGATTTTCTATCAAAGACATTCTCCTCAAATAAATAAGTTTTTACACAACCCATTACAATATGATCAAATATATTACAACAAACACTCTGAATGCAAGTTTTAAACAATATAAACAATTATGGCGACTCCAAATCTTGACCTTTGGTTGGCATACGACAGCGGAAGCATTTTTAATATTCACCTAAGAATAAACATGCTTAAAAACGTCAACAAAAATGTTGGTGAGTCATAGGTTTAATTTCTAATTAATAATCATAATATTTAATAAGCCACAAGATTTCATTTAATTAAAGGCGCAGGATCATTACAACTGCAAAAATCATTCATACGATGAGTCGCCTGGTAACCGACCTTAACATAGAGCGCTTAAGATATCTGGCATCATACATTCCACTATTCAAATGTATGATAAAAACCCTTCGAAGTACTAAAGCATTTCCACTATTCGAAAATGGGGGTGGATGGTGCCCGTAGATCTACCTTTAGGATTCGCGTCAATTAGTGTTTTTCACTAATTCTTAGGTTACCAAGTATAATAATAATAAGTACAGATATCCGGTATAACAAAACAATCGTAGAATGTAGTTTCATGAACTTGTGCTTATTTTGTAAAACATTTATAAATTTTGCATGTATTCTCATCCCAAAATAATTTAGATAGTAAAAATGGGACTATAACTCACTTGTGATGATTTCCGAATAGATGGTAATAAGACTTGGCCTTTGACAAATTCACGAACCTAGTAATAATATTATTGTGTCAAGATATATATAGAATTAATATTCCATACTTATGATACTTGTGATAATTTTAATTGTCCATTGTTAGTAGTCCAACGTTCGTAGTCCAATAGTCTGATAGTCCAACAGTATAAATATATATATAAAGATAAATGCGTGTATTGTGTTAGAATTCACTAACACTATAATATATTGTCTTAACATAATAAGACACATAATATGTATATTGTCTGAAGTAATTCGTGACCCATTGTATACATGTCTCAGGCTCGATCACAACTCAAAGTATATATATTATGTTGGAATCCACTTCGACCCACAGCTAACTCAAGATTACTGCCAATGGTGTCTTATAGTTCGTTCCAATAATGTATATAGAAGAAGTCAAAATGATATGTCAAAACTTTGTATACGAATCCACGGTGATCAAGTCATATATATATATATGGTGCCTTACGATCTTTACTAAGACTATAATATATTGTCGTAGAACTTAATCACGACTATTATAAATTGTATTTTCATAAGTTCGAGAACAAGACATGTATAAATACATGTAGGATACAAGGTAAGTTAGCTAGGATAAGGTTAGCATCCATTTTTATGAATCATGTCCGTAGCTAAAAATTAAGAAAAATATCCAATTTTGTTTTACCCATAATTTCTTCGTTACAAATCCGTTTTGAGTGATTCGAGTGGCCATGGTTTAGTATCGAACTCAACATTATTAATCTTAATAGAAAAAGTATAGGTTTATAGTCAAAAATACAGCTTAGGTGTCAAATAAGAGAAGATAGTCATATCCATCGTAAGAACGACATCTTGATGACCCTTTTTAAAAACATACATCCACTTAGAGTTTAACCATGGATTTTGGATATATTTCATATCCATATAAAATAAGATTTTTCACCAAAGGAAATATTTTAATTCAAAGTTTAAGATAGGTTTTTAAAATTAAACCCAAAACAGCCCTCGTTCGACTAAGACGGCGTATATTCGATTTTAAGGTGTTCTTCGTGTTTACAAGTTTTATATCCTTATGTTAGCTTGACATATAGTCATAATACCTGTGTTGAAGTATTTTAAAAGTCAAGTTAGAAGGATTAAGTTTATTTGCAAATAAGTTTAGAAATAATCTAAACTATGTTCTTGTTGTTATTAGTTATAACTCAAAATAAGATAGCTATATGAATATGAATCGAACGAGATTTCGAATAAGGTTACTACCTCAAGTTTAAAGAGTGATGTTACTGGAAAAATAAGGAAAGGATCTTTGAGTTGATGGTGTCCTTGATAGCTTAGAAAATCTTGAAGTAGAAGCTTGGAATCAACAAAAGTTTCAAGTAAGAAATCTATCTTGATTTAAGATAGTTATGATTAAATGAATTGAACCAAAGTTTGAGTATGTTTATTACCTTGATTAAAACTTAGAAATTAGCTGAGATGAATGATAAATTCTTGATCTTCAAAGAGTTTTTGAAATGGATTCAAAAGATTGAAAGTATAGACTTGAAATGGATGATCTTCATGAAGTGTTCTTGATTGGTTTTTCTTTTGGTGTTTAAGGCTTAGCTTATGACCCAAAGGTTGCTGAATATGATGAAGGTTATGAGAGGGTTTGAGTATGTGTGTGTAGAGTGTAAATGATGTAGTAAACTTGAATCAAATGGATGTGTATTTATCCCCATTTTGGCGTGAAACATGGGGGAGACAAAAACAAAATTCAAGTTTGTTATTTTGTATAAATTTCCATGCTAGCATCCAATTAAGGTTACCTCACTTTGAGGGCAGAATCTAGGGCTGATTAGATGGTATTTTGATGTGTATATACCAATAGGATATACATCTAAGAGTTGTGTATGATACGGGTATACATACCGAATGAATACGAATAGAATTCTTGATAGAATTGAATGAGAAAATGAGTATAGCTCTCTTTATTGAGTATAAATATATTGATATATGTTATTAAGTCTTTCAAAAGTGTATTAATACATATTAATACAATACATATACATACATTTTAATTTAGAAGTTATTACAACGTTAATCGTTATATATATATGTATATAGTCTTGAAGTCTTTAAGTTAGTAATCTCATTTTATGTATATAACCAACTGTTATTATATGTAATGAGATACTTAAATATCATTTAATCAAATCATAAGTATATATATCCATATATACATCATTATATAATTATTTCGAGTTATGACGTTCGTGAATCGTCAGACAGACTGGGTGGCCAAACATTTGTATAAAATTCATTTCAAATAACCAAATCTTAATGACTTTGATTGCTTAACATGTTGGAAATATTAATTATGCAAATATTAATCTTCTATATATTAGCAGAAAAATCCGTGTCGTTACATTACACACCCGTTAAATTAAACTTCGTCCCGAAATTTAGAAAAGTACCTAGTTAACGTCCGATATCGGGAAAAAAATGTGGGTACTTCAACTTCATTTGGTCTTCTCATTCCCAAGTAAATTCAGGTCCTCTACGAGCATTCCATCGAACCTTAACGATTGGTATCTTACTTTGTTTGAGTTGTTTGACCACACGATCCATAATTTCGATGGGTTCTTCAACGAAATTTAGTTTCTCGTCAATTTTAATCTCGTCTAAAGGAATAATGAGATCTTCGGTAGCTAGGCATTTCTTCAGGTTTGAAACATGAAAGGTGTTGTGAATCTTTTCTAATTGTGGAGGTAGTTCAAGTCGATAGGCCACCGGCCCAATGCGTTTTTCAATCTTGAATGGCTTAATGTATCTTGGGCTCAATTTCCCCCGCTTTCCAAAATGAATAACACCTTTCCAAGGTGATACCGTTAGCATAACCATATCACCTTTCTCAAACTCTAAAGATTTTCTTCTAACATCCGCATAGCTCTTTTTCCGACTCCGGGCTGTTTTCAATCGTTGCTGAATTTGAATGATTTTATCGGTGGTTTCTTGGATAATTTCCAGACCTGTAATCTGTTTATCCCCACATCACTCCAACAAATCAGAGACCTGCACTTCCTACCATAAAGTGCCTCGAATGGTGCCGCCTCAATACTAGAATGATAACTGTTGTTGTAGGAAAACTCAGCTAACGGTAGATGTCGATCCCAACTGCTTCCAAAATCAATAACACATGATCGTAGCATGTCTTCGAGTGTCTGAATCGTCCTTTCACTCTGCCCATCAGTTTATGGATGATAGGCAGTACTTAAATCTAGACGAGTTCCCAACGCTTCGTGTAATGCCTGCCAAAATCTGGAAGTAAATCTGCTATCACGATCAGAGATAATAGATATTGGTATACCATGTCCAGAAACAACTTCTTTCAGGTATAATCGTGCTAATTTCTCTATACCATCCTCTTCTTTTATTGGTAGAAAATGTGATGACTTAGTAAGACGATCGACTATTACCCAAATCATATCATAACCACCTGCGGTTCTTGGTAACTTAGCAATGAAATCGATGGTAATATTTTCCCATTTCCATTCTGGGATTTCAGGTTGTTGGAGTAGACCCGATGGTTTCTGATGCTCAGCTTTGACTTTAGAACAAGTCAAACATGCTCCTACATATGTTGCTATATCGGCCTTCATTCCTGGCCACCAAAACTTTCTCTTGAGGTCTTGGTACATTTTCCCCGCTCCGGGATGTATTGAATATCTGGTTTTATGTGCTTCATCTAGCACCACTTTCCCTAAAAATCCCCATTCTTTGGTACCCAAATTCTTTCAGCTAAATACCTGGTTCTGTTTTCCCGAATATTAAGCTGTTTTTCTAATCCTTTGGGTATTTCCCTTTCAAAACTTCCTTCCTTCAAAACCTCCTGTTGTGCCTCTTTTATTTTAGTAGTAAGATTAGTATGAATAATCATGTTCATAGCTTTTACTTGAGCAGGTTCTCTTTCCTTTCGACTCAAGGCATCGGCTACCACATTTGCTTTCCCCGGGTGGTAACAGATTTCACAATCATAATCATTTAGCAGCTCAACCCACGTACGCTGCCTCATATTTAGTTGCTTTTGATTTAAAATATGTTGGAGACTTTTGTGGTTGGTGTATACGATAAACTTGACCCCATATAGATAATGTCTCCACATCTTTAATGCAAAAACAACGGCGCCTAATTCCAGATCATGTGTGGTGTAGTTTTGTTCATGAATTTTGAGTTGTCGAGAAGCATATGCAATCACCTTCTTCCGTTGCATAAGAACACACCCAAAACTCATTCTTGATGCGTCGCAGTAGATAACAAAATCTTCCATTCCGTCAGGTAACGATAAAATAGGTGCCGTAGTCAACTTCTTTTTCAACAATTGGAAGGCACCCTCTTGTTTGGAAGTCCATTCATACTTCTTCCCCTTATGTGTCAAGGCAGTTAAAGGTTTGGCTACTCGGAAGAAATCTTGAATAAATCTCCTATAATAACCGGTTAAACCCAAAAATTGACGTATTTGCGTTGGAGTTTTCGAGGTTTCCCAATTTTTAATGGCTTCGATCTTGGCGGGATCAACTTTGATTCCATTATTACTGACTATATGGCCAAGAAATTGTACTTCATTTAACCAAAAGGCGCACTTAGAGAATTTTGCATAAAGTTGTTCTTTTCTTAACAACTCTAACACAAGTCTCAAGTGTTGTTCGTGTTCTTGGTTATTCTTCGAATAGATAAGAATGTCATCAATAAAGACAGTAACAAACTTATCTAAATATGGACTACATATTCGGTGCATGAGATCCATGAAAACTGCGGGTGCATTGGTTAGACCGAATGGCATAACCATGAATTCGTAATGGCTATAACGAGTTTTGAAGGCTGTTTTTGGTATATTGGCTTCTTTAACCCTCAGTTGATGATAACCCGACCTTAGGTCGATTTTGGAGTATACGCTCGAACCTTGGAGTTGATCAAATAGGTCGTTGATTCGGGGTAAAGGGTATCGGTTTTTGATGGTTACTTTGTTCAGCCCACGGTAATCGATACACATGTGAAAAGACCCATCTTTCTTTTTAACGAACAAAATCGGAGCTCCCCATGGTGACGTACTCGGTCGGATAAAACCACGTTCTAATAATTCTTGTAGCTGACTTTATAATTCTTTTATTTCGGGGGGCGCAAGTCTATATGGAGCACTAGCTATTGGTGCGACTCCTGGTACAAGATCTATTTGAAATTCAACGGATCGGTGTAGAGGTAGTCCCGGTAATTCGTCCGGAAACACCTCAGGAAATTCTCTTGCAACAGGAACGTCATCGATTTTCTTTTCTTCTTTTTCAATCTTCTCGACGTGTGCTAGTATGGCATAGAAACCTTTTCTTATTAGTTTGCTCGCCTTCAAACTACTAATAAGATTTAATTTGGCATTACCCTTTTCTCCGTACACCATTAAGGGTAACCCGTTTTCTCTCGAAATGCGAATCGCCTTCTCATGACAAAAAACTTTGGCTTTCACCTTGGACATCCAGTCCATTCCAATAATTAATTCGAAGCTTCCCAATTCCACCGGTATTAAATCAATTGCAAACGTTTCGCTAACTAAAATAATTTTTCGATTTCGGTAAATTTTATCAACCTTAATTAGTTTACCGTTTGCTACTTCAACTACACACTTTTTATCCAAAGGCGTTAACGGGCAATTTAATTTGGCACAAAATTCTCTACTCATATAACTTCTATCGGCACCCGAATCAAATAAAACATAAACAGGTGTATTGTTGATAAGAAACGTACCCGTAACAAGCTTCGGGTCTTCCTGTGCTTTCTCCCCAATAATGTTGAAGGCTCTCCCACGACCTTGCCTATTTCCATTCTGGTACTGGTTTATGGTATGGCCCGATTTTCCACATCCATAGCAAATAATGCCGTTATTATTTGTTCCGGCATTATTTGCTCCTTTGTTTCTATTTGGTCCGTAGACTTCACACTTTGCCGCAATATGGCCATTCCTATTGCACTTGGTACATAACTCTCTACAAAACCATTCCGGATGAAACGTATCACACTTTGGGCATATAGTCCTTTGCTTGTTTTCGTTGTTGTTAGGGTTATTGTTGTTGAGACGTTTGTTGTTGTTATTGTTGGGATTGGGGTTGTTGTTGTTGTAGTTTTGGTTGCGGTTGTTGTTGTTGTAATTATTATTGGAATGGTTGTTGCGGTTATTGTTGCGGTTGTTGTTGCGATTATTGTTGTTGTTGGGGTGGTTGCGATTGTTGTTGCAGTTGTTGTTTTGATTGTCGTTGTTGTACTGGTGACCCTGGTCACCGCTTTCCTCCCATTTTATCTTTCCCTGTTTCATTATGGCCTCCTCGGCCGCCTCTTTCTTTATCCTTCCTGTAATTTGGCCTATCAATTTGTGGGCTATACGGCTCGCTTTCTGCATTGTTGCAGGGTCGTTAGCACCTACATGCTCTTGGATTCATTCCGGCAACCCTTTTATGAATGCTTCGATTTTAGCTTCCTCGTCCTCGAAGACTCCGGGACACATTAATGCCAGTTTATTGAAATGTCGCTCGTAGGTAGTGACGTCTAACCCTTGGGTTGTCAGTGTTTAAGCTCTACCTTGAGCTTGATGATTTCGGTTCTGGGACGGTACTCTTCCTTCATCATGTGCTTGAAAGCGGACCAGGGAAGTGCGTAGGCGGTATTCTGCCCTACGTAATCCATGTAGGTATTCCACCATGTCAAAGCAGTACCCCTAAAAGTATGTGTGGCATACTTAACTTTATCCTCTTCTGCGCAGTTGCTGATTGCGAACACAGCTTCAACCTTCTCTCTCCACCGCTTTAGTCCAACGGGTCCTTCGGTTCCTTCAAACTCATTGGGTTTGAAGACCATAAAAGCTTTGTAGGAACATCCTATCCGGTTGCCATTGTTTCCTCCACTGCTGGAACCCGATTGGTTATTGTTGTTCATTGCATTCACCACTGCAGCCACATTTGCAGCGAAAGCTTGAAGTTCTTCTGTGTTCAATTGTTGTTGTCTAGTAGCTGGAGGAGCCATTTCCTTCAAAAATAGCCTAATGAGTTAATCATATAGAATTTTAAGAAGTAGCCAAAAAGTATTTTGTAGCTTAATATGAACTTATTATTATAAAAGCCTTTTCTTCATATTAGCGTTTTATAACTGTAATAATGTTCATACTTAGCAGCTAACACACAAATTAACTACTAAAATTCTAATATGAAAAACTATGGTAAGTTATTATGTTACTACGTAATAATAAGTTGTAATAATAATAATAAACCTTCCATGCTTATTCTTATTATTATACAATCATAAGGAAAATTACATTGCGGATTTTCTTACAAACTTAAACACACAATATAATACATATTATACAATGAATGGAATATAGGATAGCTGCCGATGGTTCAAGAACGGCGAGATTTCTTAGATATTGACGTTGTTTCTTTCTCAGCCAAACGTTTGGATTTTCGTTTGGATAGTTCTTTTTCCAATTCCTCCCAATTGGTTCTTTTGGCTAATTGTTTGGGAGCAAAACCACCAGTCGTTATATGAGCAGTCATTTTATAAACTAGTTTCTTAGATGGTTTAGGTGGATGATCACAAATATTTTGGGTCATAATAGGTTCATCGGGTTTGAGATCGGGTATAACATCCAAAGATTTTCCCAAATCACATTGTGGTTCGGTAATTTCCACAACTTCTTCAGGATCCTCTTCTTCAGGTTCCTCCTCTGGATCTTCTTCCGGATCCTCTTCTGGAACCTCTTCTAGCAATTGTGAATCTTCCCAATTTTCCCAACAATTTTCCACTTTAATGGTAGTACCAAAAGTTAACTTTTTCTTTGGTTCATAAGTCGTATACTTTGACTCAGCCTCTGAATCACTTGATAAGTAAATGGAATCTGAATCACTAGAGATGCTTATATGATCGGATGAAGTCATCTATCACACAATAGCAGGCACGTTAAGGGAATAATATATCTTATAATATTTACATATTAATAATCTTATGTTTCCAACAATTATGTTAAGCAATCATTTTTAAAACAAATACGGTCGAAGTCCAGACTCACTAATGCATAAAAAAAATCCGTTAGACACACTAATGAAAAAAAAATTTCTGGTTCTCTAAGACCAACGCTCGGATACCAATTGAAATGCCCCGTTCATATTAATTATAAACGTTTCATATTAATTGGTTTCTTTGCGAGGTTTTGACCTCTATATGAGAAGTTTTTCAAATCTTGCATTCGTTTTTAAAAACAACCATATCCTTTATTATTGAATAAAGGTCTTAATGACATAATTTAGATTGTCTATCAAAGACAATCTCCTCAAATAAATAAGTTTTTACACAACCCATTACAATATGATCAAATATATTACAACAAACACTCTGAATGCAAGTTTTAAACAATATAAATAATTATACCGACTCCAAATCTTGACCTTTGGTTGGCATACGACAGCGGAAGCGTTTTTAATATTCACCTGAGAATAAACATGCTTAAAAACGTCAACAAAAATGTTGGTGAGTCATAGGTTTAATTTCTAATTAATAATCATAATATTTAATAAGCCACAAGATTTTATTTAATTAAATGCGCAGGATCATTACAACTGCGAAAATCATTCATACGATGAGTTGCCTGGTAACCGGCCTTAACATAGAGCGCTTAAGATATCTAGCATCATACATTCTACTATTCAAATGTATGACAAAAACCCTTCGAAGTACTAAAGTATTTCCACTATTCGAAAATGGGGGTGGTTGGTGCCCGTAGATCTACCTTTAGGATTCGCGTCAATTAGTGTTTTTCACTAATTCTTAGGTTACCAAGCATAATAATAATAATAAGTACAGATATCCGGTATAACAAAACAATCGTAGAATGTAGTTTCATGAACTTGTGCTTATTTTGTAAAACATTTATAAATTTTGCATGTATTCTCATCCTAAAATAATTTAGATAGTAAAAATGGGACTATAACTCACTTGTGATGATTTCCGAATAGATGGTAATAAGACTTGGCCTTTGACAAATTCACGAACCTAGTAATAATATTCTTGTGTCACGATATATATAGAATTAATATTCCATACTTATGATACTTGTGATAATTTTAATTGTCCATTGTTAGTAGTCCAACGTTCGTAGTCCAATAGTCCGATAGTCCAACAGTATAAATATATATATAAAGATAAATGCATATATTGTGTTAGAATTCACTAACACTATAATATATTGTCTTAACATAATAAGACACATAATATGTATATTGTCTGAAGCAATCCGCGACCCATTGTATACATGTCTCATGCTCGATCACAACTCAAAGTATATATATTATGTTGGAATCCACTTCGACCCACAGCTAACTCAAGATTATTGCCAATGGCGTCTTATAGTTCGTTCCAATAATATATATAGAAGAAGTCAAAATGATATTTCAAAACTTTGTATACGAATCTACGGTGATCAAGTCATATATATATGGTGACTTACGATCTTTATTAAGACTATAATATATTGTCGTAGAACTTAATCACGACTATTATAAATTGTATTTCCATAAGTTCAGGAACAAGACATGTATAAATACATGTAGGATACAAGGTAAGTTAGCTAGGATAAGGTTAGCATCCATTTTTTTGAATCATGTCCGTAGCTAAAAATTAAGAAAAATATCCAATTTTGTTTTACCCATAATTTCTTCGTTACAAATCCGTTTTGAGTGATTCGAGTTGCCATGGTTTTGTATCGAACTCGACATTATTAATCTTAATATAAAAATTATAGGTTTATAGTCAAAAATACAGCTTAGGTGTCACATAAGAGAAGATAGTCATATCCGTCGTAAGAACGACATCTTGATGACCCTTTTTAAAAACATACTTCCACTTAGAGTTTAACCATGGATTTTGGATATATTTCATATCCATATAAAATAATATTTTTCACCAAAGGAAATCTTTTAATTCAAAGTTTAAGATAGGTTTTTAAAATTAAACCCAAAACAGCCCCCGATCGACTAAGACGGCGTATATTCGATTTTAAGGTGTTCTTCGTGTTTACAAGTTTTATATCCTTATATTAGCTTAACATATAGTCATAATACATGTGTTGAAGTATTTTAAAAGTCAAGTTAGAAGGATTAAGTTTATTTGCAAACAAGTTTAGAAATAATCTAACCTATGTTCTTGTTGTTATTTGTTATAACTCAAAATAAGATAGCTATATGAATATGAATCGAACGAGATTTCGAATAAGGTTACTACCTCAAGTTTAAAGAGTGATATTACTGGAAAAATAAGGAAAGGATCTTTGAGTTGATGGTGTCCTTGATAGCTTAGAAAATCTTGAAGTAGAAGCTTGGAATCAACAAAAGTTTCAAGTAAGAAATCTATCTTGATTTAAGATAGTTATGATTAAATGAATTGAACCAAAGTTTGAGTATGTTTATTACCTTGATTAAAACTTAGAAATTAGCTGAGATGAATGATAAATTCTTGATCTTCAAAGAGTTTTTGAAATGGATTCAAAAGATTGAAAGTATAGACTTGAAATGGATGATCTTCATGAAGTGTTCTTGATTGGTTTTTCTTATGGTGTTTAAGGCTTAGCTTATGACCCAAAGGTTTCTGAATATGATGAAGGTTATGAGAGGGTTTAAGTATGTGTGTGTAGAGAGTAAATGATGTAGTAAACTTGAATCAAATGGATGTGTATTTATCCCCTTTTGGCGTGAAACATGGGGGAGACAAAAACAAAATTCAAGTTTGTTATTTTGTATAAATTTCCATGCTAGCATCCAATTAAGGTTACCTCTCTTTGAGGGCAGAATCTAGGGCTGATTAGATGGTATTTTGATGTGTATATACCAATAGGATATACATCTAAGAGTTGTGTATGATACGGGTATACATACCGAATGAATACGAATAGAATTCTTGATAGAATTGAATGAGAAAATGAGTATAGCTATCTTTATTGAGTATAAATATATTGATATATGTTATTAAATCTTTCAAAAGTGTATTAATACATATTAATACAATACATATACATACATTTTAATTTAGAAGTTATTACAACGTTAATCGTTATATATATATGTATATAGTCTTGAAGTCTTTAAGTTAGTAATCTCATTTTATGTATATAACCAATTGTTACTATATGTAATGAGATACTTAAATATCATTTTATCAAATCATAAGTATATATATCCATATATACATCATTATATAATTATTTTGAGTTATGACGTTCGTAAATCGTCAGATATACTGGGTGGCCAAACATTTGTATAAAATTCATTTCAAATAACCAAATCTTAATGAGTTTGATTGCTTAACATGTTGGAAACATTAATTATGCAAATATTAATCTTCTATATATTAGCGGAAAAATCCGGGTCGTTACAGCCTCCAAGTCTTTAATGCAAAAACAACCGCGCCTAATTCCAAATCATGCGTCGTATAATTCTGCTCGTGAATCTTCAATTGTCTAGACGCATAAGCAATTACTTTCGTTCGTTGCATTAATACACAACCGAGACCTTGCTTTGAGGCGTGACAATATATCACAAAATCATCATTCCCTTCAGGTAATGACACTATAGGTGCCGTAGTTAACTTTTTCTTCAATAATTGAAACGCTTTTTCTTGTTCATCCTTCCATTCAAATTTCCTCCCTTTATGCGTTAATGCAGTCAAGGGTTTTGCTATTTTGGAAAAATCTTGGTTGAATCTCCTGTAATAACCAGCTAGCCCTAAAAATTGGCGTAAGTGTTTAAGAGTTTTCGGGGTTTCCCACTTTTCAACGGTTTCAATCTTTGCTGGATCCACCTGAATACCTTCTTTGTTCACTATATGACCGAGGAATTGAACTTCTTCCAACCAAAATGCACACTTTGAAAACTTAGCGTACAGTTTTTCTTTTCTCAGCAACTCTAGCACTTTTCTCAAATGTTCTTCGTGCTCTTGATCATTCTTCGAGTAAATAAGTATGTCATCGATGAAAACATTGACAAACTTGTCAAGATATGGCCCACACACTCGGTTCATGAGGTCCATGAACACAGCTGGTGCGTTAGTCAATCCAAATGGTATAACCATAAACTCGTAATGATCGTAACGCATCCTAAAAGCAGTCTTCGGAATATCATCCTCTTTCACCCGCATTTGGTGATATCCAGAACGTAAATCGATCTTCGAATAAACCGACGAGCCTTGTAGTTGATCAAATAAGTCGTCGATTCTCGGTAATGGGTAACGGTTCTTGATGGTAAGTTTGTTCAACTCTCGGTAGTCGATACACAACCTGAATGTACCATCTTTCTTCTTGAAAAACAGAATAGGAGCTCCCCATGGTGATGTACTTGGTCGAATGAAACCACGCTCTTAAAGTTCCTGTAACTGACTTTGTAATTCTTTCATTTCGCTGGGTGCGAGTCTGTATGGAGCACGAGCTATTGGTGCAGCTCCTGGTATAAGGTCTATTTGAAATTCAATGGATTGATGTGGGGGTAATCCCGGTAATTCTTTCAGAAATACATCGAAAAATTCTTTTGCGACGGGAACATCACTGATGTTCTTTTCTTCAGGTTTAACTTTCTCGATGTGTTCTAGAATGATGTAACAACCTTTTCTTATTAGTTTTTGCGCCTTCAAACTACTAATAAGATTTAACTTCGCGTTGTTCTTTTCTCCGTACACCATTAAAGGTTTTCCTTTTTTACGCATAATGCGAATCGCATTTTTGTAATAAACGACCTCTGCTCTTACCTTCTTCAACCAGTCCATGCCAATTATTACATCAAAACTCCCTAACTCGACTGGTATTAAATCAATCTTAAATATTTCATCACCCAGTTTAATTTCTCTATCCCGACATATATTATCTGCTGAAATTAATTTACCATTTGCTAATTCGAGTAAAAATTTATTATCCAAAGGCGTCAATGGGTAACTTAATTTAGCACAAAATTCTCTACTCATATAGCTTCTATCCGCACCCGAATCAAATAAAACATAAGCAGATTTATCGTCAATAAGAAACGTACCCGTAACAAGCTCCGGGTTATCCTGTGCTTCTGCAGCATTAATATTAAAAACTCATCCACGACCCTGCCCATTAGTATTCCCCTGATTCAGGCAATTTTTAATAATGTGGCCTGGTTTTCCACATTTATAACAAACTGCGTTGGTATTACTTGCTCCGACACTATTCGTTCTGGCATTACTTGTTCCGACACTATTTGTTCCTTTAGTTCTGTTAAACTTTGGTCCGTAGACCTCACACTTTGTCACGCTATGACCATTTCTTTTACACCTATTGCAAAATGTCGTGCAAAACCCTTGATGATTTTCTTCACACCTATGACATGGCTGTTTTTGGTTTTTGTTGCCGTTGTTGTTATTGAGGTTGTTGTTGGGATTTTTATTGTTGTTGAAACGGTTGTTGTAGTTGTTGTTGTTTTTGTTGTTGTTGTTGGGGTGTTTGTTGTAGTTATTGTTAGGATTGCGGTTATTGTTGCGATTATTGTTGCGGTTGTTGGGATAGTTGTTGCGATAGTGGTTGTAATTGTTATTGTTGTTGTACTGGTGACTCTTGTCATCGTTTTCCTCCCACTTCCTCTTGAGTTGTTTCGTGTTGGCTTCTTCAGCCGCCTGCTCTTTAATTCTTCCCTCAATCTGATTTATGAGTTTATGAGCCATTCAACTTGCCTTTTGTATGGAAGCGGGCTCGTGTGAACTCACATCTTCTTAAATCCTTACTGGTAACCCTTTTACAAACGCGTCGATCTTCTCTTCTTCATTTTCAAATGCTCCTGGACACAATAGGCACAACTCTGTGAATCATCGTTCATATGTGGTAATGTCGAACCCTTGTGTTCGTAACTCTCTAAGGTCTACCTTGAGCTTATTGACTTCGTTTCTAGGACGGTACTGCTCGTTCATCAATTGCTTGAATGCCGACCATGGTAGTGCGTAAGCAGCATTTTGTCCTACCTGTTCAAGACAGGTGTTCCACCACGTTAACGCAGTACCTGTGAAGGTATGCGTAGCGTACTTAACTTTGTCCTCTTCAGTACACTTACTTATGGCAAACACCAATTCGACTTTCTCGGTCCACCGTTTCAATCCAATTGGTCCTTCCATCAAATTCCAAAGGTTTGCAGGCAGTGAATTCTTTGTAGGAGCATCCTACACGATTTCTTGCGCCGTTAGCTGCATTGCTAGATTCACAGTTATTGTTGGTATGTAGCGCAACCTGTACTGCGGCTATGTTTGCAGCAAGAAAGGTACAAAATTCATCTTCGCTCATATTCATGGTGTGTCGAGTAGTCGGTGCCATTTCCTTCAAAATAGCCAACTGAATCGAGTTAATCGTACAGAATATTAAGAGTAGTCAATAGTATTTTGTAGCATAATATGAACTCATTTATAAAAGTTTTTTCTTCATATTAGCGTTTTATAAGTTTAAATTCGGGTACTACCTACCCGTTAAGTTCATACTTAGTAGCTAATATACAATTCAACTACTACAATTCCATATGAAAAACTAATTATAATAATATATCACATATAAATATTCTTCAAACTTACAACATCGCTATATTACATATAACATGAAATATAGTACACTTTGATACAAGACAGTTTTGAAGATAAATCTAGTTAATACGCAAGTTGTTCAGCAAAGAAAATAAAGATACGTAATTCATAAGTCCAGAAACAAGTCATGCATTCTGCTTTTACTAAGACGACTTCCCATCCTTGGTCTTGTGGAAAAATAACCGTTATGACCATTGGTTAGGCAGAATGTTGTAATGTCGTCAAAAGGACGAGGGTTTCGTAATGTCCAACAGCCCCTTAATAATCTAAAAACCTTGTTTCTCACCCCAACTACTGAATCCGTCACTTGTGGGAAGGTTTTATTTAAAAGCTGCAATCCGATGTTCTTTTTCTCACTTTGGTAAGAAGCGAACATCACTAACGCGTAAGCATAACATGCTTCTTTATGTTGCATGTTAGAAGCTCTTTCTAATTCACGAAATCCTATGTTGGGATATGTTGAGTCAAAATAGGTTCTTAACCCGTAGCGTAAAATTTCATTTAAGTTCCCCACATTTAATGCTTTAAAGAAAACACAGCGTAACTTACGGTCTCCCCAATGTGATATACCCCACCTATCAAAGGAAAGCCTTTTATAAACTAAGGCATTTCTGGAAAGTCTTTCAAATGTTTGACAAGTTAATTTTGCCATAATTAATTGTGCTGATGAATTCTGATCGACTCTAGACAAGAATTCCTCAATCATATCCTCTGGTAGATCTTCTAAAATATTCGGTTGTCTACCCTTAACGTCCATTTTGTTTTTATACTGTAAAATAGATAAGGATTAGATTCATAAAAGATAATTAACAAACAATACAAGCAATTTTTACATAGAACATAAAAGTACAAGCACACTACAATACATATAATACACAACATGATTACAACCCTCTAATCTGAATCACTGGTTTCTTCTTCTTCGGACTTGGTTCGTTTTCCTAATTTTCTAGGAATATATGGTGTTACTCTAATACGAGCCGTCATTTTCCACAATGGTTTAGAAAAACCTGGTGGTTTAGTGGTTCCCGGGTCATTGTTACATTTTAGGAAATACGGATGTTCCCGATACATATAAAGTTCATCGGGGTTGGAATTGGGTTTCTCTATTTTTAAACCTTTTCCCTTATTATTTTCTTTTGCTTTATTAAATTGGGTCGAGGTAATTTCTATAACATCATCGGAATCCTCATCGGGATCCGATTCATCGGAAAATTGATAATCTTCCCAATATTTTGCTTCCTCGGCGGAAACACCATTGACCATTATTAACTTTGGTCCGTTGGTTGAGGATTTTCTTTTATTTAATCGATTTACTATAGGTATCAATATTTCTTCCTCCGGAACCTCTTCTTCTTCCGGTTCCTCCTCTTCCGGTTCCTCTTCTTCCGGTTCCTCCTCTTCCAGTTCCTGCTCTTCAGGTTCCTCTTCTTTCGGTTCCTCTTCGGGAATTTGTGAATCTTCCCAAAATATATTCGACTATTCATTATTATTAGGTGAATCGATGGGATTTGTACTAGTGGTAGACATCTATCACACAATATCAAACACATTAAGAGGTTAATATATCTCATAATATTTACATGTTAATAATATATAGTTTCCAACAAAAGTGTTAAGCAATCGTTTTTAAAGAAAACACGGTCGAAGTCCAGACTCACTAATGTATCCTAACAAACTCGATAAGACACACTAATGCAAATTTCTGGTTCTCTAAGACAAACGCTCGGATACCAACTGAAATGTTCCGTTCATATTGATTATAAACGTTCCATATTAATTGATTTCGTCGCGAGGTTTTGACCTCTATATGAGACGTTTTTCAATAACTGCATTCATTTTTAAAACAACCATAGCCTTTATTTTATCTATAAAGGTTTAAAAAGCATTACGTAGATTATCAAATAATGACAATCTAAAATATACCGTTTACATACGACCATTACATAATGGTTTAGAATAAGAATATATTACATCAAAAATAAGTTTCTTGAATGCAGTTTTTACATAATATCTGTCATAACCCGTCCTAAACCATAAGGACAAATATAATAACATATGATTTCATCGCGAGGTATTGACCTCTATATGCGACATTTTTCAAAGAAAACTGCATTCGTTTTTACAATACAAACCATAACTTTTATTAAAAATACAAAGTTTAAACAACATAATAATGATTATCGTTTAGCGATAATCTTAGCCTTACAAACTTTACATGTGATGATAACAACACGATTTCCAACGTATTTTACATTACAACTTCTCCGATATGCAGTTTTATTTTTGACACAAATATGCATACTTAAGATCTTGCTTAAATTCAACATGTTGCAGCGGAAGCTTTTAGTTATCACCTTAGAATAAACATGCTTAAAACGTCAACATAAAGTTGGTGAGATATAGGTTTAATGCCGGCAGCGTTATAAATATAGACCACAAGATTTCATATATAAACGTTTTAATAAAAATATTCTAAGTTGTTGAGCACTTGATAACCATACTTAACATTTAATCAACGTCGCATATTCCCTTTATTATGAAATCTTACTACACCGTACCAAGTGTAGTCACCGAAACGAAGTACTGTGCAACCGTTGAATACTGGCCGTCCAGTCCGGTTGGGGTTGTCAGGCCCGATAGATCTATCAACAGGATTCGCATTTACAATACCTCATGTAAATAGTAGTTAGCAAGTTACAGGGAAGTATGCCAGTGGTACAACTCAACGTAGAATATATATTTTTAATCACTTATGTCCATAACGTAAATCATAAAATGCATGTATTCTCATCCCGAAATATTTAGAGTTTAAAAGTGGGACTATATACTCACTTTTGCCTTGAAGGTATTTAACACGACTTGGTCTCCGATAGATATCACGAACCTAACCATATATATAATATATCAACATATTTTCTTTTCAAGTAATCGTTACATATATATATATACTTATAATACTTTTAATATTTTCTTAGTCCGTAGTTAGCAGTCTGTTGTTAATGGTCCACAATTAGTTGCTCAATAAAATAAATAAAGACCCCATCGTATTCGTATTGATCAGAATTAATCTTGACCCATGGTACCATGTTCTCAAATGACGTGTTGCGTACATAAAGTACCGTGTTGTCAAATGACGTGTTGCGTACAATCATGAGGTCTTATGATTAATCTTCTCGTGTTGTTTACGGGTGGTCCTGAAATATATATAAAATCAAATCATAAGTAAATATATATAAAATATCATATTAATTAGCAAAAATATGATTAGTTTAGTTTTACTCCAATTAATTTCGTAGCTAAACTAGCATCGGATACCCGATTTTGTTTTAAGGTGTTCTTTGTAAAAACAAGTTGTATCTTGTTAAGTTAGCATATCATTATGATATATTACATGTCTTGAAGTATTTTAAAAGTCAAGTTAGAAGGATCTATTTAGTTTGCGAACAAGTTTGAAATCATTCAAACTATGTTCTTGTTGTTATAATTTATAACTCAAAATAAGATAGCTATATAAATATGAATCGAATAAGATTATGAATAAGGTTACTACCTCAAGTTACTTGGATAAAGCTACTGGAAAAGATAAGAAAAATCTTGGAATCAAAAGAGTGGTGGAGTGGGATTGAAAGATTGGAAGTAATCTCCTTGAAATCGGATGACTATATTGATACGTTCCTGAGTAGGTACATGAAGAGAGATTAGGGAGTGAATTAACTTGAAAGAAAATTGGAAATGAAATTGTATGTGTGTGTGTGCAAAATGATGTGATTATGGGATGGATATATAGGAGATTTAGTTTGTTTTCTTGCATATAAGTCATACAGCTCGACCCCTAGCCAGGGGCTCTGCCCCTTGGACCCCGCCAGGGGTTGCCACCCCTTGGACCCCGCTATCGGGGGCGCTGCCCCCGAACCCCCATCATGATCAAGATAAGTTCAAACAAGTGTGCACTCCACACTTTCCCAAACTTGTTCGCTATTTATCAAGATTATTTTGGTTAACAAATTAATCTCATTACACTTAAATCATATTGGTGACATAAATCACCAACACATTATAGATTATCAGTATATATGTCAAAGAATGTTACATATAGTTATCGTTTTGAAAACTTAAGTTAGTGATCTCAAAATATACCTATAACTCATTGTTGTTAGTACACAATGAGACGTTAAATCATCCTTAAATCATGTTAAATATGTATAGATATGTATATATACATAATCGTATAATTATCGTGTGTTATATAGTTAGTGATATCATCGGTCAAATTGGACGGTCAAACGTTGTGTAAAACTCTTTTCAAAAACATAAGTATCAACAATTTGGATTGCTTATCATGTTGGTAAGGTTTAATTTATGTAAATATTAATCTCATAAGTATAAAACGATCGGAAAAATCCGGGTCGTTACAGTACCTACCCGTTAAATAAATTTGGTCCCGAAATTTTAAAATTGTACCTATTTTGCGTCATCGGAAAACAAATGTGGATACTTTTGTTTCATCTGATCCTCTCGTTCCCAAGTAAACTCGGGACCCCTTCGAGCATTCCAACGAACCTTAATGATTGGTATGTTGCTCTGCTTGAGCCGTTTAACTTCACGGTCCATGATTTCAACTGGTTCTTCTATGAATTGTAGTTTCTCGTCGACTTGGATTTCTTCAAGTGGAATGGTGAGGTCTTCCTTTGCAAGACACTTCTTAAGGTTTGAAACGTGAAACATATTATGTACTCCAGCGAGTTATTGTGGTAACTCGAGTCGATAAGCTACCGGTCCAATGCGTTCAATGATCTTGAACGGGCCTACATACCTTGGGTTCAGTTTACCCCTTTTACCGAAACATATTACACCTTTCCAAGGTGACACCTTTAGCATAACCATGTCACCGATCTGAAACTCTAATGGTTTCCTTCAGACATCGGCGTAGCTCTTTTGGCGACTACGGGCCGTCCTCAATCTCTCCTTGATTTGTACTATCTTCTCAGTCGTTTCGTGTATGATCTCGGGACCAGTTAATTGTCAATCTCCTACTTCATTCCAACAGATAGGGGATCTACACTTCCTTCCATACAGTGCTTCAAATGGTGCAGCTTTAATACTCGCATGATAACTATTATTATACGAGAATTCTGCTAATGGTAGATATTTATCCCATCCGTTTCCAAAATCGATCACACATGCCCTGAGCATGTCTTCAAGAGTCTGAATTGTTCTTTCACTCTGCCCGTCAGTTTGTGGATGATATGCGATGCTCATATCCAAACGAGTTCCCAGGGCTTCCTGTAGTGATTGCCAGAACTTTGATGTAAATCTACTATCACGATCAGATATAATGGAAATAGGTATTCCATGCCTTAAAATAATTTTCTTTATGTATAATCGTAATAGTTTCTCCATTCTATCTGTGACGACCCGGAAATTTCCTACCAAATTTAAACTTTAATCTTTATATTATTCCGACATGATAAGCAAAGTTTGTTAAGTTAAATCTCAAGAATTTTAAACTGTGTTCATACATTCATTATAACCTCGACCAAATTCTGACGATTCACGAACCGTTATATATAAATAGATATGTATATGTATATATATATTATAACTTGAGAATATTAATAAAATATTAAACGTATAATACTTTACACGAATGTATTTGTTTCAATATGATTTTCGACGAAATTAAAAAAATATATATTAAATGATTGAATTTTCAGAAATATTGAATTATGATTACAAGTCTCTGTTGAGAGGTCCACTATGATTTGAGAAAATCTATTCCTCTTAACGATATTCAGAATAATTTGTAAAGCTATTTATAAATAAAAACAGAAAGTGTCATTTACGAAAGTTAGACAAAAGTTAGTGGAGAATTGGTTTCCATAATATTCTATTAATCTATTTTCAAACGTACAAAGACGTTTTCAGTTTAAAAAGAACTTTATTATTAAAACGTATATAACTTTTATAAATATCTAGAATCACTTTTGACAACTCATTACTTAACCAGTATAATAAATATAATGATATTTATATTTTATTTCATTAAATATATATAACGATTTAAATTAATATTATATATATTTATACGCGCATTATACATACATAGTTTTTATACTTTTACTATACTTTAAATTTACCTTGACTTTACTTTTACTTTACTTTAACTTTAATAATTCACTTTAATAATTCATACTTTAATAATTCACTTTAATAATTCATACTTTAATAATTCACTTTAATAATTCATACTTTAATAATTCATACTTTAATAATTCACTTTAATAATTCATACTTTAATAATTCACTTTAATAATTCATACTTTAATAATTCACTTTAATAATTCATACTTTAATAATTCATACTTTAATAATTCACTTTAATAATTCATACTTTAATAATTCACTTTAATAATTCAAAAATCTATTATAAATAGAATTCAATAGGTTTCATTATTTCATAGAAACTTGAAAATATATTTCTCTAAACTCTCTTAATCAATTTATATATATATATATATATATATATATATATATATATATATATATATATATATATATATATATATATATATATATATATTTGCTCTGTATTATTATTTCAAGATATTATTAGTATACATAAAATATTACGACGGAGTGCTGTCCGAGTGATTTCAAAATAGTTTTTTTGAATGAGTCGAAGCTAAGGAAATTATGGGTTATAGCTATGGAGGTGATGGGTATGGTTCATGGGTATGCTCGTGAGGTCAATCTAGTGTTTATCATCTCCGTTGCATCTACGTACTCTCCTGCAATATTAAATCTCAATATTGATACGTTCGTGAATACGAGGCCAACCTTGCACTTGTTAAATGACGTTATATGTATTTTTACTACGAAATACAGTATTGTGAGTTTCATTTGCTCCCTTTTATATATATTTTTGGGACTGAGAATACATGCGCTGTTTTTATAAATGTTTTACGAAATTGGCACAAGTACTAAAACTAATTCTACGTGGGTTTAAACCAGAAATATACCCTTAGCTTGGTAACATTAAACTACTTGTCTATGTACGGTAGGCGCGAATCCTAAAGATAGATCTATTGGGCCTGACAAACTCCATCTTCACTATGGGATGCTTTAGTACTTCGAGGTTATTTTAAACACACCTGATCTGGTGTACTTCAGAGGGTAAAACATGAACGTTAAGGCTTGTTACCGGGTGCCTACAACTTATAGAATACTTTATACACTTGCGAGTGTACATATATTTATAAACGGAAATCTTGTGGTCTATTAATATATTGAAATTATTGTTATGATAAACCTATGAACTCACCAACCTTTTGGTTGACACTTTAAAGCATGTTTATTCTCAGGTATTAAAAAAATCTTCCGCTGTGCATTAGCTCATTTTAAGGATATTACTCGAAGTCATTCATGGCATATTTTGAAAGACGTTGTATTTGAGTCATTGAGTTCGTCAAGATTATTATTATTAAGTCAATTATAGTTGGATGTATTATGAAATGGTGTGCATGCCATCAACTTTCGTTGTAAAGAAAGTTTGTCTTTTAAAAATGAATGCAATGTTTGTAAAATGTATCATATAGAGGTCAAATACCTCGCGATGTAATCAACTATTGTGAATCATTTATAATGTATATGAACGGGTCATTTCAGTTGGTATCAGAGCGGTGGTCTTAGCGAACCAGGTCTGCATTAGTGTCTCTAACTGATAGTCGTTAGGATGTATTAGTGAGTCTGGACTTCGACCGTGTCTGCATGTCAAAAGTTTTGTTCATCATTTTTGTCGGAAATTACCTGCTTATCATTCTTAGTCTAGACACATCTTATTGCATTGATTGCATGAATAGTGTATAGACAAAATTCATATCTTAGCGTATCTGCTAATTCATATCTTAGCGTATCTGTTACTGTAAACTTTGCCTGACATATTCCGTAAATTCCTCCGTAATCTACGAAACCTTTTGCTCTATATAATTAGAATACCACCCGATAGCCGGAAAATCATTTCATATCAAAAAATTCTTTATTCAATCGTACGAAATGGAATTCGTCATTAGTTCAAGTCCCTCGGATTCCAAAATGGAATCCCACTCAAGTTCCGAAAGCAGTGTGACCGGAATGGATCAACCAATTAGTCATCATCTATTCTGGATGAATTGGGGATAGGTTCGTAGCCTCCTTAATCATTGGAGACAAGAAGAAGGTGATCCCATCCATCCACCACATTGCCCTCTTGGCGAAGAACCTGAAGCACTTACCGGCGAACCTATCCGAAACACCATTTTCTCTCTTATTTCTAGAGTATCTCGTCACGATTACATACTACACCAAATTCTAGATTTTATCTATCTGCTCGTCCGAACCGACAATCACCCAGGTGTAATAAAAGAAGTCAACGAGCTTCGCGCTCGGGTAGTGGCTTTGGAGAATATGGTGTAAAGGTTACAAACACCAGCAGCAGCACCAGCAGCATAAACAGTACCACCATTAGCAACACCAACAGTACCATCACCACCACCAACAACAACATCCACATCCCACACCGCAACATTACAATCCGTATCTCAAAAATCAACGTCATTCGCCCTGTAAATATCCAGGAATATCAACAACAACAAACGATGAAGTATTAATTCATATACTTCATTGAAGAGATATCTCTGCGGCAGTTATGTAATCTCCAAAATCTTAGAGATTATTTAATTCTGACCGTAAATCGGATGAGTGAACGGAGATGGTAGAGTATAAACTTTGATCGAAAATGGTGTACGATTTACAAGCTAGAATTGTTTAACCAACAGCATCAACAGGACCGTAGCATCATCAACACAGTCAGTGCCGTCAGTATCGTCAGAATCAACAGCACATGTAACATCACAAACTCTGTCAGTTCAAGAATCATTATGGACATCATTACGAATCAACAACAAATATATTGTATCAACGAGTTATGAAGTATTAACTCATTTCCAATCGAAAGATTTATATGTATATTTTATATGTATAAAATTTTAAACCATAATAAATCTTCCCGTACTAAGCTATTATGTGTGAATCTTAACTACTCAGTTAATTCATATTACAAATATGCAATGATGTACGTCCTTCGTCCGCAACTTAACCATCGTTAATTACAATCTCTGTCTCAATTCAATAAAAATCCAATTCATAATAAATCAAGTGTATTATTCGAATATATGTTTGATTTTACACTTTCATCATCAATGTACTCGAAACTTTTCAAATAACATCATTCGTACCTTGCGAAGTTCACAAGAATTTCACGAAAAACCAACAAATAACAAAGTAATGATTCATAATTTCAATATTATTGAAGAAATACTTATGCAATTTATAAAGTTTTAGGGATTACTCAATTCTAGTTCCAACCATAAAACAAATGAGTTTAATTTAATATTAACTCATTAAATCCATATTACATCTAAAGAAAATATACACATATATTTTCATAAAGACTGTAATAAACTTCTTTTGTACAAAATATTAATTGTGAAATTTTTTTTTAACGGGTAGGTAATACCCGAGAGATATATAAATTCACAATTAATATATTACATTTTTTGAAACTGATTCAGGAATCATCAACTATACTCCCTACTTTCACAACAATATCCATTCTTTCATATAAATCAAAACAATCATACTCATTCAAATTCAATTACATATTCTGATTTTGAAATCGCATAATTCAATTCGAAATATAACCAGTATCATCACTCTTAGATTCCTATATCTTTCAAAGCTATACTTTGACTTCAAAACTGTGTTAGAACATCATATGTATTAACGATTACAATATGTGCTCAAACCCTTCGAAATTCCTGAAGACACTTCAACTAAGGAACAATCGAGATGATGATCCAACCACATGTTACCCACAGTTATACACCTGAAAAACTCTCAAAACCCAAGTCATAGTTCAACACGTATCCGTGTTAGACCCTTTGGCATTTACTAGCTAAAATAACTTTTCAATTCCGTTTCAAAATAGACAGTTTTGTCACAGCTCCAGCAAGTCAACTTCGACTTCTCAATCAAAACAGTCTTATTATAACCTCGATAGATACGTTACCCTTTCGCCAACGTTACTGGGGAATCGTTTATATTCACCACATTAGCAATAAACTTACCAACAACTTCACTGATCTTTGACTTTCAAAAAAAAAATCATTATAATTATCGAAACCCTATCATATACTCATTCGTACCTTATAACAAGAATTGCCATACCAATTATTGAGAATCAGCAATCAGTATTTTGAAACCTCGCAGTATGTCTACATCAACAATTACATATACACACAATGTCTACCTCCAAGACTTACATTCTTTGAATGAGAAATTTCTGAAAAACACCCTAAACTGCGAACCAGTTCTTGAAATTTTGAAAAATGCTGATGAAGCAGCAAAAACTGTAAACGACCTTAACAGTAAAAAGTTGGATGATAAAGGATAGTATATTGGCAAAGCTCAGAAAAAGAGAAGCTTTGGAACTGGAAAACGGATTGAGCAAAGTATGAAGGAGGCTGTGGACAAATCACAAAGGCTGAACCTGCCTTCAAAGAATCCAAATGATTCAGTACTTGCTGAAGTCATTAACGAATACCTTGCTCCTGACTCTAAACCCCTGCGGACAATATCCTTCATCATCCTCTGATATTAGACATTCTAAGATATCATCGTATCTTTCATTATAAATATCATCCATACTTCTGAAGATATTTTTATAATTATTCTTATCTGAAATCATTTACCTCTTCACGCTATCTGTATTATATCATAAAATAAACTATTTTAGTTTCTAAATTCTGAAACATTCGAGTTTAAAATAGGAATATTCTTGAAGAAGTGTTGGGAGCTGAAGCATGAGTTAGTATAATATAATGACACTTGATCAACGTGATTATATTACAGTAATTCATGCTGAGTTTCTAAATAGAACATGATGATTCACAGATCATAACGTCATCATGAGCTATGTTACACAACTCTTGTATTCTCTTTGATCTCTAAATATCAAGAAAATATTCCTTGATGATTCGGCCTTTTTCGAGGTATTCTGGTAATTTGACAAGTTAAGATCATGCTATTACAATTTCCTTCCTAGAACATTAACAATGTTCATTCCGAAATTTATATCTGCGAATTCTGTGAAATGTCCCGTTCTTATTGATTAAAAATGTTCCATATTAATTGATTTCATTGCGAGGTTTTGACCTATATATGAGACGTTTTTCAAAGACTGCATTCATTTTTAAAACAAAACATAACCTTTATTTCATAAATAAAGGTTTAAAAAGCTTTACGTAGATTATCAAATAATGATAATCTAAAATATCATGTTTACACACGACCATTACATAATGGTTTACAATACAAATATGTTACATCGAAATCAGTTTCTTGAATGCAGTTTTTACACAATATCATACAAACATGGACTCCAAATCTTGTCCTTATTTTAGTATGCAACAGCGGAAGCTCTTAATATTCACCTGAGAATAAACATGCTTTAAACGTCAACAAAAATGTTGGTGAGTTATAGGTTTAACCTATATATATCAAATCGTAACAATAGACCACAAGATTTCATATTTCAATACACATCCCATACATAGAGATAAAAATCATTCATATGGTGAACACCTGGTAACCGACATTAACAAGATGCATATATAAGAATATCCCCATCATTCCGGGACACCCTTCGGATATGATATAAATTTCGAAGTACTAAAGCATCTGGTACTTTGGATGGGGTTTGTTAGGCCCAATAGATCTATCTTTAGGATTCGCGTCAATTAGGGTGTCTGTTCCCTAATTCTTAGATTACCAGACTTAATAAAAAGGGGCATATTCGATTTCGATAATTCAACCATAGAATGTAGTTTCACGTACTTGTGTCTATTTTGTAAATCATTTATAAAACCTGCATGTATTCTCATCCCAAAAATATTAGATTTTAAAAGTGGGACTATAACTCACTTTCACAGATTTTTACTTCGTCGAGAAGTAAGACTTGGCCACTGTTGATTCACGAACCTATAACAATATATACATATATATTAAAGTATGTTCAAAATATATTTACAACACTTTTAATATATTTTGATGTTTTAAGTTTATTAAGTCAGCTGTCCTCGTTAGTAACCTACAACTAGTTGTCCACAGTTAGATGTACAGAAATAAATCAATAAATATTATCTTGAATCAATCCACGACCCAGTGTATACGTATCTCAGTATTGATCACAACTCAAACTATATATATTTTGGAATCAACCTCAACCCTGTATAGCTAACTCCAACATTCACATATAGAGTGTCTATGGTTGTTCCGAAATATATATAGATGTGTCGACATGATAGGTCGAAACATTGTATACGTGTCTATGGTATCTCAAGATTACATAATATACAATACAAGTTGATTAAGTTATGGTTAGAATAGATTTGTTACCAATTTTCACGTAGCTAAAATGAGAAAAATTATCCAATCTTGTTTTACCCATAACTTCTTCATTTTAAATCCGTTTTGAGTGAATCAAATTGCTGTGGTTTCATATTGAACTCTATTTTATGAATCTAAACAGAAAAAGTATAGGTTTATAGTCGAAAAATAAGTTACAAGTCGTTTTTGTAAAGGTAGTCATTTCAGTCGAAAGAACGACGTCTAGATGACCATTTTAGAAAACATACTTTCACTTTGAGTTTAACCATAATTTTTGGATATAGTTTCATGTTCATAATAAAAATCATTTTCTCAGAATAAAAACTTTTAAATCAAAGTTTATCATAGTTTTTAATTAACTAACCCAAAACAGCCCGCGGTGTTACTACGACGGCGTAAATCCGGTTTTACGGTGTTTTTCGTGTTTCCAGGTTTTAAATCATTAAGTTAGCATATCATATAGATATAGAACATGTGTTTAGTTAATTTTAAAAGTCAAGTTAGAAGGATTAACTTTTGTTTGCGAACAAGTTTAGAATTAACTAAACTATGTTCTAGTGATTACGAGTTTAAACCTTCAAATAAGATAGTTTTATATATATGAATCGAATGATGTTATGAACATCATTACTACCTCAAGTTTAGTAGGTAAACCTACTGGAAGTGACAAGAAATGATCTAGCTTCAAAGGATCTTGGAGGGCTTGAAAGTTCTTGAAGTAGGATCATGACACAAAAACAAGTTCAAGTAAGATTTTTACTCGAATTAAGATAGTTTATAGTTATAGAAATTGAATCAAAGTTTGAATATGAATATTACCTTGAATAAGAAAGATAACCTACTGTATATAACAAAGGTTTCTTGATCTTAGATGATTACTTGGAATGGATTAGAAAGCTTGGAAGTAAATTAGTAAACTTGAAGGGATTTTTGAAGTGTTCTTGAAGTGTTCTTCCTATGATGATTATAGCTTGATTCTTGAAGTGATTTTTGATGAAGATGATGATTAACTACTGGAAAAATACGTTCATAATAGTGTGGGTGTGTTGAGAGAGAATTAGAAAGAGAATTGAAAGTGAAATGGAGTGAATGATGAGTGGTAATTGGTGAGTGGTGAGTGGGGTTAAAAGGAGTTCTAGTTAGTTGACTAGCTCATGGTAGAAGTTAAAATTGATTAGTCATACATGACATAATCAAGAGTGGAATCCCATGCTAGTTCCTATTGGTATATACCCATAGTAAGTACGTTTTGAAGCTGTGTATAATACGGGTAAGAATACGACTAAAATTCTTGATGAAAGAAAAGAATGGGAAAGTAACTGTAACCATTTTCGTTAAGTATGAGTGTTTTGATATATGTCTTGAAGTCTTTCAAAAGTATTTTAATACATCTAAATACACTACATGTATATACATTTTAACTGAGTCGTTAAGTCATCGTTAGTCGTTACATGTAAGTGTTGTTTTGAAACCTTTAAGTTAACGATCTCAATTAATGTTGTTAACCCATTGTTTATTATATCTAATGAGATGTTAAAGTATTATATTATCATGATATTATGATATATTAATATATCTTAATATGATATATATACATTTAAATGTCGTTACAACGATAATCGTTACATATATGTCTCGTTTCGAAATCCTTAAGTTAGTAGTCTTGTTTATATGTATATAACTCATTGTTAATATACTTATGGAGATACTTACTTATCATAATCTCATGTTAACCATATGTATATCCATATATATATCGTCATGTCGTTTTTACAAGTTTTAACGTTCGTGAATCGCCGGTCAACTTGGGTGGTCAATTGTCTATATGAAACATATTTCAATTAATCAAGTCTTAACAAGTTTGATTGCTTAACATGTTGGAAACATTTAATCATGTAAATATCAATCTCAATTAATATATATAAACATGGAAAAGTTCGGGTCACTACATTCTGGACCATTACAAGCGATGCTTAATTGCAAGAAGAAGAAACGAAAGGACAAAGCTCCGAACTAGAAATGGGAGAATAAATCATAGCAAATAGAAGAGATCATTAACTGTGGATGACAATGATTATAGAAGAAGCAAGGACTTTGAAATATAAGGGAAGATATAAAACTCAACAACAACCCAGAAATCACAAACCGTATATATCAATGCATATAGCAATATAAAGACACGGGAGAACTAAAAACACTATAAAACCAAAAGTATAGTAGAAGTAAATAGATTCTTCCGGAGGCAGATGAAAAAGAAGAGCGACAGATATGAAAGTGAGGAGTATATCAAGAATCAGCACTGGATGAAGCATATTTACAAATACTTTAAAATATGAGTTGAGAAGGTATGAGTTATAAGAAAACAAATGAGGTGGATTAATAGTGAAATATCTGACAGAGAAATCAAAATGGATTATCGCATTAATTCGAAGAGGATCATAATTTCCTTAATCGCCAAATAATCAAATCCAATATAGATTACAAAGATTTTCTTTTCGGAGATCAATCGTGATGACGTCAAAAGATACGACAAATCACTATTATCTTATTTCATTCATTTACGATAACTTCACTCACACGCTTCGAGTATCGAATTATTTTATCCATTCTTCTTGAACATGATAAAACTCTATAATCGTTATAATAACATTCTCATTGTTAGTCATGACGACCTCTATCAAATTTCGGGGACGAAATTTCTTTAACGAGTAGGTACTGTGACGACCCGGAAATTTCCGACCAAATTTAAACTTTAATCTTTATATTATTCCGACATGATAAGAAAAGTTTGTTAAGTTAAATCTCAAGAATTTTAAACTGTGTTCATACATTCATTATAACCTCGACCAAATTCCGACGATTCACGAACCGTTATATATAAATAGATATGTATATGTATATATATATTATAACTTGAGAATATTAATAAAGTATTAAACGTATAATACTTTACACGAACGTATTTGTTTCAATATGATTTTCGACGAAATTAAAAAAATATATATTAAATGATTGAATTATCAGAAATATTGAATTATGATTACAAGTCTCTGTTGAGAGGTCCACTGTGATTTGAGAAAATCTATTCCTCTTAACGATATTCAGAATAATTTGTAAAGCTATTTATAAATAATAACAAAAAGTGTCATTTACGAAAGTTAGACAAAAGTTAGTGGAGAATTGGTTTCCATAATATTCTATTAATCTATTTTCAAACGTACAAAGACATTTTCAGTTTAAAAAGAACTTTATTATTAAAACGTATATAACTTTTATAAATATCTAGAATCACTTTTGACAACTCATTACTTAACCAGTATAATAAATATAATGATATTTATATTTCATTTCATTAAATATATATAACGATTTAAATTAATATTATATATATTTATACGCGTATTATACATACATAGTTTTTATACTTTTACTATACTTTAACTTTACCTTGACTTTACTTTTACTTTACTTTAACTTTAATAATTCACTTTAATAATTCATACTTTAATAATTCACTTTAATAATTCATACTTTAATAATTCACTTTAATAATTCATACTTTAATAATTCACTTTAATAATTCATACTTTAATAATTCACTTTAATAATTCATACTTTAATAATTCACTTTAATAATTCATACTTTAATAATTCACTTTAATAATTCATACTTTAATAATTCACTTTAATAATTCAAAAATCTATAATAAATAGAATTCAATAGGTTTCATTATTTCATAGAAACTTGAAAATATATTCCTCTAAACTCTCTCAATCAATTTATATATATATATATATATATATATATATATATATATATATATATATATATATATTTGCTCTGTATTATTTCAAGATATTATTAGTATACATAAAATATTACGACGGAGTGCTGTCCGAGTGATTTCAAAATAGTTTTTTTGAATGAGTCGAAGCTAAGGAAATTATGGGTTATAGCTATGGAGGTGATGGGTATGGTTCATGGGTATGCTCGTGAGGTCAATCTAGTGTTTATCATCTCCGTTGCGTCTACGTACTCTCCTACAATATTAAATCTCAATATTGATACGTTCGTGAATCCGAGGCCAACCTTGCACTTGTTAAATGACGTTATATGTATTTTTACTACGAAATACAGTATTGTGAGTTTCATTTGCTCCCTTTTATATATATTTTTGGGACTGAGAATACATGCGCTGTTTTTATAAATGTTTTACGAAATAGGCACAAGTACTAAAACTAATTCTTCGTGGGTTTAAACCAGAAATATACCCTTAGCTTGGTAACATTAAACTACTTGTCTATGTACGGTAGGCGCGAATCCTAAAGATAGATCTATTGGGCCTGACAAACCCCATCCTCACTATGGGATGCTTTAGTACTTCAAGGTTATTTTAAACACACCTGATCTGGTGTACTTCAGAGGGTAAAACATGACCGTTAAGGCTTGTTACCGGGTGCCTACAACTTATAGAATACTTTATACACTTGCGAGTGTACATATATTTATAAACGGAAATCTTGTGGTCTATAATATATTAAAATGATTGTTATGATAAACCTATGAACTCACCAACCTTTTGGTTGACACTTTAAAGCATGTTTATTCTCAGGTATTAAAGAAATCTTTCGCTGTGCATTAGCTCATTTTAAGGATATTACTGGAGTCATTCATGGCATATTTTGAAAGACGTTGCATTTGAGTCATTGAGTTCGTCAAGATTATTATTATTAAGTCAATTATAGTTGGATGTATTATGAAATGGTGTGCATGCCGTCAACTTTCGTTGTAAAGAAAGTTTGTCTTTTAAAAACGAATGCAATGTTTGTAAAATGTATCATATAGAGGACAAATACCTCGCGATGTAATCAACTATTGTGAATCGTTTATAATGTATATGAACGGGTCATTTCACTATCCATTTCCTTTATAGGCAAGAAATGTGCAGATTTGGTAAGACGATCAATTATTACCCAAATGGTGTCATAACCCCAGGCAGTCTTAGGTAACTTCGTGATGAAATCCATGGTAATACCGTCCCATTTCCATTCTGGGATTTCTAGTTGTTGAAGTAACCCTGACGGCTTCTGATGTTCTGCTTTAACTTTGGAACAAGTTAAACATTCCCCAACATATGTTGCAACGTCTGTCTTTAAATTAGGCCACCAATAATGCGTCTTAAGATCTTGATACATCTTTCCAACTCTTGAATGTATCTAGTATCTTGTCTTATGTGCCTCGTTCAATATCAACTTCCTTAATCCACCCAACTTTGGTACCCAAATACGGTTTGCAAAATATCGAATTCCGTCTTCCCGTATAACGAGTTGTTTCCCATACTTCTTCATTATTTCATTTCCTATGTTTTCTTTAGTAAGAGCTTCTCGTTGAGCCTCTTTGATTTGTGAGTTGAGATTCATGCGAATTTTTATGTTCATTGCTCGTACTCGAATTGGTTCCCGTTCCTTTCTGCTTAGAGCATCAGCCACCACGTTCGCTTTCCCGGGATGATAGCGAATTTCACAATCATAGTCATTTATCAGCTCGACCCACCTACGTTGCCTCATGTTCAGCTGTTTCTGATCAAAAATATGTTGAAGGCTTTTATGATCAGTAAACACAGTGCATTTAACCCCATATAAATAGTGTCTCCATATCTTCAATGCAAACACTACTGCTCCCAATTCTAAATCATGCATCGTATAATCCCGCTCGTGAATCTTCAATTGTCAGGATGCGTATGCTATAACTTTCTTCCGTTGCATAAGGACGCAACCAAAACCTTGTCGCGAAGCGTCACAATATATCTCAAAATCATCGTTCCCTTCAGGTAACGATAAAATAGGTGCTGTAGTCAACTTCTTCTTCAGTAATTGAAATGCACTCTCCTGCTCAGAAGTCCATTCGTACTTCTTCCCTTTTTGCGTTAACGCTGTTAATGGTTTAGCTATTCGGGAAAAATCTTGAATAAACCTTCTATAATAACCGGCTAAACCCAAAAATTGGCGTATCTGCGTTGGTGTCTTAGGAGTCTCCCATTTTTCAATGGCCACAATTTTAGCTGGATCAACCTGAATTCCTTTGCTACTAACAACGTGACCAAGAAATTGCACTTCTTTCAACCAAAATGCACACTTAGAAAATTTGGCGTATAACTGTTCCTTTCTTAACAATTCTAATACCAACCTTAAATGCTGCTCATGTTCTTGCTCATTTTTAGAATAGATGAGAATATCATCAATGAAAACAATAACAAACTTATCTAGATACGGACTACAAACTCGATTCATGAGGTCCATGAATACAGCTGGTGCATTCATTAATCCAAACGGCATGACCAAAAATTCGTAATGACCGTAGCGTGTCTGGAAAGCAGTTTTCGGAATATCTTCTTCTTTGACACGTAGTTGATGATAGCCCGATCTTAAGTCGATTTTCGAGTACACACATGATCCTTGCAGTTGATCAAATAAGTCGTCAATTCTCGGTAGTGGATACCGATTCTTGATAGTTAACTTATTTAATTCACGATAATCTATACACATCCTAAAAGATCCATCTTTCTTTTTAACAAATAAAATTGGAGCTCCCCACGGTGAAGTACTTGGTCGTATGAATCCTCGGTCCAGTAATTCTTTTAACTGACTCTGAAGTTCTTTTAACTCGGACGGTGCAAGTCTATATGGAGCACGAGCAACCGGTGCAGCTCCTGGTACAAGATCTATTTGAAATTCTACAGACCTGAAAGGAGGTAGTCCCGGTAATTCTTCCAGAAATACATCGGGAAAGTCTCTTACTACATTTACATCGTTAATATTCTTCTCCTTTTCTTCAACTTTCTTTACATGTGCTAGGATGGCATAACATCCCTTTTCTAAGCACTTTCGAGCTTTCAAATAGCTAATGAGATTTAGGTTTGGGTTACCTTTATCTCCGTAAATCATTATTGTTGATTTATCCTTTCGAGGAATACGAATTGCCTTTTCAGCACACACCACTTTGACTCCTACTTTGGACATCCAGTCCATGCCGATAATTACGTCAAAACTTCCTAATTCTATGGGTATCAAATCAATCTTAAATGTTTCTCCGGCTAAATTTATTTTACAATCACGGCAAATTTTATCGGCTTTAATTAGTTTACCATTAGCTAACTCAATCATGTACTTAGCATCTAGAGGTAATGATGAACAATTCAATTTAGCGTAAAAGTCTCTACACACGTAACTTCTATCGGCACCAGTATTGAAATGTCCCGTTCTTATTGATTAAAAACGTTCCATATTAATTGATTTCGTTGCGAGGTTTTGACCTCTATATGAGACGTTTTTCAAAGACTGCATTCATTTTTAAAACAAACCATAACCTTTATTTCATAAATAAAGGTTTAAAAAGCTTTACGTAGATTATCAAATAATGATAATCTAAAATATCCTGTTTACACACGACCATTACATAATGGTTTACAATACAAATATGTTACATCGAAATCAGTTTCTTGAATGCAGTTTTTACACAATATCATACAAACATGGACTCCAAATCTTGTCCTTATTTTAGTATGCAACAGCGGAAGCTCTTAATATTCACCTGAGAATAAACATGCTTTAAACGTCAACAAAAAATGTTGGTGAGTTATAGGTTTAACCTATATATATCAAATCGTAACAATAGACCACAAGATTTCATATTTCAATACACATCCCATACATAGAGATAAAAATCATTCATATGGTGAACACCTGGTAACCGACATTAACAAGATGCATATATAAGAATATCCCCATCATTCCGGGACACCCTTCGGATATGATATAAATTTCGAAGTACTAAAGCATCCGGTACTTTGGATGGGGTTTGTTAAGCCCAATAGATCTATCTTTAGGATTCGCGTCAATTAGGGTGTCTGTTCCCTAATTCTTAGATTACCAGACTTAATAAAAAGGGGCATATTCGATTTCGATAATTCAACCATAGAATGTAGTTTCACGTACTTGTGTCTATTTTGTAAATCATTTATAAAACCTGCATGTATTCTCATCCCAAAAATATTAGATTTTAAAAGTGGGACTATAACTCACTTTCACAGATTTTTACTTCGTCGAGAAGTAAGACTTGGCCGCTGTTGATTCACGAACCTATAACAATATATACATGTATATTAAAGTATGTTCAAAATATATTTACAACACTTTTAATATATTTTGATGTTTTAAGTTTATTAAGTCAGCTGTCCTCGTTAGTAACCTACAACTAGTTGTCCACAGTTAGATGTACAGAAATAAATCGATAAATATTATCTTGAATCAATCCACGACCCAGTGTATACGTATCTCAGTATTGATCACAACTCAAACTATATATATTATTTTGGAATCAACCTCAACCCTGTATAGCTAACTCCCACATTACTGCATATAGAGTGTCTATGGTTGTTCCAAAATATATTATATAGATGGGTCGACATGATAGGTCGAAACATTGTATACGTGTCTATGGTATCTCAAGATTACATAATATACAATACAAGTTGATTAAGTTATGGTTGGAATAGATTTGTTATCAATTTTCACGTAGCTAAAATGAGAAAAATTATCCAATCTTGTTTTACCCATAACTTCTTCATTTTAAATCCGTTTTGAGTGAATCAAATTGCTATGATTTCATATTGAACTCTATTTTATGAATCTAAACAGAAAAAGTATAGGTTTATAGTCGGAAAAATAAGTTACAAGTCGTTTTTGTAAAGGTAGTCATTTCAGTCGAAAGAACGACGTCTAGATGACCATTTTAGAAAACATACTTCCACTTTGAGTTTAACCATAATTTTTGGATATAGTTTCATGTTCATAATAAAAATCATTTTCTCAGAATAACAACTTTTAAATCAAAGTTTATCATAGTTTTTAATTAACTAACCCAAAACAGCCCGCGGTGTTACTACGACGGCGTAAATCCGGTTTTACGGTGTTTTTCGTGTTTCCAGGTTTTAAATCATTAAGTTAGCATATCATATAGATATATAACATGTGTTTAGTTAATTTTAAAAGTCAAGTTAGAAGGATTAACTTTTGTTTGCGAACAAGTTTAGAATTAACTAAACTATGTTCTAGTGATTATGAGTTTAAACCTTCGAATAAGATAGTTTTATATATATGAATCGAATGATGTTATGATCATCATTACTACCTCAAGTTTAGTAGGTAAACCTACTGGAAGTGACAAGAAATGATCTAGCTTCAAAGGATCTTGGATGGCTTGAAAGTTCTTGAAGTAGGATCATGACACAAAAACAAGTTCAAGTAAGATTTTTACTCGAATTAAGATAGTTTATAGTTATAGAAATTGAATCAAAGTTTGAATATGAATATTACCTTGAATAAGAAAGATAACCTACTGTATATAACAAAGGTTTCTTGATCTTAGATGATTACTTGGAATGGATTAGAAAGCTTGGAAGTAAATTAGTAAACTTGAAGGGATTTTTGAAGTATTCTTGAAGTGTTCTTCCTATGATGATTATAGCTTGATTCTTGAAGTGATTTTTGATGAAGATGATGATTAACTACTGGAAAAATACGTTCATAATAGTGTGGGTGTGTTGAGAGAGAATTAGAAAGAGATTTGGAAGTGAAATGGAGTGAATGATGAGTGTTAATTGGTGAGTGGTGAGTGGGGTTAAAAGGAGTTCTAGTTAGTTGACTAGCTCATGGTAGAAGTTAAAATTGATTAGTCATACATGACATAATCAAGAGTGGAATCCCATGCTAGTTCCTATTGGTATATACCCATAGTAAGTACGTTTTGAAGCTGTGTATAATACGGGTAAGAATACGACTAGAATTCTTGATGAAAGAAAAGAATGGGAAAGTAACTGTAACCATTTTCGTTAAGTATGAGTGTTTTGATATATGTATTGAAGTCTTCCAAAAGTATTTTAATACATCTAAATACACTACATGTATATACATTTTAACGGAGTCGTTAAGTCATCGTTAGTCGTTACATGTAAGTGTTGTTTTGAAACCTTTAAGTTAACGATCTCAATTAATGTTGTTAACCCATTGTTTATTATATCTAATGAGATGTTAAATTATCATATTATCATGATATTATGATATATTAATATATCTTAATATGATATATATACATTTAAATGTCGTTACAACGATAATCGTTACATATATGTCTCGTTTCGAAATCCTTAAGTTAGTAGTCTTGTTTATATGTATATAACTCATTGTTATTATACTTATGGAGATACTTACTTATCATAATCTCATGTTAACCATATGTATATCCATATATATATATCGTCAAGTCGTTTTTACAAGTTTTAACGTTCGTGAATCGCCGGTCAACTTGGGTGGTCAATTGTCTATATGAAACATATTTCAATTAATCAAGTCTTAACAAGTTTGATTGCTTAACATGTTGGAAACATTTAATCATGTAAACATCAATCTCAATTAATATATATAAACATGGAAAAGTTCGGGTCACTACAGTACCTACCCGTTAAATAAATTTCGTCCCGAAATTTTAAGCTGTTGAAGGTGTTGACGAATCTTCTGGAAATAGATGCGGGTATTTCTTCTTCATCTGATCTTCACGCTCCCAGGTGAACTCGGGTCCTCTACGCGCATTCCATCGAACCTTAACAATTGGTATCTTGTTTTGCTTAAGTCTTTTAACCTCACGATCCATTATTTCGACGGGTTCTTCGATGAATTGGAGTTTTTCATTGATTTGGATTTCATCTAACGGAATAGTGAGATCTTCTTTAGCAAAACATTTCTTCAAATTCGAGACGTGGAAAGTGTTATGTACAGCCGCGAGTTGTTGAGGTAACTCAAGTCGGTAAGCTACTGGTCCGACACGATCAATAATCTTGAATGGTCCAATATACCTTGGATTTAATTTCCCTCGTTTACCAAATCGAACAACGCCTTTCCAAGGTGCAACTTTAAGCATGACCATCTCTCCAATTTCAAATTCTATATCTTTTCTTTTAATGTCAGCGTAGCTCTTTTGTCGACTTTGGGCGGTTTTCAACCGTTGTTGAATTTGGATGATCTTCTCGGTAGTTTCTTGTATAATCTCCGGACCCGTAATCTGTCTATCCCCCACTTCACTCCAACAAATCGGAGACCTACACTTTCTACCATAAAGTGCTTCAAACGGCGCCATCTCAATGCTTGAATGGTAGCTGTTGTTGTAGGAAAATTCTGCTAACGGTAGATGTCGATCCCAACTGTTTCCGAAATCAATAACACATGCTCGTAGCATGTCTTCAAGCGTTTGTATCGTCCTTTCACTCTGCCCATCAGTTTGTGGATGATAGGCAGTACTCATGTCTAGACGAGTTCCTAATGCTTGCTGTAATGTCTGCCAGAATCTTGAAATAAATCTGCCATCCCTATCAGAGATAATAGAGATTGGTATTCCATGTCTGGAGATGACTTCCTTCAAATACAGTCGTGCTAACTTCTCCATCTTGTCATCTTCTCTTATTGGTAGGAAGTGTGCTGATTTGGTGAGACGATCAACTATTACCCAAATAGTATCAAAACCACTTGCAGTCCTTGGCAATTTAGTGATGAAATCCATGGTAATGTTTTCCCATTTCCATTCCGGGATTTCGGGTTGTTGAAGTAGACCTGATGGTTTCTGATGCTCAGCTTTGACCTTAGAACACGTCAAACATTCTCCTACATATTTAGCAACATCGGCTTTCATACCCGGCCACCAAAAATGTTTCTTGAGATCCTTGTACATCTTCCCCGTTCCAGGATGTATTGAGTATCTGGTTTTATGAGCTTCTCTAAGTACCATTTCTCTCATATCTCCAAATCTTGGTACCCAAATCCTTTCAGCCCTATACCGGGTTCCGTCTTCCCGAATATTAAGATGCTTCTCCGATCCTTTGGGTATTTCATCCTTTAAATTTCCTTCTTTTAAAACTCCTTGTTGCGCCTCCTTTATTTGAGTAGTAAGGTTATTATGAATCATTATATTCATAGATTTTACTCGAATGGGTTCTCTGTCCTTCCTGCTCAAGGCATCGGCTACCACATTTGCCTTTCCCGGGTGGTAACGAATCTCAAAGTCGTAATCATTCAATAATTCAATCCACCTACGCTGCCTCATATTCAGTTGTTTCTGATTAAATATGTGTTGAAGACTTTTGTGGTCGGTATATATAATACTTTTGACCCCATATAAGTAGTGCCTCCAAGTCTTTAATGCAAAAACAACCGCGCCTAATTCCAAATCATGCGTCGTATAATTTTGTTCGTGAATCTTCAATTGTCTAGACGCATAAGCAATCACCTTCGTTCGTTGCATTAATACACAACCGAGACCTTGCTTTGATGCGTCACAATAAATCACAAAATCATCATTCCCTTCAGGCAATGACAATATAGGTGCCGTAGTTAGCTTTTTCTTCAATAACTGAAACGCTTTCTCTTGTTCATCATTCCATTCAAATTTCTTCCCTTTATGCGTTAATGCAGTCAAGGGTTTTGCTATTCTGGAAAAGTCTTGGATGAACCTTCTGTAGTAACCAGCTAGTCCTAAAAACTGGCGTATGTGTTTCGGAGTTTTCGGGGTTTCCCACTTTTCAACAGTTTCTATCTTTGCCGGATCCACCTTAATACCTTCTTTGTTCACTATGTGACCGAGGAATTGAACTTCTTCCAACCAAAATGCACACTTTGAAAACTTAGCGTACAATTCTTCCTTCCTCAATACTTCTAACACCTTTCTCAAATGTTCACCGTGTTCTTGGTCATTCTTTGAGTAAATAAGTATGTCATCAATGAAAACAATGACAAACTTGTCAAGGTATGGTCCACACACTCGGTTCATAAGGTCCATGAACACAGCTGGTGCATTAGTTAAACCAAACGGCATGACCATAAACTCGTAATGACCGTAACGTGTTCTGAAAGCAGTCTTTGGAATATCATCTTCTTTCACCCGCATTTGATGATACCCGGAACGTAAGTCAATCTTTGAATAAACAGACGAGCCTTGTAGTTGATCAAATAAGTCGTCGATTCTCGGTAGTGGGTAGCGGTTCTTGATGGTAAGTTTGTTCAACTCTCGGTAGTCGATACACAACCTGAATGTACCATCTTTCTTCTTGACAAACAAAACAGGAGCTCCCCACGGTGATGTGCTTGGTCGAATGAAACCACGCTCTAAAAGTTCTTGTAATTGGCTTTGCAGTTCTTTCATCTCGCTGGGTGCGAGTCTGTAAGGAGCACGAGCTATTGGTGCAGCTCCTGGTACAAGATCTATTTGAAATTCAACGGATCGATGTGGGGGTAATCCCGGTAATTCTTTCGGAAATACATCGGGAAATTCTTTTGCAATGGGAACATCATTGATGCTCTTTTCTTCAGTTTGTACTTTCTCGACGTGTGCTAGAACAGCATAGCAACCTTTTCTTATTAGTTTTTGTGCCTTCAAATTACTAATAAGATGTAGCTTCGTGTTGCCCTTTTCTCCGTACGCCATTAAGGGTTTTCCTTTTTCTCGTATAATGCGAATTGCATTTTTGTAACAAACGATCTCCGCTTTCACTTCTTTCAACCAGTCCATACCGATTATCACATCAAAACTCCCTAACTCTACTGGTATCAAATCAATCTTAAATGTTTCGCTAACCAGTTTAATTTCTCGATTCCGACATATATTATCTGCTGAAATTAATTTACCATTTGCTAATTCGAGTAAAAATTTACTATCCAAAGGCGTCAATGGACAACTTAATTTAGCACAAAAATCTCTACTCATATAGCTTCTATCCGCACCCGAATCAAATAAAACGTAAGCAGATTTATTGTCAATAAGAAACGTACCCGTAACAAGCTCCGGGTCTTCCTGTGCCTCTACCGCATTAATATTGAAAACTCTTCCACGGCCTTGTCCATTCGTGTTCTCCTGGTTCGGGCAATTTCTAATAATGTGGCCTGGTTTTCCACATTTATAACAAACTACATTGGCATAACTTGCTCCGACACTACTTGCTCCGCCATTACTCGTTCCGACACCATTTGTTCCTTTCGTTCTATTAACCCCTGGTCCGTAGACCTCACACTTCGCCGCGCTATGACCATTTCTTTTACACTTGTTGCAAAATTTGGTGCAGAACCCCGAGTGATTCTTTTCACACCTTTGGCATAGCTGCTTCTGATTGTTGTTGTTGTTGCGGTTATTATTGTTGTTGGGATGATTGTTGTAGTTGTTGTTGTTGTTGTTGTTGTTGTTGTTGTTGTTGTTGTTGGGCCGTTTGTTGTAGTTGCGATTGATGTTGCGATTGTTGGGATAATTGTTGCGATTATTGTTGTAATTGCTGTTGTTGTATTGGTGATTCTTATCACCGTTTTCCTCCCACTTTCTTTTGACTTGCTTCACATTGGCCTCTTCAGCAGTCTGTTCTTTAATTCTTTCTTCAATCTGGTTCACTAGTTTGTGAGCCATTCTACATGCCTGTTGTATGGAGGCGGGCTCGTGTGAACTTATATCTTCTTGGATTCTTTCCGGTAATCCTTTCACAAACGCGTCGATCTTCTCTTCCTCATCTTCGAATGCTCCCGGACACAATAGGCACAATTCTGTGAATCGTCTTTCGTACGTGGTAATATCAAATCCTTGGGTTCGTAACCCTCTAAGTTCTGTCTTGAGCTTATTGACCTCGGTTCTGGGACGGTATTTCTCGTTCATCAAGTGCTTGAATGCTGACCACGGTAGTGCGTACGCATCATCTTGTCCCACTTGCTCTAGATAGGTATTCCACCATGTTAACGCAGAACCTGTGAAGGTATGCGTAGCGTACTTCACTTTGTCCTCTTCAGTACACTTACTTATGGCAAACACCGATTCAACCTTCTCGGTCCACCGTTTCAATCCGATCGGTCCTTCGGTTCCATCAAATTCCAAAGGTTTGCAGGCAGTGAATTCTTTGTAGGTGCATCCTACACGATTTCCTGTACTGCCAGATCCAAGGTTATTGTTGGTATATAGCGCAGCCTGTACTGCGGCTATGTTTGAAGCTAGAAAAGTACGGAATTCCTCTTCATTCATATTCACGGTGTGTCGAGTAGTCGGTGCCATTTCCTTCAAAATAGTTAAATGGAACAAGTTAATCATACAGAATATTAAGAGTAGTTAATAGTATTTCGTAGCATAATATGAACTCATTTATAAAAGCTTTTTCTTCATATTAGCATTTTATAAGTTTAAATTCGGGTAGTACCTACCCGTTAAGTTCATACTTAGTAGCTAATATACAATTCAACTACTACAATTCTATATGAAAAACTGATTGTAATAATATTTCGCGTTCAAACTTTTATACAATATTTTACAAACTTACAATACCGTTTATTTTACATAAAGCATGAAATATAGCACACAATAACTTTGATACAACATAGTTGTGAAGACAATTCTAGCTAGTACACAAGTCGTTCAGCAAAGGCAATAAAGACACGTAATTCATACGTCCAGAAACAAGTCATGCATTCTGGTTTTACTAGGATTACTTCCCATCCTTGGTCTTGTGGAACATAACCGTTATGGCCGTTGATAAGACAGCGTGTTGTAACGTCGTCAAAGGGACGAGGGTTACGTAATGACCAACAGTCTCGTAATAACCTAAAAACCTCATTTCTTACCCCAATTACCGACTCCGTCACTTGAGGGAACGTTTTGTTTAATAGTTGTAGCCCGATGTTCTTGTTCTCACTTTGGTGAGAAGCGAACATTACTAATCCGTAAGCATAACATGCTTCTTTATGTTGCATGTTAGCCGCTTTTTCTAAATCACGAAGTCCAATATTCGGATATATTGAGTCAAAATAATTTCTTAACCCGTTGCGTAAAATAGCATTTGGGTTCCCCGCAATATATGCGTCAAAGTAAACACATCGTAACTTATGGGTTTCCCAATGTGATATCCCCCATCTTTCAAACGAAAGTCTCTTATAAACCAAGACATTCTTGGAACGTTCTTCGAATATCTTACAAACTGATCTCGCCTTAAATAGTTGTGCCGAAGAATTCTGGCCGACTCTAGACAAAATTTCATCAATCATGTCTCCGGGTAGGTCTCTTAAAATATTGGGTTGTCTATCCATTTTGTGTTTTTAAACTGTAAAATAGACAAGAGTTAGATTCATAAAAAAAAATACTTATTAATACAAGCAATTTTTACATATATCATAAAGCATAAGAACACTATATTCCATATATTACACCACACGAATACAACTATCTTATTCCGACTCGCTCGTTTCTTCTTCTTCGGTTTTGGTTCGTTTTGCCAAGTTTCTAGGGATATATGATGTTCCCCTAATACGAGCCGTCGTTGTCCACATTGGTTTAGAAAAACCTGGTGGTTTAGAGGTTCCCGGGTCATTGTTACAACTTAAGGACTTCGGGGGTTGACGATACATATAAAGTTCATCGGGGTTGGAATTAGATTTCTCTATTTTTATGCCCTTTCCCTTATTATTTTCTTTTGCCTTTTTAAATTCAGTTGGGGTAATTTCTATAACATCATCGGAATTCTCGTCGGAATCCGATTCATCGGAGAATTGGTAGTCCTCCCAATATTTTGCTTCCTTAGCGGAAACACCATTGACCATAATTAACCTTGGTCGGTTGGTTGAGGATTTTCTTTTACTTAACCGTTTTATTATTTCCCCCACCGGTTCTATTTCTTCATCCGGTTCCGATTCTTCTTCCGGTTCCGATTCTTCTTCTGGTTCCGACTCTTCTTCCGGTTCCTCTTCGGGAACTTGTGAATCAGTCCACAAATCATTCCAATTTACATTTGACTCTTCATTATTATTAGGTGAGTCAATGGGACTTGTTCTAGAGGTAGACATCTATCACATAATATAAAACACGTTAAGAGATTAATATATCACATAATATTCATATGTTAAAAATATATAGTTTCCAACAAAAATGTTAAGCAATCATTTTTAAAGAAAACACGGTCGAAGTCCAGACTCACTAATGCATCCTAACAAACTCGATAAGACACACTAATGCAAATTTTCTGGTTCTCTAAGACCAACGCTCGGATACCAACTGAAATGTCCCGTTCTTATTGATTAAAAACGTTCCATATTAATTGATTTCGTTGCGAGGTTTTGACCTCTATATGAGACGTTTTTCAAAGACTGCATTCATTTTTAAAACAAACCATAACCTTTATTTCATAAATAAAGGTTTAAAAAGCTTTACGTAGATTATCAAATAATGATAATCTAAAATATCCTGTTTACACACGACCATTACATAATGGTTTACAATACAAATATGTTACATCGAAATCAGTTTCTTGAATGCAGTTTTTACACAATATCATACAAACATGGACTCCAAATCTTGTCCTTATTTTAGTATGCAACAGCGGAAGCTCTTAATATTCACCTGAGAATAAACATGCTTTAAACGTCAACAAAAAATGTTGGTGAGTTATAGGTTTAACCTATATATATCAAATCGTAACAATAGACCACAAGATTTCATATTTCAATACACATCCCATACATAGAGATAAAAATCATTCATATGGTGAACACCTGGTAACCGACATTAACAAGATGCATATATAAGAATATCCCCATCATTCCGGGACACCCTTCGGATATGATATAAATTTCGAAGTACTAAAGCATCCGGTACTTTGGATGGGGTTTGTTAAGCCCAATAGATCTATCTTTAGGATTCGCGTCAATTAGGGTGTCTGTTCCCTAATTCTTAGATTACCAGACTTAATAAAAAGGGGCATATTCGATTTCGATAATTCAACCATAGAATGTAGTTTCACGTACTTGTGTCTATTTTGTAAATCATTTATAAAACCTGCATGTATTCTCATCCCAAAAATATTAGATTTTAAAAGTGGGACTATAACTCACTTTCACAGATTTTTACTTCGTCGAGAAGTAAGACTTGGCCGCTGTTGATTCACGAACCTATAACAATATATACATGTATATTAAAGTATGTTCAAAATATATTTACAACACTTTTAATATATTTTGATGTTTTAAGTTTATTAAGTCAGCTGTCCTCGTTAGTAACCTACAACTAGTTGTCCACAGTTAGATGTACAGAAATAAATCGATAAATATTATCTTGAATCAATCCACGACCCAGTGTATACGTATCTCAGTATTGATCACAACTCAAACTATATATATTATTTTGGAATCAACCTCAACCCTGTATAGCTAACTCCCACATTACTGCATATAGAGTGTCTATGGTTGTTCCAAAATATATTATATAGATGGGTCGACATGATAGGTCGAAACATTGTATACGTGTCTATGGTATCTCAAGATTACATAATATACAATACAAGTTGATTAAGTTATGGTTGGAATAGATTTGTTATCAATTTTCACGTAGCTAAAATGAGAAAAATTATCCAATCTTGTTTTACCCATAACTTCTTCATTTTAAATCCGTTTTGAGTGAATCAAATTGCTATGATTTCATATTGAACTCTATTTTATGAATCTAAACAGAAAAAGTATAGGTTTATAGTCGGAAAAATAAGTTACAAGTCGTTTTTGTAAAGGTAGTCATTTCAGTCGAAAGAACGACGTCTAGATGACCATTTTAGAAAACATACTTCCACTTTGAGTTTAACCATAATTTTTGGATATAGTTTCATGTTCATAATAAAAATCATTTTCTCAGAATAACAACTTTTAAATCAAAGTTTATCATAGTTTTTAATTAACTAACCCAAAACAGCCCGCGGTGTTACTACGACGGCGTAAATCCGGTTTTACGGTGTTTTTCGTGTTTCCAGGTTTTAAATCATTAAGTTAGCATATCATATAGATATATAACATGTGTTTAGTTAATTTTAAAAGTCAAGTTAGAAGGATTAACTTTTGTTTGCGAACAAGTTTAGAATTAACTAAACTATGTTCTAGTGATTATGAGTTTAAACCTTCGAATAAGATAGTTTTATATATATGAATCGAATGATGTTATGATCATCATTACTACCTCAAGTTTAGTAGGTAAACCTACTGGAAGTGACAAGAAATGATCTAGCTTCAAAGGATCTTGGATGGCTTGAAAGTTCTTGAAGTAGGATCATGACACAAAAACAAGTTCAAGTAAGATTTTTACTCGAATTAAGATAGTTTATAGTTATAGAAATTGAATCAAAGTTTGAATATGAATATTACCTTGAATAAGAAAGATAACCTACTGTATATAACAAAGGTTTCTTGATCTTAGATGATTACTTGGAATGGATTAGAAAGCTTGGAAGTAAATTAGTAAACTTGAAGGGATTTTTGAAGTATTCTTGAAGTGTTCTTCCTATGATGATTATAGCTTGATTCTTGAAGTGATTTTTGATGAAGATGATGATTAACTACTGGAAAAATACGTTCATAATAGTGTGGGTGTGTTGAGAGAGAATTAGAAAGAGATTTGGAAGTGAAATGGAGTGAATGATGAGTGTTAATTGGTGAGTGGTGAGTGGGGTTAAAAGGAGTTCTAGTTAGTTGACTAGCTCATGGTAGAAGTTAAAATTGATTAGTCATACATGACATAATCAAGAGTGGAATCCCATGCTAGTTCCTATTGGTATATACCCATAGTAAGTACGTTTTGAAGCTGTGTATAATACGGGTAAGAATACGACTAGAATTCTTGATGAAAGAAAAGAATGGGAAAGTAACTGTAACCATTTTCGTTAAGTATGAGTGTTTTGATATATGTATTGAAGTCTTCCAAAAGTATTTTAATACATCTAAATACACTACATGTATATACATTTTAACGGAGTCGTTAAGTCATCGTTAGTCGTTACATGTAAGTGTTGTTTTGAAACCTTTAAGTTAACGATCTCAATTAATGTTGTTAACCCATTGTTTATTATATCTAATGAGATGTTAAATTATCATATTATCATGATATTATGATATATTAATATATCTTAATATGATATATATACATTTAAATGTCGTTACAACGATAATCGTTACATATATGTCTCGTTTCGAAATCCTTAAGTTAGTAGTCTTGTTTATATGTATATAACTCATTGTTATTATACTTATGGAGATACTTACTTATCATAATCTCATGTTAACCATATGTATATCCATATATATATATCGTCAAGTCGTTTTTACAAGTTTTAACGTTCGTGAATCGCCGGTCAACTTGGGTGGTCAATTGTCTATATGAAACATATTTCAATTAATCAAGTCTTAACAAGTTTGATTGCTTAACATGTTGGAAACATTTAATCATGTAAACATCAATCTCAATTAATATATATAAACATGGAAAAGTTCGGGTCACTACAAGTATCAAATATAATAGATGCTGATAAGTTATTAATGATAAACGTATCCGTAACAAGCTCCGGGTCTTCACACGCCTCTCTAGCATTAATAATAAATGCTCTTCCACGTGCAGATCCGTTATTCTTCTCTGGATTCGGGCACTGGCTCTTATAATGACCCTGTTTCCCACACCCATAACAAGTAACAGTGGCCAAGGCAGTTCTATTTACATTGGTGGCAGGAGTCTTGATGCCATTGGTATTTGTAACAGGAATCCTATAATCTTCAGCAAGATGACCCTTTCGATTACAATTATCGCACACCACATTACAATAACCAGAGTGATGTTTATGGCATCTGTTACATAAAGGATTTCATCCTTTGTAACCTGAGCTTGAACCACTACCCACACCTTGCGTGGTTTCTTGTTTCTTGTTGGATTGTTGATTACCTTCCCACTTTCTTTTGTTTTCTGATGTCTTGACATCAGTGTTCTTATCCAGAATAATCTGGTCCATCAACTCGTTTGCCATAGTGACGGCTTCATGAATAGTCTTGGGTTTTGATGCTGTAACATTTGCCTTGACATTTTTAGGCAAACCATCTTTGTACAGTTCTATCTTCCGTTCTTCGGTTGGTACCAATTCGGGGCATAGCAAAGCAAATTCCATGAATCGCTGATCATAGTTGGTGAGTTCAGTACCAATAACTTTCAGGCTTCGTAATTCAGCTTCCAACTTCCTAACCTCGTTCCTTGGACAATACTCGTTGATTAGCATTGTTTTAAATTCTTCCCAGGGAGTATCATAAGCTACATCTCCTCCTACGGCCATCACATAGTTTTTCCACCACGTGAGTGCACTATCTTGTAAGGTGCACGATGCATACTTGGTCATGTCCTTCTCAATACAACCACTGATTTTAAACACGGACTCAATCTTTTCGATCCACCGGGTTAAACCGACCGGTCCTTCTGTTCCACTGAATGATGAGGGCTTGCAACCTTGAAAAGTTTTGTAAGTACATCCCACACGAGGATTTGGGTTAACTGCAGCACCTCTCGTAGCCTCGACCCATAACATTCTGTTGTTCACTCGCTGATTGATGAGTTCCTCGATTTCTTGTTCCGTCATTCGGTTCAATCGCGCCATAATCTTCAATAAGAATGAAAAAAAATAATTATTCACATGAAATATTATAGATGTAGTGTGTATTTACAGTACTTCGTAGCTTATTAATAATATGAACCAGTTATTATTATAAAAGCCTTTTCTTCTTATTAGCATTTTATAATTATATCTAGGGTAGTACCTACCCGTTAAAGTTCATACTTAATAGCTTAGTACAGAAATTAATTACTACCATCCAAATAATACTCAACCATGGAAAATTATTGCATTTCACACTTCACTATTTTACATATGCTTATCTTACATCAAACATTAAGCAAACCACACTAGTAATATTATACAAAACGTTATATGATCCCATGGTTTAAAACAACAGCGCATCATTTAACCCCAAACGTTTGTGTTCAAAGAAATTGCTTAAATGTTATCTTGACTGTCTCCCTGCGTTTTGACTGAGGGGCTGAAGAACTGGATGCTGGGATAGAACTAATAGGAATAGCGGGAATAGGGGTGGAAGTGTCTGGTGGAGTTGGTGCCACAACATCCTCACTAAACTCGGGATTTGGATTTTCCAATTCAGTAGCCTTTCGATTCTTTCCTCTTTTGAACTTGTCTTTCGTAATTTCCTGTATTTCTTCCTCCTTAGGATCACTTTCCGGTTCCTCTTCAATTGATTCATCCGAAAATTGTGAGTCTTCCCCAAAGGTGTCGTTTTCATCATCGGATAGGTTAATGACTGGAACACCATCTGAAGATTCTGGTTCGGAGTCGCTGAATGTGATAACAAGTTCTAAGCCAGACATCTATCACATAACAACTAGCACATTAGTACCACATAATATTTACATATTAATTTTTAACCAACAAGGATAAGCAATAGTTTTCTAAATCAAACATGGTCAAAGTCCAGACTCACTAATGCATCCTAACAAACTCGATAAGACACACTAATGCAAATTTTCTGGTTCTCTAAGACCAACGCTCTGATACCACATGTCATAACCCGTCCTAAACCATAAGGACAAATATAATAACATATGATTTCATCGCGAGGTATTGACCTCTATATGCGACATTTTTCAAAGAAAACTGCATTCGTTTTTACAATACAAACCATAACTTTTATTAAAAATACAAAGTTTAAACAACATAATAATGATTATCGTTTAGTGATAATCTTAGCCTTAGAAACTTTACATGTGATGATAACAACACGATTTCCAACGTATTTTACATTACAACTTCTCCGATATGCAGTTTTATTTTTGACACAAACATGCATACTCAAGATCTTGCTTAAATTCAATATTTTGCAGCGGAAGCTTTTAGTTATCACCTGAGAATAAACATGCTTAAAACGTCAACATAAAGTTGGTGAGATATAGGTTTAATGCCGGCAGCGTTATAAATATAGACCACAAGATTTCATATATAAACGTTTTAATAAAAATATTCTAAGTTGTTGAGCACTTGATAACCATACTTAACATTTAATCAACGTCGCATATTCCCTTTATTATGAAATCTTACTACACCGTACCAAGTGTAGTCACCTAAATGAAGTACTATGCAACCGTTGAATACTGGTCATCCAGTCCGGTTGGGGTTGTCAGGCCCGATAGATCTATCAACAGGATTCGCGTTTACAATACCTCATGTAAATAGTAGTTACCAAGTTACAGGGAAGTATTCCAGTGGTACAACTCAACGTAGAATATATATTTTTAATCACTTATGTCCATAACGTAAATCATAAAATGCATGTATTCTCATCCCAAAATATTTAGAGTTTAAAAGTGGGACTATATACTCACTTTTGCCTTGAAGGTATTTAACACGACTTGGTCTCCGATAGATATCACGAACCTAACCATATATATAATATATCAACATATTTTCTTTTCAAGTAATCGTTACATATATATATATATATATACTTATAATACTTTTAATATTTTCTTAGTCTGTATTTAGCAGTCTGTTGTTAATGGTCCACAATTAGTTGCTCAATAAAATAAATAAAGACCCCATCGTATTCGTATTGATCAAAATTAATCTCGACCCATCGTACCATGTTGTCAAATGACGTGTTGCGTACATAAAGTACCGTGTTGTCAAATGACGTGTTGCGTACAATCATGAGGTCTTATGATTAATCTTCGCGTGTTGTTTACGGGTGGTCCTGAAATATATATAAAATCAAATCATAAGTAAATATATATAAAATATCATATTAATTAGCAAAAATATGATTAGTTTAGTTTTACTCCAATTAATTTCGTAGCTAAACTAGCTTCAGATACCCAATTTTGTTTTAAGGTGTTCTTTGTAAAAACAAGTTGTATCTTGTTAAGTTAGCATATGATATATTACAGGTCTTGAAGTATTTTAAAAGTCAAGTTAGAAGGATCTATTTAGTTTGTGAACAAGTTTGAAATCATTCAAACTATGTTCTTGTTGTTATAATTTATAACTCAAAATAAGATAGCTATATAAATATGAATCGAATAAGATTATGAATAAGGTTACTACCTCAGGTTACTTGGATAAAACTACTGGAAAAGATAAGAAAAATCTTGGAATCAAAAGAGTGGTGGAGTGGGATTGAAAGATTGGAAGTAATCTCCTTGAAATCGGATGACTATATTGATACGTTCTTGAGTAGGTACATGAAGAGAGATTAGGGAGTGAATTAACTTGAAAGAAAATTGGAAATGAAATTGTATGTGTGTGTGTGTGTGTGCAAAATGATGTGATTATGGGATGGATATATAGGAGATTTAGTTTGTTTTCTTGCATATAAGTCATACAGCTCGACCCCAGCCAGGGGCTCTGCCCCTTGGACCCCGCCAGGGGTTGCCACCCCTTGGACCCCGCTATCGGGGGTGCTACCCTCGAACCCCCGTCATGATCAAGATAAGTTCAAACATGTGTGCACTCCACACTTTCCCAAACTTGTTCGCTATTTATCAAGATTATTTTGGTTAACAAATTAATCTCATTACACTTAAATCATATTGGTGACATAAATCACCAACACATTATAGATTATAAGTATATATGTCAAAGAATGTTACATATAGTTATCGTTTTGAAAACTTAAGTTAGTGATCTCAAAATATACCTATAACTCATTGTTGTTAGAACACAATGAGACGTTAAACCATCCTTAAATCATGTTAAATATGCATAGATATGTATATATACATAATCGTATAATTATCGTGTGTTATATAGTTCGTGATATCATCGGTCAAATTGGACGGTCAAACGTTGTGTAAAACTCTTTTCAAAAACGTAAGTCTCAACAATTTGGATTGATTATCATGTTGGTAAGGTTTAATTTATGTAAATATTAATCTCATAAGTATAAAACGATCGGAAAAATCCGGGTCGTTACAATATCATACAAGCATGGACTCCAAATCTTGTCCTTATTTTAGTATGCAACAGCGGAAGCTCTTAATAATCACCTGAGAATAAACATGCTTAAAATGTCAACAAAAATGTTGGTGAGTTATAGGTTTAACCTATATATTATCAAATCACAATAATAGACCACAAGATTTCATATTTCAATATACATCCCATACATAGAGATAAAAATCATTCATATGGTGAACACCTGGTAACCGACATTAACAAGATGCATATAAGAATATCCCCTATCATTCCGGGAAATCCTTCGGACATGATAAAAACGAATTCGAAGTACTAAAGCATCCGGTACTTTGGATGGGGTTCGTTAGGCCCAATAGATCTATCTTTAGGATTCGCGTCAATTAGTAGATCGGTTTACTAATGTAGTGACCCGAAATTTTCCATGTTTATATATATATTAAATGAAATTGTTATTTACATGATTAAGTGTTTCCAACATGTTAAGCAATCAAACTTGTTAAGACTTGATTAATTGAAATAGGTTTCATATAGACAATTTACCACCCAAGTTGACCGGTGATTCACGAACGTTAAAACTTGTAAAAACTATACGATGACATATATATGGTTATATATATAGTTAACATGATTTTATTATAAGTATGTATCTCATTAGGTATTTTACCAATGAGTTATATACATAAAAATGAGACTATTAATTTAAGAAACTCGAAAACGATATATATAACGATTGTCGTCATAACAACGTCTTACTAGGTACATATGAATCATATTAAGATATTGATACACTTGGTTAATTATGTTAAATGATAAGTAAATATATTATTAAGTGTATTAACAATGAAATACATATGTAAAAATAAGACTACTAGTTTAATGATTCGAAACGAGACATATATGTAACGATTATCGTTGTAACGGCATTTAACTGTACATATATCATACTAAGATATATTATATATCATAATATCATGATAATATAACGATTTAACATCTCATTTGTTATAATAAACAATGGGTTAACAACATTCAACAAGATCGTTAACCTAAAGGTTTCAAAACAACATTTACATGTAACGACTAACGATGACTTAACGACTCAGTTAAAATGTATATACATATAGTGTTTTAATATGTATTCATACACTTTTGAAGACTTCAAGGCACTTATCAAAATACTTCTACTTAACAAAAATGCTTACAATTACATCCTCGTTCAGTTTCATCAACAATTCTACTCGTATGCACCCGTATTCGTACTCGTACAATACACATCTTTTAGATGTATGTACTATTGGTATATACACTCCAATGATCAGCTCTTAGCAGCCCATGTGAGTCACCTAACACATGTGGAAACCATCATTTGGAAACTAGCATGAAATATCTCATAAAATTACAAAAATATGAGTAATCATTCATGACTTATTTACATGAAAACAAAATTACATATCCTTTATATCTAATCCATACACTAACGACCAAAAACACCTACAAACACTTTCATTCTTCAATTTTCTTCATCTAATTGATCTCTCTCAAGTTCTATCTTCAAGTTCTAAGTGTTCTTCATAAATTCTACAAGTTCTAGTTACATAAAATCAAGAATACTTTCAAGTTTGCTAGCTCACTTCCAATCTTGTAAGGTGATCATCCAAACTCAAGAAATCTTTGTTTCTTACAGTAGGTTATCATTCTCATACAAGGTAATAATCATATTCAAACTTTGGTTCAATTTCTATAACTATAACAATCTTATTTCAAGTGATGATCTTACTTGAACTTGTTTTCCTGTCATGATTCTGCTTCAAGAACTTCGAGCCATCCAAGGATCCGTTGAAGCTAGATCCATTTTTCTCTTTTCCAGTAGGTTTATCCAAGGAACTTAAGGTAGTAATGATGTTCATAACATCATTCGATTCATACATATAAAGCTATCTTATTCGAAGGTTTAAACTTGTAATCACTAGAACATAGTTTAGTTAATTCTAAACTTGTTCGCAAATAAAAGATAATCCTTCTAACTTGACTTTTAAAATCAACTAAACACATATTCTATATCTATATGATATGCTAACTTAATGATTTAAAACCTGGAAACACGAAAAATACCGTAAAACCGGATTTACGCCGTCGTAGTAACACCGCGGGCTGTTTTGGGTTAGTTAATTAAAAACTATGATAAACTTTGATTTAAAAGTTGTTATTTTGGGAAAATGATTTTTATTATGAACATGAAAATATATCCAAAAATTATGGTTAAACTCAAAGTGGAAGTATGTTTTCTAAAATGGTCATCTAGACGTCGTTCTTTCGACTGAAATGACTACCTTTACAAAAATGACTTGTAACTTATTTTTCCAACTATAAACCTATACTTTTTCTGTTTAGATTCATAAAATAGAGTTCAATATGAAACCATAGCAATTTGATTCACTCAAAACGGATTTAAAATGAAGAAGTTATGGGTAAAACAAGATTGGATAATTTTTCTCATTTTAGCTACGTGAAAATTGGTAACAAATCTATTCCAACCATAACTTAATCAACTTGTATTGTATATTATGTAATCTTGAGATACCATAGACACGTATACAATGTTTCGACCTATCATGTCGACACATCTATATATATTTCGGAACAACCATAGACACTCTATATATGAATGTTGGAGTTAGCTATACAGGGTTGAGGTTGATTCCAAAATATATATAGTTTGAGTTGTGATCAATACTGAGATACGTATACACTGGGTCGCGGATTGATTCAAGATAATATTTATCGATTTATTTCTGTACATCTAACTGTGGACAACTAGTTGTAGGTTACTAACGAGGACAGCTGACTTAATAAACTTAAAACATCAAAATATATTAAAAGTGTTGTAAATATATTTTGAACATACTTTGATATATATGTATATATTGTTATAGGTTCGTGAATCAACCAGTGGCCAAGTCTTACTTCCCGACGAAGTAAAAATCTGTGAAAGTGAGTTATAGTCCCACTTTTAAAATCTAATATTTTTGGGATGAGAATACATGCATGTTTTATAAATGATTTACAAAATAGACACAAGTACGTGAAACTACATTCTATGGTTGAATTATCGAAATCGAATATGCCCCTTTTTATTAAGTCTGGTAATCTAAGAATTAGGGAACAGACACCCTAATTGACGCGAATCCTAAAGATAGATCTATTGGGCCTAACAAACCCCATCCAAAGTACCGGATGCTTTAGTACTTCGAAATTTATATCATATCCGAAGGGTATCCCGGAATGATGGGGATATTCTTATATATATGCATCTTGTTAATGTCGGTTACCAGGTGTTCACCATATGAATGATTTTTATCTCTATGTATGGGATGTGTATTGAAATATGAAATCTTGTGGTCTATTTTTACGATTTGATATATATAGGTTAAACCTATAACTCACCAACATTTTTGTTGACGTTTAAAGCATGTTTATTCTCAGGTGAATACTAAGAGCTTCCGCTGTTGCATACTAAAATAAGGACAAGATTTGGAGTCCATGTTTATATGATATTGTGTAAAAACTGCATTCAAGAAACTGATTTCGATGTAACATATTTGTATTGTAAACCATTATGTAATGGTCGTGTGTAAACAGGATATTTTAGATTATCATTATTTGATAATCTATGTAAAGATTTTTAAACCTAATAAAGATTATGGTTTGTTTTAAAAATGAATGCAGTCTTTGAAAAACGTCTCATATAGAGGTCAAAACCTCGCAATGAAATCAATTAATATGGAACGTTTTTAATCAATAAGAACGGGACATTTCAGTTGGTATCCGAGCGTTGGTCTTAGAGAACCAGAAAATTTGCATTAGTGTGTCTTATCGAGTTTGTTAGGATGCATTAGTGAGTCTGGACTTCGACCGTGTTTTCTTTAAAAATGATTGCTTAATATTTTTGTTGGAAACTATATATTATTAACATGTATATATTATGTGATATATTAATCTATTAACATGTTTGATATTGTGTGATAGATGTCTACCTCTAGCACAAATCCCATTGACTCACCTAATAATAACGAAGAGTCGAATATATATTGGACTGATTCACAAGTTCCCGAAGAAAAACCGGAAGAAGAATCAGAACCGGAAGAAGAATCAAAACCGGAAGAGGAGGAACCGGAGGAGGAAATAGAACCGGTGGGGGATATAATAAAACGGTTAAGTAAAAGAAAATCCTCAACCAACCGACCAAGGTTAATTATGGTCAATGGTGTTTCCGCCAAGGAAGCAAAATATTGGGAGGATTACCAATTCTCCGATGAATCGGATTCCGACGAGAATTCCGATGATGTTATAGAAATTACCCCAACTGAATTTAAAAAGGCAAAAGAAAATAATAAGGGAAAGGGCATAAAAATAGAGAAATCTAATTCCAACCCCGATGAACTTTATATGTATCGTCAACCCCCGAAGCCCTTAAGTTGTAACAATGACCCGGGAACCTCTAAACCACCAGGTTTTTCTAAACTAATGTGGAAAACGACGGCTCGTATTATGAAAGGACCCGTTCATATACATTATAAACGATTCACAATAGTTGATTACATTGCGAGGTATTTGACCTCTATATGATACATTTTACAAACATTGCATTCGTTTTTAAAAGACAAACTTTCTTTACATCGAAAATTGACAGGCATGCATACCATTATAATATCCACTATGCAACTATAAATTGATTTAATACTAATCTTTGATGAACTCAATGACTCGAATGCAACGTTCTTCAAAATATGCTATGAAAGACTCCAAGTAATATCTTTAAAATGAGCAAATGCACAGCGGAAGATTTCTTTAACACCTGAGAATAAACATGCTTTAAAGTGTCAACCAAAAGGTTGGTGAGTTCATTAGTTTATCATAATCATTTATTTCCATCATTTTAATAGACCACAAGAATTTTATTTCCAGTTCTCATAAATATACGTCCCATACATAGAGACAAAAATAATCATTCATATGGTGAACACCTGGTAACCGACATTAACTAGATACATATAAGAATATCCCCTATCATTCTGGGATCCTCCTTCGGACATGATATAAATTTCGAAGTACTAAAGCATCCGGTACTTTGGATGGGGTTTGTTAGGCCCAATAGATCTATCTTTAGGATTCGCGTCAATTAGGGTGTCTGTTCCCTAATTCTTAGATTACCAGACTTTAATAAAAAGGGGCATATTCGATTTCGATAATTCAACCGTAGAATGTAGTTTCAATTACTTGTGTCTATTTCGTCAAACATTTATAAAAGCGCATGCATTCTCAGTCCCAAAAATATAAAGGGTAAAAAGGCAAATGAAACTCACCATACTGTATTTCGTAGTAAAAATACATATAACGTCATTGAACAAGTGCAAGGTTGGCCTCGGATTCACGAACCTAAATTAATTATATATATTTATGTGTTGGTCAATATTTGTCTAACAAATTAGGTCAAGTCATAGTGTACCACAATCCTAATGCTCGAGACTAATATGCAAAAGTCAACAAAGGTAAATTTGACTCAAAATAATTTCCAAAAATCTATACATGATTAATATATAGTTTAAATATCATCGTTTTATATTTTTAAATATTTTTAAAAGATTTATTAGAGTAAATAATATAATTTATTTATTAATAAATAAAATTTTATATTAAATTTATATAATAAAATATACTTTTATATATATTAAGTAATAAAATTTATAGGGTTCATTTAATATCATAAAGATAATATGATAGGTATTATTAAAGTAAGTTATTACACGTAGTAAAATATGTTTGTATCACATATTTATTTGATAAAATAATATCTATAATGATAGTAAGTAAAAGTTGTATTATTTTGTAATAATAATTATTATTATAAAAATATCAATATTTATAATTACTAAGATGACATTATGATAAAACGATAATTCTAATTATGATAAATTTAATATTTACGATAATTTTTAATATTATCTTTAAAATAATAATTCTATTTAAAATAATAATAATAATGATGTTTTATAGTAACAATGACATTTCTATTAAAATGATAATTTTTGTTAAAATGATAGTTTTAATACTAACGATACTTTTAATAATAATAGTAATGATAAAAATAATAAGAACGATAATTTTATCTAAATCAATATCTTATAATATTTTAATTTCATCATGATACTCTTACTCATTATTTCCTAATCGTTTCGTTTAATAGCTTTTAATCGTCTTTTATATCGTGTTCATAATAATGATAATAATAGTAATCAAAATAATTAGGTGTTACAAATATTTGTTTTAATTACACCAATATTAATAATGATGGTTACTATAACATTATTAACGATAATACTAATAATTATCTTAATGATAATATAGTAATAATAATAATAACAATAACAATAACCATTTTTAAATAATGATATATATATTAATAATGATAATAATAATAATAATAATAATAATAATAATAATAATAATAATAATAATAATAATAATAATAATAATAATAATAATAATAATAATAATAATAATAATTGGATAATAATAATAATACTAATTATAACTTTAACGATAATAACGATAGTAATAATTATAAAAAACAATTTTTAATGATAAATCCCTTTTATTGATAAAGATAATAATAATGATAATAATAAGATAAAACTAGAACGACGATAAAAACGATGATAATAATAATCATTTTTAATAAAAATATCGAAAATTCAATTGATTATAACTTCTAATCCGTTCATCGAAACCATTCGATATCTAAAGGAAAAGTTCTTAATTTTTTGCTAGCTTTCCAAGGACATGCATATCTTATACCTTATGTCAACCGCAAGTGTAACTAATTCAAGATTCAACCTAATCTGTCTAAGGGAAATATCAAAAGTACAAGCATGCATAATCCTAAATACTCGAGCACTAGTCAGGGATACACTATTAGTATGTAAAAGTTAAATTATGAGTACTCACGTATCAATATTGAGATTCAATATTGCAGGAAAGGTACGTAGACGCAACGAAAATGATAAACACTATATTGACCTCACGAGCATACCCATGAACCATACTCAATCACCTCCATAGCTATAACCCATAATTTCCTTAATCCTATCCTACTCGAAAAACAATTTCGAAATCACTCGGACAGCACTCCGTCGTAATATTTTATGTATACTAATAATATCTTGAAATAATACAGAGTAAATATATATATATGTAAATCGATTGAGAGACTTTAGAGAAAAATATTTTTAAGTTTCTATGAAATAATGAAACCTATTGAATTCTATTTATAATAGATTTTTGAATTATTAAAGTGAATTATTAAAGTATGAATTATTAAAGTAAATTATTAAAGTATGAATTATTAAAGTGAATCATTAAAGTATGAATTATTAAAGTATGAATTATTAAAGTGAATTATTAAAGTTAAAGTAAAGTAAAAATAAAGTAAAGGTAAAGTTTAAGTATAGTAAAAGTATAAAACTATGTACGTATAATACGCGTATAAATATATATAATATTAATTTAAATCATTATATATATTTAATAAAATAAAATATAAATATCGTTATCTTTATCATACTAGTTAAGTAATGAGTTGTCAAAAGTGGTTCTAGATATTTATAAAAGTTATATACGTTTTAATAATAAAGTTCTTTTTAAACTGAAAATGTTTTTGTACGTTTGAAACTAAATAGATCAATCGAGTCTTTATGAGATTCAATCTTCCACCATCCTTTGTCTAGTTCTCAATGATTGACAAATTTGTTCTTATTTATAAATCACTTTACCATTTTCCGAATATTGTTAAAATGGAAAGATTTCTCAAATCAACGTGGGCCTTTCAATAGAGACTTGTAATCATAATTCAATATATCTGATAATTCAATCATTTGATCTTATCTTCTAATTCCATTGATAAACATTTTGAAACAGATACAATCCTATAAAGTATTTAATCTAATATTTTGTTTACGTTTTAAGTTATAATATATATACATATATAATCATATTCGTTTAATGGTTCGTGAATCGTCGGAACTTGGTCGAGGTTGAATGAATGTATGAACATAGTTTAAAATTCTTGAAATTTAACTTAACAAATATTGCTTATCGTGTCGAAAACATATAAAGATTAAAGTTTAAATTTGGTTGGAAATTTTTGGGTTGTCACAGTACCTACCCGTTAAAGAAATTTCGTCCCGAAATTTGAGTGGAAGGGTCATGAATGATAATAAATATGTTTTCATGATGCATACGGGCTGAAAATTAGAGTTTTATCATCAGCGAATAATTTGGATAAACAATCCATTTATATGAAGAGTACGAATGAAGCTAACATAGAAGAGTGAAATGAGTAAGTGTAGATTCATCTTATCATTTGACATAGATATGATTGATTCCCAGATTTCAAGGGATTTGAAGAAAATATTCTTAATAAGATTTGACTCTCCGGTAATCAAGGGAATTAGGATCCGCTTTAAATGCGATCGTCCATTTTAATTGTTCTGTCGGAGATTTTCTTATAAATTCACCTCCTTCGTTTCCTTACAACTCACACCTTCTGTTGATGCATTTTATGCAAGTCCCTAGACATCTACCCACGTCCATTGCAGGTACAACAGTTTACAGGCCACCATGATTGCTCGTTATTATCCTATCTGTATTTGTATGTGGTTACAGGAACTGCAGGAACGAGATTTAGATGTTTAACTATGTTAGACTTAGTCAGACGTACGAGTGAAGCCTCACTAGTACGGCTGACAGGCTCATACGCACGGTTGATGCTGAGCTAAGTCACAATTACAACCTAAATGAGAAGACACGAGTGAGTGATCACCCGTACGGCTGATGAAGCCAACTCGTACGTGTAATGAATGAATCGTATGGGTGAGTCAACAGCAGGGGTATATAAAGTCTTATGTTCTTCATTTTAGGTTAAGCCTCTCATTTGTTACACACACTCAGATCTAGTGAGCTCCTCTGATTCTCTCTCAGTCCAAATCACCCAGGTGGTATATAATAGCTCTAGATGTTGATCTAATCACACTTGATTTAGTTGTGGTTTGACTAAATTAATCAAAAAAAAAAACTTAACATATTCACTAGAGGGTTTGATTCACTTATTCCGCCATTATGTGAGTTAAATCTGTTGATTTCTAAGTTCCTAATCATGTTTCATCACCTTCTATTCTTTCCCCCTCAACTCATATTTTAAAGTATTCATCAATATGCTCCATCCAGTTCTGATTCTCGATATACTTCTAACTTTCATATCGGTCATTCTTCTTTTTCATCTACCGCTGGAAGAATCTATTTACTTCTACTATACTCTTGAGTTTATAGTGTTTCTAGTTCTCCCGTGTCTTTATATTGCTATATGCATCGATATATATGGTTTATAATTTCTGGTTTGTCGTTGGGCTTTATATGTTCCATTATATTTCAAAGTCTCTGCTTCTGTCTTCTATAATCATTATCATTCACAGTTAATGCTCTCTTTTATTTGCTGCAATTTATACCCCAATTTCTATTTCGGAGTTTTGTCCTTTCGTTTCTTCTTCTTGCGATTAAGCACCGCTTGTAATGGTCCAGAATTCACAGATATGAATTTCGGAATGAACATTGTTAATGTTCTAGGAAGGAAATTGTGATGGCACGATCTTGACTTGTCAAATTACTAGAATACCTTGGAAAAGGCCGAATCATCAAGAAATATTTTCTTGATATTTTAGAGGTTAAATAGAATACAAGAGTCGTATAACATGGCACATGATGATGTTATGATCTGTGAATCATCACGTTCCATTTAGAAACTCAGCATGACTTACTGTAATATAATCACATTGATCAAGTGTCATTATATTATATTAATTCATGCTTCCGTTTCCAACACTACTTCAAAATATTCCTATTTTAAACTTGAATGTTTCAGAATTTAGAAACTAAAATAGTTTCTTTTATGATGTAATACAGATAGCGCGAAGAGGTAAATGATTTCAAATAAGAAAAATTAAGAAAATATCTTCAGAAATATGAAGGATATTTATAATGAAAGATATGATGATATTTTAGAATTTCTAATATCAGAGGATAATGAAGAATATTGTCCGCAGGGGTTTAGAGTCAGGAGCAAGGTATTCGTTAATGACTTCAGCAGGTACTGAATCATTTGGATCCTTTGAAGTCAGGTTCAGTCTTTGTAATTTGTCCACAGCCTCCTTCCTACTTTGCTCAATCCGTTTTCCAGTTCCAAAACTTCTCTTTTTCTGCGCTTTGCCAGCACACTTCATCATTATCATCCAGCTTTTACCGTTTAAAGTCGTTTATAGTTTTTGCTTCTTCATCAGCATTTTTTCCATTTTCGGAGAACCAATTCGTACTTCGAAGTGTTTTTCAGAAACTTTACATTCAAATTAAGTCCAGAAGAAAGACGTTATGTATACACATATAACTGTTGGCGTAGACATGCTGCGAGATTTCAAAATACTGATTGCTAATTCCCAATGATTTGTATGACAATTCTCATTACAAGATGCGAATGAGTGAATGATGGGGTTTCAATGAATAATTATAATGACTTTTTGGAGAGGCTAAAGTCAAAGGGTAATGAAGTTGTTGGTACATCTACTAATAATGTGGTGGAATGTAAAAGGTTCCCTGGTAACGATGGTGTATATCTCAAGGTTATAATAAGGTTAGTCTGACTGAAAAGTTGAGGTTGACTTGCTGGAGCTGTGACAAAACTGGCTACTTTGAATAGGAGTCGCAAAATTATTTTTTGCTAATAAATGCCAAAGAATCTGACGCGGATACGTTGTTTAAACTTTTACTTTGGTTTCAAGAGTTTTTCAGGTACATAATTGTGGGTAACATGTGGTTGGATCATCATTTCGATTGCTCATCATTCGAAGTGCCTTCAGAAATTTTTCGAAGGGTTTGAACACAGATTGTAATCGTTAACATACATTTGATGCTCTAACACAGTTTTGAAGTTAAAATATAGCTTGTAAAAGATGTAAGGATCTAAGAGTGATGATTTTGGTCATATCTCAAGTTGAATTTTGAGATTTCAAAATCAGAATATGTTATTAAATTTTGAATGAGTATGGTTGTTTTGACTTCTATAAAAGAATGTATATTGTTGTGAAAGTAGGGAGTATAATGGATGATTTGCTGAATTAGATTCGAAGAATGTAACATATTAATTGTGAATCTATATATCTCTCGGGTATTACCTACCCGTTAAAAAAAATTTCACAATTAATATTTTATACAAAAGAATTTTATTACAGTCTTTATGAAAATATATATATGTATATTTTCTTCAGATGTAACATAGATTTAATGAGTTAATGTTAAATTAAACTCATTTGATTTACGGTTGAAACTAGAATTGAATAATCCCTAAAAGCTTTAAAAAGTACATAACTTTTACGCAGTATTTCTTTAATGACATTGAAATTATGAATCAATACTTCGTTATTTGTTGATGTATGATGTTCGGTTCGTGGAATTCTTGTGAATTTCGCAAAGTACGAATGATGTTATCTGAAAAGTTTCGGGTACATCGATGATGAAAGTGTAAAATAAAATATATACTTGATTTATTATGAATTGGAATTTGTTAAATTGTGACAGAGATTGTAGTTAACGCTGGTTAAGTTGCGGCCGAAGGACTTACATTATTGCATATTTGTAATATGAATTAACCGAGTAGTTAAGATTCACACACAATAGCTTAGCACGGAAAGATTTATTTCAAAATATATATATATATATATATATATATATATATATATATATATATATATATATATATATATATATATATATATATATATATATATAATATACATATAATTTCTTCAGAGGGAATGAGTTAATTCTTCATAACTCGTTGATACAATATACACGTTATTGATTTGTAATGATGTCCACAGTGATTCTTGAACTGACGGTGTTTGTGATGTTATCGGTGTTGTTGATTCGGATGTTGACTGTAATGACGATGCTGGTAACGCTGACGGTACTGTTGATGCTGTTGGTAAAGCAAGTTTAGCTTGTTAATAACACACCATTTTTGTCAGGGTTTCTACTCTTCCTTCTATCATTTTGGTTCGCTTAACTGATTTATGGTTAGGGCTAGATTAGATAATCTCTAAGACTTTAGAGATTACATAATCGCCGCGGAATGTTTCTCCAATGAAGTTATGAATTAATACTTCATCAGTTATTGTTGTTGGTACTCCTTGGTATCTATGGTGCGTATGACGTTGATGCTCGTGAGACAGATTGTGAAGTTGAGGTTTACGACGCTGTTGTGGTTGGAGGTGGTAATGGTACTGTTGGTGTTGATGATGGTGGTACTGGTTATGCTGCTGATGCTGCTGCTGGTGTTTGTAATCTCTGCACCATATTCTCCAAAGCCACTACCCGAGCGCGAAGCTCGTTGACTTCTTCTATTACACCGGGGTGATTGTCGGTTCGGACGAGCAGATAAATAAAATCTAAAATTTGATGTAATATATAATCGTGACGAGATACTCTGGAAATGAGCGAGAAAATGGTGTTTCGGACAGGTTCGCAGGTAAGTGCTTCAGGTTCTTCGTCAAGAGGGCAATGTGGTGGATGGAAGGGATCACCTTCTTCTTGTCATCAATGATTGAGGAGGCTACGAACCCATATTCATCCAGAATAGGTGATGACTGATTGGTTGATCTATTCCGGTCACACTGCTTTCGAAGCTTGAATGGGATTCCATCTCAGAATCTGAGTGACTTGAACTGATGACGAATTCCATTTCGTACGATTGGATAAAGGATTTTTTTTTTTTCCGATATGAAATGATTTTGGCTAACGGATGGTATTCTAATTACATAGAATATATATATATATATATAGATCAAAAGATTTCGTACATTACGGAGGACTTTGCGGGATATGTCAGGCAAAGTTTAAAGTAACAGATACGATAAGATATGATTTAGCAGATATGCTAAGATATGAATTTTTGTCTATACACTATTCATGCAATCAATGTAGCAAGACGTGTCTTAGACTAAAAATGATAAGCATGTAATTTCCTGAGGATGATAAGTAGTTAATTTTCGACACAAAATGATAAGCAAAACTTTTGACATGCAGACACGGTCGAAGTCCAGACTCACTAATGCATCCTATCGACTTATCAGTTAGACACACTAATGCAGACCTGGTTCGCTAAGACCACCGCTCTGATACCAACTGAAAGGACCCGTTCATATACATTATAAACGATTCACAATAGTTGATTACATTGCGAGGTATTTGACCTCTATATAATACATTTTACAAACATTGCATTCGTTTTTAAAAGACAAACTTTCTTTACATCGAAAATTGACAGGCATGCATACCATTATAATATCCACTATGCAACTATAAATTGATTTAATACTAATCTTTGATGAACTCAATGACTCGAATGCAACGTTCTTCAAAATATGCTATGAAAGACTCCAAGTAATATCTTTAAAATGAGCAAATGCACAGCGGAAGATTTCTTTAACACCTGAGAATAAACATGCTTTAAAGTGTCAACCAAAAGGTTGGTGAGTTCATTAGTTTATCATAATCATTTATTTCCATCATTTTAATAGACCACAAGAATTTTATTTCCAGTTCTCATAAATATACGTCCCATACATAGAGACAAAAATAATCATTCATATGGTGAACACCTGGTAACCGACATTAACTAGATACATATAAGAATATCCCCTATCATTCCGAGATCCTCCTTCGGACATGATATAAATTTCGAAGTACTAAAGAATCCGGTACTTTGGATGGGGTTTGTTAGGCCCAATAGATCTATCTTTAGGATTCGCGTCAATTAGGGTGTCTGTTCCCTAATTCTTAGATTACCAGACTTTAATAAAAAGGGGCATATTCGATTTCGATAATTCAACCGTAGAATGTAGTTTCAATTACTTGTGTCTATTTCGTCAAACATTTATAAAAGCGCATGCATTCTCAGTCCCAAAAATATAAAGGGTAAAAAGGCAAATGAAACTCACCATACTGTATTTCGTAGTAAAAATACATATAACGTCATTGAATAAGTGCAAGGTTGGCCTCGGATTCACGAACCTAGATTAATTATATATATTTATGTGTTGGTCAATATTTGTCTAACAAATTAGGTCAAGTCATAGTGTACCACAATCCTAATGCTCGAGACTAATATGCAAAAGTCAACAAAAGTAAATTTGACTCAAAATAATTTCCAAAAATCTATACATGATTAATATATAGTTTAAATATCGTCGTTTTATATTTTTAAATATTTTTAAAAGATTTATTAGAGTAAATAATATAATTTATTTATTAATAAATAAAATTTTATATTAAATTTATATAATAAAATATACTTTTGTATATATTAAGTAATAAAATTTATAGGGTTCATTTAATATCATAAAGATACTATGATAGGTATTATTAAATTAAGTTATTACACGTAGTAAAATATGTTTGTATCACATATTTATTTGATAAAATAATATCTATAATGATAGTAAGTAAAAGTTGTATTATTTTGTAATAATAATAATTATTATAAAAATATCAATATTTATAATTACTAAGATGACATTATGATAAAACGATAATTCTAATTATGATAACTTTAATATTTACGATAATTTTTAATATTATCTTTAAAATAATAATTCTATTTAAAATAATAATAATAATGATGTTTTATAGTAACAATGACATTTCTATTAAAATGATAATTTTTGTTAAAATGATAGTTTTAATACTAACGATACTTTTAATAATAATAGTAATGATAAAAATAATAAGAACGATAATTTTATCTAAATCAATATCTTATAATATTTTAATTTCATCATGATACTCTTACTCATTATTTCCTAATCGTTTCGTTTAATAGCTTTTAATCGTCTTTTATATCGTGTTCATAATAATGATAATAATAGTAATCAAAATAATTAGGTGTTACAAATATTTGTTTTAATTACACCAATATTAATAATGATGGTTACTATAACATTATTAACGATAATACTAATAATTATCTTAATGATAATATAGTAATAATAATAATAATAACAATAACAATAACCATTTTTAAATAATGATATATATATTAATAATGATAATAATAATAATAATAATAATAATAATAATAATAATAATAATAATAATAATAATAATAATAATAATAATAAAAATAATAATAATAATAATAATAATAATAATAATAATTGGATAATAATAATAATACTAATTATAACTTTAACGATAATAACGATAGTAATAATAATAAAAAACAATTTTTAATGACAAATCCCTTTTATTGATAAAGATAATAATAATGATAATAATAAGATAAAACTAGAACGACGATAAAAACGACGATAATAATAATCATTTTTAATAAAAATATCAAAAATTCAATTGATTATAACTTCTAATCCGTTCATCGAAACCATTCGATATCTAAAGGAAAAGTTCTTAATTTTTCGCTAGCTTTCCAAGGACATGCATATCTTATACCTTATGTCAACCGCAAGTGTAACTAATTCAAGATTCAACCTAATCTGTCTAAGGGAAATATCAAAAGTACAAGCATGCATAATCCTAAATACTCGAGCACTAGTCAGGGATACACTATTAGTATGTAAAAGTTAAATTATGAGTACTCATGTATCAATATTGAGATTCAATATTGCGGGAAAGGTACGTAGACGCAACGAAAATGATAAACACTATATTGACCTCACGAGCATACCCATGAACCATACTCAATCACCTCCATAGCTATAACCCATAATTTCCTTAATCCTATCCTACTCGAAAAACAATTTCAAAATCACTCGGACAGCACTCCGTCGTAATATTTTATGTATACTAATAATATCTTGAAATAATACAGAGTAAATATATATATGTAAATCGATTGAGAGAGTTTAGAGAAAAATATTTTCAAGTTTCTATGAAATAATGAAACCTATTGAATTCTATTTATAATAGATTTTTGAATTATTAAAGTGAATTATTAATGTATGAATTATTAAAGTGAATTATTAAAGTATGAATTATTAAAGTGAATTATTAAAGTATGAATTATAAAAGTGAATTATTAAAGTTAAAGTAAAGTAAAGGTAAAGTTTAAGTATAGTAAAAGTATAAAACTATGTACGTATAATACGCGTATAAATATATATAATATTAATTTAAATCATTATATATATTTAATAAAATAAAATATAAATATCGTTATCTTTATCATACTAGTTAAGTAATGAGTTGTCAAAAGTGGTTCTAGATATTTATAAAAGTTATATACGTTTTAATAATAAAGTTCTTTTTAAACTGAAAATGTTTTTGTACGTTTGAAACTAAATTGATCAATCGAGTCTTTATGAGATTCAATCTTCCACCATCCTTTGTCTAGTTCTCAATGATTGACAAATTTGTTCTTATTTATAAATCACTTTACCATTTTCCGAATATTGTTAAAATGGAAAGATTTCTCAAATCAACGTGGGCCTTTCAATAGAGACTTGTAATCATAATTCAATATATCTGATAATTCAATCATTTGATCTTATCTTCTAATTTCATTGATAAACATTTTGAAACAGATACAATCCTATAAAGTATTTAATCTAATATTTTGTTTACGTTTTAAGATATAATATACATACATATATAATCATATTCGTTTAATGGTTCGTGAATCGTCGGAACTTGGTTGAGGTTGAATGAATGTATGAACATAGTTAAAAATTCTTGAAATTTAACTTAACAAATATTGCTTATCGTGTCGGAAACATATAAAGATTAAAGTTTAAATTTGGTTGGAAATTTCCGGGTTGTCACAAATTAGGGGAACATCATATATCCCTGGAAACTTGGCAAAACGAACCAAAACCGAAGAAGAAGAAACGAGCGAGTCGGAATAAGATAGTTATATTCGTGTGGTGTAATATATGTAATATAGTGTGCTTATGCTTTATGATATATGTAAAAATTGCTTGTATTAATAAGTAATTTTTTTATGAATCTAACTCTTTTCTATTTTACAGTTTAAAAACACAAAATGGATAGACAACCCAATATTTTAAGAGACCTAACCGGAGACATGATTGATGAAATCTTGTCTAGAGTCGGTCAGAATTCCTCGGCACAACTATTTAAGGCGAAATCAGTTTGTAAGACATTCGAAGAACGTTCCAAGAATGTCTTGGTTTATAAGAGACTTTCGTTTGAAAGATGGGGGATATCAGATTGGGAAACCCATAAGTTACGATGTGTTTACTTTGACGCATATATTGCGGGGAACCCAAATGCTATTTTACGCAACGGGTTAAGAAATTATTTTGACTCAATGTATCCGAATATAGGACTTCATGATTTAGAAAAAGCGGCTAACATGCAACATAAAGAAGCATGCTATGCTTACGGGTTAGTAATGTTCGCTTCTCACCAAAGTGAGAACAAGAACATCGGGCTACAACTATTAAACAAAACATTCCCACAAGTAACGGAGTCTGTAATTGGGGTAAGAAATGAGGTTTTTAGATTGTTACGGGACTGTTGGACATTACGTAACCCTCGTCCCTTTGACGACGTTACAACACGCTGTCTTATCAACAGCCATAACGGTTATGTTCCACAAGACCAAGGATGGGAAGTAGTCCTAGTAAAACCAGAATGCATGACTTGTTTCTGGACGTACGAATTACGTGTCTTTATTGCCTTTGCTGAACGACTTGTATACTAGCTAGAATTATCTTCACAACTATCTTGTATCAAAGTTATTGTGTGCTATATTTCATGCTTTATGTAAAATAAGCGGTATTGTAAGTTTGTAAAATATTGTATAAAAGTTTGAACGCAAAATATTATTATAATCAGTTTTTCATATAGAATTGTAGTAGTTGAATTGTATATTAGCTACTAAGTATGAACTTAACAGGTAGGTACTACCCGAATTTAAACTTATAAAACGCTAATATGAAGAAAAAGCTTTTATAAATGAGTTCATATTATGCTACGAAATACTATTAACTACTCTTAATATTCTGTATGATTAACTTGTTCCATTTGACTATTTTGAAGGAAATGGCACCGACTACTCGACACACCGTGAATATGAATGAAGAGGAATTCCGTACTTTTCTAGCTTCAAACATAGCCGCAGTACAGGTTGCGCTACATACCAACAATAACCTTGGATCTAGCAGTACAGGAAATCGTGTAGGATGCACCTACAAAGAATTCACTGCCTGCAAACCTTTGGAATTTGATGGAACCGAAGAACCGATCGGATTGAAACGGTGGACCGAGAAGGTCGAATCGGTGTTTGCCATAAGTAAGTGTACTGAAGAGGACAAAGTGAAGTAAGCTACGCATACCTTCACAGGTTCTGCGTTAACATGGTGGAATACCTATCTAGAGCAAGTGGGATAAGATGATACGTACGCACTACCGTGGTCAGCATTCAAGCACTTGATGAACGAGAAGTACCGTCCTAGAACCGAGGTCAATAAGCTCAAGACAGAACTTAGAGGGTTACGAACCCAAGGATTTGATATTACCACGTACGAAAGACGATTCACAGAATTGTGCCTATTGTGTCCGGGAGCGTTCGAAGATGAGGAAGAGAAGATCGACGCGTTTGTGAAAGGATTACCGGAAAGAATCCAAGAAGATATAAGTTCACACGAGCCTGCCTCCATACAACAGACATGTAGAATGGCTTACAAACTAGTGAACCAGATTGAAGAAAGAATTAAAGAACAGACTGCTGAAGAGGCCAATGTGAAGCAAGTCAAAAGAAAGTGGGAGGAAAACGGTGATAAGAATCACCAATACAACAACAACAGCAATTACAACAATAATCGCAACAACTATCCCAACAATCGCAACATCAATCGCAACTACAACAAACGGCCCAACAACAACAACAACAACAACAACAACAGCAACTACAACAATCATCCCAACAACAATAATAACCGCAACAACAACAACAATCAGAAGCAGCTATGCCAAAGGTGTGAAAAGCATCACTCGGGGTTCTGCACCAAATTTTTCAACAAGTGTAAAAGAAATGGTCATAGCGCGGAGAAGTGTGAGGTCTACGGACCAGGGGTTAACAGAACGAAAGGAACAAATGGTGTCGGAACGAGTAATGGCGGAGCAAGTAGTGTCGGAGCAAGTTATGCCAATGTAGTTTGTTATAAATGTGGAAAACTGGGCCACATTATTAGAAATTGCCCGAACCAAGAGAACACGAATGGACAAGGCCGCGGAAGAGTTTTCAATATTAATGCGGCAGAGGCATAGGAAGACCCGGAGCTTGTTACGGGTACGTTTCTTATTGACAATAAATCTGCTTACGTTTTATTTGATTCGGGTGCGGATAGAAGCTATATGAGTAGAGATTTTTGTGCTAAATTAAGTTGCCCATTGACGCCGTTGGATAGTAAATTTTTACTCGAATTAGCAAACGGTAAATTAATTTCAGCAGATAATATATGCCGGAATTGAGAAATTAAACTGGGTAGCGAAATATTTAAGATTGATTTGATACCAGTAGAGTTAGGGAGTTTTGATGTAATAGTTGGCATGGACTGGCTGAAGAAGGTGAAAGCAGAGATCGTATGTTATAAAAATGCAATTCGCATTGTACGAGAAGAAGGAGAACCCTTAATGGTGTACGGAGAAAAGGGCAACATGAAGCTACATCTTATTAGTAATTTGAAGGCACAAAAACTAATAAGAAAAGGTTGCTATGCTGTTCTAGCACACGTCGAGAAAGTACAAACTGAAGAAAAGAGCATCAATGATGTTCCCATCGCAAAAGAATTTCCCGATATATTTCTGAAAGAATTATCGGGACTACCTCCACATCGATCTGTTGAATTTCAAATAGATCTTGTACCAGGAGCTGCACCAATAGCTCGTGCTCCTTATAGACTCGCACCCAGCGAGATGAAAGAACTGCAAAGCCAACTGCAAGAACTATTAGAACGTGGTTTCATTCGACCAAGCACATCACCATGGGGAGCTCCTGTTTTGTTTGTCAAGAAGAAGGATGGTACATTTAGGTTGTGTATTGACTACAGAGAGTTGAACAAACTTACCATCAAAAATCGTTATCCACTGCCGAGAATTGACGACTTATTTGATCAGCTACAAGGCTCGTCAGTTTATTCGAAGATCGATTTATGTTCTGGATATCATCAAATGCGAGTAAAGGAGGATGATATTCCAAAAACTACTTTTAGGACGCGTTATGGTCATTACGAGTTTATGGTTATGCCGTTTGGATTGACTAACGCACCAGCTGTGTTCATGGACCTTATGAACCGAGTGTGTGGGCCATATCTTGACAAGTTTGTCATTGTTTTCATCGATGACATACTTATTTACTCAAAGAATGATCAAGAGCACGAAGAACATTTGAGAAAAGTGCTAGAAGTATTGTGGAAAGAAAAACTGTACGCTAAGTTTTCAAAGTGTGCATTTTGGTTGGAAGAAGTTTAATTCCTCGGTCACATAGTGAACAAAGAAGGTATCCAGGTGGACCTGGCAAAGATCGAAACCGTTGAAAAGTGGGAAACCTCAAAAACTCCGAAGCATATACGTCAATTTTTAGGATTGGCTGGTTACTACAGAAGATTCATCCAAGATTTCTCCAAAATAGCAAAACCCTTGACTGCATTAACGCATAAAGGGAAGAAATTTGAATGGAAGGATGAACAAGAGAAGGCGTTTCATTTATTGAAGAAAAAGCTAACTACGGCACCTATATTGTCATTTCCTGAAGGGAATGATGATTTTGTGATTTATTGTGACGCATCAAAGCAAGGTCTCGGTTGTGTATTAATGCAACGGACGAAGGTGATTGCTTATGCGTCTAAACAATTGAAGATTCACGAGCAAAATTATACGACGCATGATTTGGAATTAGGCGCGGTTGTTTTTGCATTAAAGACTTGGAGGCACTACTTATATGGGGTCAAAAGTATTATATATACCGACCACAAAAGTCTTCAACACATATTTAATCAGAAACAACTGAATATGAGGCAGCGTAGGTGGATTGAATTGTTGAATGATTACGACTTTGAGATTCGTTACCACTCGGGGAAGGCAAATGTGGTAGCCGACGCCTTGAGCAGGAAGGACAGAGAACCCATTCGAGTAAAATCTATGAATATAATGATTCACACTAACATTACTACTCAAATAAAGGAGGCGCAACAAGGAGTTTTAAAAGAGGGAAATTTAAAGGATGAAATACCCCAAGGATCGGAGAAGCATCTTAATATTCGGGAAGACGGAACCCGGTATAGGGCTGAAAGAATTTGGGTACCAAAATTTGGAGATATGAGAGAAATGGTACTTAGAGAAGCTCATAAAACCAGATACTCAATACATCCTGGAACGGGGAAGATGTACAAGGATCTCAAGAAACATTTTTGGTGGCCGGGTATGAAAGCCGATGTTGCTAAATACGTAGGAGAATGTTTGACGTGTTCTAAGGTCAAAGCTGAGCATCATAAACCATCAGGTCTACTTCAACAACCCGAAATCCCGGAATGGAAATGGGAAAATATTACCATGGATTTCATCACTAAATTGCCAAGGACTGCAAGTGGTTTTGATACTATTTGGGTAATAGTTGATCATCTCACCAAATCAGCACACTTCCTACCAATAAGAAAAGATGACAAGATGGAGAAGTTAGCACGACTGTATTTGAAGGAAGTCGTCTCCAGACATGGAATACCAATCTCTATTATCTCTGATAGGGATGGCAGATTTATTTCAAGATTCTGGCAGACATTACAGCAAGCATTAGGAACTCGTCTAGACATGAGTACTGCCTATCATTCACAAACTGATGGACAGAGCGAAAGGACGATACAAACGCTTGAATACATGCTACGAGCATGTGTTATTGATTTCGGAAACAGTTGGGATCGACATCTACCGTTAGCAGAATTTTCCTACAACAACAGCTACTATTCAAGCATTGAGATGGCGCCGTTTGAAGCAATTTATGGTAGAAAGTGCGGGTCTCCAATTTTTTGGAGTGAAGTGGGGGATAGACAGATTACGGGTCCAGAGATAATACAAGAAACTACCGAGAAAATCATCCAAATTCAACAAAGATTGAAAACCGCCCATAGTCGACAAAAGAGCTACGCGGACAGTAAAAGAAAAGATATAGAGTTTGAAATTGGAGAAATGGTCATGCTTAAGGTTTCACCTTGGAAAGGCGTTGTTCGATTTGGTAAACGAGGAAAACTAAATCCAAGGTACATTGGACTATTCAAGAGTAAAGATCGTGTCGGACCAGTAGCTTACCAACTGGAGCTACCTCAACAACTCGCGGCTGTACATAACACTTTCCACGTCTCAAATTTGAAGAAATGTTTTGCTAAAGAAGATCTCACTATTCCGTTGGACGAAATCCAAATCAATGAAAAACTTCAATTCATTGAAGAATCCGTCGAAATAATGGATCGTGAGGTTAAGAGACTTAAACAAAACAAGATACCGATTGTTAAGGTTTGATGGAATGCTCGTAGATGACGCGAGTTCACCTGGGAGCGTGAAGATCAGATGAAGAAGAAATACCCGCATTTATTTCCAGAAGATACGTCAACACATCCAACTGCTTAAAATTTCGGGACGAAATTTATTTAACGGGTAGGTACTGTAGTGACCCGAACTTTTCCATGTTTATATATATATATATTAAATGAAATTGTTATTTACATGATTAAGTGTTTCCAACATGTTAAGCAATCAAACTTGTTAAGACTTGATTAATTGAAATAGGTTTCATATAGACAATTGACCACCCAAGTTGACCGGTGATTCACGAACGTTAAAACTTGTAAAAACTATACGATGACATATATATAGTTATATATATAGTTAACATGATTTTATTATAAGTATGTATCTCATTAGGTATTTTACCAATGAGTTATATACATAAAAATGAGACTATTAATTTAAGAAACTCGAAAACGATATATATAACGATTATCGTCATAACAACGTCTTACTAGGTACATATGAATCATATTAAGATATTGATACACTTGGTTAATTATGTTAAATGATAAGTAAATATATTATTAAGTGTATTAACAATGAAATACATATGTAAAAATAAGACTACTAACTTAATGATTCGAAACGAGACATATATGTAACGATTATCGTTGTAACGGCATTTAACTGTACATATATCATACTAAGATATATTATATATCATAATATCATGATAATATAACAATTTAGCATCTCATTTGTTATAATAAACAATGGGTTAACAACATTCAACAAGATCGTTAACCTAAAGGTTTCAAAACAACATTTACATGTAACGACTAACGATGACTTAACGACTCGGTTAAAATGTATATACATGTAGTGTTTTAATATGTATTCATACACTTTTGAAAGACTTCAAGGCACTTATCAAAATACTTCTACTTAACAAAAATGCTTACAATTACATCCTCGTTCAGTTTCATCAACAATTCTACTCGTATGCACCCGTATTCGTACTCGTACAATACACAGCTTTTAGATGTATGTAGTATTGGTATATACACTCCAATGATCAGCTCTTAGCAGCCCATGTGAGTCACCTAACACATTTGGGAACCATCATTTGGTAACTAGCATGAAATATCTCATAAAATTACAAAAATATGAGTAATCATTCATGACTTATTTACATGAAAACAAAATTACATATCCTTTATATCTAATCCATACACCAACGACCAAAAACACCTACAAACACTTTCATTCTTCAATTTTCTTCATCTAATTGATCTCTTTCAAGTTCTATCTTCAAGTTCTAAGTGTTCTTCATAAATTCTACAAGTTCTAGTTACATAAAATCAAGAATACTTTCAAGTTTGCTAGCTCACTTCCAATCTTGTAAGGTGATCATCCAACCTCAAGAAATCTTTGTTTCTTACAGTAGGTTATCATTCTAATACAAGGTAATAATCATATTCAAACTTTGGTTCAATTTCTATAACTATAACAATCTTATTTCAAGTGATGATCTTACTTGAACTTGTTTTCGTGTCATGATTCTGCTTCAAGAACTTCGAGCCATCCAAGGATCCGTTGAAGCTAGATCTATTTTTCTCTTTTCCAGTAGGTTTATCCAAGGAACTTAAGGTAGTAATGATGTTCATAACATCATTCGATTCATACATATAAAGCTATCTTATTCGAAGGTTTAGACTTGTAATCACTAGAACATAGTTTAGTTAATTCTAAACTTGTTCGAAAATAAAAGATAATCCTTCTAACTTGACTTTTAAAATCAACTAAACACATATTCTATATCTATATGATATGCTAACTTAATGATTTAAAACCTGGAAACACGAAAAACACCGTAAAACTGGATTTACGCCGTCGTAGTAACACCGCGGGCTGTTTTGGGTTAGTTAATTAAAAACTATGATAAACTTTAATTTAAAAGTTTTTATTCTGGGAAAATGATTTTTATTATGAACATGAAACTATTTCCAAAAATTATGGTTAAACTCAAAGTGGAAGTATGTTTTCTAAAATGGTCATCTAGACGTCGTTCTTTCGACTGAAATGACTACCTTTACAAAAATGACTTGTAACTTATTTTTCCAACTATAAACCTATACTTTTTTTGTTTAGATTCATAAAATAGAGTTCAATATGAAACCATAGCAATTTGATTCACTCAAAACGGATTTAAAATGAAGAAGTTATGGGTAAAACAAGATTGGATAATTTTTCTCATTTTAGCTACGTGAAAATTGGTAACAAATCTATTCCAACCATAACTTAATCAACTTGTATTGTATATTATGTAATCTTGAGATACCATAGACACGTATACAATGTTTCGACCTATCATGTCGACACATCTATATATATTTCGGAACAACCATAGACACTCTATATGTGAATGTTGGAGTTAGCTATACAGGGTTGAGGTTGATTCCAAAATATATATAGTTTGAGTTGTGATCAATACTGAGATACGTATACACTGGGTTGTGGATTGATTCAAGATAATATTTATCGATTTATTTCTGTGCATCTAACTGTGGATAACTAGTTGTAGGTTACTAACGAGGACAGCTGACTTAATAAACTTAAAACATCAAAATATATTAAAAGTGTTGTAAATATATTTTGAACATACTTTGATATATATGTATATATTGTTATAGGTTCGTGAATCAACCAGTGGCCAAGTCTTACTTCCCGACGAAGTAAAAATCTGTGAAAGTGAGTTATAGTCCCACTTTTAAAATCTAATATTTTTGGGATGAGAATACATGCAGGTTTTATAAATGATTTACAAAATAAACACAAGTACGTGAAACTACATTCTATGGTTGAATTATCGAAATCGAATATGCCCCGTTTTATTAAGTCTGGTAATCTAAGAATTAGGGAACAGACACCCTAATTGACGCGAATCCTAAAAATAGATCTATTGGGCCTAACAAACCCCATCCAAAGTACCGGGTGCTTTAGTACTTTGAAATTTATATCATATCCGAAGGGTGTCCCAGAATGATGGGGATATTCTTATATATATGCATCTTGTTAGTGTCGGTTACCAGGTGTTCACCATATGAATAATTTTTATCTCTATGTATGGGATGTGTATTGAAATATGAAATCTTGTGGTCTATTGTTATGATTTGCTATATATAGGTTAAACCTATAACTCACCAACATTTTTGTTGACGTTTAAAGCATGTTTATTCTCAGGTGAATACTAAGAGCTTCCGCTGTTGCATACTAAAATAAGGACAAGATTTGGAGTCCATGTCTATATGATATTGTGTAAAAACTGCATTCAAGAAACTGATTTCGATGTAACATATTTGTATTGTAAACCATTATGTAATGGTCGTGTGTAAACAGGATATTTTAGATTATCATTATTTGATAATCTACGTAAAGCTTTTTAAACCTTTATTTATGAAATAAAGGTTATGGTTTATTTTAAAAATGAATGCAGTCTTTGAAAAACGTCTCATATATAGGTCAAAACCTCGCAATGAAATCAATTAATATGGAACGTTTTTAATCAATAAGAACGGGACATTTCAACTAATTCTTAGGCTACCAAGAAAAAGGGGCATATTCGGCTTCGATCGTTCACCCATATAATGTAGTTTCATTTACTTGTGTCTATTTCGTAAAACATTTATAAAACTGCATGTATTCTCATCCCAAAATATTAGATTATAAAAGTGAGACTATAACTCACTTTCTCATATTTTTACTTCGTCGGGAGTAAGACTTGGCCACTGGTCGATTCACGAACCTATAACAAATATATACATATATATATCAAAGTATGTTCAAAATATATTTACAACATTTTTAATACATTTTGATGTTTTAAGTTTATTAAGTCAGATGTCCTCGTTACTAACCTACAACTAGTTGTTCATAGTTAGATGTGCAGAAATAAATTGATATATATTATCTTGAATCAATCTACGACTCAGTGTATACACGTCTCAAGCTAGATCATAACTCAAAGTATATATATTTTTGGAATCAACCTCAACCCTGTATAGCTAACTCAAACATTACTGCATATAGAGTGTCTATGGTTGTTCCAAATAATATATATACATGGGTCGATATGATATGTCAAAACATTTGCATACGTGTCTATGGTATCCCAAGATTACATAATATATTAGAATACATGTATAATACAATATAAGTTAGCTAGGATATGATTTGTATAGAATTGTTACAATAATTCCCGTAGCTACAACAATCAAAAAATATCCAATCTTGTTTTACCTATAACTTCTTCGTTTTAAATCCGTTTTGAGTGAATCAAATTGCTATGGTTTCATATTGAACTCTATTTTATGAATCTAAACAGAAAAAGTATAGGTTTATTGTCAAAAATATAAGTTACAAGTCGTTTTTGTAAGAGGTAGTCATTTCAGTCGAAAGAACGACGTCTAGATGACCATTTTGAAAAACATACTTCCACTTTGAGTTTAACCATGACTTTTGGATATAGTTTCATGTTCATAAAAAAATCATTTTCTCAGAAGAATAACTTTTAAATCAAAGTTTATCATAGTTTTTAATTATCAAACCCAAAACAGCCCGCGGTGTTACTACGACGGCGTATGTCCGATTTTACGGTGTTTTTCGTGTTTTCAGGTTTTAAATCATTAAGTTATCATATCATATAGATATAGAACATGTGTTTAGTTGATTTTAAAAGTCAAGTTAGAAGGATTAACTTTTGTTTGCGAACAAGTTTAGAATTAACTAAACTATGTTCTAGTGATTTCAAGTTTAAACCTTCGAATAAGGTAGTTTTATATATATGAATCGAATGATGTTATGAACATCATTACTACCTCAGGTTTTGTGGATAAACCTACTGGAAATAAGAAAAATAGATCTAGCTTCAAAGGATCCTTGAATGGCTTGAAAGTTCTTAAAGCAGAATCATGACATGAAAACAAGTTCAAGTAAGATTTCCACTCGAAATAAGATTGTTATAGTTATAGAAATTGAATCAAAGTTTGAATATGAGTATTACCTTGTATTAGAAAGATATCTTACTGTAAATAAGAAAGATTTCTTGAGGTTGGATGATCACTTTACAAGATTGGAAGTAAGCTAGCAAACTTGGAAGTATATATTCTTGATTTTATGAAACTAGAACTTACAGAATTTATGAAGAACACTTAGAACTTGAAGATAGAACTTGAGAGAGATCAATTAGATGAAGAAAATTAAAGAATGAAAGTGTTTGTAGGTGTTTTTGGTCGTTGGTATATGGATTAGATATAAAGGATGTGTAATTTTGTTTACATGTAAATAAGTCATGAATGATTACTAATATTTTTGTAATTTTATGAGATATTTCATGGTAGTTGCCAAATGATGGTTCCCACATATGTTAGGTGACTCACATGGGCTGCTAAGAGCTGATCATTGGAGTGTATATAACAATAATACATACATCTAAAAGCTGTGTATTGTACGAGTACGAATACAGGTGCATACGAGTAGAATTGTTGATGAAACTGAACGAGGATGTAATTGTAAGCATTTTTGTTAAGTAGAAGTATTTTGATAAATGTCTTAAAGTTTTTCAAAAGTGTATGAATACATATTAAAATACTACATGTATATACATTTTAACTGAGTCGTTAAGTCATCGTTAGTCGTCACATGTAAATGTTGTTTTGAAACCTTTAGGTTAACGATCTTGTTAAATGTTGTTAACCCATTGTTTATTATATTTAAAGAGATGTTAAATTATTACATTATTATGATATATTAATATATCTTAGTATGATATATATACAGTTAAATGTTGTTACAACGATAATCGTTACATATATGTCTCGTTTCAAAATCATTAAGTTAGTAGTCTTTTTTTTACATATGTAGTTCATTGTTAATACACTTAATGACATGTTTACTTATCATTTATCATGATTAAACATAGTGTAACAATATCTTAATATGATTCATATGTATTTAGTAAGGCGTTGTTATAACGATAATCTTTATATATATCGTTTCGAGTTTCTTAATTCAATAAACTCAATTTTATCTATATAACTCATTGTTAAAATACCTAATGAGATACTTACTTATCATAATATCATGTTAACTATATATATAATCATATATATGTCATCATATAGTTTTACAAGTTTTAACGTTCGTGAATCACCGGTCAACTTGGGTGGTCAATTGTCTATATGAAACCTATTTGAATTAATCAAGTCTTAACAAGTTTGATTACTTAACATGTTGGAAACAATTAATCATGTAAATAACAATTTCATTTAATATATATAAACATGGAAAAATTCGGGTCACTACAGAAACAACAAATAACAGGCTCAGAGACAACCATCCGGTTTCATGAAGGATGCGAGAGCTGCTGTTACATCACCAAAACCTGCCACCACAACACCTCAGGTTACGCCAGATGAATTCAAGACACAACATAATCTACTGTTGTCTTTGATCACGAAAATAACCAACTTAGAGAATCAAGCCATTGAGGACAAGAAGATCAGTGAAGCTAAAATTGAATCGTTGGTAGAAGAAAATAAGAAGTTATCTAATAGATTGGACCGTCAGAAGGGAAGGACGGAGAAGTTGAAAAAGAAAGTGTTGGCAATTAAGAGTGAGAATAAGGAGAAGTTGAAGGATTTGAACAATAAGATTGAATCGACTACCTCTGGTAAAACAAAGTTGATTAAGGAGAGAGGAGAAGAATTTTCTTCTGATTTGGGTGGTGATGACGAGAAAGACGATGAAGAAGATGCTGGAACTGGAGGACCCTCTTTTGAGATACCGTTAGTGATACCCATTTGAAGCTTTAATGAATACGGTGAGGTCTTTACTGCTGAATATGATATGAATTATTCAAATGTTTTTAATGATGCAGAAAAGGAGGACGTTCCACCGAGTGATTTTCCGATGGAACAGCTTGCTGCTCTGGCATACGATAGCGAAAACGATACAGAGGATGCAGAGATAGTTGAAGCTGAGAACAAGGCTCCACAAGAAGAGTCATTTGCCAGTATCCCTCCCGAATCAATCCAAAATATCAACTTGAGTGATTTCGATAATTTGTTTGCTGATGAGAAGAGTGAAGATTCTGTTGGTAAGGATAATGTAAAAGAGGATGTTATTGTTGAATCCGAGGACGAATTGGTAACAGAATCTGATGAAGAAGAAGAAGAAGAAGAAGAAGAAGAAGAAGAAGAAGAAGAAGAAGAAGAAGAAGAAGAAGAAGAAGAAGAAGAAGAAGAAGAAGAAGAAGAAGAAGAAGAAGAAGAAGAAGAAGAAGAAGAAGAAGAAGAAGAAGAAGAAGAAGAAGAAGAAGAAGAAGAAGAAGAAGAAGAAGAAGAAGAAGAAGAAGAAGAAGAAGAAGAAGAAGAAGAAGAAGAAGAAGAAGAAGAAGAAGAAGAAGAAGAAGAAGAAGAAGAAGAAGAAGAAGAAGAAGAAGAAGAAGAAGAAGAAGAAGAAGAAGAAGAGATTGTTATGCCTTCGCTTGAGCCATACTCAAATCCGTCACTCAACACATTAAGTGACTTTTTCAATTTGAGTAGTGATGTGAAAAGAAAGAAATTAGATGATTTAGAACAGGCGAGGAAGGTATACAAAGAACAAGTGAAAGAAGTGGATGTTCTAATTGAAAAGAACAAGAAAATCCGACATGAGAAACTGCTCGTTGAGAAAGAAAGAAAAGAGTTTGAGCTGAAGAAGAAGAAACTCCGAGCCGAGCAAGCTAAAGCCGAGGCATGGAATGAGATTAATGAATGGTTCAAACGTGATAGGGTTAAAGTAAATAGAAACGTTGAAGAAGACGAGATTCATCAGAGTTGGTGGAAACAGAACGTCGTTAACCCTGATCAGTTGAATAAGCCAGAACTCGAGCCGAAGTTTGCTAGTTTCTACGAAAGGGGAAAGAGAACCAAGAAGTATTCCAAGGGTAAAATACTAAGCTGGGGTTACTTCAAGGAGATAATTTGTTTCGCGATCAAGAGGGAAGGAGGAGTTAATTACATGGCACATCCTAGTCACTTCAAAACTCTATCGTACTTCGAGATCATGCAACTTGCTAAGCTGAAGATGTTGAAAGCTAAAGATTTTGACCTTTCCAGGTGGTTTCAGAGAAAACTCAGATATGAGTATAAGACATGGAAATGGGACATCTTTAAGTCGACAGCAGCCAGGTTTTCCATGCACCCGACAAAGAGATATTCTAAAGGTGGACCTGTACGCGTTGTTAAGTTCCATCCAGCCAAGTACATGAAGCAATATCCATTGATGCCCTTACCCAAGGATATATGCAAAAACTTCAGATGGTGGTTCTATGATGAGTTGTCGGAAGAAGCAGTGATCTTAACTGCAATTGAAAAGGAAGATAGAAGCATACAGTTCGACAATGTGAGGATTTTAGATCCTATGTGGCTGAGGAACTTATCGAGATTTGATGTGAAGACTCTTCACTGCCATCACATTATTTTTAGAGATGATCGAAAAGAGGAAGCTATGAGATATCAACGTGTGATCGATGTCTAATATGCATACCTCAACAGAAACAGTGATGCTCAAAGCTCAAACCAAGTTCAAGCCAGCTGATCTATGTCGAATACTGTGTTGCTAGTTTGTATTTTGTTTTGATGATGTATTTAGGCGAGAGAGAGAATATGGATATGTACTTGATATTAAACTGATGTTACTTTTGGACTTATATGTATTTCATGGACGTTTACTTTATTGTAATCGATGGTCTAGGTCCTGGGGGGAGTTGTTGATGCATTTTATGTAAGTCCCTAGACATCTAACCCACGTCCATTGCAGGTACTTCAGTTTATGGGCTACCATGATCGCTCATTATTATCCTATATGTGTTTATATGTGGTTACTGGTACTGCAGGAACGCGAAAAAGATAAGTTGACATTGCTAGACTCTGTCACACGTACGAGTGAAGTCTCACTCGTACGGGTGACAAGCTCATATGCACGGTTGAGCTGATCTGAGTCATAAATCTAATCTGACTAAACTTACACGAGTGAGTGATCACACGTACGGCTAAGGCTGATCACTCGTACGAGTGATAGCTGGCAAGCGCGGTTGATGCAGCAGCAGGGGTATATAATGTGTTATGTTATTCATTTTAGGTTAAGCCTCTCACACACACACACACACACACACACACCACTCATATCTGGTAAACCTAATCTGTTTCTCTCTCAACCCAAATCACTCCAGTAGTGAATAATAGCTCTATGCATTAATCTAATCACACAATCATTGTTGTGGTTTGACTAATTTAATCCCAAAAAGCTCCTAATATTCACTAGTTATGGTTTGATTCACTAATTCCGCGTTTGTGTGAATTAAACCTGTTGATTTTTTAGTTCCTAGTCATGTTTCATCAATATTTTACACTATAATACCTAACCATGGTTAACCAATAGTACAAAGGAATGGTACTCGAATTTCCCATCGCTGTTCATAACAACCATTAGAGTACCTAACACGTCATACCCTAATCCCATGGGTGGCATCTTAACACGTCGATGATTCACCCCGGGTGGCGTCTTAACACGTCGACACTTCACCCGTGATAGTTCTTGGAGTGGCATCTTAACACGTCAATACTTCACTCCGAGTGGTGTCTTAACAAGTCGACACTTCACTCTTTATATTACTTGGGGTGGCATCTTAACACGTTGATACTTCACCCCGAGTGGTGTCTTAACACGTCGACACTTCACTCAACACGTGAAACGTGGTGTCTTAGCACATCGACACTTCACGTCTCTCGCTACAACAAATAAATACATTATATACCTATGCATATAATTATTCCACTCACCTTAAAGTCTTTCGTGAAAGATAATCAGGCTTGCAACCTTCAATGTAACGAACCTATTACATTATGTATATAATCAATCACGCAATCAAGTTGGTCAACCAACTTACTCATCTTCCTAGTGTTATATGACCCATTTGCACTCTTAACCCTATCATTAGGTCAACTTCGCCAAAACCCTAACACTAGCTAATCATGGTCTTAATACGCATATTATCACAAAGTTAGTGTGTTTTCGTACTCAATTAATAATTTGGGTCACCCAAGACTCATTTAGCCCATTTCAAGGTTAACACACCCATTTGGGTCACCCACAAACCAAATAACACCCATTCACTTAACCACAAAGTGTGCTAGTGATCTACTAACCATTTAAGATCCATAAACACATTTATCATTTCAAAACCCTGGGTTTGTCATCTTTGAGTCCACATGACCCAAACTTACCCAAAAACCCCCAAATCACTAACAAATGGGTTTTATGTTCGTCACTAACCCAAACCCTAACCCTTATCACTAATTAAGTAAGGAAATTAAGATTAGAACTTACCACCACAATCACAACGTAGCTAGTGACTAGATGAACAACTTTAAGACTCGAGCTTAAACCCGAAACAAGCTTCTTCCACCTTTGATTGAGTTTTCTCACGCAATGAACCTCCTCTCTCTCTCTCTAGAATTTAAGTGGAAAGGTGAAGGTGGTTGAAAATGGAGTAATGGCGCAAACTGATCTTGGGGCCTTAAACTCGTCCCACATGTGAAAATACCAAAATGCCCCTATAAAATATCTAAAATTCAACAGCTGGTCCGTCAGTTCATCTGGACGGCATCCAAACTACCTGGACGGCGTCCAGTTCTTCTTTGTTGGATGGCGTCCCACGATCTTGGACGGCGTCCCATATAACTAGAAACAGGATCTTACAACTCTCCCCCACTTGAACCGGATTGCGTCCTCACAATCCAAGCCGCATGACAAGCAGGAAGATACACCAAAACAAACTCTTCAGATTCCCATGTAAACTCAAAACCCTTATGATGACGCCATTGGACTTTAAAAGTCCTCACCTCTTTGTTACGCAATGTTTTAACTTTTTCATCAAGAATGGCAATCGGTTCCTCGACATACTCTAGCTTGTTGTTCAAGGAAATCTCGTCCAACGGTACCCACGTCGATTCATCCGCAAGACACTTACGGAGGTGGGAAACATGGAATGTGTTATGAATCCCCGCAAGCTCTTCGGGTAACTCTAATCTATACGCGACCTCATCAACACGATCCAAGATCTTGAAAGGACCAATAAATCGAGGAGCTAACTTTCCCCGCTTTCAAAACCAAATAATACCCTTCTATGGTGAAACCTTAAGCATCACCATGTCACCTTCTTGGAACTCGATCGGTCGCCTACGTTTATCAGTATACGACTTTTGTCTATTTTGCACCGCTTTCAAACAAGCCTGGATCATCTCAATCTTTCTATTCATCTCTAGAACCAAATCGGTACTCTCGATTTCCCTTTGTCCCACTTCGCCCCAACAAATAGGAGTCTGACACCTTCGCCCATAAAGCATATCATACGGTGGCATCCCGATACTAGTATGATAACTATTATTGTACGAGAACTCCACCAAAGGCAAGTGCTCATCCCAACTACCACCGAAGTCGATAACAAACGCCCGTAACATATCCTCCAATGTTTGATTCGTACGTTCGATTTGACCGTTCATTTGAGGATGGTACGCCGTGCTCATTCTCAATTGTGTACCCATATCTTCATGAAACTTATTCCAAAATCGAGACGTGAAACTAGTATCTCGATCCAAAACAATAGATATAGGAACCCCATGCCTCGATATCACCTCCTTGATAAACAACTTTGACAAAGTCTCCGACGATATCATTTCCTGAATGGGAAGAAACAAGGCACACTTTGTCAACCGATCAACTATCACCCAAATCGTATCAAATTGGGTTCTCGCCGTTTTTGGTAATTTTGTAATGAAATCCATGGTAATGTGCTCCCATTTCCATTTCAGGATTTCCAACGGTTGTAACATACCATACGGCTTTTGATGCTCGGCCTTAACTTGCAAACACGTGACGCATTGCTCAACATACTTAACAACATCACATTTCATGCTCGGCCACCAATACTCCTTCTTCAAGTCAAGATACATCTTTGTCGCACCCGGATGAATGGAATACTTTGACTTATGTGCCTCATCAAGTAGCACTTTTCAGTAATCTCCCATTCTAGGCACCCACACTCTTCCTTGAAAAGACAACAAACCATGCGGGCCTAAGGTAATAGACTCTGTTTGCCCCATGATTCGTTCTTCATGTTTGTTATTAACAAAAGCTTCAATTTGAATTTCACCAAGCTTCACAAGAAAATCGTTAGTAATAGTCATGCGTAACGATCCTACTCGTATCGCCGGATGTTGACTCTTCCAACTTAACGCATCCGCAACAACATTCGCCTTACCCGGATGGTAAAGTATCTCACATTCATAATCTTTTACCACATCCATCCATCTACGTTGACGATAATTCAAATCTCGTTGATCAAAAAGATGTTTCAAACTCTTGTGATCCGAATAAATCGTACACTTGACACCATACAAGTAGTGGCGCCAAATTTTCAACGCATGCACCACCACCGCCAATTCAAGATCATGAGTCGGGTATCTCTTTTCGTGTTCCTTCAATTATCGAGAGGCATAAGCAATGACTTTACCCCTTTGCATTAGAACACACCCGAGCCCATCTAACGAGGCATCACAATAAACTGTCATATCTTCAACACCTTCCGGCAATACTAAGACCGGAGCTTGACACAATTTCTCTTTCAACAATTGGAAAGCAATCTCTTGCTCGTTTTCCCAATTAAATCTCGCGTTCTTCCTTGTCAAATTGGTTAACGGAGAAGCGATCTTAGAAAAGTCTTGGATAAATCGACGATAATAACCGGCCAATCCGAGAAAACTTCGGATTTCCGTAGGCGTAATCGGTTGTTCCCAACTCTTCACCGTCTCTATCTTCCCCGTATCTACTTGAATACCTTCTTTGTTCACAATATGACCAAGGAATTAAACTTCCCTTAGCCAAAATTCACATTTGGAGAATTTAGCATACAACTTCTCCTTTCGCAACGTCTTCAACACTCCACGCAAATGATGTTCATGTTCCTTCATACTCTTCGAATAGACAAGTATGTCGTCAATGAACACGATTACCGACTTGTCCAACATAGGTTGGCACACTCGGTTCATAAGGTCCATGAATGCCGCCGGTGCATTCGTAAGACCGAAAGGCATAACTACAAACTCGAAATGCCCGTAACGCGTTCGAAAAGCCGTCTTCTCAATATCTTCCTCACGGACCCGCATTTGGTGATAGCCAGATCGTAAGTCAATCTTAGAAAAATACGTCGCGCCTTGGAGTTGGTCAAACAAATTGTCAATCTGAGGCAATGGATAACGATTCTTGATCGTTACTTCATTCAACTCCCGGTAATCGATGCACATCCTCATACTACCATCCTTCTTCTTTACGAATAAAACCGGAGTGCCCAATGGTGAAGCACTCGGTCGGATAAAACCCTTTTCAAGCAACTCTTGGGTTTGATTCAACAACTTTTCTATTTCCGTTGGTGCTAAACGATAAGGAGTCTTAGCAATGGGGGTAGCCCCCGGAACCAACTCAATGCGAAATTCAACTTATCTTTCCGCCGGAACACCCGGTAACTCGTCCGGAAAAATGACTTCAAATTCATTAACCACCGGAATTTCACGAATAGATGGTGGCTCTTCACGAGTATCAACTACATGGGCAAGAAAATCCATGCCACTGATAGTGCTCTAAATGAACATATATTTAGTATCAATATCCTTCCAATATGTAAAGCTTTTAGTTACTATTGTTCTATTTTTATGTAATAATCGTTTAAATAAATAAGTGCGAAGACAAAAGAAGAAAATGACGATTTGAAGACGCAAATGACCAAAAAGCTTAAATGTACAAGATACAATCCAAGTGGTTCAATTTATTGATGAGAAACGTCTAAAAATGACAAGAGTACAAGCCACGGAATGCAAAGTACAAGATATCTAAGCGTACGAAAGGACGTTCGAAAATCCGAAACCGAGGCATGAACCAACTATCAACGTGCGACTCAACGGAGCTAAAATCACAAATTAACTATGCACATAAATATAATATAATATATAATTAATTATGTAAATTTTATATATATATATATATATATATATATATATATATATTATATTTATATATTAAATAGATAAACGTCGGTAAGCTAGGATCCAATTTTTGCGTGAGTTAGAATTCGAAGCTCCGCACTCGTGGAGCTGTAAGGCACAAAACCTCCGAATTTATATATTATATTTATATATTAAATAGATAAACGTCGGCAAGCTAGGATCAAATTTCTGCGTGAGCTGGAATTCGAAGCTCCGCACTCGCGGAGCTGTAAGGCACAAAACCTCCGCACTCGTGGAGCACACCAGGACCCAAATCCCACTATAAAAGGCGATGCAATTCGACGAAATATTTACACCATATCCATCTTTCTCTCCTCAATGATGTATATATATATATATATATATATATATATATATATATATATATATATATATATATATATATATAATATAGTTTAGTTTTATATTAGTTAGTTTGGGTTATGTAACGGTTATTTTACGGGTTTTAAAGTCTAAGTTCTGTCCGTGTAATGCTACGCGATTAATAATCATTGTAAGTTAAATTCTCCTTTTTCAATTATGTATCGTACTTAAGTTATTATTATGCTTATTTAAATCGAAGTAATCGTGATGTTGGGCTAAATATTAAATACGGGGTTATTGGGCTTTGGACCATAATTGGGGTTTGGACAAAAGACCGACACTTGTAGAAATTAGACTATGCGCTATTAATGGGCTTTATATTTGTTTAACTGAATGATAGTTCGTTAATTTAATATAGAGATTTACAATTTGAGGTAATTATAAATAACCACATACACTCAATCGGATACGATGGGCGGGATATTTATAAATACTAATAATCGTTCATTTAACCGGATACAGGGATGGATTAATAGTCAATGGACTCATTAAAACAGGGGTGGATTACATACAAGCACACTTGGTGTAATTGTTAATAAAGTATTAAAACCTTGGGTTACACGCAGTCGATATTCTGGTGTAATCATTAACAATATATTAAAACCTTATTACAGTTTAAGTCCCCAATTAGTTGGAATATTTGACTTCGGGTATAAGAATAATTTGACGAGGACACTCGCACTTTATATTTATGACTGATGGACTGTTATGGACAAAAACCAGATGGACATATCGAATAATCCAGGACAAAGGATAATTAATCCATGGTAATAAATTAAAATCAACACGTCAAACATCATGATTACGAAAGTTTAAATAAGCATAATTCCTTTATTTTATATCTCATCGCACTTTTAATTATCGTATTTTTAATTATCGCAATTTTATTTATCGTCATTTTATTTATCGCACTTTAAATTATCGCACTTTTATTATCATTATTTACTTTACGCTTTAAATTAAGTTATATTTATATTTAATATTTTACATTAGGTTTTAATTGTGACTTAAGTTTTAAAATCGACAAACCGGTCATTAAAAGGTAAAACCCCCCTTTATAATAATAATAATACTAATTTTATATATATATATATATATATATATATATATATATATATATATATATATATATATATATAGTTTAAAATATATATAGTGTTAAACTCAGCTAGCTCCCTGTGAAACGAACCGGACTTACTAAAAACTACACTACTCTACGATTAGGTACACTGCCTATAAGTGTTGTAGCAAGGTTTAGGTATATCCCATCTATATAAATAAATAAAACATGTATCATATTACGCCGTATTTCATATTAAAAATAATACTATTTCGTACTACACCTCGCATAACATCAAGTTTTTGGCGCCGCTGCCGGGAAGCGGCGAAACGCTATATTTTTAATTTATATTTGTAAAAATATAAATAAATAAAAGAAAAGAAAATATAAAAAAAAAACATATTTTTTTTAAGATTTTGTAAAATTATAAAATATATTTGTTTTTATCTTTAGTTTTTAAAATATAAGTTTATTTTATTTTATATAAATTTTCTCTATATATAAATTTTCGAAAGAAAAAAACGATCGCGTTTAAGCCTGCAATCAATCTGATTCTGCACACATCCGCAGTCGCGGAGTACCTCGGGCACAAATCATCGTAGTCACGGAGAAGTCTCAGACTGCAACCTTGGACTGTATTAATTACGAATTTAGGGTTTAATTTTATAATTATTATTAAACCTAATTAGGATTTTTAATTAATTAATATATATTTATCTCTAGTTTTAATTTATAATTTGTAATATTAAGTTTAAATATTATTATTAAATATATAGAATAATATTTTTATAAAATAATAATATAAAAATAATATTTTTATAAAATTGTATTTTTATCAACTTAGCTTCTTTTTGTATTTTGTTTTTTTTTTTAAATCGTAACTTGTATATTTATCGTTCGTAATTAGTTTTAACTTAGTTTTTGCCGTAGTTATTTCATATTTCTAGATTTTTAAGCTTTTTCATAAAATTCCTTAAGTGCTTTTTCTTTAGATTAAGATTTAGGTGCTATAAAATTTTGCGATACAGTTTATAAATTTTAGTACCCTATTTAAGTTATTGCTGAAATGTCCCGTTCATATTGATTATAAACGTTACATATTAATTGATTTCGTTGCAAGGTTTTGACCTCTATATGAGACGTTTTTCAAAGACTGCATTCATTTTTAAAACAACCATAACCTTTATTTTATCAATAAAGGTTTTAAAAGCATTACATAGATTATCAAATAATGATAATCTAAAATATACTGTTTACACATGACCATTACATAATGGTTTACAATAGAAATATATTACATCGACATATGTTTCTTGAATGCATTTTTTACACAATATCATACAAACATGGACTCCAAATCTTGTCCTTATTTTAGTATGCAACAGCGGAAGCTCTTAGTATTCACCTGAGAATAAACATGCTTTAAACGTCAACAAAAATGTTGGTGAGTTATAGGTTTAACCTATATATATCAAATCGTAACAATAGACCATAAGATTTCATATTTCAATACACATCCCATACATAGAGATAAAAATCATTCATATGGTGAACACCTGGTAACCGACATTAACAAGATGTATATATAAGAATATCCCCATCATTCCGGGACACCCTTCGGATATGATATAAATTTCGAAGTACTAAAGCATCCGGTACTTTGGATGGGGTTTGTTAGGCCCAATAGATCTATCTTTAGGATTCGCGTCAATTAGGGTGTCTGTTCCCTAATTCTTAGATTACCAGACTTAATAAAAAGGGGCATATTCGATTTCGATAATTCAACCATAGAATGTAGTTTCACGTACTTGTGTCTATTTTGTAAATCATTTATAAAACCTGCATGTATTCTCATCCCAAAAATATTAGATTTTAAAAGTGGGACTATAACTCACTTTCACAGATATTTCCTTCCTCGGAAATAAGACTTGGCCACGGATCGATTCACAAACCTATACAAATATGTACATATATATCAAAGTATGATCAAAATATATTTACAACCATTTTTATTATGTTTTAAAGATTTGAGTGTATTAAGTCACATGTCCTCGTTAATAACCTACAACTAGTTGTCCACAGTTAGATGTACAGAAATAAATTGATATATATTATCTTGAATCAATCCACGACCCAGTGTATACACGTCTTAGGCTAGATCACAACTCAAAGTATATATATTTTTGGAATCAACCTCAACCCTGTATAGCTAACTCCAACATTACTGCATATAGAGTGTCTATGGTTGTTCCAAATAATATATATACATGGGTCGATATGATATGTCAAAACATTTGCATACGTGTCTATGGTATCCCAAGATTACATAATATATTAGAATACATGTATAATACAATATAAGTTAGCTAGGATATGATTTGTATAGATTTGTTAAACATTTCCCGTAGCTAAAAAGATCAAAAATATCCAATCTTGTTTTACCCATAACTTCTTCATTTTAAATCCGTTTTGAGTGAATTAAATTGCTATGGTTTCATATTGAACTCTAATTTAAGAATCCAAATAGAAAAATTATAGGTTTATAGTTGGAAATTTAAGTTACATGTCAATTACTAAAGAGGTAGTCATTTCCGTCGAAAGAACGACATCTTGATGACCATTTTGAAAAACATACTTTCACTTTGAGTTTAACCAAGATTTTTGGATATAATTTCATGTTCATATGAAAAATCATTTTCCCAGAAGAACAACTTTTAAATCAAAGTTTATCATAGTTTTTAATTATTCAAACCAAAACAGCCCCCGGTTTCACTACGACGGCGTATATCCGATTTTATGGTGTCCATCGTGTTTTCAGGTTTTAAATCAATAAGTTAGCATATCATATAGATATATAACATGTGTTTAGTTGATTTTAAAAGTCAAGTTAGAAGGATTAACTTTTATTTGCGAACAAGTTTAGAATTAACTAAACTATGTTCTAGTGATTACAAGTTTAAACCTTCGAATAAGATAGCTTTATATGTATGAATCGAATGATGTTATGAACATCATTACTACCTCAAGTTTTCTGGTTAAAACTACTGAAAATGAGAAAAATGGATCTAGCTTCAAAGGATCCTTGGATGGCTTGAAAGTTCTTGAAGCAGAATCATGACACGAAAACAGTTCAAGTATGATTTTCACTCGAAATAAGATTGTTATAGTTGTAGAAATTGAATGAAAGTTTGAATATGAATATTACCTTGAATTAGAAAGATAACCTACTGTAAATAACAAAGGTTCCTTGATCTTAGATGATTACTTGGAATGGATTAGAAAGCTTGGAAGTAGACTTGAAAACTTGGAAGTATTCTTGATTTTTATGAAACTATACTTATGGAATTTATGAAGAACACTTAGAACTTGAAGATGGAACTTGAGAGAGATCAATTAGATGAAGAAAATTGAAGAATTAAAGTGTTTGTAGGTGTTTTTGGTCATTGGTATATAGATTAGATATAAAGGATATGTAATTTTGTTTTCATGTAAATAAGTCATGAATGATTACTAATATTTTTGTAATTTTATGAGATATTTCATGCTAGTTGGGAAATGATGGTTCCTACATGTGTTAGGTGACTCATATGGGCTGCTAAGAGCTGATCATTTTAGTGTATATACCAATAGTACATACATATAAAAGCTATGTATTGTACGAGTACGAATACGGGTGCATACGAGTAGAATTGTTGATGAAACTGAACGAGGATGTAATTGTAAGAATTTTTGTTAAGTAGAAGTACTTTGATATTTGTCTTAAAGTCTTTCAAAAGTGTAAGAATACATATCAAAACACAACATGTATATACATTCTAATGGAGTCGTTAAGTCTTCGTTAGTCGTTACATGTAAGTGTTGTTTTGAAACCTTTAAGTTAACGATCTCAATTAATGTTGTTAACCCAATGTTTATTATATCAAATGAGATGTTAAATTATTATGTTATCATGATATTATGATGTATGAATATCTCTTAATATGATATATACATTAAAATATCGTTACAACGATAATCGTTACATATAAGTCTCGTTTCGTAATTCTTGAGTTAGTAGTCTTGTTTTTACATATGTAGTTCATTGTTAATACACTTAATGATATATTTAAATATCACTTTATCATGTTAAATATAGTGTATCAATATCTTAATATGATACATATGTATTTAGTAGACGTTATCATAACGATAATCGTTATATATATCATTTCGAGTTTCTTAACTTAGTAATCTCATTTCTTATGTATATCACACATTGTTAATATACTTAGTGAGATACTTACTCATCATAATCTCATGTCAACCATATATATATATATATATATATATATATATATATATATATATATATATATATATATATATATATATATATATATATATATATATATATATATATATATATATATATATATATATATATATATATATATATATGTCTATATATACCACAACATGTAGTTTTTACAAATATGTAATGTTCGTGAATCGCCGGTCAACTTGGGTGATCAATTGTCTATATAAAACTTATTTCATTTAATCAAGTCTTAACAAGTTTAATTGCTTAACACGTTGGAAAAATTTAGTCATGTAAATATCAATCTCAATTAATATATATAAACATGGAAAAGTTCGGGTCACTACAGTACCTACCCGTTAAATAAATTTCGTCCCGAAATTTTAAGCTGTTGAAGGTGTTGACGAATCTTCTGGAAATAGATGCGGGTATTTCTTCTTCATCTGATCTTCACGCTCCCAGGTGAACTCATGTCCTCTACGAGCATTCCAGCGAACCTTAACAATCGGTATGTTTTTTTGCTTAAATCTCTTAACCTCACGATCCATTCTTTCGACGGGTTCTTCAATGAATTGAAGTTTTTCATTGATTTGGATTTCGTCCAACGGAATAGTGAGATCTTCTTTAGCAAAACATTTCTTCAAATTCGAGATGTGGAAAGTGTTATGTACAGCCGCGAGTTATTGAGGTAGCTCCAGTTGGTAAGCTACTGGTCCGACACGATCTATAATCTTGAATGGTCCAATGTACCTTGGATTTAGTTTCCCCCGTTTACCAAATCGAACAACGCCTTTCCAAGGTGAAACCTTAAGCATGACCATTTCTCCAATTTCAAACTCTATATCTTTTCTTTTACTGTCCACGTAGCTCTTTTGTCGACTCTGGGCGGTTTTCAATCGTTGTTGAATTTGGATGATTTTCTCGGTAGTTTCTTGTATTATCTCCGGACCCGTAATCTGTCTATCCCCCACTTCATTCCAACAAATCGGAGACCTGCACTTTCTACCATAAAGTTCCTCAAACGGCACCATCTCAATACTAGAATGATAACTGTTGTTGTAGGAAAATTCTGCTAACGGTAGGTGTCGATCCCAACTGTTTCCGAAATCAATAACACATGCTCGTAGCATGTCTTCAAGCGTTTGTATCGTCCTTTCGCTCTGCCCATTAGTTTGTGGATGATATGCAGTACTCATGTCTAGACGAGTCCCCAATGCTTATTGCAACGTCTGCCAGAACCTTGAAACAAATCTACCATCCATATCAAAGATAATAGAGATGGGTATTCCGTGTCTGGAGATAACCTCCTTCAAATACAATCGCGCCAACTTCTCCATTTTGTCATCTTCTCTCATTGTCAGGAAGTGTGCTGACTTGGTGAGACGATCAACTATTACCCAAATAGTATCATAACCACTTGCAGTCCTTGGCAATTTAGTAATGAAATCCATGGTAATGTTTTCCCATTTTCATTCCGGGATTTCAGGTTGTTGTAGTAGACCTGATGGTTTCTGATGTTCAGCTTTGACCTTAGAACACGTCAAACATTCTCCTACATATTTAGCAATATCGGCTTTCATACCCGGCCACCAAAAGTGTTTCTTGAGATGTTTATACATCTTCCCCGCTCCGGGATGTATTGAATATCTGGTTTTATGTGCTTCCTTAAGTACCATTTCTCTCATATCTCCAAACCTTGGTACCCAAATTCTATCAGCCCTATATCGGGTTCCGTCTTCCCGAATATTAAGATGTTTCTCTAATCCTTTGGGTATCTCATTCTTCAACTTTCCTTCTTTTACAACCCCCTGTTGCGCCTCCTTTATTTGAGTAGTAAGGTTAGTACGAATAATTATATTCATAGCTTTTACCCGTATAGGTTCTCTGTCCTTTCTACTCAATGCGTCAGCTACCACATTCGCCTTCCCCAGGTGGTATCGAATCTCAAAATCATAATCATTCAACAGTTCAATCCACCTGCATTGTCTTATATTCAGTTGCTTCTGATTAAATATATGTTGGAGACTTTTGTGGTCGGTATATATAATACTTTTGACCCCATATAAATAATACCTCCAAGTCTTTAATGCAAAAACAACAGCACCCAATTCCAAATCGTGAGTCGTATAATTTTGCTCGTGAATCTTCAATTGTCTAGACGCATAAGCAATCACCTTCGTTCGTTGCATTAATACACAACCGAGACCTTGCTTTGATGCGTCACAATAAATCACAAAATCATCATTCCCTTCAGGCAATGACAATATAGGTGCCGTAGTTAGCTTTTTCTTCAATAACTAAAATGCCTTCTCTTGTTCATCCTTCCATTCATATTTCTTCCCTTTATGTGTTAATGCAGTCAAGGGTTTTTCTATTTTGGAGAAATCTTGGATGAATCTTCTGTAGTAACCAGCCAATCCTAAAAATTGACGTATATGCTTCGGAGTTTTTGGGGTTTCCCACTTTTCAACGGTTTCGATCTTTGCCGGGTCTACCTGGATACCTTCTTTGTTCACTATGTGACCGAGGAATTGAACTTCTTCCAACCAAAATGCACACTTTGAAAACTTAGCGTACAGTTTTTCTTTCCTCAATACTTCTAGCACTTTTCTCAAATGTTCTTCGTGCTCTTGATCATTCTTTGAGTAAATAAGTATGGTATCGATGAAAACAATGACAAACTTATCAAGATATGGCCCACACACTCGGTTCATAAGGTCCATGAACACAGCTGGTGCATTAGTCAATCCAAACGGCATAACCATAAACTCGTAATGACCATTACGCGTCCTAAAAGCAATTTTTGGAATATCATCCTCCTTTACTCGCATTTGATGATATCCAAAACGTAAATCGATTTTCAAATAAACCAACGAGCCTTGTAGTTGATCAAATAAGTCATCAATTCTCGGCAGTGGATAACGGTTTTTGATGGTAAGTTTATTCAACTCTCTGTAGTCAATACACAACCTAAATGTACCATCCTTCTTCTTGACAAACAAAACAGAAGCTCTCCATGGTGATGTGCTTGGTCGAATGAAACCACGTTCTAATAATTCTTGCAGTTGGCTTTGTAGTTCTTTCATCTCGCTGGGTGCGAGTTTGTAAGGAGCACGAGCTATTGGTGCAGCTCCTGGTACAAGATCTATTTGAAATTCAACAGATCGATGTGGAGGTAGTCCCGGTAATTCTTTCGGAAATACATCGGGAAATTCTTTTCTTCAGTTTGTACTTTCTCGATGTGTGCTAGAACAGCATAGCAACCTTTTCTTATTAGTTTTTGTGCCTTCAAATTACTAATAAGATGTAGCTTCGTGTTGCCCTTTTCTCCGTACACCATTAAGGGTTCTCATTCTTCTCGTACAATGCGAATTGCATTTTTGAAACATACGATCTCTGCTTTCATCTCCTTCAGCCAGTCCATACCAACTATTACATCAAAACTCCCTAACTCTACTGGTATCAAATCAATCTTAAATATTTCGCTACCCAGTTTAATTTCTCGATTCCGACATATATAATCTGCTGAAATTAATTTACCTTTTGCTAATTCGAGTAAAAATTTACTATCCAACGGTGTCAATGGACAACTTAATTTAGCACAAAAATTTCTACTCATATAGCTTCTATCCGCACCCGAATCAAATAAAACGTAAGCAGATTTATTGTCAATAAGAAACGTACCCGTAACAAGTACCGGGTCTTCCTGTGCCTCTGCCGCATTAATATTAAAAACTCTTCCGCGGCCTTGTCCATTCGTGTTCTCCTGGTTCGGGAAATTTCTAATAATGTGGCCCGGGTTTCCACATTTATAACAAACTACATTGGCATAACTTGCTCCGACACTACTTGCTCCACCATTACTCGTTCCGACACCATTTGTTCCTTTCGTTCTGTTAACCCCTGGTCCGTAGACCTCACACTTCACCGCGCTATGACCATTTCTTTTACACTTGTTGCAAAATTTGGTGCAGAACCCCGAGTGATACTTTTCACACCTTTGGCATAGCTGCTTCTGATTGTTGTTGTTGTTGCGGTTGTTATTGTTGTTGGGATGATTGTTGTAGTTGTTGTTGTTGTTGTTGTGCCGTTTGTTGTAGTTGCGATTGATGTTGCGATTTTTGGGATAGTTGTTGTTGTATTGGTGACTCTTATCACCGTTTTCCTCCCACTTTTTTTTTACTAGCTTCACGTTGGCCTCTTCGGCCGCCTGTTCTTTAATTCTTCCCTCAATCTGGTTCACTAGTTTGTGAGCCATTCTACATGCCTTTTATATGGAGGCAGGCTCGTGTGAACTTATATCTTCTTGGATTCTCTCCGGTAACCCTTTCACAAACGCGTCGATCTTCTCTTCCTCATCTTCGAACACTCTCAGACACAATAGGCACAATTCTGTGAATCGTCTTTCGTACGAAGTAATATCGAATCCCTGTGTTCGTAACCCTCTAAGTTCTGAATTGAGCTTATTGACCTCGGTTCTGGGACAGTACTTCTCGTTCATCAAGTGCTTGAATGCTGACCACGGTAGCGCTTAAGCAGCATCTTTTCCCACTTGCTCTAGATAGGTATTCCACCATGTTAACGCAATACCTGTGAAGGTATGCGTAGCGTACTTCACTTTGTCTCCTTCAGCACACTTACTTATGGAAAACACCGATTCAACTTTCTCGGTCCACCGTTTCAATCCGATTGGTCCTTCGGTCCCATCAAATTCTGAAGGTTTGCAGGAAGTGAATTCCTTGTAGGAGCATCCTACACGATTTCTTGCGCCGTTATCTGTATTGCTAGATTCAGAGTTATTGTTGGTATGTAGCGCGGCCTGTGTAGTGACCCGAACTTTTCCATGTTTATATATATTAATTGAGATTGATATTTACATGATTAAATGTTTCCAACATGTTAAGCAATCAAACTTGTTAAGACTTGATTAATTGAAATAGGTTTCATATAGACAATTGACCACCCAAGTTGACCGGTGATTCACGAACGTTAAAACTTGTAAAAACTATATGATGACATATATATGGTTATATATATAGTTAACATGATATTATGATAAGTAAACATATCATTAATTATATTAACAATGAACTACATATGTAAAAACAAGACTACTAACTTAATGATTTTGAAACGAGACATATATGTAACGTTTATCGTTGTAACGACATTTAATGTATATATATATCATATTAAGAGATATTCGTACATTATAATATCATGATAATATAATAATTTAAAATCTCTTTTGATATTATAAACATTGGGTTAACAACATTTAACAAGATCGTTAACCTAAAGGTTTCAAAACAACATTTACATGTAACGACTAACGATGACTTAACGACTCAGTTAAAATGTATATACATGTAGTGTTTTAATATGTATTCATACACTTTTGAAAGACTTTAAGACATTTATCAAAATACTTCTACTTAACAAAAATGCTTACAATTACATCCTCGTTCAGTTTCATCAACAATTCTACTCGTATGCACCCGTATTCGTATTCGTACAATACACAGCTTTTAGATGTATGTACTATTGGAATATACACTCCAATGATCAGCTCTTAGCAGCCCATGTGAGTCACCTAACACATGTGGGAACCATCATGGCAACTAGCATGAAATATCTCATAAGATTACAAAAATATGAGTAATCATTCATGACTTATTTACATGAAAACAAAATTACATATCCTTTATATCTAATCCATACACCAACGACCAAAAACACCTACAAACACTTTCATTCTTCAATTTTCTTCATCTAATTGAACTCTCTCAAGTTCTATCTTCAAGTTCTAAGTGTTCTTCATAAATTCCAAAAGTTCTAGTTTCATAAAATCAAGAATACTTTCAAGTTTGCTAGCTCACTTCCAATCTTGTAAGGTGATCATCCAACCTCAAGGAATCTTTGTTTCTTACAGTAGGTTATCATTCTAATACAAGGTAATAATCATATTCAAACTTTGGTTCAATTTCTATAACTATAACAATCTTATTTCAAGTGATGATCTTACTTGAACTTGTTTTCGTGTCATGATTTTGCTTCAAGAACTTTGAGCCATCCAAGGATCCATTGAAGCTAGATCCATTTTTCTCTTTTCCAGTAGGTTCATCCAAGGAACTTAAGGTAGTAATGATGTTCATAACATCATTCGATTCATACATATAAAGCTATCTTATTCGAAGGTTTAAACTTGTAATCACTAGAACATAGTTTAGTTAATTCTAAACTTGTTCGCAAACAAAAGTTAATCCTTCTAACTTGACTTTTAAAATCAACTAAACACATGTTCTATATCTATATGATATGCTAACTTAATGATTTAAAACTTGGAAACACGAAAAACACCGTAAAACCGGATTTACGCCGTCGTAGTAACACCGCGGGCTGTTTTGGGTTAGTTAATTAAAAACTATGATAAACTTTGATTTAAAAGTTGTTATTCTGAGAAAATGATTTTTATTATGAACATGAAACTATATCCAAAAATTATGGTTAAACTCAAAGTGGAAGTATGTTTTCTAAAATGGTCATCTAGACGTCGTTCTTTCGACTGAAATGACTACCTTTACAAAAACGACTTGTAACTTATTTTTCCGACTAGAAACCTATACTTTTTTTGTTTAGATTCATAAAATAGAGTTCAATATGAAACCATAGCAATTTGATTCACTCAAAACGGATTTAAAATGAAGAAGTTATGGGTAAAACAAGATTGGATAATTTTTCTCATTTTAGCTACGTGAAAATTGGTAACAAATCTATTCCAACCATAACTTAATCAACTTGTATTGTATATTATGTAATCTTGAGATACCATAGACACGTATACAATGTTTCGACCTATCATGTCGACACATCTATATATATTTCGGAACAACCATAGACACTCTATATGTGAATGTTGGAGTTAGCTATACAGGGTTGAGGTTGATTCCAAAATATATATAGTTTGAGTTGTGATCAATACTGAGATACGTATACACTGGGTCGTGGATTGATTCAAGATAATATTTATCGATTTATTTCTGTACATCTAACTGTGGACAACTAGTTGTAGGTTACTAACGAGGACAGCTGACTTAATAAACTTAAAACATCAAAATATATTAAAAGTGTTGTAAATATATTTTGAACATACTTTGATATATATGTATATATTGTTATAGGTTCGTGAATCAACCAGAGGCCAAGTCTTACTTCCCGACGAAGTAAAAATCTGTGAAAGTGAGTTATAGTCCCACTTTTAAAATCTAATATTTTTGGGATGAGAATACATGCAGGTTTTATAAATGATTTACAAAATAGACACAAGTACGTGAAACTACATTCTATGGTTGAATTATCAAAATTGAATATGCCCCTTTTTATTAAGTCTGGTAATCTAAGAATTAGGGAACAGACACCCTAATTGACGCGAATCCTAAAGATAGATCTATCGGGCCCAACAAGCCCCATCCAAAGTACCGGATGCTTTAGTACTTCGAAATTTATATCATATCCGAAGGGTGTCCCGGAATGATGGGGATATTCTCATATATGCATCTTGTTAATGTCGGTTACCAGGTGTTCACCATATGAATGATTTTTATCTCTATGTATGGGATGTATATTGAAATATGAAATCTTGTGGTCTATTGTTACGATTTGATATATATAGGTTAAACCTATAACTCACCAACATTTTTGTTGACGTTTTAAGCATGTTTATTCTCAGGTGATTATTAAGAGCTTCCGCTGTCGCATACTTAAATAAGGACGAGATTTGGAGTCCATGCTTGTATGATATTGTGTAAAAACTGCATTCAAGAAACTTATTTTGTTGTAACATATTTGTATTGTAAACCATTATGTAATGGTCGTGTGTAAACAGGATATTTTAGATTATCATTATTTGATAATCTACGTAAAGCTTTTTAAACCTTTATTGATGAAATAAAGGTTATGGTTTGTTTTAAAATGAATGCAGTCTTTGAAAAACGTCTCATATAGAGGTCAAAACCTCGCAACGAAATCAATTAATATGGAACGTTTTTAATCAATAAGAACGGGACATTTCAGCCTGTACTGCTGCTATGTTTGAAGCAAGAAAGGCACGAAATTTCTCTTCGCTCATATTCAAGGTGTGTCGAGTAGTCGGTGCCATTTCCTTCAAAATAGTCAAATGAAATAAGTTAATCATACAGAATATTAAGAGTAGTCAATAGTATCTCGTAGCATAATATGAACTCATTTATAAAAGCTTTTTCTTCATATTAACGTTTTATAAGTTTAAATTCGGGTACTACCTACCCGTTAAGTTCATACTTAGTAGCTAATATACAATTCAACTACTACAATTCCATATGAAAAACTGATTGTAATAATATATCACATACAAATATTCTTCAAACTTACAACTTCGCTATATTACATATAACATGAAATATAGTTCACTATGATACAGGACAGTTTTGAAGATAAATCTAGTTAATACGCAAGTTGTTCAGCAAAGGAAATAAAGACACGTAATTCATAAGTCCAGAAACAAGTCATGCATTCTGGTTTTACTAAAACGACTTCCCATCCTTGGTCTTGTGGAAAATAACCGTTATGACCATTGGCTGGGCAGCATGTTGTACTGTCGTCAAAAGGACGAGGGTTTCGTAATGTCCAACAGCCCCGTAATAATCTAAAAACCTTGTTTCTCACCCCAACTACTGAATCCGTCACTTGTGGGAAAGTTTTATTTAAAAGCTGCAATCCGATGTTCTTTTTCTCACTTTGGTAAGAAGCGGACATCACTAACCCGTAAGCATAACATGCTTCTTTATGTTGCATGTTAGAAGCTCTTTCTAATTCACGAAATCCTATGTTGGGATATGTTGAGTCAAAATAGATTCTTAACCCGTAACGTAAAATAGCATTTGGGTTCCCCGCATTTAACGCTTTAAAGAAAACACGGCGTAACTTAAAGTCTCCCCAATGTGATATACCCCACCTATCAAAGGAAAGCCTTTTATAAACTAAGGCATTTTTGGAAAGTCTTTCAAATGTTTGACAAGTTAATTTCGCCATAACTAAATGTGCTGATGAATTCTGACCGACTCTAGACAAGATTTCCTCAATCATATCCTCTGGTAGGTCTTCTAAAATATTCGGTTGTCTACCCTTAACGTCCATTTTGTTTTTATACTGTAAAATAGACAAGGATTAGATTCGTAATAACAAACAATACAAGTAATTTTTACATAGAACATAAAAGTATAAGCACACTACAATACATTTATTACACAACATACTCACACCCCTCTAATCTGAATCACTGGTTTCTTCTTCTTCGAACTTGGTTCTTTTTCCTAATTTTCTAGGGATATATGATGTTCCTCTAATACGAGCCGTCGTTTTCCACATTGATTTAGAAAAACCTGGTGGTTTAGAGGTTCCCGGGTTATTGTCACGATATTGAAAATATGGGTGTTGACGGTACATATAAAGTTCATCGGGGTCGAAATCAGATTTCTCTATTTTGATGCATTTTCCCTTATTATTTTATTTTGCCTCATTAAATTGGGTCGGGGTAATTTCTATAACATCATCGGAATCATCATCAGGATCCGATTCATCGGAAAATTGGTAATTTTCCCAGTATTTTGCTTCCTTAGCGGAAACACCATTGACCATTATTAACTTTGGTCCATTGGTTGAGGATTTTCTTTTATTTGACCGGTTTTCTGTGGTTCCTACTATTCCCCCCTCCGGAACCTCTTCTTCCCGTTCCGTTTCCTCTTCTTCCGGTTCTTCGGGAACTTGTGAATCTTGCCCATATATATTCGACTCTTTGTTATTATTAGGTGAGTCAATGGGATTTGTGCTAGAGGTAGACATATATCACACAATATCAAACATGTTAAGAGATTAATATATCACATAATATTTACATGTTAATAATATATAGTTTCCAACAAAAATGTTAAGCAACCATTTTTAAAGAAAACACGGTCGAAGTCCAGACTCACTAATGCATCCTAACAAACTCGATAAGATACACTAATGCAAATTTTCTGGTTCTCTAAGACCAACGCTCGGATACCAACTGAAATTTCTCATTCATATTGATTATAAACGTTCCATATTAATTGATTTCGTTGCGAGGTTTTGACCTCTATATGAGACGTTTTTCAAAGACTGCATTCATTTTTAAAACAACCATAACCTTTATTTTATCAATAAAGGTTTTAAAAGCATTACGTAGATTATCAAATAATGATAATCTAAAATATACTGTTTACACATGACCATTACATAATGGTTTACAATAGAAATATATTACATCGACATATGTTTCTTGAATGCAGTTTTTACACAATATCATACAAACATGGACTCTAAATCTTGTCCTTATTTTAGTATGCAACAGCGGAAGCTCTTAGTATTCACCTGAGAATAAACATGCTTTAAACGTCAACAAAAATGTTGGTGAGTTATAGGTTTAACCTATATATATCAAATCGTAACAATAGACCACAAGATTTCATATTTCAATACACATCCCATACATAGAGATAAAAATCATTCATATGGTGAACACCTGGTAACCGACATTAACAAGATGCGTATATAAGAATATTCCCATCATTCTGGGACACCCTTCGGATATGATATAAATTTTGAAGCACTAAAGCATTCGGTACTTTGAATGGGGTTTGTTAGGCCCAATAGATCTATCTTTAGGATTCGCGTCAATTAGGGTGTCTGTTCCCTAATTCTTAGATTATCAGACTTAATAAAAAGGGGCATATTCGATTTTGATAATTCAACCATAGAATGTAGTTTTATGTACTTGTGTCTATTTTGTAAATCATTTATAAAACCTGCATGTATTCTCATCCCAAAAATATTAGATTTTAAAAGTGGGACTATAACTCACTTTCACAGATATTTCCTTCCTCGGAAATAAGACTTGGCCACTGATCGATTCACTACCTATACAAATATGTACATATATATCAAAGTATGATCAAAATATAATTACAACCATTTTTATTATGTTTTAAAGATTTGAGTGTATTAAGTCAGCTGTCCTCGTTAATAACCTACAACTAGTTGTCCACAGTTAGATGTACAGAAATAAATCGATATATATTATCTTGAATCAATCCACGACCCATTGTATACACGTCTCAGGCTAGATCACAACTCAAAGTATATATATTTTTGGAATCAACCTCAATCGTGTATAGCTAACTCCAACATTACTGCATATAGAGTGTCTATGGTTGTTCCAAATAATATATATAGATGGGTCGATATGATATGTAAAAACATTTGCATACGTGTATATGGTATCCTAAGATTACATAATATATTAGAATACATGTATAATACAATATAATTTAGCTAGGATATGATTTGTATAGATTTGTTAAACATTTCCCGTAGCTAAAAAGATCAAAAATATCCAATCTTGTTTTACCCATAACTTCTTCATTTTAAATCCATTTTGAGTGAATCAAATTTCTATGGTTTCATATTGAACTCTAATTTAAGAATCCAAATAGAAAAAGTATAGGTTTATAGTCAGAAATTTAAGTTACATGTCAATTACTAAAGAGGTAGTCATTTCCGTCGAAAGAACGACATCTTGATGACCATTTTGAAAAACATACTTTCACTTTGAGTTTAACCAAGATTTTTGGATATAGTTTCATGTTCATATGAAAAATCATTTTCCCAAAAAACAACTTTTAAATCAAAGTTTATCATAGTTTTTAATTATCCAAACCAAAACAGCCCCCGGTTTCACTACGACGGCGTATATCCGATTTTATGGTGTTCATCGTGTTTCCAGGTTTTAAATCATTAAGTTAGCATATCATATAGATATAGAACATGTGTTTAGTTGATTTTAAAAGTCAAGCTGGAAGGATTAACTTTTGTTTGCGAACAAGTTTAGAATTAACTAAACTATGTTCTAGTGATTACAAGTTTAAACCTTCGAATAAGATAGCTTTATATGTATGAATCGAATGATGTTATGAACATCATTACTACCTCAAGTTTTCTGGATAAAACTACTGGAAATGAAAAAAATGGATCCTTGGATGGCTTGAAAGTTCTTGAAGCAGAATCATGACACGAAAACAGTTCAAGTAAGATTTTCACTCGAAATAAGATTGTTATAGTTGTAGAAATTGAATCAAAGTTTGAATATGAATATTACCTTGAATTATAAAGATAACCTACTGTAAATAACAAAGGTTCCTTGATCTTAGATGATTACTTGGAATGGATTAGAAAGATTGGAAGTAGACTTGCAAACTTGGAAGTATTCTTGATTTTTATGAAACTATACTTATGGAATTTATGAAGAACACTTAGAACTTGAAGATGGAACTTGAGAGAGATTAATTAGATGAAGAAAATTGAAGAATGAAAGTGTTTGTAGGTGTTTTTGGTCGTTGGTATATGGATTAGATATAAAGGATATGTAATTTTGTTTTCATGTAAATAAGTCATGAATGATTACTAATATTTTTGTAATTTTATGAGATATTTCATGCTAGTTGCCAAATGATGGTTCCCACATGTGTTAGGTGACTCACATGGGCTGCTAAGAGCTGATCATTGGAGTGTATATACCAATAGTACATACATCTAAAAGCTGTGTATTGTACGAGTACGAATACGGGTGCATACGAGTAGAATTGTTGATGAAACTGAACGAGGATGTAATTGTAAGCATTTTTGTTAAGTAGAAGTACTTTGATATGTGTCTTGAAGTCTTTCAAAACTGTAAGAATACATATCAAAACACAACATGTATATACATTCTAATGGAGTCGTTAAGTCTTCGTTAGTCGTTACATGTAAGTGTTGTTTTGAAACCTTTAAGTTAACGATCTCAATTAATGTTGTTAACCCAATGTTTATTATATCAAATGAGATGTTAAATTATTATGTTATCATGATATTATAATGTATGAATATCTCATAATATGATATATACATTAAAATATCGTTACAACGATAATCGTTACATATAAGTCTCGTTTCGTAATTCTTGAGTTAGTAGTCTTGTTTTTACATATGTAGTTCATTATTAACACACTTAATGATATATTTAAATATCACTTTATCATGTTAAATATAGTGTATCAATATCTTAATATGATACATATGTATTTAGTAGACGTTATCATAACGATAATCGTTATATATATCATTTCGAGTTTCTTAACTTAGTAATCTCATTTCTTATGTATATCACACATTGTTAATATACTTAGTGAGATACTTACTCATCATAATCTCATGTCAACCATCTATATATGTCTATATATACCATAACATGTAGTTTTTACAAATTTGTAACGTTCGTGAATCGCCGGTCAACTTAGGTGATCAATTGTCTATATGAAACTTATTTCATTTAATCAAGTCTTAACAAGTTTAATTGCTTAACACGTTGGAAACATTTAGTCATGTAAATATCAATCTCAATTAATATATATAAACATGGAAAAGTTCGGGTCACTACAATTGCCGTTTTCCTATAGAATTCCTTTTAAACCTTAATACCTTTAGGCGCAACTTTTTAGATTTAGTTTTTAGACTTTTAAGTTTCGACATTTTTCTTTCTCATTTTTATTTCTCGACATTTTTCGACGCTCTTTTTCTTTTTCGTTTCTACGCGCTAGTTTATAGGACATAGAATTTTTAAAATCTTTAAATTTCGACGAAAAATTATTGTAAGCGATTGAATTATAGACATTCAAAATTTTCTGCTTCGTAGTAATAGTTGGATTTGTTAGTGACTGAATTGTGGATTTTCTGATTTAAAGGATCCTGGCTCCCTGCTGCATCTTTTGGCTATTCGAAACGTGGGCAAAAGCAGAAAAGTCTATTAATTTGATAACTTATATAATTTTTAGTTTTATAACTAATAGAATAATTAGTAAATGCACCACATTGTAGCTAAAATTTGGTAATAAGCGCATTATGGAAAATTTTGAGAATATTTTGGAAACTCTTTCTGATTTCCAAAATCAATTAAATCAATACTCTCAAACGAGTGTTGATGAAAATTCGTTCGGTCAAACTTGGATCACGAATGATGAAACAATAACTGGTTGTGAAATCTGTGGAGATTATCACTCAACATGGGAATGTTATTATTACATTCCTATGGAAAATTATGCACCCATGGAACCTGAATGGAATGATTATGAGGAATACAATTCAAATTGGGATTATTTCCAAGAATATATCCAAACTCAACAACCAGAGGACGAGGAAAATTATGTGTCTGAAAATTTATTAGATTATATGAAAATCAAACTCGAAGAATTTGACGCTCAAAATGAACAAATGAGAGAGTTTGCAAATTGGAAAGCTGAAACTCTATCAGACTACACACCTGTTGATCTGAGGAGTCGTGTGCAAGAAAATCTCATATCATCGAATTTTGATGAATTCGAGAGCTCCGAAATCACCAATTATCCCGATGATAATTTTTATTCAGTTTTTCCAATTTCACAACATACCGACACATTAACCTCTACCGACGAAATCATCGATCCATCAATGGATGAAGAAGAAATAAGGATGAGAAATTGGTACTCTTGGGAAAACGATAACGTTGAAAATTTTACCCCCGAGACCAAAGTGGTGGGACCGATAAGAACCGTTAAAGAAGAATAATTTGCTTCAATCCCTAAATTCACCATTCCACAACCTTCCAACCCAATATTCTCAATAGACGAGTTATCTACCAAAGATAATGACACCTCGGATTTCACCCAATTGCGTAATAGAGGTGAAAACTTTGATCCCGAGAATGAACGGAAGGAAATGTTAGGAATTGTCCACCTTATAGAAATATGTATGTAGGTGTATATCGATCCATTTGACCAAGAACCAGAAAAGAGACATATCCATTTACTAAAAGCTACACTTAAAAAAGAATTAAGTAGTGACGATCGGGTGAGTCTAAACTTTAAACCCATTGATATATTATACACCACCCGAGATGTAAATAACTGGCTCACTATTATAATTCGTGGAACTTATTCTACCGACTTCACATGTCGTCAGCTAAGTGTGGGGAAGTCTAACCCCACTTAACGTTAAATTAGGGGTTCGGGTTAGTGCATAACTCGTTAATAAAAATGCATGATAAGTTAGGGTAAAAGACATATTTTCAAAAATTAGCAAACAGTTCAGAAAAGCAACCGTTTTTGAAGAAAAACATGTGTGATAAAACAAGAAGGAATGAACGATGAGGCGCGCCATCTATCGTTCGACGAGCTTAGTAATTACAAACTGGGTATTTTTAATCACTTTTCTAAACTAATCACCCTCATGAATTTATAATTATAGTCTGATTTCTTGCAAATGAGGGCATTGCAAGATCTCAAGTGTGAGGAAGGGTTATAAATTCTCTCAGGATTACACTTAGTTTAATTGCCAAATTTTGTGAAATTTTGAAAAATTTTCAACTAAATGAATTCAAAATCATGTTTATACATATTTATGAACGATGAAAACTCAGTATTAATACCGAAATTATCATTACCTAGGAAAGGACATAAATTGAGAAACAACCTAAAACGCTTGAATTCATTTAAAATGGAAAAGAGGAGAATAAAAAGGCAAAGAAAGAAATAAATAAAAGCCAAGTGTGGGGAGAATGTACCAAGTTATTCAATTAAAAACTATCTATCACATGTTTCTGTAAAGTTATTGCAGGTGCTTTTGTTTTGGACTAAATTAACTGTTTTACCCGATGAAAGAAAAGAAAAGATGGATCTACACGATGAATCAATTCCATCATTAAAATGAAGTAAAGTCTTTCGAAAAAGACACGTGCTTCTTGATTTAGGTCAGGAAGTTGTCGTCCAGACCAGCTGTAGGTTGACGAAAAATCTAGAAAAGTCATCTCTAAAATCAGCAGGAAATCCACGGACCTCAGCATCAAACAGGGTCGCCAAGTGGTCAGACTTATTCTAACCATGAGAGGATCTGTCTTGTAAAATGGGGAGGGCGCCGTGCAAATTAGCTTGATAAGACTAATGAATCAGACCCCCAGAAAGGATAATCTCCTTAAAGATTAAAAATCAGCTTTTAAGACTGATATTACTCAATTCTTGAGATTGACTTTAAAGATTGAGAATTACAAACTCATGGAATTCGATGATAGTTAAACTCGAGCTTAAACGAGAAAATATTTTGATCAAATTAAAACCGATTTGTTTTTCTGAAAACCTATTTTCAATGCGTTCATTACCATTGAACGTAAAATCCTAGGAATTCACCTGGAATTCATTAGGTCACCTGAACCAAATCGGGTGTCAACTGTAAGAACGGTAGTTGCATAGCATGGTCGAAGACAGGACCTTGTGCCAGACCGAAAAATTATAGGGTGATCTTTGCTATTGCTCCTACAAAGGATAGTAATTGCATCCGACACGTTGTGGACCATAATCAAAAGCATGTCATTAGACATTGCCTTAACAGTTGCTTGTTCAACGCTTTCCTTTACAACCGGACGGTAGTTTACCGAAAGGTAATATACGGAGCAAGTATACTAAACGTGTTGCTTTCCTAATATAAGGTTAGCAAGTGGGTGACACAAAACCACGAGTTTTGAGCTAAAATTTTAAAATCTGAAACCCGCAAAACCCACAAAAATATTTTTGCAAACACCGGTGAAGGGTTATTCCGGAAAACTTGTCTAGGATAAAATCTAGCTTGAATTTTCAAAAGATCAAATATTTTCATAAAGATCCAATTTCCTTAAAGGATCAAAATTTTTATAAGTCATGTGGGACTGTAAACCACATCGTTACTATCATTGTTTATACCGCCGTATTAAAATCACTGTTGTACAAAGTGTGAGAATAAAAAAAGTGATTCGAGTGAAGTGTGATTTAATTTCAAGTTCTGTATTGCTTGAGGACAAGCAAAGTTCAAGTGTGGGGATATTTGATAGTGCTCTAAATGAACATATATTTAGTATCAATATCCTTCCAATATGTAAAGCTTTTAGTTACTATTGTTCTATTTTTATGTAATAATCGTTTAAATAAATAAGTGCGAAGACAAAAGAAGAAAATGATGATTTGAAGACGCAAATGACCAAAAAGCTTAAATGTACAAGATACAATCCAAGTGGTTCAATTTATTGATGAGAAACGTCTAAAAATGACAAAAGTACAAGCCGCGGAACGCAAAGTACAAGATATCTAAGCGTACGAAAGGACGTTCGAAAATTCGGAACCGAGACATGAACCAACTATCAACGTGCGACTAAACGGAGCTAAAATCACAAATTAACTATGCACATAAATATAATATAATATATAATTAATTATGTAAATTATATATATATATATATATATATTATATTTATATATTAAATAAATAAACGTCGGCAAGCTAGGATCCAATTTCTGCGTGAGCTGGAATTCGAAGCTCCGCACTCGCGGAGCACACAGGACCCAAATCCCACTATAAAAGGCGATGCAATTCGACGAAATATTTACACCATATCCATCTTTCTCTCCTCAATGATATATATATATATATATATATATATATATATATATATATATATATATATATATATATATATAGGTTAGTTTTATATTAGTTAGTTTGGGTTATGTAACGGTTATTTTACGGGTTTTAAAGTCGGAGTTCTGTCCGTGTAACGCTACGCGATTAATAATAATTGTAAGTTAAATTCTCCTTTTTCAATTATGTATCGTACTTAAGTTATTATTATGCTTATTTAAATCAAAGTAATCGTGATGTTGGGCTAAATATTAAAGACGGGGTTATTGGGCTTTGGACCATAATTGGGGTTTGGACAAAAGACCGACACTTGTGAAAATTAGACTATGGGCTATTAATGGCCTTTATATTTGTTTAACTGAATGATAGTTCGTTAATTTAATATAGATATTTACAATTTGAGGTAATTATAAATAACCACATACACTCAATCGGATACAATGGGCGGGAGATTTATAAATACTAATAATCGTTCATTTAACCGGACATGGGGATGGATTAATAATCAATGGACTCATTAAAACAGGGGTGGATTACATACAAGGACACTTGGTGTAATTGTTAATAAATTATTAAAACCTTGGGTTACACGCAGTCGATATCCTGGTGTAATCATTAAAAATGTATTAAAACCTTATTACAGTTTAAGTCCCCAATTAATTAGAATATTTGACTTCGGGTATAAGAATAATTTGACGAGGACACTCGCACTTTATATTTATGAATGATGGACTGTTATGGACAAAAACCAGATGGACATATCGAATAATCCAGGACAAAGGACAATTAACCCATGGTAATAAATTAAAATCAACACGTCAAACATCATGATTACGGAAGTTTAAATAAGCATAATTCCTTTATTTTATATCTCATCGCACCTTTAATTATCGTATTTTTAATTATCGCAATTTTATTTATCGTCATTTTATTTATCGCACTTTAAATTATCGCACTTTTATTATTGTTATTTACTTTACTCTTTAAATTAAGTTATATTTATATTTAATATTTTACATTAGATTTTAATTGTGACTTAAGTTTTAAAATCGACAAACCGGTCATTAAAAGGTAAAACCCCCCTTTATAATAATAATAATACTTCTTATATATATATATATATATATATATATATATATATATATATATATATATATATATATATATATATATATATACAAATATAGTTTAAAATATATATAGCATTAAACTCAGCTAGCTCCCTGTGAAACGAACCGAACTTACTAAAAACTACACTACTCTACGATTAGGTACACTGCCTATAAGTGTTGTAGCAAGGTTTAGGTATATCCCATCTATATAAATAAATAAAACTTGTATCATGTTACGCCGTATTTCATATTAAAAATAATACTATTTCGTACTACACCTCGCATAACATCAGTCACCACTACTAAGAAAACGACGTGCCCGTGCATAAGTGCATAATGGCACAAGTCTTCTTCGTTTCACTCCATGAATAATTAACTCTCCCCCACTTGGGGTCTTCACACGAATAGACTTTTCATGGCATGAAATATCGGCTCTATAATGATAGAGCCAATCCATACCCACAACAATATCAAATTCACCCAAAGTCATCGGGATAAGATCGATCTTAAACGTTTCGGTACCAAACACAACATCACAATCTTTACAAACATCAACCCCTAGCACCATCTTACCATCCGCTATTTCGACTTCTACCGGATGACTTAACTTAGCTAGCGGTTTGTTAAGCTTGGACACAAATCGAGGTGACACAAATGACAAATTAGCACCGCTATCAAAAAGTATCCTTGCCGGTTTAGAGTTAACCATGAAAGTACCTGAGATAATTTCATTGGATTGTTTGGATTCATCATTGGTCATTAAATAATTTCATCCCTTAGTTGTACCCGCCGCCTTCTCTAGCCGCTTAACTTGATCATTGCGCAAATCGGGACACTCCGTCCTTCAGTGCCCTTCTTTATTACAATTGAAATAAGTGAGTTTGTTTGTGGATGATGGGTTCGGACAATCACGAGCCATGTGACCCTTTTGTCCACAATTGTAGCACGTATAAGAAAAACCCCAGGAAGCACTCTTCTTCACACTATTAACACTTTCGGAACCCTTCTTGTTCTTCTTGCTTGAAAAGTTCGAATGGCTCGAACCTTCAAACTTTCTTTTGCCAAAAATAAAGCCACTCTTTCTCAAAATGAGCGACTCAAAACCCTTTGCCATATCGAACAACTCATCAAAAGTTTTCACCGAGTTTACACTAATCTTTTCTTGATAGCTGTCGTTCAAGGTTCGATAGAAGTCTTCCTTCAACATGTGATCATTACCGACATACTCAGGGCAAAATTGGGTCTTTGATAAGAAAGTGGACTTGAAAGTGTTCAAATCCATTGACCCTTGCCTTAGAGCACGTAACTCATCCTTAAGCCTAGAAAGATCGGCCGAAGTTCGATACTCCTTGAAAAATTTCAACTTGAATTCATCCCATGTGAATTCCATACATTGTTCTTCACCATAAAGCCGAATCTTTTCGTCCCACCATATCTTAGCATCACCCCTTAACATGCTACAACTATACCTCGTCTTCTTATCAAGAGGGCATTCACAAGTACGAAAAGCCCCCTCCATATCGGAGATCCAACGGGCACTCTTAAGTGGGTCCCGTTCACTTTTGAATGTGGGAGGTTGAGCATCCTTGAAATTCTTATAATAGAAGTCCCGCCTTCCAACATTATCTTCGTGAATAACAACCTTAACTTGCTCCTTGACTAGATTAACTACTTACTCGTCAATCGAATCTAAGAACATCTTCTTAACATCCTCCAAAAAGGCCGCATGACGCCTTTGCATAATGGCCTCAACTTTGGCCGTGAACTCGGTGTCCTCGTTCATACTTCCGTCATTGGTGTCGTGTCCGTTTCTCATCTTCTTTCTATAAAACGGAATAGGTTAAACAACGAGACGAAAAGTCATGGCATAAATATACACATACACCTCACCGTCCCATCTTGCTCAACAATAGTCGTACATCGCTCGTTTGACATGATTTGAACCCGTAACAATGGTAGCTAACCATTGTTACGCGAGCACGTCGCATTAACTTGCTAGTACAACGTCTATCTCGCTTTGATGATTGCAAACACAACACAAAACAATTAGCGCAAGGTTAGTTCACATAAACCTAGGCACTAACCAATCCCGGTCCGACCCGTCTCCTACAAGTCCCGCCTAAAACGCATACACAATAAAGTCTAAGTCTAGGCACCTACCTCAAGTCACCTAAATCCCTTAGACCATGCTCTGATACCACTTGTAATGACCCAACCCATTATCCAACCGAAAACACGACCCAAAAAAAAAAAATTGTAGGATAGTGTATCTGGACGGCGTCCAACATCTGGGACAGCGTCCAGTTGTGAAGGGTTGGACGGTGTCCAAGCAATTTGGACGGCGTCCAAATGAACTGCCAGGGGCTGTCCCCGGGGTCCAACTTACGCGAACGGAAAACTCGCTTCCTGACACTTTTAAACGAAATGAATTATCACAATACCTTATAATAAGTAAAACTAAGAGATTTCCACAATAAAAATTAGTTTTAAAATACCGGGTCCACAACGACCCGTTTTACGAATTTCGTTCAAAAACAAAAGTTTCGACCATAAGAGTTTAATTCCAAACGACACCTAGAGCATGGTGTTTGGGGTTAAACTGCCCACATCTTGGTCAAACTTCAAAAGCTAGCACCCAAAAGCATCCCTTATCAAACAAAGCGGGAGGCCACTAATCCAACCGTATACCCTTGCCTTTATCTAAGCCGGAGCCTAAAAAGGTAAACAACGAGAGGGTAAGCAAAACGCTTAGTGAATGCAATAATTATACATATACATATATAATATACCTACTTGCAAACACTTACTCATATACCGCATACGTGCTAGCAATAATTAGCATACTAACTCCAAGTTTAAAGCTAATAACCTCAATATCGCAACTAACATACACAATAGCATATACGCCAAACAATATAATATGTTACACTATAATACCTAACCATGGTTACCAATAATACAAAGGAATGGTACTCGAATTTCCCATCGGTGTTCATAACAACCATTAGAGTACTTAACACGTCGTACCCTAATCTCGCGGGTGGCATCTTAACACGCCGATGCTTCACCCTGGGTGACGTCTTAACACGTCGACACTTCACCCGTGATAGTTCTTGGAGTGACATCTTAACACGTCGATACTTCACTCCGAGTGGTGTCTTAACACATCGACACTTCACTCTTCATATTACTTGGGGTGGCATCTTAACACGTCAATACTTCACCCCGAGTGGTGTCTTAACACGTCGACACTTCACTCATCACGTGAAACGTGGTGTCTTAGCACGTCGACACTTCACGTCTCTCGCTACAACAAATAAATACATTATATACCTACGCATATAATTATTCCACTCATCTTAAAGTCTTTCGTGAAAGATAATCGAGCTTGCAACCTTCAATGTAACGTACCTATTACATTATGCATATAATCAATCACGCAATCAAGTTGGTCAACCAACTTACTCATCAACCTAGTGTTATATGACCCATAGCGCAATTTCGACCCATTTGTACGCTTAACCCTATCATTAGGTCAAATTCGCCAAAACCCTAACACTAGCCAATCATGGTCTTAATACGCATATTATCACAAATTTAGTGTGTTTTCGTACTCAATTAACAACTTGGGTCACCCAAGACTCATTTGGCCCATTTCAAGGTTAACACACCCATTTGGGTCACCCACAACCCAAATAACACCCATTCACTTAACCACAAAGTGTGCTAGTGATCTACTAACCATTTAAGATTCATAAACTCATTTATCATTTCAAAACCCTAGGTTTGTCATCTTTGAGTCCTCATGACCCAAACTTACCCAAAAACCCCCAAATCACTAACAAATGGGTTTTATGTTCGTCACTAACCCAAACCCTAACCCTTATCACTAATTAAGTAAGGAAATTAAGATTAGAACTTACCACCACAATCACAATGTAGCTAGTGACTAGATGAACAACTTTAAGACTCAAGTTTAAACCCGAAACAAGCTTCTTCCACCTTTGATTGAGTTTTCTCACACAAGAAACATCCTCTCTCTCTAGAATTTAAGTGGAAAGGTGAAGGTGGTTGAAAATGGAGTAATGGCACTCAACAAACTGATCTTGGGGCCTTAAACTCGTCCCACATGTGAAAATACCAAAATGCCCCTTTAAAATATCTAAAATCCAACAGCTGGCCCGTCAGTTCATCTGGACGACGTCCAAACTACCTGGAGCGGCGTCCAGTTCTTCTTTGTTGGACAGCGTCCCACGATCTTGGACGGCCTCTCATATAACTGGAAACGGGATCTTACGATCTTACATTTTTGGAAAGGGAAAAAAGTGAAAAGACAGAAACGCCCTCAGTACTATTCATGAATTTTGTCTAATAGTTAATATATTAATATCATATTCCAACTTAAACAATACATTATTTAATAACCATACTAAATCTAACAAAGGCGGTGTATTAATTTTCAACTAACTTCACCCTTATATGTACTTCTATACTATTGTTATATAAATACATTCATCCTTAATTTGCAACTAACCATTTCAATGTAGCCCAGTGGTTGGACCCATGATGTCTTAGATTCGAATCTTATGGTGATCCTGGAAGAGTTGGAAGCAGCAAGAAAATATTTCTGATGGACTGCGTACACAGAGTATGTGGTTAAATTACTCGCCTTTCCCGAGTAACCCGAACAAAAAAATCTTACAACTTTTACATAAATTCAAGAGTTGTGAAACCGTACATCTACAACTTCCGTCTAACGGACGGGCTCATAAAACTAGTATATATATATATATATATATATATATATATATATATATATATATATATATGTCATTGATCAAATATGAGTGTTGAACCTGGAGTATTTTTTAAACCATAATAAAATAATAAAAATACCCTAGTAGTTGAGGTTATTATATTTTCATTCTGATTCAAACCTCACAAACAATACATTTGGAGTGACTGTGAAAAGGGTAGGAAGCAGTTCCTAGGGCCGTGTTTGCTAGTGGGCTAAGTGGGCAATGACCCAGGGCACCATTTATTTATAACTCATACAATATACTAGGTTCATTTTTATATGCAAATATATTATTAATTTTGATCATCATTTAGTCCAAAAAAGTATATACAATTAGTCAATTAGCCCAAAAGTTTACAAATTGAAATTTTTTTAAGCAGACACCAACGTCGATGTCATTTGGTTGTAAACCTACTCCAACAAAATAGGAGTTCCCCATATCATAAAATTTTCATTTAATAATAAAAATCGGCGTGGTGATGAGCCGCATAGCTTGACTAGGCTCCAAATCCATAGAATATAATGTTATTTGTTTAGGAGGTGTCGTTTTTTTCAACTCGCCCAGGGATCAGGTTACATAGGAACGACCCTGATTACTAACATGCTATGGAACATAAATCTTAGTAAAATATATTCGTTGTCTTCGGATAACTTTCCGTTTTTATTTGTTTAAAGTGATAATCTAAGATATTTGATACATTATTGCAACATTCAACAAGCTCTAGTTTTTAAACTAGTAATACTATGGTTGATAAAAGTTTCATCGTTTATCAATACATTATTGTAACGTATTGATAAATAATTTGATTAAACTACAACATTGTTACAACTTTTTGGTTTCTCAGTTTCTGAAAGACGGAAATGCCTGCAAGTAGTCAGATTCAAAATACGTAGTAAAATTAAAATAGGGAGTAGTATTTAGTTTAGTACTACGACGGGATATATCTTCATGTGTGTGTAACTGTATATACATATCCATCGATTTAAAGCTAGTCTAAGTAAAAAGTTACCATGTTAGATAACATCATGATAATTGTGTACAATTAATTGGACTTGGTTGGTTCTGATTTTTTATGATATTTTAACAAGTACGTATCAAGATTATATCTAAAGTATCTAACTGAGTAATGATTTATCATGGTGTAACTAGGGGAACCGCAGAAGCTTGTAAACGCCCATGATTAATCTGAGTAAGTCGCATAAATCTTAATACAAATATTTTTCTTCTCCGAATAATATGGGAAAAAACCCGTATCTATTTAAATCATTTTAATATTTGCTTTTATCATATTTGTTCATATGAGTAAAATAAATCAAAGTTAAAAAAATAGCAGCGGCAACAATGGCGGTAGGAGAGTTGGGTGAGGGTGCTGGATTATTCTGGAAGAGTGAGATTGAGGAGTCGTGAGAAAACACAATGGATGGTGAGGTTGATATATATTTAATAAGAAAAAAGATGAAAAATACTCTCCATCAATAAAAAAAAATTGATGTGAATCGTGCACATGCATAGATTTAAAAGATACATTATTAATATAACAAGTTTTAAGGTGAATCGCGTCAAAGTGCGGTTGACCAGGTAAGAGTTCGGAGATTTTTATAAAGAAAAAAGAAAAGTATCTGAAAAAAAAAAAAAAAAACTCTCGCGACTTAAATCCATGAGCGTTTTTATTTCTGTAGAAGGTACTATTTTTAAGAGCAACATAATGATAATTATTAATTAATCATTATATATAAGACAATGTAGCTAAGAAATTGTTGGGTCTTAATTATATTAACTAATTATTCAAGTTTATTACTCTATATATCTAAATGATATAGAGCAAATGAATAATACCCCATAGTTTCACAAACACTCCTCAAACTTTTTACATTTTCACAATTCAATCTGGTCATTTATAACACTTAACTTTATAGTTTTTACAAACTTACCACATAACTTTCACATTTTATACTTTAACCATTACACTTCTCATTCATTATAAATCGATCTCATAATTTTTACTAAGTAACAACTATTCATTATTATTATTATTATTATTATTATTATTATTATTATTATTATTATTATTATATTATTATTATTATTATTATTATTATTATTATTATTAAATCACCGACATAATTTTTCACTTTATTATTGTTTAACTTTTTTTCTTATTATAAATTAACTACGTAATTTATATATATATATATATATATATATATATATATATATATATATATATATATACATCTCTAAAAGACAAAGGCTTTATGAATAGTTCTTTCTAATGCTTTAATCGTTTATACGTCGTGCAAAAAGGTTGTATCCACAATGACACGACACTAAACATTGAGAACCATTATAAACTTTAGAGCGCCAAATGTAAATTCCTAGGGTAAAAAATGTAAACTCCATAGGGGTCTAAAGTTAAAGTTCAAGGGCCAAATCGTAACTTCTTTATTTTCCGTAAAACTCCCCAACAAATCTACCTAAATTTTTAACCGCTTTTAAATTTTCATACGACTTGAGATAGGTTTAACCGACATAACCGTTAAATACCAAATAATTTTACGAACCAAACACAACAAATTATATCCGAAACGGAGTCCCGACGCGGAGCTAGGGCTCCTCCACTAGTTTTAAACTAAATTTGCAAGTTTTCTTTCTTTCAGCCTAAGTTGTAGCCTTATTAAACTAATTTCGTAAGCCCAAATTTCTTTTTTAGAGTCCAGCCCAAACTTATAGCCACAATTATTTTGTAAGCCCAAATTTCCTTTTTAGAATCCAGCCCAACTAAAAATTAAAAAAGTGCAGGAGATAATTAACAAAAAGGAAAAAATGCGTGATAAGGATTCGATCCTCAAACCAATTGGTTAGTCCAAGATGGATTATGATTTGATTTATCATATTAATTATTTATTATGTAAAAATATCAAGAAAGTTAAATCAAAAATCAATTGCAATGTACGTTCATTAATTTTTAATTGAATATATATATAATATAATGTTACTGTTCATTAATCTTTAACTGAATATATACAAGTTTTGGGTCAACCGCGTTTCGCTACGGTCAAAGTGGTGTTGATCATGTAAAAGCTTCCCGATTTTAATAAAGGAAAAAAATAATTTATAAAAAAAAAACTCCCATAACTTGAACCCACGACCATCAAGCACACACATATTCATTGATGTTTTTTGTTTTAAGGACGACATATTTATTTACGATTTAAATAAATTGATTTTTTTAAAATGGATTGTGACTAGAAGGTGCGCATAATGCGCAATTCACCCGGTATCAGGTCTCGCGCTCGGGGGCTTGATTACCCGAGGTTTTACTTTCTTTGGGGAAGCCAATGTGCTCGTTCATATAAGGATTTCCTCGCTTATCAAAAAAAAATTGATTATTAAGTTTTAAAAAAAATGTGCAGCCACTGAAATTCAAACCCACGACCAACCATTCACTTGTGTTTGGATTTAGAGTTTAGTAGAATTTGTGTTTATCTAAAAAGAATAAAAAATAAAATCCCAAGATAGGATCGAACCTGTGACCAGCTGCTTAAGCGGGACTAAAACCATTAAACCGCAACGGAACTTTCTTATTTTACTACAACAGTTAATATATATCTATTCTAAAATGGGGGCTTTAAAGTCAAAATCAGCCGTCAATTTTGACTATGTATTACTGTTCAAATTTTTCAAAATGAATATATAGATAATATAATATAGTATCTATTTAAGTCATTTAAATATGACATTTCTTGTTAGAAACCGTGTTTAAGCCAATTTGAGTGAAGGTTTTAAGAATCTATTGGTGTGTCATGTTTAGTTTGTGATTAAGAGTTGATTCGGGTTAAAGGTTGAAGTCTACTGTAACATGATTTGTGTGTATTAAATGAATGGGTCAAGTTGATTTATGGACTAACTCTCTAAAATGATGATGGTAGCTGAAACTTTAATACTCTATTGGAGACACTGTATTTTATTACAAGTGTTATAATATCTATGTTGTGGAACACATTATAAGTAGTTTAACTCATTGTATTCTCGAGTTTTATTATCAGCAGAAATGAGTGGAATAGAGTGTTGTTAACAAAATGTTAATGTATTATCCTTTCTAATCCGCTACTGTCATCTCCTTTACGTTAAAAATAAAAAAAAAATAACTATTATCTTTTAATATATCGATTTTCTTTCCTTTCTATTAAAAAAATCTCTAGAAAAGCTACTTTCAAGGAAAACACCGACATGTTAGGTTAGTAGAGAAAAGCTAAAGTATGCCATTTATAAACTTAATAAAGATGGGCCTTTTTCGTCCACTGAGCCCAATAAAAGCAAATAGATTTTTCACTTGTACTTAACTAGATAACCCAAGTCACCAACTTTTACCATTGGGCCTTTAGTAATTGAGTTAACTAACGGCTAACCAAACAAATACGGTTATTTTTCTACATTTTTTTATTTATTTTTTTGACAGCGATTGAGATCATTCGAGGGGAACTAAACCACCCGTTGCGATCATCTCCCGTTTCGACTATGCCGATGCAGCGATAATAACCCCGCCCCCATCAATGCCCGGGAGGAAACTTTGAAACCGATCCAAGGGCACGACAAAGTAAAACATCCCTCCCATTTACCCCCCAAATGATAAGTTCCAGCCGTAATCTAGTGTCTTCTAGATGCCGTTAGATGTCTCCATTCTAGCCGCAATCTAGAAAATACTAGATATTCAAAGTTTCCAATTTTGACTATGGACATGGAAGAAGCAAAGTTGGAAACAATTACGGCTAGCCACTTGTTTGACAACTCATATTGAAGTATTCAAATTGGAAACGATTACGGCTAGCCACCCTTTTCTGCGTTCACACCATCTAGCGTTCACACTTTTCCACCTCCTCAAATTTTTCCTATAAATAGAGGTGGAAACCTTCATTGTAATGCATTCAGAAAAGTGTAATCACACCTAGTTAGTGTGTCTGAGTTAGTGTAATCCTAACCAAGAGTGAATACATCCATAGAGAGTGGTGAGAATTCCTAGTGTGTTAGTTTGAGAGTTTTTTATTTTAGAGTTTTGTAATACTCTGTAATCTATTCTTGTGAGTAATAGAGTTATTTTCTCTCAAATTTGTGTGTACCAACGTCCAGTCGATCCCCTCTTAATCACAACAAGTGGTATCAGAGCCAGGTTAGAGGCGTTGGTCGAGTGTTTGAGTTTTCTGAAGTTTTCAACCCCGTTTGTGTTGAAAAATTATTTGTAAGGTGATAATGTCCACGGAAGAGTCAGGATCATCTTTCGGAGCCATGATTATGCTCACTGCCACCAACTACACGCTGTGGAAACCTCAGATGGAAGATCTCCTGTAACGACCCGTCAAAATCGCTATTGACGCGGCACGTTAATCATTGATTCCACAGTGAGGTTTTGACCTCTATATGATACGTTTTGATAAAATATTGCATTCATTAAAACAAGTGACTTTCTAAACATAGAAAGTTATAAACATGTGGGCAAGTGCTTAGGTATAAGCAAAACCCCGAAATACATAAGTCTTTAATTTACAGGTTGACATCACAGTCCAATTATTTATTACACAACGCAGTTTTATTTTGAATGCAATAAACTTTGTACAAAGCATGAGAGACTCCATGCAGGCAACAAGCACATCACAGCGGAAGCATTCTAAGGACCTGAGAATAAAACATGCTAAAAAGTCAACACGGATGTTGGTGAGTTATAGGTTTAATTGCTCGAGTCATAAACATATATAAAGATAGACCACAAGATTTCATCAAAAGTTTATCAATAGATTCTACGTAACAGAGCACCCTGGTAACTAAACTTAACGCTATAGTGATAATTACCCCATTCGTTTTAATACACGCAAACCAACGTGTCTTAAATTCAAATAACATACGTCCGTTAAAAGGCTAGTGCTCTAGCTCGGACGGGGATGTCAAGCCCTATGGATCCATATACAATTATTCGCGCCCACCAGTCCATATCCTATGTACTGGCAGCTACTAGTTACCAAAGCTAAGGGATTTTCGGTTTAACTCAGTGTAGAATTTTGTATGTACTTGTGTCTTATTGCGTTTAAAATAAATTGCATGTATTCTCAGCCCAAAAATATTTAAAGTATTTAAAAAGGGAGACTATAAACTCACAGTTCAATATTGCGATTCAATATTGTAGGCAAATTGCGTAGACGTAATGATGGTAGACGACTGTATGGTTGGCCTTGGATTCAAGAACAATACCCCGAATAATACCCAATATTTCCTTAGCTTAAAGCGGTTTGAAACCCGAATTAAAACACCCTCGAATATACCTTATTATTATTAAACTTAAATTATAATTATAATTATAAATATAAATATTGTTTACAGTTTAAGTGAAATTTTACGTCGAACAAGCTGCGTATTTATATTACTTTTCGATTTACTGTAGCTCATGCGATCGCATGAGTTTTCAGTGTTTTTGCCATGCGATCGCATGGCCGCCTTTTCTGTTTTTGTTTGCTAGTTCGTCGACATCAAATAGTGTTTTACTGTAGCAAATCAATGTAGCAAAGTCGTTTTCACTGTAGCACTGTAGCAAAATACGGTTTTACTGTAGCAAAATACGGTTTCACTGTAGCAAATAGTGTTTTACTGTAGCAAAGTCATTTTTACTGTAGCAATTAATGTTTTACTGTAGGAAAGTCGTTTTTGCTTGTACATCTTATAATATATATATATATATATATATATACATACATATATGTATATTTACATAATATTAAATCATAAAGAGAATTGGTTTAAATTAGTCGAAATTTTTCGGGTCATCACAGTACCTCCCCGTTAAAGAAAATTTCGTCCCGAAATTTTGAGTAGTACCTGTTTCATGAGCGATATCAGTGAACAAATGTGGATACTTTTGCTTCATTTGATCTTCACGTTCCCAAGTAAACTCGGGTCCTCGTCTTGCGTTCCAACGAACTCTAACTATCGGTATTTTGCTTTGTTTTAATTGTTTGACCTCACGGTCCATGATTTCAACAGGTTCTTCGATAAAATGGAGTTTATCATTGATTCGTATTTCGTCAAGAGGAATTACGACATCCTCTTCAGCTAAACATTTCTTCAAATTTGACACGTGAAATGTGTTGTGAACACTACTAAGTTCTTGCGGTAGCTTTAATCGATAAGCAACTGCTCCAATTCTTTCGGTGATTTCAAAGGGTCCTACGTACCTAGGACTTAGCTTTCCTCGTTTACCGAATCGTACAACGCCTTTCCAGGGTGACACTTTCAACATGACTTTGTCGCCCACTTGAAATTCTAGCGGTTTTCTTCTTACATCAGCATAACTCTTTTGGCGACTCATGGCTGTTTTCAATCGCTGTTGTATTTGAATGATCTTTTCGGTGGTTTCGTGAATAATTTCTGGTCCAGTAAGTTGTCTTTCTCCTACTTCACTCCAACAGATAGGAGATCTGCACTTTCTACCGTAAAGTGCTTCAAATGGCGCTGCGTTGATGCTCGTATGATAACTGTTATTGTATGAAAATTCTGCCAACGGTAAGTGTCGATCCCAACTGGTTCCAAAGTCAATCACGCATGCCCGTAACATGTCTTCCAATGTTTGTATTGTTCTTTCACTTTGACCATCTGTCTGTGGGTGATAAGCGGTGCTCATATCTAATCGAGTTCCCAATGCTTTTTGTAATGATTGCCAAAAACGTGATGTGAATCGGGTGTCGCGATCAGATATGATAGAGATGGGTACACCATGCCTGGAAACTACTTCCTTCAAATATAGGCGTGCTAATTTCTCCATACTGTCTGTCTCCTTTATTGGTAGAAAGTGAGCTGATTTAGTTAGACGATCAACTATCACCCAAATAGTATCATGACTACTTGCAGTCCTTGGCAATTTCGTAATGAAATCCATGGTTATTCTTTCCCATTTCCACTGCGGAATTTCCGGTTGTTGCAGTAATCCTGACGGCTTTTGGTGCTCAGCTTTGACCTTTGCACACGTCAAACATTTGCTTACATAAGTAGCAATTTCTGTCTTCATATTAGGCCACCAATAAAACTTTTTGAGATCGTGGTACATTTTCCCGTTTCCTGGGTGAATTGAGTACCTCGTTTTGTGTGCTTCATCCAGTACTAGTTGCCTTAGATTACCATGTTTTGGTACCCATATCCTATCAGCAAAATACAGGGTTCCATCGGCTTTTACTTCAAGCTGTTTTTCTAACCCTCTGCTCATTTCTCCTTTTTCATTTTCTTCTTTTAAAGCCTCTAACTGTGCTGCTTGAATTTGCTTTGTGAGATCAGTACGAATTGTAATATTCAAAGCTCGGACCCTAAGAGGTTTTACTCTTTCTTTTCGACTTAGGGCATCAGCTACAACATTAGCCTTTCCGGGGTGGTAACGGATTTCACAATCGTAATCGTTTAACAACTCTACCCAGCGACGTTGCCTCATATTGAGTTGTTTTTGATCAAAAATATGCTGAAGACTCTTATGGTCAGTGTACACTGTACACTTGGTGCCATATAGATAGTGTCTCCATATTTTGAGTGCAAAAACTACTGCTCCAAGTTCTAAATCATGCGTCGTATAGTTCTTTTCATGAATTTTTAGTTGTCGTGAGGCATATGCGATGACTTTTGTGCGTTGCATTAATACACATCCTAAACCTTGGCGTGAAGCATCACAATAGATCACGAAATCATCATTTCCTTCCGGTAATGACAAAATGGGTGCAGACGTTAACTTCTTCTTTAATAACTGGAATGAGGATTCATGTTCTGTGGACCAATCATACTTCTTTCCCTTTTGAGTCAATGCAGTTAAGGGTTTGACGATTCTAGAGAAATCTTGAATGAATCTTCGGTAGTAACCAGCAAGACCTAAGAATTGGCGAATTTGTGTTGGAGTCTTCGGGGTTTCCCATTTACTAATGGCTTCGATCTTGGCGGGGTCAACTTTAATTCCATGTTTACTGACAACATGACCCAAAAATTGTACTTCTTGTAACCAGAAATCACACTTCGAAAATTTTGCGTACAATTCTTCTTTCTTGAGTATCTCCAGTACCAGTCTTAAGTGTTGCTCATGTTCTTCCTTGTTCTTCGAGTAAATCAATATGTCGTCGATAAAAACAATGACAAATTTGTCTAAATACGGTCTACAGATGCGATTCATTAGATCCATGAATACTGCTGGAGCATTAGTTAATCCAAAAGGCATGACTAGAAACTCATAGTGACCGTAACGGGTTCTGAACGCGGTTTTAGGAACATCTTCTTCCTTCACTCTCAGTTGATGATATCCGGAACGTAGATCAATCTTAGAATAAACACTTGATCCTTGCAATTGATCAAACAAATCATCAATCCTCGGTAATGGGTACCGATTCTTGATCGTTAATTTATTTAATTCTCGGTAATCTATGCACATTCTCATAGATCCATCCTTCTTCTTGACGAACAGAATAGGAGCACCCCAAGGTGAAAAACTAGGACGAATAAATCCACGGTCCGATAATTCTTGCAACTGGTCTTGTAATTCTTGCATTTCTGAAGGTGCAAGTCTATATGGAGATCGGGCTACAGGTGCAGCTCCTGGTATGAGATCAATCTGGAATTCTACACATCTGTGTGGAGGTAGCCCCGGTAATTCTTCTGGAAATACTCCGGGATATTCTCTTACAACCGGCATGTCATTAATGCTTCTTTCTTCAGTATCGATCTTCTTTACGTGTGCCAGAATATCATAACAACCTTTTCTTATAAGTTTCTGGGCCTTCATACAGCTGATAAAGTTCAGCTTTGAGTTGCTCTTCTCCCCATAAATCATTAATGACGTTTCATCCTTACGAGGGATGCGGATTGCTTTCTCAGCGCAAATAACTTCCGCTCTTGTTTTGGACATCCAGTCCATGCCAACGATTACGTCAAAACTTCCTAGTTCTACGGGTATCAAATCGATTTTGAAGGTTTCACCAGCGAGATTCATTTCGCAACCATGGCAAATTTTATCGGCTTTTATCAGTTTACCATTAGCTAATTCAATAGTATATTTATCGTCTAGAGGTAATGATGCACATTTCAGTTTAAAACTAAAGTCTTTACACATATAACTTCTATCAGCACCCGTATCAAACATAATAGAAGCTAGTTGATTATTAACGGTAAACGTACCCGTGACAAGATTAGGATCCTCACGTGCTTTACTGGCACTAACATTAAATGCCCTCCCACGTGCGGGTTCTTTGTTCTTCTCCTTATCAGGGCATTGATTTATAAAGTGACCAGACTTCCCGCATCCAAAACATTTCTTGACATCGGTCAGTTTTGTCTTTACTTCAGAAACGGTGGCATAACAATCTTTCTCCACATGTCCTTTCTTGTTGCACTTATCACAGACCACTTGACAATAACCTGCATGATGTGTGTAACATCTTTTGCAGAACGGATGGGGTCCCTTATAGTTTGGACTTGCAGTTGCCCCATCTTGTTTACCTTTAAAAGTTTCTTGTTTCTTCAGGTGAGTACTTTTGCCCTTATAGTCTTCCCATTTCCTCTTTCCTTCGGTTGTCTTGACTTCGGTAATTGGTGCCTTAATCGAACTCTCTGTGATCTGGTCCATGAGTTGGTGTGCCATTTTCATGGCTTCCTGCATCGTATTCGGTTTGGACGATGTAACATTTCCTTTGATATTGATCGATAAACCGTCAATATACATTTCTATCTTTCGTTTCTCGTTTGGCACCAATTCGGGACACAACAAGGCTAGTTCCATGAAACGCTTTTCATAGTTATTGAGATTCGCGCCGATAACCTTCAGATTACGTAACTCAGATTCCATTTTTCTGATCTCGTTTCGAGGACAGTACTCCTCGATTAGCATCTTTTTCAGTTCTTCCCAAGAGATATCATATGCCGTATCTATTCCTTCTGCTTTAGCATAATTGTTCCACCAAGTAAGTGCACCGTCTTGCAACGTACACGAAGCATACTTTGACTTGTCTCCGTTCGCACAATTACTGATTTTGAAAACGGACTCCATCTTTTCAAACCATCGGGTTAGACCGACTGGTCCCTCGGTTCCACTAAACGTCTGTGGTTTGCATCCTTGAAAAGTTTTGTATGAGCATCCGTTTCGTGAATTTGTGTTTACGGCTGCTGCTTTAGCTGCTGCTTCGGCTGTTGCTTTTGCTGCTTCGGTTGCAGCAATTTTTTCATTCACACGTTTCTCGACTAGTTGCTCAAACTCAGCATCCGACATTTGAGACATGTTTCTTCAATAAACACAACAGATATAATTTAATCATATAGAATATTATAGGTAAAATGAGTTGTCAATAGTTAATCGTAGCATATTAATAATATGAACCGATTATTATAAAAGCCTTTTCTTCTTATTAGCATTTTATAAATATTTCTAGGGTATTACCTACCCGTTAAGTTCATACATAATAGCTAGTACAAGGAATTAACTACTAAAATCCTAATAATATTCCACTATGAAAATTATAGCGAGTTACTACATTATTATGTAATAATAATAATAAGAAGTAGTAATAATACAAATAATCATTCCATGCATTTATTATTAATAAACCAAAATAATACAATACCATACAATACTGATATTTTACATATGCTTATTTTACATAACAAGATAGAGTATCACACATAAGCAATAAAATAGCGCATGGAAGATTTATGGTTGCGAGGTCGTTCATTCAGAACTATCAGAAACTTCTTCCCATTTGGTTCTCTCTGCCAATTGTTTGTGTGCACATGGTCCGACAGACATTCTAGCAGTGTATTTTATTTTTAGTTGGGGTTTTGAGGTACCCGTTACCTCAGTGGGTTTAATACAATAAGGGTGGTTACGGATCGAATGGTCCTGTTCTTTTTTAATAATTAAGGACATTTTATTATTGTGGTTGTTTTTATTATCTATAGCAAGTTGGAATTTCTCCTTAGTGATCTCTTTTATTTCATTAGCGAAATCCTCCTCCTTACTGATCTCGTCTGATGACGAACTGTCTGAGTCATGTGTAGGAGAATATGATGACGAACTGCAAGAATATGTACCGGTGGTCATGAACCGAAATCTGCCAGGCGTAATCGGCACAACCCGCCCGTCGGCGGTATATCTGGACCAATGTCCATATTTGTTTAGAAATGGACGATCCTCTTTTACTCCAGGGATCATGGGTCCATGCCAACGATACTGTGGCTCCGGAAAACTAAAGCTGGGTGGAGCTGGAACCTCCTCTGGGTTTACCGGGAGTTGAGATTCCCCGGCTAACACAATTTCTTCTTTAATAGGTATTGGAACGCCCTTTTCAGTTGTGGATAGAATAGATTCAGTGTCCGATTCCGAGTCGTACAAAATGATAGGATTAGAAGAAGTCATCTATCACATAATTGAAACAACAATTACGTTAGCATATAAATATATCACATATAATGTTTTTGACCAAATAATAAGCAGAAATCAGGAAAAACAGATATGGTCATAGTCCAGACTCACTAATGCATCCTAACAATTACCAGTTAAACACAATAATGTAATTTCTGGTTCCCTATGACCTCAAGCTCTGATACCAACTGTAACGACCCGTCAAAATCGCTATTGACGCGGCACGTTAATCATTGATTCCACAGTGAGGTTTTGACCTCTATATGATACGTTTTGATAAAATATTGCATTCATTAAAACAAGTGACTTTCTAAACATAGAAAGTTATAAACATGTGGGCAAGTGCTTAGGTATAAGCAAAACCCCGAAGAGTTTTCATGAAGCAGTAACTCATAAGGATAAAGAAAAATGGTTGCTCGCAATGCAGGATGAGATGGATTCTCTGCAGAAAAATCAAACTTATGAGATTGTAGAACTTCCACGCGGGAAGAAGGCACTGAAAAATAAATGGGTGTTCAAGCTGAAAAAGGATGGTAGTGGAAAAGTGGTGAAATACAAAGCACGACTTGTAGTCAAAGGATTCCAACAGAAGAAAGGGATTGATTTTGACGAGATATTTTCACCAGTAGTCAAGATGACTTCAATTAGAGTCATACTTGGATTGGTCGCAAGTATGAACTTGGAGCTTGAACAGATGGATGTAAAGACAGCTTTTCTTCATGGAGATTTACATGAAGAAATTTACATGGAGCAGCCAGAAGGTTTTGAGGTTTCAGGAGATAACCTCGTATGCAAGCTGAAGAAAAGTTTGTACGGTTTGAAGCAGGCACCTAGGCAGTGGTACAAGAAGTTTGACTCGTGCATGGTGAGTCAAGGGTACAAGAAAACTGCAGCAGATGAATGTGTCTACATTCAGAAGTTTTCTGAAGGAGATTTCGTTGCTCTTCTACTATATGTAGACGATATTTTGAGCGTAGGGAAAGATGCAACGAAGATCAACCAGCTAAAGAAGGAACTCTCTAAGTCTTTTGACATGAAAGACTTAGGACAGACTCAACAAATTTTGGGAATGCAGATTACCCGAGATAGAAGAATAGAAGGTTATGGATATCTCAGGAGAAGTATATTGAACGAGTCCTTTCACGATTCAATATGAACAATGCCAAACCTGTTAGCATTCCATTAGCCAACCATTTCAAGTTAAGCAAGATTTCTTGTCCCTCATCCAAGGAAGAGATCGGGGAGATGTCGTCAGTACCATATTCTTCAGCGGTTGGAAGTTTGATGTATGCAATGGTGTGTACGAGACCCGATATTGCTCACGCAGTGGGAACAGTGAGTCGTTTTCTCTCTAACCCCGGGAAAGAGCATTGGAATGCGGTAAAATGGATTCTCAGATATCTTAAAGGTACAACGAAGATATGTCTTTGTTACTGGGGAGCTGATCCAATCTTGGAAGGCTATACAGATGCAGATATGGCTGGAGATCCCGATAGTAGAAAATCTACTTCAAGATTCATTTACACTTTTGCAGGGGGAGCTGTTTCATGGCAGTCAAGACTACAGAAGTGTGTTGCATTATCCACAACTGAAGCAGAGTATATTGCTGCCGCAGAAGCTGGAAAAGAAATGTTGTGGTTAAAGCGTTATCTCCAAGAATTTGGAATCAAGCAAAAGGAGTACAAGGTATATTGTGACAGTCAGAGTGCTCTAGATTTGAGCAAGAACTCCATGTACCATTCCCGTACAAAACATATTGATATTCGCTATCATTGGATACGCGAGTTAATTGATCGACAACTGCTGAGACTAGTGAAGATCCATACAAAGGAGAATCCTGCGGATATGTTGACAAAGGTGGTGACTAGAGAGAAGCTAATGTTATGCAGAGACATAACCGGGATGTGGTTTCCCTGTATACGGCTGGAGGGGGAGAATTGATAAGTTCCAGCCGTAATCTAGTGTCTTCTAGATGCCGTTAGATGTCTCCATTCTAGCCGCAATCTAGAAAATACTAGATATTCAAAGTTTCCAATTTTGACTATGGACATGGAAGAAGCAAAGTTGGAAACAATTACGGCTAGCCACTTGTTTGACAACTCATATTGAAGTATTCAAATTGGAAACGATTACGGCTAGCCACCCTTTTCTGCGTTCACACCATCTAGCGTTCACACTTTTCCACCTCCTCAAATTTTTCCTATAAATAGAGGTGGAAACCTTCATTGTAATGCATTCAGAAAAGTGTAATCACACCTAGTTAGTGTGTGTGAGTTAGTGTAATCCTAACCAAGAGTGAATACATCCCTAGAGAGTGGTGAGAATTCCTAGTGTGTTAGTTTGAGAGTTTTTTGTTTTAGAGTTTTGTAATACTCTGTAATCTATTCTTGTGAGTAATAGAGTTATTTTCTCTCAAATTTGTGTGTACCAACGTCCAGTCGATCCCCTCTTAATCACAACACCAAACGATATGGAAAACTTCATGGCAGGGATAAAATTGTGTTTTTAATATGTATTACTTAATCATTTTCTCGTAAATTTTGGATAGTGTGTAAAAAAATTAGTTTAAATTAAAAAAGAATAAGAAAAAAGAGAATAATAGAAAATAAAAAAAGAATCAGTGATGGAGAGGACGAGAACCTTCGTGACAAATCCAGAATTCTTTTTTCACGAGTGTAAAACCCAAAAAATTTGGAAAAAAACTGGGGCAAACACTAAACGTCGAATTTTAACTTATAAATACATTAGATAATATTTCGATCGTTCGTTGAATGTGATAAATAATGGTCGGGGCAGTGTTTCAACTTTTCGATCAGGGCATTAAAATAGTTAGACTTGTTTTAAAGAAGAAAGATGATAAAGAAAAAAGTAGTTAGACCGGTTTCAAAGAAGAAAAAAAAACAAAGAAAAATTGGCCCTGCATGAATCTGATTCCTAAATTCTGATTTAGTTGATAAAAACGACATGGGATTAATATTCTTTACAGCACATGTAGTAAAAAAGTCAAAATATACCCATGCAACCAAACTACAATCCATCAGCTTTCGAAATTTGTAGCATAATATATACTTTTATGCCCCTTTCCACATTTGGAGCATAGTGTCGACTTTACTTTACTTGCATTTGATTAGATAATAGAATGAATTATTTATTAAGTGTTTTTGGGACGTTTGTTTTTTCTATTTGGACGTTCAAACACATAAACAAAGTAGGCGTTAGATGTTCAGATAAATGGTATTTTCATTTAGGAGAAAAAAAGAAAAAAAAAAAAAAAAAACCAACGAGACCGTATTTGTTTTTCTTAACGAAAAACTATAAAAGTTTTATAACCATTTAGAAGTTCAGATGAAACCCCTAATTTAATGTACAAACACCATAAACTAACGGATTATTATAGAAACTATAACCTAATGAACACCAATAATGGTAGTATAATATTGACCATATAGGGAGGTTTTATCGGATTCGTTCACGGAACTCTACTCAGGAACACTGTCCGCATGGATGTGTTCCCGGATACCGTCGATCGGGTTCGAGTTTCCGCCCGAACGTGTGTGATACGTGCAAATGATGAGGGTCGTTGAAATAAATGATCTACTGATGCCAAAAAAATCGTCGTTAAAAAAAAACTTAATGAACACGACAACGTACACCTTACGTATTTGTTACTCGTATTGATTATATATATAATAGAAAGAATTCGGACCGCGCGTTGCCGCGGTTGTATTTGAATATACGTTGTTTGCTATCTAATATACCTAATGGCCCGCGCGTTGCGATGGAACATTTTAACGTCTTTTATAAAACTAACGTTGATCGAAACAGAGAAAAAAATAAGCGAACAAAATGGGTTAAAGTACTCGAACTCATGTGATATAATTGGTTTAGTCACTGTTGTAAACGGCGTCCGTTGCGTCTATTGCGACGTCCGTTGCGGCGTTTTGGTGACTAAACCGTTTCGACCCCGTCCTGTTTTCTTATAAGTCGGTTAACGGTCAAAAGTCAAGTCAAATGCAGGAAAAATTGGGTCAACGCCGGTCAAAAGTCAGAAATTCTGTTAAAATCGGTCATAAGTCGGTTAAATCAATCAAAATTGACTTAGTTTAGTATTCCATTTTGTATTATATTAACGCTAATAGTAATTATAAGTACAAACTTGTAAACGAAGGTTTTTTAGCTCTAAAATATGTGTAAATATATATTTATAAATATAACAGTCAACATTAGTCAACATCCGTTTCGACCCCGTCTCGACCCCGTTTTTTCCGTTGCGACGTTTTGAGGTCGCTACTGTTTCGGCCCATCTTACGTCGTTTTCAACCTTGCTAATAAGTCATGTATCTTACCACGGAACAATATATTTAATTTATACCTTTATCTTTTTATAGATTCAACATGTGGGCTTTAAGAAAAAACACCCTTTTTATTTAGACTTTTTTGCTCCGTTGGTCCTTCAATTATACACGAATTTGCAATTCGAGTCCCTAAAATTTTTTTTGGATTTTCGAGTCCTTAAAATTGAAAAATTTTGCAATCCGAGTCCCTCCGTCAGTTTGCCGTCTAAATTAGCCGTTAGTGCCATCACGTGACTAAAACGTGATGGGTAAATCCGGATTAGCCGTTAGTGCCATCACATGCAAAAAGACGCATTTACCCATCACGTTTTAGTCACGTGATGGCACTAACGGCTAATTTAGACGGCAAACTGACGGAGGCACTCGGATTGCAAAATTTTGCAATTTTAAGGACTCGAAAATCAAAAAAAAAACTTGAGGGACTCGGATTGCAAATTCGTGTATAATTGAAGGACCAAAAAAGTCTTTTATTTATATTCTTTGTACATTCGACCAAACAAGAAAATGAAAATCACACTCACAAAATTACAATTACAATAACAACAAAACAAGACAATTAAATGTCAACACTTCTCCATTTCAACTACAGCAGATGATTTACCCTTCTCTTTTTTGCACCATGCTGCACATACTAAATAAACCACAAAATTTACACCACTTAAAACCGCCAATAAACCATAGAATAAATCAAGCCTTCCATCATTTATATTATCAGCTAACCACCCATTTCCACCACCGTTTCCGGTCACTTTCTTCACCACAGACACCAAAAAACTACTCATAAAAAACCCCAATGACAATGTTGTTAAAAACAAACCAGTGCTCATTGTTTTCATCCCTTTTGGTGATCTAGTAATGAAAAAATCAAGTTGTCCTGTGTAAATAAAAGCCTCACCGGACCCCACAAGAAAAAACCGAGGAATCAAGATAAAAACACTTATTGGAAGTGTCTCTGATACAATGTTGGCGTGCTTTCGAGCCACTGATAATCTTTTAACCTCGAAAACTGCGGCTGCAGCCATTCCTAGTGTTGAAAGAGCCAAACCTAATGCGATTCGCTGTAAATCAGTAAATCCTGGTGTGCCTTTCCATTTTTTACAAAGTGGGATGATTAGGCAATCGTAGACGGCGCACGTTAGTAAAATGGCGGCCACAAAAAATACGGTGAGGGATCCAGCAGGGATTTGGAAACCGGCGACGGTTCTTTGCATGGTGGCTGCTTGTTCAACGGAAAATGTGATCATTTGGGCGTAAGTTGTCCAAAAGAGAATTGTCGTCGCCCATACCGGCAACAACCTCGTCATCATCTTCACTTCCTCGACCCTTGTTACTGTACATAAGTTCCATGGGTTCCGAGGATTCAAAGTATTTTTTGATAAATCACCCTCTGCTACTATTGCAGCCTTGTCCAAGCAACTGCAACATAAATAAGTATTAGGAATTAGTGTAATTACTTTTTCTTGAACAACAAAAGTACAATCTACACCATAGTATTTGGAATCACACAATATATGTACTCACTCTGTCTCAATTTTTGTTGTGTCTCGGGTTATTACTCCCCATCTCAATGTTATTATCAGAAAATAAAAAAAACGTGTAGTTTAATAAATATCATACTTAAATTTACCTTTTACTTTAAACCTGTTTTTGCTGTCTTAAATTCACACATTGCGTGTATAAAAGAACTTTATCATCTTATTCTTCTCAGTTTAAACTAGACAATTAAGTTTTTGATAACCGAACGAGAAATACTAGGCAATAAAACTAGGACGGGGGGACTACTTTTCAATGCAAAATAGTCGCACAACACATAAAAACAGATTATATAGATACTTATGTTAATGAGCATAGAGATAGAGTTGGAAACTTAAAATCATTTTCCCGCCAATTCAGTGACAGAATTTTGTAGATAAATTAAGAAGATAGAACGTACCGAAACTGGTCCGTGTGACGAATTCTTGAAACTTCAGGGGTATTTTCGTATAACAAACCAGAATCATAAGGAAGATCCATCCTTCTCTTCTTTAAAGACGCGGCGATCACTTGAAAAATTTGGACAATTGGACTTCCTGCACTCTTTTTGTACCTGTACCTTTTAGTCCCATACAAAAGCACCAAAATTGCAGTGAACATAGAAACAGAACAAATCCCATAAGCCCAACTTCTACCAACTTCATCTTGTATATACACCAGCACTGTAACCGCCATTAACGTTCCTAAACTTATAAAGAAGAAGAATCTATTAAAGAAATACGCCATTTGAGTCTTTTCCTCTTCGTTCTTTTCATCAAATTGATCGGTCCCAAATCCCGACACACTTGACTTCAGGCCACCTGTGCCAACAGCTATCAAATACAAAGCTAGATACAAGATTCCCATCTGGAAGCCGTTGGCTTGTTTGCAGTTTTCAGAAGACTCGCAAGGTGGTGGCTTAAGTTGTGGTAGTTTGGTCGATAGTGCCAACGCACTTGTACCCTGTACCAAATAGGATTCTCAATAGTTAGTTTTTATTCGTGATATCAATTTACCTTTAAAAAGTATTTTTATTTATTTATTTAATTATTGCTTATTTATACAAATGCAAATTAGAAGATCTATCTGTTAACTATGGAAGTACGTAATGAACACTCAATAATAAACATTTGAGAACTAGTTATTAATTCCTAGTCCTTAATTTATTGTTCAGTATTATTTTTAATATTTAAATCAATTGTTGACTTTCATAAATTAAAAAAAAAAAATAAGGTAAAGTTCATTTATGTTCTAAGCTATCCATGCAAGACTAAAATATAACTCTAAAACTCACAAATAATACAATGTAATAATGACATTTTTTAAACGGTATGTTTTTATACACTGACAATTAAATTTGGACGGAGGGAGTCTTTTTTAAGTGATAATAAACTAAAAAATTAGCAGCAAATAAGAATAACTTACGAGGGTTTGAATAGAGGCAAAAATGACAATTGTTTTGAATCTGCCAAGAAAAGAGTCAGCTAAAAAGCCACCAAGAAGGCACAAAAGAAAAGAAGTGCCCATGAAATCAGTGACCACATTTGCTGAAGCTGAGCTGGACAGGTGCATGGTCCCACCCAAATATGTCACCAAGTTTACTGCAATTCCCATTGTTGAAAGCCTCTCACATATTTCAATTCCTGTTCCACCAAAAAGTCAACAGTCAACTTTTAAGTTTAATCCAGCTGGACGCATGATTGAATAATACGATGAAACTGTGTATAGTATCATATACAGTATTTGTGAAAATTAAGGATCGATCATAGTGAAAAGACTTTTTCGTTTGTGCATATTGATTTGATCCGAAAGTAATATCATCTGTTGCTTATGTGTGCTTTAATTAGTTGACAAGTAAAATTTTTAATCGATAGATAATGAGAAAAGTACTTCAGTCGGCAAATATGATATATCCAGTTGTATTTGTCTCTGTGCTTTTCATCACCAGTGTGAGTATTTATGCATGCCACTTTTTAATAAAAACAAGAAAAAATTATACACTAGCTAGATAGTGTGTGGGGTCATCTTAGATATTGACTTAATTGTTCGCTAGTTTATTAAAGACTCTAATCTTGGATCATATTTAAAGGTTGCGTGTTCAAAAATTTAAACTTTCAAACGTTAAAGTTGATCACTTTGTGTACGAAACTAAATTAATTTGTGTATATTAAAAGGAGGAACACCATAAACGTAAAACCCTAATAGATAGATCTTTAACTTATAATAAGATCGTTAACTTATAATAAGATAGCAAGCCAATGCTTTGGCCTTTGGGTCATAAACATAAGTATATACGGAGTGATATATTATCTTGGGAAAAAAATACTCGATAACGGTCACGGGACAAATAATTGACAAAACCGTGTATGTCTAAATATACCACTTCTCGAATAGCTCAAACAAGAAAAACTTTAAATAATAGTGGTGTACGTAACTACATATCACAGTTATTAAAGGTTGCATGAATTGGTGTGCGTGAACATTGCATAATTAAGCTCTAATAGACTTAGTGGTATGATATCAAAACTGAATATTAAGGCATCCAAGGTTTGCTATTGTAAATGACTCAAAATTTAAAAGGGCTTAAAAAATAACCCAACAATTAATTTATTTATAAGTTTTTAAGAATATTACATTTTTCGCAGTATTATTAAACTTTGTTCTTATGTATATGTAAAAGCTTTCATATACAAAGTCCGTTTTTTGCTTATTGAACTTTAAAAAATAACTAAACGGCCGAAGATATGAACGTATTTTTAAGATGCCATGCACTAATTAATATACGTATTCAGGTGGAATATAATTAGGCATAGGTTTCATTTTAGGCAAAGGTTAGATAAACTGACCTAAAATCAGGGCAGCAGGAACCCAACCACCGGTTTTCGACCTATCAGCAGGAAACCCCTTGTAGTCTACAGCATCGGCGACTGTCAAACTCACCTTACCTTCCTGCAATCGATCACACGTATATAGTTGGAGCCTTATAGCCATATATATGTATGCAATTAAGTAAAAGAACAGCTAATAGAAAGTTCATTTTTAAGAATAAAGAAAGAACTTTTCAAGATATATAATATAAATATATATGCTAGGTAAGGCTAAACTTGCTTAATATATTACCATAATCTTAGTTTCCTTCCCTTCTATATTAAGTCTTTCAAAAAGAATTGGAATAATTGAAAAGGAATACCTACTTCTGTTTCATTGAAGAACTTCTCTTTATATAGCCAAAATAAGGTTGTCGATCATGACTTCTATATAGTGACGTCACGTCATTCCATTAAGATTCTTTGTGATAATTTCTTTTTATCATATTATTTAATCGGTAACGAAAGATAGAATCTAAGGCAATATTAACTAGCCCGACCTAAACACGAATTTATTTCACGAATATATGCATGCTTATTATGAGACTTGAACCCCAACTTCTTAGTTGAAAGTGCTTTTTACATACAGCTAGACCATAGCCCTTGATCATTTCGTAGTTATCTTAAACGTCAATTTACTCCCTGGTACCTTATAATATTTTGTTGACTTTAAAAATACTTTTGAGGAAAACACACAAACTAAGAAATCTCTGCATTACACTATTTTTTTTTTTTTTTTTTTAATTTACAGCTTTACCTTATTTTTTTCTATTATCTTATATGTAAAAGTTAATGGTATTAAAGAACTTAATTAATCTTAATATTCTTATTTATTTATGGAAGTAATTATTAATTTGGACAATTCAAAATGAAATAGTGAAGTACTATTAATATGAGATAGAAGAAGTAATAAATTAAATTAACAATTATTTTGAGATGGAGAGTTCCATATAACTCTTTCCATTTATATACCATACTCCTTCCATCCTAAATTAATACTCATGTTTTAATTTTTTTAAATATTTATTCATTAACTTTGACTTTAAATAATTTTTTTTATTATATAATATTTGATAAGTTATACAAAATGAAAGTACATATAAATCTTTTTTTAACTACAGCTTCTTTGCAATTGTAGTTTACGGATCTTTAAATAATAACATCTTTAAAAACAAAAAATCACCAGTTCGATGTTAATTAAATATCATAGTTCCATGTTAATTAAATATCATAATTTGCTTGAATAGCTTAGTATATATTCAGTAAGTCAAAACTAAGCATACAGTTCCATGTGAATATTGTAATTATTATTATTATCACATACACTAATAGCCACCATAATTTTGGTAGTTTTACATGTAGAAGATGTCGTTTTTGCCCATGTAGATGATGTCGTTTTTGCCAAGGAAGAAATGTGTCCAATGAACCACATTTAAGGGGTAACTATTGTAACTTTTTAAGGGCCCACCCAATTTTTTAACGGGATTTATCTTTTTTTCCGTCGCGAGTTAGGTTTTACCGCCCTCACCATTCAACTCGAAATAATTTTACGAACAAAACGCAACTAATTATACTCGAAACGGAGTTTTTTTAACGGAAAAACATTTTCAATAAAGTATTATATCAAGGGGATGTCGAGAGCGCATAATAAGTTTATGAGTTTGTAAGGGAAAATACATGGGTTCGAGTCTCATGCCCCTTTTTTATATAGATATTTTGTACATAAATATCGTCTGATACTACAAACAGGTATCAAACAACATAGATCCAAATGCAACCGCCGCAACGCGCGGTCCGAACTCTTTCTAGTTATATCACCAAACTAAACTTGATGTTGACTTATATCACCAAACTAAACTTGATGTTGACTTTAGTGAAAGAACGGTGGGATGAAGAATCCAGAACAGTAGAACACATACATCAGCAATTTATTCATATAATTATATTAATTTATTATCAGTTTCAATAGCATTATCATATGCATGTATAATGTATAATGTGTATGGGGTGCATTTTATTTCCAAAATTTTTTGAGCCATAAACACAAAATAAATGAAGGGTCATCCATGTGTTTTTTATCATTCTGATCAGTGCTACTTCTGCCCTACACATATATATACTAAAGCTCCTCCCATCGTTTTCGGTTTTCCTTTTTCCATGTTTTGGTGTCGGTATATTTTCCAGGTGAAGAATGTTAATGAAAATGTTTGGTCGCTTTTCATGCATGAATGTTTACCATAAAAGTTGTTTCCACATGAATTTAATTATTTTCTTATCGGTGGCATGGCCGGTGCACTTTATATCACATTTTTTTTGGCATGTACAGCAACAAAATACTCGTATATCTTTCCTGGACCATTTTACTCTTCAGAATATGGTGTGAAGCTAGCACAAATGAAATCAAGAACATAGATCTTGATTCCAATAGATCTCGATTCCAATGGGATTTTACCGATTCAACAAATGAGATAAGTTGTGTGGATGTGCACAGAAATTCTAATCCTGATCTCAATGGGATTGTAGCTGATTCAAGTGAATCGGCCTGACATGGAGACTAAGTTGAATATCCGAAATTTTAGTTTATTTTTGGTATTGGATTTGGTTTCTACTCTCTAGGCTTTCTATATAATGTAACCCTAAACTCATGTAATTGTGTGCACAATAATAAAGAATAATCTCGTTTACGCTTGTGGACTAAACCTTTCTCCACGTCAATGGAGTTGGGATATAACTACGTTAAATTCTTGTGTCGCTTATCACTTATTTATCGTTTTATGCTTTAAATAATTTGTTTGTTGTCGTGCATTTGTGATTGTGGTAAATCACATGTCTTGTTAGGTACTCACAATTCCTAACAAGTGGTATCAGATTAGAGCTTCAAGGTTTGAAGATTGGGCACGATGGCGCATTGAAAGCACGATTTTCGATATGTTGATGATTTGGTTATCATCGGGTGAACGAATGACGGATAGAGTTTTGTTTGCAACATGTATCGCGATTAAGGGATTTTGCATAGGTCACTCGCGATGAACTTGGCGAGTACGATCTTTATACTCAAGATTTGATCGGTCATGATTAGTCTCATTCTGATTAAGTGATAACGTAACCCGACCAAGTTGCATTATGACGATGGTTTTTTCGCGGCGGAAAAAAATTTGGTGATCGGATCAAATAGTTTTGTTGCAGGAGAGATTTTCAGTAGATCCTGGTGTCGATATGAGTTCTTGTTTCTCGCTATCCCTGCTAAAGAATGATCGAGCTAAATTCAGATGTTCATGCGCAGCTGGAGGAAAATATTCATAGAGGGTTCGTTCACCTTTGGATCGACTTGAATTTTTGTACCCTATGTTCAGTACATATTGATCTACATGTGGCAAAAATTTTGTGAAGATTGGAATGTTAGATTTTCATATATGATTTTTCAAAATAACTACAGTTTTAGGAGAAAAAAATTCGGGTTTGATGACGCGAGTGCGAGATGGTTGGTCTTGTGAAACTTTGAGCGATACGAGTTGGTTAGTTATGGGTTCTCAAGAGAGTGTTTCCTCTCAGGTTCAAGCGTTTGGGTAACGGACGAGAATATCAAAGTTTGGAAATCGACAGTGGGAATTATCGGAGAAGTTTGGTGCTTGCGGGTTTTTAAACGGAATGAGCAAGTGAATGGTCAGATATTTCAAGACACTTGGAATACGATAGTGAGTTAGAGCTTCTTTTCATTAAGGAGATAGGTTGTCAAAGGGTATCGGATAGAACGTGTTCGATTGTTGCTCAGGTTTGATGGTTGGTTCAACAAAGTAAGTGGGTTTGCTTCGAGGGTGACCAATTATGAGATTTTAGGTGATGGATGGATCAGTGGATAATTTAGTAACTCCTGAAACTTGAGCTTTCTATGATTGATGACGGTGTCGGGAAATTGGTGTGAGTTTGGTAACCGACGAAAGTTATTGATCTAGTGGGAGTTGGACAACTAGTGGAGTTGTGGAGATGGTGTGCAAGATCCCCAATGTTCTCAACATTAGTGCGCTGATTACGGATAACACTAGGACATTGACTACTTTTTTACTCTCCAATGGCAAGGTAATTTGCGGCTCACCGGTAGTAGGAACCAAGTTTCTTCTCGGGTGGTTGCGGTTTAATTCTTGCTGGTACAGTGGGAGCTTGCTAGGGATGTGAATATGGGGTTCGTGAAATTCATAGCGCTATGAGGAGGTCGGTGTATCAGCGTAAAAGCGGAAAGTTGAAAATGTGGTAGATTTCGAAGTGATGATTGTGTTCTCATTGGCTACCTTGATGAAGAGTCTACACAGGCTTTTGTCAGGATTTTCTTATTGTTGTAAAGGAAAATCATTGATAAATGGGGTTAATCTGTACGAGTGATCATTGACATGTTGGTGGCAGGATTGGAGGTATCTAAAGAGATAAGTGAGGCATTGTAGCTTTCTGTTTAATCGTGTAATTGAAGTCTCACAGACTTCAATTGCGGCGAAGAAATTGAGATGGCCCAAGCTAGTAACTAAGAGATTTAATTATCGCTCAGCGGTGTTTTTTGGCGTCAAAAGACTTCCTTCCCTCGTAGCATAACGATGTGGAAATGTGGCTTGGTTTGGATGTCTCATCCGACATTATCAAAAGAAGTTGATAATTATCGAATCTGGAGTTCTTGTGAGAGTTTAAACATAATTGATAGTTGAGGTTGATTTTCGGTTGAAGATCGGTGTAGGGTTTGTTTAAACTTCAAGTGGATATTGTTGAGATCAGGTGTGAAGCTAGAACAAATAAAATTAAGAGCAAAGATCTTGATCCCTGTAGGATCTTACTAATTCAAGTGAGATAATTTGTGTGGATATGAATAGAAATCCTGATCCAAATGGGATTATAGTTGATCTAAGTGGAATCAACCTGACTTGGAGGCCAAGTTGGAAATCCTAATTTTGAGTTTATATTTGTTGTTGTATTTGGGTTCTTCTTTTTAGGCTTCCTATATAATATAACCCTAACCTCATATAATTTTGTGCACAATAATAAAGAAAAATCTCTAGTTTGCGTCCGTGGACTAAACCCTTTTTCAAGTCAATGGAGTTTGGATATAACTGTTAATAAAAATACATACGTGAAACTGAAAACATGTGATTTAATTAAAACTCATTACAAAGAATCATCATGCTATCTGATATCGGCTAAAAAGTCATGTTTTCACCCCGGTATTAAGGCCCAAAAACAAGAAAGATTCGAACTTTTTTGGCAAAATACCCACTTCGTCGGTTAGAATTGAAGAACAAGTAATTACGAAGACGATGCAAAAAGAATCAAGAGAATCGGAACTAAAACGAAGATTCTAGAGCGAAAACGGTGAAAGATAAGAAATCAAGTTACGATCCAGGGAATCAGCAGGCCAAACGGCTTGCCAAACGTTCTGCCAATGTGAAAAATGGCCTGCCAAACGACCAAATCAAATGGCCTTAGTAAACGGGCTGCCTCAGCAAACGGGCTGGCCAAACGGCATGCCAGCCGTTTGAAGGCAAAAATCAAGCTTATTTAAAGGGCACTTGTCATTCATTTTCAACACACACTTCAATTCACTTCTTTCTCTCTCTTGTACAATATTAGTCATACTTTCAACGTCTTCGACTCCGTGTGGGAAACCTATTACCCGGAGAAGAACGTCGAAGATTTTATTAGGAGCGGTCTGGAGTCTTGAAGTTGTCACTTTTGTATTCAGAACTTGTTTAATCTACTGGTAATTCTATCCCTTGTCTTTTTATAATGTCTTCCATTATTATGCTTTGCAATATTGTTGCCATGATTAGCGAGTAGTTATCTTTAGTGTATGTTATGACGTAATCAGTTATGATGTCAAAATTATATTATGGCTTGTGTATGTTGTCAAAATGCTTTCCGAATATGCTTTGAACTCAATCGCTTTTCCAACTAATAGAACGTAGTTATTGGCTCTGTTATTGGGAAGTCGCGAACCCCGATTCAGAGTACACTATCTGTGTCACCCCTTGGTAACAGAAGTCTATCGGATACAACGTGAGTTTGACTGAGGCACACCGGTTGTAGTTAGGGATGGCAATGGATACCCAATCTAGTGGATATCCATCCGATCCACCAGATTATTCGTGGATATGGACGATCTAAATGGATATGGATATGGATGTGGATGAAAAAATTTCATCCATGGATGAACCCGCTTTCACCCGAAATAACTAAATATATAAATTTATCACTCAAATTAGTATCATTTATGTAGTGATATTTCATTAATTATATTCATATTCATCTTTCTTTATATTTTCTCTAAAAATATAACTTTCTTCTTATATTTTGTTTTGTTTAAATAATCAAATGTATTTATCGTACTTTGGTGGTTCAAATGTGATTCCATGTAACTAAAAGTAAACAACTTACATGTCGATATCTTTACACGTTTAATAGGTTATCTATTGAATATTTGTTATATATATTAGTAAAATGTGACTTTCGGTCGCATAAACTATTAAAAATATTACTTTTCATCGTATATAGTGAACTACCGCTTATAATTGTTAAAAATAAAATAAATTTAAACGAATATGGATAATTATCCATTAACCCGCTTCACCCGACAGATATGGATATGGATGGATGAAAAGTAAAAAAAAAAAAAAAGGATATGGATATGGATACGGCCTCACCCGATCCATATCCGATCCATTGACATCCCTAGTTGTAGTAAGTCCACCGAGCCTTGGATTTCGACTGAGGACTCTTTCGTAGTGAAACATCTGACTAGACCCCTAGTACATTGTCTTTCCTAGACCATGCTAGTGTAGTCACCAAGCATATAAACTTCGTACGTGCACGCTGAAGCACAACGGTTGTTGTAAGCTGTACCTCTAAACCCTTGCAGACATTGTCGGTCAAAGAATCCAAATGATTCAATGCCTGCTGAAGTCTTTAGCGAATATCTTGCTCCTTACTCTAAACCCTTGCAGACAATAGTTTTCATCATCCTCTGATCTTAAATATTCAAAGATATTATCGTATCTTTCATTACAAATATCCTCCATATTTCTGAAGATATTTTCATAACTATTCTTATCCGAAATCAATAATCTCTTCGTGCTATCAGTGTTACATCATATAGAAACTGTTAGTTTCTATATTCTGTAAACTTTCGAACTTAAAAATATGAATGTTATTGAAGTAATGTTGGGAACTGATGCATGAGTTATTATAATATAATGACACTTGATCAACGTGATTATATTACAGTAAGACATGCTGAGTTTCTAAATGGAACATGATGATTCACAGATTATAACGTCATCATGTGTCATGTTACATAACTCTTTCATTCTGATTAACTTATGAACATATCAAGAAAATATATTCTTGATAGTTCTATTCTCAGCGATTCTGGTAATTTGACAAGTCAAATTGTGCTATTACCGTTTATTTCTCAGGACATTGACAATGTTCATTCTGAAACTTATATCTGCGAATTCTAAACCATTACAAGAGATGTCCAATCGCAAGAAGAAGAAGAAACGAAGGGACAAAGCTCCGAAGTAGAAATTGGAGTATAAATCGCAGCAAATAGGGGGGAAGTATTAACTGGGGATGACAATGATTATAGAAGATAGAAGCAGGGACTTCGAAATATCAGGGAAGATATAAAGCTCAATAACAATACATAAATTACAAACCGTGAATATCAGTGCGTATAGCAATATAAAGACACGGGAGAATTAAAAACATTATAATCCCAAGGAAATAATAGAAGTGAATGGATTCTTCTGGCGGCAGATGAAAGAGAAGAATGACAGAAATGAAAGTTAAAGGTATATCAAGAATCAGAACGGGATGGAGCATATTGACGAATGTTGTAGAAATATGATTTGGGAAAGAAAGAATAAAAGGTGTGAGTTGTAAGGAAACGAAGAGGGTGGATTTATAGTGAAATATCCGACAGAGAAATCGAAACAGATTATTGTATTTAATCAAAGAAGATCTTGATTTCCTTAATCGGCGAAGAACCAAATCTTATTACGAAAATTTTCTTTAAATCCCATGAATTCCGAAAATCAATCGTAACTACGTCATCGGTTAAAAGGAATCTACATTTACTCATTTCACTCTCTTGCGATAGCTTCACTTATACTCTTCACGTGATCAAATTGTTTTACCTATATTACTCAATGATGATAAAACTCTATGTATCAACTCATGTTCGTCATGAAAACATTTTTATAGTTAACCATGACGACCTCGATCAAATTTCGGGACGAATTTCTTTAACGGGTAGGTACTGTGATGATCCGGGAATTTCCGATCTAATTTAAACCTTAATCTTTATCTTTATATGATTTAGACACGATAAGCAAAGTCTGTAATGTTGAGTCTCGAAAGTTTTGAAATCTATATTCATGTAATCAATTATCCTTTGACTGTGCTCGACGATTCACGAACAATTGTATGCAAATAAAGATAAAAATATAAATATAAGTGTATATAACATTTTGAAATAAATAAGGTATACTTTAATCATTTGAATTAAAATGTAAAATAATAAATAAAGTAATTAAGTTACTACCATATGAGTATATATATATATATAAATATACATATGATATTATTATAAATTTATGATTTCTATAAATAATTATTATTATATCGAAAAGTATAAATACTAAACATTCAATATATATATATATATATATATATATATATATATATATATATATATATATATATATATATATATATGTATATGTATGTATTATAAAATTATTAACTAATACATGATTAATAAATTGTAACATTAATATTTAAGTACAAATTAAAATGTAAGTGTTACATTAATATTATCATATTTATTTTAATTATTAATACTAGTATAATAATAATATTAACATTAGTATAATATTAATACATCTAATTCGTTATATCATTATAATTAGTAGTAAAATTATAAATTTAAGTTATTATGAATATTATAATTATTAATCTCTTTATTAATATTATTAATATCATTAGAATTATTATAGTCATAAATATAAGAAAATAACACACTCTACTATTAATATCTTTATTATCATTTTTATGATTAATAGTAATATTAATATTATTATTAATACAATTATTATTATCATTATTATTATTATTTATTGATCAATAATATTAGTTAATTATATAAAATAGGAAACTTGTACAAATCTGTTAGGAGTATCTATCCAACTGTTCTACATTATCAATCTTGTCTCCAAATTGATTCAAAGTCGTAAAGGGATCTACAGATACCAACAAATCAGTTAGCAATCCCTTTCTTCTTTTGATTTTTTTTTATAAATTTCGGTACCTGCTCTTTGACCTGTCCATCTTTTTATCTGCAATAAATCAAACAATTAATCACTGGTTATCAAGAATTCCATCGACTTTCCTCTCTCAATAACAATTACATTTATTTAGATAGAGTCTGATATTTTTTTTTTAAACAAAAGTTAGTTAAAGGGGTCGTACCTCTGTTCCTATTTCATATTATCAAAAACACGAGTTCAAAGTTTATTTCAAATTGCGTAAATGCCATCTTGTTAGAAATGATCTATTTAATATATCTGCAAAATACGAAGCTTCAATTCTTTCTATTGAATTTAAATTTCGGAGTCAAAGTTGGTTTATCAAAAAGTCAACATACTTGTTCATCGTAAAATTTGGAGTCAATATGTTGTTTTCGTTCAAATTGACAATGGATACAGTTTCTAAGGAAGATTACAAATCTTTTTCGTGTAGAAATAATTAGCTAAAACATAATAGAAATCAAAAAGCTATTTTTTTTTTAAACCGACGAACAGTGGCAGCAGATTGCTGGGTTGTGTATATTTTTTTTTTCCTAAACCTACTATAAACGATTCTGTTTTAAAACCTAAATGATTGTTGGTAACACAATTTGATAGATATTGAATTGATTTTTGTACCTGGTGTTCGAAGTATTGAAGATAAAATATAGAAGAAAATATTTACGGGTTATAATGAATTGATTTGGGATAAAATCAGAAAATTCGTGAGCAGAGGAGTGGTTAAGAGAGGGTGTCGGGTTCCGAAAGGTCGCCGGTTCGAGTCCCGTCCGTGACATTTTTTGTGTGACTATCTTCAAAGGTTGTTATTCCTTATTATTATTATTTCAATTATTATTATTGTTATTATTATTAAGTATTAAGAATATTATTGTTACTATTATTATTATGGTTATTGTTAATACTAGTATTAGTAATTAAAATTGTTATCATGTAAATAAAGATTACTAATATAACTATTATTACTACTATTAATATTATCATTATTGTTATGATCATTATTATCATTAAGTATTAAAACTATTATTATTAGTATTAACATTGTTATTATTAACATTATATTATTTAAGTAAAGTATCATTTTATTATTAGAACTATTATTATTATTATTAATTATTATTCTTGTTATTGTTATTTGTATTATTATCATTAGTTATAGTTATTATTATTATCACATGCATTAAAATTATTATTAATATTAATGTTAAAATAAGTATTAGTTATCATTATTATGATTAAGATATTATTATTATTATTATTATTATTATTATTATTATTATTATTATTATTATTATTATTATTATTATTATTATTATTAAGTATTTGAATTATTATTAATAAGCATTATGAATGTTACTTATTATTGTTACTACCGTTAATATAAGTAGTAATTACCAACTATTATTATCGTTAACATAACCCTAGTTACAATTATAATTAATATTATTATTGTTATTACTAATAATATTATTATCAATATAGGTATTAATATTAAATAATATGATTATTAATATTATCTTTATTAATCTCAAATACTATCATATTTAAGCAAATAAATATTTTGTACATAAAATATATTAATTATATATACTACACTTATATTAAAACTCTACATAACTATATATATATAAAACCTACTAAAATTATTTATATAAACATTTACAAACAATAAATTATCGATTTTTAAATATAATATCAAACAAGTACGTATATCAATATATTAATATAACTATAAAAATATTAACCTTTTGAATAAACATACAAATTAAAAATATATAATATTAATATAAAAATAATGTAATTAATAAACTTATATATATATATATATTCATTCGAATACGATTATATGTATTAATGAATATACAAATGATTTAGGTTCGTGAATCTGAGGCCAACCCTATACTTGTTCAATGTCGTTCTATGTATTTTTACTACAAAATACATTAGGTGAGTTTCATTTGCCTTTTTACCCTTTATATTTTTGGGCTGAGAATACATGCGCAACTTTTATAACTGTTTTACGATATAGACACAAGTAATTGAAACTACATTCTATGGTTGAATTATCGAAATCGAATATGCCCTTTTTATTAAGTCTGGTAATCTAAGAATTAGGGAACAGACACCCTAATTGACGTGAACTCTAAAGATAGATCTATCGGGCCCAACAAGCCCCATCCAAAGTACCGGATGCTTTAGTACTTCGAAATTTATATCATGTCCGAAGGAGGATCCCGGAATGATGGGGATATTCTTATATGCATATTGTGAATGTCGGTTACCAGGTGTTCAATCCATATGAATGATATTTTTGTCTCTATGCATGGGACGTATGTTTATGAGAATTGGAAATATGAAATCTTGTGGTCTATTAAAATTATGAAATAATTCTTTATGATAAACTAATGAACTCACCAACCTTTTGGTTGACACTTTAAAGCATGCTTATTCTCAGGTATGAAAGAAGTCTTTCGCTGTGCAATTGCTCATTTTAAAGATATTATTTGGAGTTATTCATGACATATTTCAAAAGACGTTGCATTCGAGTCGTTGAGTTCATCAAGATTATTATTAAGTCAATTATAGTTAGATATATTATAAAATGGTATGCACGCCGTCAACTTTTGATGTAATGAAAGATTGTCTTTTCAAAAACGAATGCAATGTTTGTAAAATGTATCATATAGAGGTCAAGTACCTCGCGATGTAATCAACTATTGTGAATAGTTTATAATCGATATGGACTTCGTCCGGATGGATTAGGACGGGTCTCTACAGTTGGTATCAGAGCGATGGTCTTAGCGAATCAGGTCATGCATTAGTGACTCTAACTGATAGTCGTTAGGATGCATTAGTGAGTCTGGACTTCGACTGTGTCTGCATGTCAAAAGTTTTGCTTATCGTTTTTGTCGGAAATCATCTGCTTATCATCCTTAGGAAATTACCTGCTCATTATTCTTAGTCTAGTCATGTCTTACTGCCTCTGTTGCATAGACAGTGTAGAGATAAATTCATATCTTAGCGTATCTATTATTGTTGCCTTTGCCTGACAGCTTTCGTAGATTCCTCTGTAACTTATGGGATTTTAGTATTATATATGCATATGTAAATTATGTATTGCAGGGTACTAATCTACATCCTATAATCTATTTCTTATCGAAAAGTCCTTCATCTGATCGTACGAGATGAATCCCTCAACCAGTTCGAATTCCTCGGATTCCGACAGCTATTCCGAAATGGAGTTTCACCTATCAGCGTCACCGGAATGAATCAACCAATCAGTCATCCCCAATTCATTTGATGAGTTCGTAGTCGACTTAATCAATAGAAATGCGAAGAAGGCGATCTCTTCCACCAACTGAATTCACCTATTGGCGAAGAACCTGAAGCACTTACCGGCGAACCAGTCCGAAACACCATTTTCACTCTCATTTCCCGAATATCTCGCCAAGATTATATTCTATCAAAAATTTTAAACCTTATTCATTCGCTCGTTCCAACCGACAATCATCCCGGAATAATAAAAGGAGTCAACAAACTTCGCACTCGATTAATAAATTTGGAGAATATGGTGCAAAATTTACCAGCTTCAGCAACATCACTGGTACCAACAGTACCATCGGCAACAGCACCAGTATCATCAACAATCCATGCCTCAACATCTCATTCTGTACCTCAAGCATAATCATCGTTCTACATGATGTTCTACATCATTTATCCCCGTTCGACATGGTGATTAAGTAATCTCTAAAGTTTTGGAGATTATCCATTCTAGTTCTAACGGTAAATCAAATGAGTTTAATATCATATTAACTCATTAAATCCATGATTATATCTGAAGAAAATATATATGTAAGTATATTTTCATAAAGATTGTAATTAAAAATTCTTTTGTACAAACTATTAATGGTGAAAATATTTTAACGGGTAGGTAATACCTGGGGAATATTTAGTTTCACATTAATAAGTTACACTGTACATTCTTTCAATCTGATTCAACAGTCATTTCCTATCCTACTTACATCCACAGATAAATGAATCCGTTCACTACAGAATAACCATTTCCATTCAAATTTCATATTTGGATTTGGACCTATCAGAATCCAACAAGTGGCATAATGAAGAAAACATTGGACAAAATAAAACTTGTTAGAAACAAACAATTTAACTATGAGAAGAATTTGCTAAGAATCCACGCTAACTGTTCCTAGCTAACTGGTTACATTTTATTTATCGCAATTTAATTATCGGAATTTACATTCTAGCAATTTTATTTATCGTCATTTAATTTCTGTTATTTATTTTACGCACTTTATTTATCGTCATTCTATTATTTACGCATTTTAAATATCGGGACACGTATACAATGTTTTGATATATCATATCGACCCATCTATATATATATTTATATATATAGTTTGAGTTGTGATCGAGTCTGAGACATGTACACGGGTCACGATACGTGTTAATTAATTCGAATATTATATATTAAATTATATATGAATTATTGGACTGTTAACTGTGGATTATCGGCTGTGAACTAATGACATTGGACAATTAAAATGAATTAAAATATTAATTATAATATATGAAAGTAAATAATTCTTCAAGTTTGCCACTTGATTTCATCTTAAACCTCATTTGTATCTTGACTATTACAATCTGCGTTCAAACCTTTCATAATTCTTGAAAACACCTCAATCGAGAGGGTAAACCAACCGCACTTCATCTATGGAAAGAAAAGATTGATGCATATAGTTATGCACCTGAAAATACTCGGAACCTGAGTAAACGTTTAACACGTAGCTGTGCTAATTCCTTTAGCGTTATTATTACCGAAAATAACTTTGCATCTGCTGTTCGAGATAGCCAGTTTTGTCACAGCTCCAGCAAGACAACTTCGACTTTTCGTACGAAACAACCTTATTATAACATTGATATATACGCGTGCTCTTTTATTGTTATCAGGGAACCTTTCATATTCCACCATATTACCATCAGCGTTTAATCATCTAAAAACACAATTTTCCTGAAACCACCTCGGATTAATAACCGATGATTCAGATATCATAGCATTAAATGCAGAGGAAATAGAAAAATGGTAGATGGTCTAAACGACCAAAAGTTTGATGATAAAGAAAGGAGTGTTATGAACGCTCGATAGAAAATTGGGTATTGAAAAACAGATTGAGCTACCCATGAAGGAGACCAAGGACAAATACAAGGACCAAACCCTATATTCAAAGGATTCAGGTAATTCTGGATCCGTTGAAATCTTTAGAGAATATCTTGCTCCGAAGTCATGTTAAAATCTTGCGGAAAATCTTTCTTCATCAACCATCGAACTTAGAAATTCCAAAAATATCATCATCAATATCTTCGATATTTCTGAGGATATTTTCATAAATATTCACGTCCGAAATTATATACCTCTTCGTGCTTCCTGCGTCTCATTATATTGGAAACATTCAATAGAAAATTTAGTACCGAAAAGCAGATTATGCGAAACTATGAAGAAAGCCTTGGACAAATCACAAAGAATAAGTTTGACTTCAAAGAATCTAAATGATTCAATGCCTGCTGAAGTCTTTAGCGAATATCTTGCTCCTTACTCTAAACCCTTGCAGACAATAGTTTCCATCATCCTCTGATCTTAAATATTCAAAGATATTATCGTATATTTCATTACAAATATCCTCCATATTTCTGAAGATATTTTCATAACTATTCTTATTTGAAATCAAAAATCTCTTCGTGCTATCAGTGTTACATCATATAGAAACTGTTAGTTTCTATATTCTGTAAACTTTCGAACTTAAAAATATGAATGTTATTGAAGTAATGTTGGGAACTGATGCATGAGTTAGTATAATATAATGACAATTGATCAACGTGATTATATTACAGTAAGACATGCTGAGTTTCTAAATGGAACATGATGATTCACAGATTATAACGTCATCATGTGTCATGTTACATAACTCTTTCATTCTGATTAACTTCTGAACATATCAACAAAATATATTCTTGATAGTTCTATTCTCAGCGATTCTGGTAATTTGACAAGTCAAATTGTGCTATTACTGTTTATTTCTCAGGACATTGACAATGTTCATTCTGAAACTTATATCTGCGAATTCTGAACCATTACAAGAGATGCCCAATCGCAAGAAGAAGAAGAAACGAAGGGACAAAGCTCCGAAGTAGAAATTGGAGTATAAATCGCAGCAAATAGGGGGTAAGTATTAACTGGGGATGACAATGATTATAGAAGATAGAAGCAGGGACTTCGAAATATCAGGGAAGATATAAAGCCCAATAACAACACATAAATTACAAACTGTGAATATCAGTGCGTATAGCAATATAAAGACACGGGAGAATTAAAAACATTATAATCCCAAGGAAATAATAGAAGTGAATGGATTCTTCTGGCGGCAGATGAAAGAGAAGAATGACAGAAATGAAAGTTAAAGGTATATCAAGAATCAGAACGGGATGGAGCATATTGACGAATGTTGTAGAAATATGATTTGGGAAAGAAAGAATAAAAGGTGTGAGTTGTAAGGAAACGAAGAGGGTGGATTTATAGTGAAATATCCGACAGAGAAATCGGAACAGATTATTGTATTTAATCAAAGAAGATCTTGATTTCCTTAATCGGCGAAGAACCAAATCTTATTACGAAAATTTTCTTTAAATCCCATGAATTCCGGAAATCAATCGTAACTAGGTCATTGGTTAAAAGGAATCTACATTTACTCATTTCACTCTCTTGCGATAGCTTCACTTATACTCTTCACGTGATCAAATTGTTTTACCTATATTACTCAATGATGATAAAACTCTATGTATCAACTCATGTTCGTCATGAAAACATTTTTATAGTTAACCATGACGACCTCAATCAAATTTCGGGACGAAATTTCTTTAACGGGTAGGTACTGTGATGACCCGGGAATTTCCGATCAAATTTAAACCTTAATCTTTATCTTTATATGATTTAGACACGATAAGCAAAGTCTGTAATGTTAAGTCTCAAAAGTTTTGAAATCTATATTCATGTAATCAATTACCCTTTGACTGTGCTCGACGATTCACGAACAATTGTGTGCAAATAAAGATATAAATATAAATATAAGTGTATATAACATTTTGAAATAAATAAGGTATACTTTAATCATTTGAATTAAAATGTAAAATAACAAATAAAGTAATTAAGTTACTACTATATATATATATATATATATATATATATATATATATATATATATATATATATATATATATATGTATATATATATATATACATATGATATTATTATAAATTTATGATTTATATAAATAATTATTATTATATCGAAAAGTTTAAATACTAAACATTCAATACATATATATATATATATATATATATATATATATATATATATATATATATGTATTATAAAATTATTAACTAATACATGATTAATAAATTGTAACATTAATATTTAAGTACAAATTAAAATGTAAGTGTTACATTAATATTATCATATTTATTTTAATTATTAATACTAGTATAATAATAATATTAACATTAGTATAATATTAATACATCTAATTCGTTATATCATTATAATTAGTAGTAAAATTATAAATTTAATTTATTATGAATATTATAATTATTAATCTCTTTATTAATATTATTAATATCATTAGAATTATTATAGTCATAAATATAAGAAAATAACACACTCTACTATTAATATCTTTATTATCATTTTTATGATTAATAGTAATATTAATATTATTATTAATACAATTATTATTATCATTATTATTATTATTTATTGATCAATAATATTAGTTAATTATATAAAATAGGAAACTTGTACAAATCTGTTAGGAGTATCTATCCAACTGTTCTACATTATCAATTTTGTCTCCAAATTGATTCAAAGTCGTAAAGGGATCTGCAGATACCAACAAATCAGTTAGCAATCCCTTTCTTCTTTTGATTTTTTTTTTTTATAAATTTCGGTACCTGCTCTTTGACCTGTCCATCTTTTTATCTGCAATAAATCAAACAATTAATCACTGGTTATCAAGAATTCCATCGACTTTCCTCTCTCAATAACAATTACATTTATTTAGATAGAGTCTGATATTTTTTTTAAACAGAAGTTAGTTAAAGGGGTCGTACCTCTGTTCCTATTTCATATTATCAAAAACACGAGTTCAAAGTTTATTTCAAATTACGTAAATGCCATCTTGTTAGGAATGGTCTATTTAATATATCTGCAAAATACGAAGCTTCAATTCTTTCTATTGAATTTGAATTTCGGAGTCAAAGTTGGTTTATCAAAAAGTCAACATATTTGTTCATCGTAAAATTTGGAGTCATTATGTTGTTTTCATTCAAATTGACAATGGATACAGTTTCTAAGGAAGATTACAAATCTTTTTCGTGTAGAAATAATTAGCTAAAACATCATAGAAATCAAAAAGCTATTTTTTTTTTTTAAAACCGATGAACAGTGGCAGCAGATTGCTGGGTTGTGTATATTTTTTTTTCCTAAACCTACTATAAACAATTCTGTTTTAAAGCCTAAATGATTGTTGGTAACACAATTTGATAGATATTGAATTGATTTTTGTACCTGGTGTTTGAAGTATTGAAGAAAAAATATAGAAGAAAATATTTTTACGGGTTATAATGAATTGATTTGGGATAAAATCAGAAAATTCGTGAGTAGAGGAGTGGTTAAGAGAGGGTGTTGGGTTTCGAAAGGTCGTCAGTTCGAGTCCCGTCAGTGACATTTTTTTTTTGTGACTATCTTCAAAGGTTGTTATTCCTTATTATTATTATTTCAGTTATTATTATTGTTATTATTATTAAGTATTAAGAATATTATTGTTACTATTATTGTTATGGTTATTGTTAATACTAGTATTAGTAATTAAAATTGTTATCATGTAAATAAAGATTACTAATATAACTATTATTACTACTATTAATATTATCATTATTGTTATGATCATTGTTATCATTAAGTATTAAAACTATTATTATTAGTATTAACATTTTTATTATTAACATTATATTATTTAAGTAAAGTATCATTTTATTATTAGAACTATTATTATTATTATTAATTATTATTCTTGTTATTGTTATTATTATTATTATTATTATTATTATTATTATTATTATTATTATTATTATTATTATTATTATTATTAAGTATTTGAATTATTATTAATAAGCATTATGAATGTTACTTATTATTGTTACTACCATTAATATAAGTAGTAATTACCAACTATTATTATCGTTAACATAACCCTAGTTACAATTATAATTAATATTATTATTGTTATTACTAATAATATTATTATCAATATAGGTATTAATATTAAATAATATGATTATTAATATTATCTTTATTAATCTCAAATACTATCATATTTAAGCTAATAAATATTTTGTACATAAAATATATTAATTATATATACTACACTTATATTAAAACTCCACATAACTATATATATATAAAGCCTACTAAAATTATTTATATAAACATTTACAAACAATAAATTATCGATTTTTAAATATAATATCAAACAAGTACGTATATCAATATATTAATATAACTATAAAAATATTAACCATTTGAATAAACATACAAATTAAAAATATATAATATTAATATAAAAAATAATGTAATTAATAAACTTATATATATATTCATTCGAATACGATTATATGTATTAATGAATATACAAATAATTTAGGTTCGTGAATCCGAGATCAACCCTATACTTGTTCAATGTCGTTCTATGTATTTTTACTACAAAATACATTAGGTGAGTTTCATTTGCCTTTTTACCCTTTATATTTTTGGGCTGAGAATACATGCGCAACTTTTATAACTGTTTTACGATATAGACACAAGTAATTGAAACTACATTCTATGGTTGAATTATCAAAATCGAATATGCCCTTTTTATTAAGTCTGGTAATCTAAGAATTAGGGAACAGACACCCTAATTGACGCGAACTCTAAAGATAGATCTATCGGGCCCAACAAGCCCCATCCAAAGTACCGGATGCTTTAGTACTTCGAAATTTATATCATGTCCGAAGGAGGATCCCGGAATGATGGGGATATTCTTATATGCATATTGTGAATGTCGGTTATCAGGTGTTCAATCCATATGAATGATATTTTTGTCTCTATACATGAGACGTATGTTTATGAGAATTGGAAATATGAAATCTTGTGGTCTATTAAAATTATGAAATGATTCTTTATGATAAACTAATGAACTCACCAACCTTTTAGTTGACATTTTAAAGCATGTTTATTCTCAGGTATGAAAGAAGTCTTCCGCTGTGCAATTGCTCATTTTAAAGATATTATTTGGAGTCATTCATGACATATTTCAAAAGACGTTGCATTCGAGTCGTTGAGTTCATCAAGATTATTATTAAGTCAATTATAGTTAGATATATTATAAAATGGTATGCACGCCGTCAACTTTTGATGTAATGAAAGATTGTCTTTTCAAAAACGAATGCAATGTTTGTAAAATGTATCATATAGAGGTCAAGTACCTCGCGGTGTAATCAACTGTTGTGAATCATTTATAATTGATATGGACTTCATCCGGATGGATTAGGACGGGTCTCTACATCAAGAACCAAAAACATATCTATAATTAGGATAATTAGAATACCTTAGCCTAGAATAAGACTACCTTAGACTATAATTAGAATACCTTAGATTACTTTAGATTAGCTTACCTTAGATTAAATTAGGAACTTAGTTTATCTGTATAAAAATTAGACTTTTTTGCTCTGTTGGTCCTTCAGTTATACACAAAATTGCAATCCGAGTCCCTCAAGTTTTCTTTGGATTTTCGAGTCCTTAAAATTGCAAAATTTTGCAATCCGAGTCCTTCCGTCAGTTTGCCATCTAAATTAGCCGTTAACCCTTGCATGTGCCATGCATGTGAGGGTAAAATCATCATTTTACTCTTTTCTTCGATCTTTTTGCTCCGTTAGTCCTTCGTTTATAGACAAAATTGCAATTCGAGTCCCTCAAGTTGTTTTTCTTTTCTTTTTTTTTTTTTTGAAAGGCCAAGGTATAAAATCCAGATCTGAATCGAAGGGTATAAAACTCAAATCTGAATCACGGATCTGAAAACTAGATCTTAAAGGTTTGAACTCGATAAACTTGAAACCCCGTCTCAATTGATTTTATTTGTTCAACAATATGTTATCACGTAACCATGAATACATCCATATGCTTTTCTATTTTATATCCATATGCTTTTTTCTGTATTATATCCATACGAATACATCCATATGCTTTTTGTTTTATTTTGTAAATCTCAGATGTGTTCATGGCTTTGAAGATGGATTGCTTGATTTTGTGTGGAAATAATGAAATCAGAAATAGGTTGTTATATTATAATTGGTTTTGAAAAAAACCAAATTCAGATCTAGTTTCAAATATGGTATTTCAGTGATGGTTCCGGCTACCATTGCAGTCGATAGCATCTTAAGTCAATAATCGATGCAACATTTATGTGCGTAGAGGTGTATACGAAATAGTTATATTTTTACTACAAAATATTATTAAATACGATACAATTTTACACCAGTTATTTATTTATTTATAGAGTGGATATACCTAAACCTTGCTACAACACTTATAGGCAGTGTACCTAATCGTACAGTAGTGTAGTTTTTAGTAAGTCCGGTTCGTTCCATAGGGAGCTAGCCAAGTTTAACGCTATATTTTTAAAACTATATTTGTATAAGTATATATATATATATATATATATATATATATATATATATATATATATATATATATATATATATATATATATAAGTAATATTATTATTATAAAAAGGGGGTTTTTACCGTTTAATGACCGGTTTGTCGATTTTAAAACTTAAGTCGCAGTTAAAACCTAATGTAAAATATTAAATATATAAAAGACTTAATTTTAAAGCGTAAAGTAAATGACAATAATTAAAGTGCGATAACTAAAATTGCGATAATTAAAAAGTACGATAATTAAAATGACAATAAATTAAAGTGCGATAATTAAAAGTGCAATTAAATATGAAATAAAGGAATTATGCTTATTTAAACTTCCGTAATCATGATGTTTGACGTGTTGATTTTAGTTTATTACCATGGGTTAATTGTCCTTTGTCCTGGATTATTCAATATGTCCATCTGGTTTTTGTCCATAACAGTCCATCAGTCATAAATATAAAGTGCGAGTGTCCTCGTCAAATTATCCTTATATCTGAAGTCAAATATTCCAACTGATTGGGGACTTAAACTATAATTACACCAATTTTCCTTGTATGTAATTCACCCCTGTTTTAATAAGTCCATTAACTATTAATCCATTCCCGTGTCCGGTTAAATGAACTATTATGAGTACTTATAAATATCCCGCCCATCGTGTCCGATTGAGTGTATGTGGTTATTTATAGGTACGTCTAATTGTAAATCTTTATATTAAATTAACAAACAATCATTTAATTAAACAAATATAAAGTCCATTAATAGCCCATAGTCTAATTTCCACAAGTGTCGTTCTTTTGTCCAAACCCCAATTATGGTATAAAGCCCAATTACCCAATTTTAATATTTAGCCCAACATCATGATTACTTCGGCATTAAATAAGCATAATAATAACTTAGCTATGAGACATTAATTTAAAAAGGTTGAACATAACTTACAATGATTAATAATAGCGTAGCATTACACGGACAGAATTTCGACTTACACCCTTACAACATTCGCTAACATACCCTTATTATTATTAAAATTAAAATTATAATATATATATATATATATATATATATATATATATATATATATATATATATATATATATATATATATATATATATTACGTTTGAGAGAGAGATAGATAAAAGATGTGTTCAGTTCGACCAAAACTGCGAAATTTATAGGACCTGACCCAAAATTTGGGGCCATGCGATCGCATGTAGATTGTTCTTACTGGCCATGCAATAGCATGGCCTGGGATTCCAGCTCACATTTGATTGTTTTCTTCTTGCCGATGGTTTTATTAAATAATATAATATATAAATAATTTTAAGAATTAATTATATATTATATTACATTCATGTGCATAGCTGACTTGTAATTTTTAGTCCGTTTCGTTGAGCGTTGAGAGTTGACTCTGGTCCCGGTTCCGGATTTTCGAACGTCCGTGCGTACAATTTAATATCTTGTACTTTGCGTTTTGCGTCTTGTACTCTTGTAATTTTGAGACGTTTCTCATCGATAATTTGAACCACTTTGATTGTACTTTGTACTTTTTAGCTTTTTGGTCGTTTGCATCTTCAATTCGTCGAATCTGTCTTTTGTCTTCACCTTTTACTATTGAAACGAATATCACTTGTATATAGAACAATTGCAACTAAAAGCTTGTCTTTCTTGAGGGATAATGCTATGAAATATATGTTCGTTTTTAGCATTATCAAATATTCCCACACTTGAGCGTTGCTTGTCCTCAAGCAATATAGTCTTGAAATAAAAATACTAGAATCACTTCTTTATTCTTCACACTTTGTACATCAGTGATTTCTATACGGCGGTATGAACAATGGTAGTAACGATGTGGTTTATAGTCCCACATGACTATGAAAATTTAGATCCTTTAGGAAATTGGATCTTTATGAAAACATTTGATCTTTTGAAAATTCAATCTAGCTTTTATCCTAGATAAGTTTTCCGGAATTACCCTTCACCGGTGTTTGCAAATTGTTTTTGTGGGTTTGGTGGGTTTCAGATTTGAATATTTTAGCTCAAAACTTATGGTTTTGTGTCACCCACTTGCTAACCTTGTATTGGGAAACCAACACGTCCAGTATACTTGCTCCATATATTACCTTTCGGTAAACTACCGTCCGGTTGTAAAGGAAAGCGTTGAACAAGCAACTGTTAAGGCAATGTCCCGTGACATGCTTTTGATTATGGTCTATATCGTGTCGGATGCAATTACTATCCTTTGTAGGAGCAATAGTAAAGATCACCCTATAGTTTTTCGATCTGGCATAAGGTCCTGTCTTCGACCATGTTATGCAACCACCGTTCTTATGGTTGACACCCGATTTGGTTCAGGTGACCTAATGAATTTCGGTGAATTCTTAGGATTTTACGTTCAATGGTAATGTACGCATTGAAAATAGGTTTTCAGAAAACAAATCGGTTTTAATTTGGTCAAAATATTTTCTCGTTCAAGCTCGAGTTTAGATATCATCGAATTCCATGAGTTTGTAATTCTCAATCTTTAAGGTCAATCTCTAGGATTGAGTAATATCAGGCTTAAATGCTGATTTTTAATCTTTAAGGAGATTATCCTTTCTGGGGGTCTGATTCATTAGTCTTATCAAGCTAATTTGCACGGCGCCCTCCCCATTTTACGAGACAGATCCTCTCATGGTTAGGATAAGTCTGACCACATGGCGACCCTGTTTGATGCTGAGGTCCGTGGATTTCCAGCTGATTTTCGAGAAAACTTTTCAAGATTTTTCGTAGACTCTACAACTGGTCTGGACGACAACTTCCTGACCTAAATCAAGAAGTGCGTGTCTTTTTGGGAAGACTTTACTTCCTTTTAATGATGGAATTGATTCATCGTGTAGATTCATCTTTCTTTCAAATATATTACAATTTACCGGGTAAAACGGTTAATTTTGTCCAAAACAAAAGTATCTTCAATTATTTGTACAAAAATATGTGATATATGTTTTAAATAACTTGGTAAATTTTTTCCATACTTGGCTTTTATTTTCCTTTCTTTGCCTTTTTATTGTCGTCTATTCCATTTTAAATGAATTCTAACATTTTGGGTTGTTTCTCAATTTATGTCCTTTCCGAGGTAACAACAATTTCGGTGTTAACACCTAGTTTTATCGTTCATAAATATGTATAAATATAATTTTGAATTCATTTATTTGAGAATTTTGAAAAATTTTACTAGAATTGGGTAGTCAGTATATAAGACTAGGGCTGTTCTTTATTATCAGAGAGCACTAGATTCTAATACAACTACTGCGTTACTAGTATTTTTAATGGTAACCAAGTGTTTAAGTCAAAAATTTTTAAAATCCGAAAGAATTTAACCCCTTCCCACACTTAAGATCTTGCAATGCCCTCATTTGCAAGAAATCAGTAACAATTTAAATTATTGAGGGTGATTAGCGTAGAAAAATAATTAAATTTTACCAAAGTTTCCAAACATATTGGCGTTTGTTTGTTGAATGATAAATGGTGCACATCATTTGTTCATTCCGTCTTGTTGTTACATCACATTTGTTTTTCGTTTTGTCGTCAAAATTAGTAGCTTTTGCTGAACTTAATGCCAGTCTTTGAAAATGCGCTGTTTTACACTGTTGTGTACAATTGACAATATAGATACATACAAATAATAACATGCATGGTAATTTGAAATGGGACTTAACATTCCACTTTCAAATCAAATATGAAATATTAGTACAACATAATAAAAATATTAAAACTTACATAAAAGTATCACAATATAATATGTTTAAACATAAATAAATAAAAATCATAAAAAGATAAAAATCATAAAAATCACCAACAGAACTATATCAATCTGGATAGGGGTTCCAGTTCATGTCGTCGGGCGGGTTCCATGGTTGGTTATAGGTGTACTGATATGCCTGGTTAGGGTCGTAGAGAGTAAATGGTGGTCGCATATCGGGCTGGTGTGGAGGATAGTAAGTAGGTCAGGTCGGTACGTAGTGATCCTGAGGTGATAGCTGGCTCATGATCTGATGCTAATGATAGTGCCATCCATCATGCTGTCGTTGCCTAGAATGCTCGTACACATCCTGGGCGTGCCACTGCTCGTATCGACTATGTCTATCCTGGTTTGTCATTTCTACCTCGTCTATACGCTGGTAGACGTCAGTCATAGCCTCCCTAATGACATCCCTAATGTCATTTGCTTCCTCCATTTCCTCATCTGAACCTCTCTCTACCTGTGGATGATTACCATCATATGGTATTGCCTGATTGCGTCTGCTCTTTAATACCTTAGCACCCTGATAGACCTTCAATCCTAAAGTATCATCCTATTCCCTACATACCATAAGTGGACCCCCTTGATCCCTATCTACACCCAAATACTCTCCAATGAGAGTAACAAAAATACCTCCTCCTATTACTCCCCCGTCCTGTATTCCTGCCACTACTTTGGACAGATAAAAACCAACACAGTAGGGGATATTAACAAAACTTCTAGTATTTTGAATACACTTAAGGTAAAATAAGTCGTGTAAGGTCATCTTTTCCTTGTTTTTACCTCTTTGTGTAATCGAATTAGCTAAAAATCTATGTATAATACGTAGCTCTGCTTTGTTAATATCTAAGTAGGAGTGTCTTCCTCCTAGAGAAAAAACATTATAATCTGACATACACCTCCAGACGGCGTTTACGTCAAAATTCCTATCTACCTGCTTCCCATGATAAATCAAATTTGTACAATCGAGTATTAGTAATTCACCAGGAGTGTAAATCTGTAAAGCCCTAGCCATGTCCAGCATGGACATCCTGTACATCCTACGACCAAATATAAATCTAAGAAAACTTCTATCATCTAACCTATCTACATCCGCATTAAGTGAAATAGTACTCATAAGCTCAACACACCATTCCTTATATACAGACCTACGAATGGTGAATAAACGTTCCCAATCGGGAAAAGAAGAGCTGTCATACCTTTGGATCAGATGCAGTCTAACTGAGTTAACTAGGTGGACCCTTTCCAAAGGCTCCCAATCAATTACCCTCGGCACTTCTACATTTTTCGTTACCAGTTTGAATTTGTTACTTTGATATGTCGGGTAATCTCTCCAACTTCGATCAAATCTCAAATTGGGATGGAACTGTTCTTCATGAATCGTCGGGTGTGCTACTATCGGATGAATCGGAAAAATTACGTAGGCATTAACATATTCTTGTTGCGGATCTTAATATGGTACGTGTTGATCAGGTTGTTGTTATTGTTCCTGTTGTTGCTCTGGTTCATATTGCATTTCTGGTTCAGGTTCTGGAGCAGGTTGTCTAGATGATGATGATGCACCATCAGTATCGGTATTTTTCTGCAAAACACATTAAACACAAAATTTGTGCATCCAAATATGCATTAGTGTTAGCAAAATAACAACTTGAAACAATTACAATAACATGTTCAATCAAAATTAAACTTATACACATTTTCACAATTTTCACAATTCTACACTTTTTCAAATAAGCATATATGAAAATGTTTACAAAGTTCATAAGCATTCTACTCAAATAACATGTTAAAATAACCATTACTAGTAATTAAACAAGTTTCAAATGGCATTTACATCAATTTAATCAAGTTCATGAATTTTAGACCTAAAAAGTCCACTTTAATTCTCAAAAATCATGTTTAGGATCAAAGTTTGGATCATTTAACTACCTAAACATGTTACACTACTTAATTTAGCAATAATTCATGATAAAAATCGGCCATAACATGTTTATATCAAAAAGTCCCAAATTGCTCAAGAACACAAACCCTAGATTCCTAAAATTTTTGAAGTTTTTGGCTTCAAATCATGTTAAATATCATCAATCTAGGTTATACATGCATAATATACTAACAATTTAACTCTAATTACACTAGAAATTAATAAAATCAAATTAGGTGAAATATTGGTAATTATCACAAAAACTAAGAAATTTAAGAGTTTAGGGGTGTAAATTTTACCTTCTTGTTGAAAAATCCAAACCTAGGCATGATTAGAGTTGATTTTAGGACGAAATATGATGAATTTTGGTGAAAATTTGGGAATTTTTGAGGTGTTTTTGAGTTATATTCGCGTATGTGTGTGTGTTTGTGGAAGAGAAGCAGCAGCGACTTCTCTTTTTTGTATCTGGCCAGTTTTTCAGCTCCATGCGATCGCATGGTTCTGAAGGCCAACCTCCATGCGATCGCATGGAGTATATTTTCTGTTTTTTTTTTTTTTAAAAAACCTTATACTTTTAAAACATAAATCAATAAATTTTAAAAATTTGTTTCTTTTTAGAAATGAGGGCGTTTCGGATCGTTGTCCTAGTCCGTCTCTCAACAAAGTTTTAAAATTTGTTACTTTTTCAGCGTCGTTTTAAAAGCAAAGATTTTTTGGATTTTTTAAATGTTTTTGGCATACTTTAATGCAATAAGATTAAAAATAATGATAATAAAAGTTTTTGACCCGTCCTCGGGTAAAGCAATTTCGGTTCAACGACCTAGTTTTCAACTCACGACGAATTTTAAATATCAAATTTTTAACTTAATGAAATAAAGTAAATTTTTGTTTTTTAAATTCACACCAAACTTAAATTTAAAATGCATAAAATAAAAAATTCATATTAATATTATTAAAAATTCACACCAAATTCACATTATATTTTTGTTTTTAAACATACAAACTTATATTAAAAATATTAATTTTTCAAATATTTACTAACTTAAATATATTGATTTTAAAAAATTACATTAATAATTTAATATTTATATATTAATTTTAAAAACAAGGTAAAAATTAAAAATTAAAAATCTTTTTTGTCTTTTATCCCACTTTAATCAATCAAATATTATCAAAAATATACGCCCCTCTTTTCGGTAAAGTAATTTCGGCTATATTACCTAGTTTTACTCCTGACGAATTTCTAAAATGTTTTGGGTTGATTGATTAAAGATATTTATACCTTAAGAATAAACGGTAAATTTCGCAGTGATGTAATAAATTTTTGTATGATATCAATAATTTCGGTTACGCATACCTAATTTTATTGAATACCAATTTAATACTTTATAGCGAACGATTCAGCGTTTATTATCAAAAGGTTAAAAGCAATAAAAAAAATAAAAACTGTACATACTTACCTGTGAGAAAGAATTCTCAGAGACCTGCTTTAGCCGACTCATAGGAGAGTCGTGTTATTTGATTTTCCATAGCTACATAAGCGTAACCTCGATTCTTTAATATTTTTTCTTCTAAACATATGAACGGTCCTTCTCTGCATAGAGTAACAAATTCGGTATTTGAATATGTTTGATTATTTGAACATTTACCTTCGTGTGACCATTTTCCGCATTTATAACATCTTTCAAGGTGTCGTGCTCTTCTTTTTGTTGCGGATTTTGATTTTCCTTTACCAAAATGTATCTTATGATGATCTTTTCTGAGTTCTTTTCTTACTCTGTCCATTTTGCCTCTTATGAAGGATACCAGTTCACTCAGAAGTGTGTCATTATTACGTTTAGTAATCATAGCGTGTAGCATTAGACCATGGTTCAGATCAAAGGAATTCTTCATCTCGTAAAACCTAAAAAAATAAAAATTCAGAATGGGGGGAGAAGACTAGTTCTTTAGGGTCTGCTAGGGAAAGACCATTCGGATTCCATTCTCGGAAACTACACGAAAACAAAATATCTAACTTTAACAGAAATATATATTACCCTAAAAAGATTCGAAACTTCCCACACTTAGTTAGCTGTGGTATCGAAATTATGATTAACTTCATCTTCAACTTCCATTAGATTATCTATGTAATGTTTAACTCTGTGACCATTAACCTTAAATTCAATCCCATTTGAATTTATTAATTCTACTATTCCGTACGGGAAAACTCTTTTAACTATGAATGGTCCAGACCATCTTGATTTCAATTTTCCAGGAAATAGCTTGAATCGTGAATTGAAAAGAAGAACTCTGTCTCCTTCTTTGAATTCTTTTGAACTTCTGATTCTTTTATCATGTCATTTCTTCGTTCTTTCTTTATAGATTAACGAATTTTCATATGCTTCATGTCTTAATTCTTCTAATTCATTTAATTGGCTTAACCGTAGACGTCCAGCTTCATGTAAATCAAGATTACATGTCTTCAAAGCCCAAAATGCGTTATTTTCAATTTCTACTGGAAGGTGACATGCTTTTCCGTAAACGAGTCTAAAAGGTGTGGTTCCAATTGGAGTTTTGTAGGCTGTTCTAAAAGCCCGGAGTGCATCTTCCAATTTCATGGACCATTCCTTCGAATTTGATCCTACAGTTTTCTCTAGAATACGTTTTAAAGCTCGGTTGGTATTTTCAACTTGTCTACTTATTTGTGGATGATAAGCGGTAGAGATTTTATGAGTTACTCCATATATTTTGAGAACTTTCTCAAGTTGATTATTACAAAAATGAGTACCCCGATCACTTATTAAAGCTTTCGGTGTTCCAAACCTAGCAAAAAGACGTTTTAAAAAGTTAACTACAACTCGTGTATCGTTAGTCGGGAGAGCTTGTGCTTCCGCCCATTTAGATACATAATCAATGGCAACGAGAATGTAGAGATTATTATGAGATTTTGGAAATGGACCCATAAAGTCAATACCCCAAAAGTCAAATACTTCACATACTTGAATGATATTTTGTGGCATTTCATCACGTTGACTTATTTTTCCGGCCCTTTGACATGCATCACAGGATTTGCAAAGAAGGTGTGCGTCTTTGTAAATTGTAGGCCAATAGAATCCAGCATCGTAAACTTTTCTTGCTGTGAGTTGAGGCCCATAATGCCCTCCTGTTGGTCCTGTGTGACAATGGTTTAAGATTTGACTAGCTTCATCTCCGAATACGCATCGGCGTATTATTCCATCGGGAAAACTTTTAAACAAATGTGGATCTTCCCAGAAATAGTGTTTTATATCACTAATCCACATACTAAGTAGTTTGCATAGTCTGCAAACCATGGAATTTTATTATAATCTATCTTCAATAGATATTCATCAGGAAAGTTGTCTTGTATGGCTGATTCATTTAGAACTTCTAATTCAGGATTTTCAAGACGAGAAAGATGATCAGCGGCGAGATTTTCTGCTCCCTTTTTATCTTGGATTTCAATATCGAACTCTTGTAAGAGTAAGATCCAACAGATTAATCTTGGTTTAGCATCTTGTTTTGAAAATATGTATCTAAGAGCAAAATGATCGGTATAGACCACCTTTTTAGCTAGAACGAGATATGAACGAAATTTGTCAAAAGCAAAGACAATAGCAAGGAGTTCTTTTTCAGTAGTTGTGTAATTTTTTTATGCTCCTTGTAACGTCTTACTAGCATAATAAATAGGTTGAAATCGTTTTTCAATCCTTTGTCCTAAAACGGCTCCCATTGCAAAATCACTTGCATCACACATGAGTTCAAATGGTAGATTCCAATTTGGAGTTATCATGATCGGCGCATTAGTGAGTTTTTCTTTAAGAATATTAAAATATTTGATGCATTCATCTGCAAAGATGAATGGAGCATCCTTTTCTAGGAGTTTATTCATAGGAGTGGCAATTTTAGAAAAATCTTTTATGAAACGTCGGTAAAAACCGGCATGCCCTAGAAAACTCCTAACTCCTCTAACATTGGTGGGATGTGGAAGTTTAGCAATTACATCTACTTTAGCTCTGTCCACTTCAATTCCTTCCTTTGAAATTTTATGACCAAGAACGATGCCATCTTTAACCATGACATGGCATTTCTCCCAATTAAGAACTAGATTTGATTGTTCGTATCTAATAAGCATTCGTTCAAGATTAACTAGACATGTTTCAAAAGTATCACCGAAGACTGAAAAGTCATCCATGAAAACTTCCATGCATTCTTCTATCATGTCGTGAAAAATCACCATCATGCACCTTTGAAAGGTTGCAGGGGCGTTGCAAAGTTCAAATGGCATGCGTTTGTAACCAAAAGTACCATAAGGGCACGTGAACGTGATTTTCTCTTGGTCCTCGGGTGCTATTGGAATTTGAAAGTATCCGGAAAAACCATCAAGAAAACAATAGTAACTATTTCTGGCTAATCTTTCCAACATTTGTGATGACAGTCATGCCACCCTTCTTAGGTACGCATTGAACTGGGCTTACCCATGGACTATCAGAGATTGGATAAATTAAACCTGCATCAAGTAGTTTAATAATTTCTTTCTTAACAACATCTTGCATATTATGATTTAGTCTTCGTTGGCGTTGCACATACGTTTTATGACCTTCTTCCATTAGAATTTTATGTGTGCAATATGAAGGACTTATTCCTTTAATATCATGAATCTTCCATGCAATAGCTGTTTTATGAGGTTTTAGCACAGCAATGAGTTGAGATTTTTCATTTTCAGTAAGAGAAGACGATATTATTACAGGTAATTCAGATTCACCATGTAAATAAGCATATTCCAAATGGTTTGGAAGTGGCTTTAACTCTAATGTCGGTGGTTCTTCTATCGATGATTTATATCGATATCTGTCTTCTTCTTTTAGCATTTGAATTTCTTCTATTGTTGGTTCATATCCATTAGTCATAAGTGTAGTTAACATTTTAGTTTCATCAATTGGTTCAGTTCCTTCTCCTAAAGAGCATTCTCCTGTTCCTTGTAATTCTGGAAATTCTTTTAACAATTCTGCATGTGAATCTATAGTTTGAATATAATAACATGTATCATCTGCAGATTGTGGTTGTTGCATGGCTCTATCAACTGAAAAGGTAACACTCTCGTCCTCTATACTTAGGGTCAGTTTCTTACCGAACACGTCTATTATTGCTTTAGCCGTGTTTAAGAATGGTCTTCCTAATATGAGAGGAACTCGAGAATCTTCTTCCATGTCCAGAATAATAAAATCTACTGGAAATACTAAAGTACTAACTTTAACTAGCATGTTCTCCATTATCCCTCTAGGATATTTTATTGATCGATCGGCTAGTTGTATGCTTATTCATGTTGGTTTCAATTCTCCAAGGTCTAGTTTAGCGTATAGTGAATACGGCATTAAATTTATACTAGCTCCTAAGTCTGCCAATGCTTCTATTGAACTAAGACTACCCAGAAAACATGGAATCGTGAAACTTCTTGGATCTGATAATTTTTCTGGTATCTTATTCAACAGCACTGCAGAACAATTAGCATTCATAGTAACAGCCGAGAGTTCTTCCATTTTCTTTCTATTTGTGATTAGATCTTTCATGAATTTGGCATATCTAGGCATTCCTGAAATCACATCAATGAAAGGAAGATTGACATTTATTTGTTTAAACATATCCAAGAATTTGGATTGCTCGGCTTCAAGTCTCTCTTTTCTCAATTTACTCGGGTAAGGAAGTGATGGTTGGTATGGTTTAACATAAGGTTTTGCCTTAACTGTGTTATCTTCATTAACCTTTTCAACTACCGGTTCTGTTTCCTTATTTTGATCAGGTTGTGGTTCTTGTGGAGTAGGAATAGAGTCATCAGAAATTACTGGTATTTCAGGTGGTTTAAGTGTAATACCACTTCTCGTGGTAATGGCTTTAGCTGTTTCATTCCGGGGGTTAGCATTTGTATCACCTGGTAGACTTTCCGGTTTTCTTTCACCTATCAACCTTGCTAGATTACTTACTTATTGTTCTAGATTTTGAATATAAGCTTGTTGATTTCTAAATGCTTGAGCATTTTGTTCATTGGTTTATTTCTGAGATGTGAAAAATTGAGTTTGAGATTCAACTAGCTTCGACATCATGTCTTCTAAATTTGTCTTTTTATCATCGGTTTGTGGTGGTTTATTTTGAAAAATAGGTCTTTGCTGATTGTAAGTATTGTTGGATACTTGTAGATTGCTAGGACCTTGTTGGTTGTTGTATGGAACATTTCGGTTATAATTCTGATTTTGATTATAGTTTGGTCTTGGCGGTTGATAATTATTCTGATAATTATTTCCAGGCCTTTGGTTCATGTATGAAACATTCTCTCTTTGTTCCATTGTTTGTTCAATACTGAGACAATATTTTGTTAAATGTGGTTCTCCACACTGCTCACAACTAATTCGTATTGAGTGAATATCCTTAGTCATCTTGTCCATTCGTCTCTCGACAGCATCTATCTTTACAGAAATGGAATCAAAGTCATGGCTAGAATCGGCTCTAGCTGCTTTAGATGATCTAACGATATCTTTTTCTTGGTGCCACTCATGTGAGTGGGAAGCAGTGTTATCAATAATTTTGTAAGCTTCAGTTGCGATTTTCTTCATAATGGAACCACCAGCTGCTATATCTATGTCTTTTCTTGTAGTGATGTCGCATCCTTGGTAGAATATTTGTACTATTTGATAAGTGTCTAAACCATGTTGCGGACATCATCTCAATAACTTTCCAAATCTTGTCCACGCTTCATATAGAGTTTTGTTTGGCTTTTGTGTGAACGTAACAATTTCTCCTTGAAGTCTCACGGCTTTAGATGCCGGAAAGAATTGTTTCAGAAAATTTTCAACTAAAACATCCCATGTATCAATCGCCCCTTCAGGTAACGATTCTAACCAATCTTTGGCTTCTCCCTTTAAAGTCCAGGGAAATAACATGAGATAGATCTGTTCATCCTCCACTTCTCGGATTTTAAATAGTGTATCGATCCTATTAAAGGTACGAAGATGTTCGTTTGGATCTTCCTTCGGCGCACCACTAAATTGGCATTGATTAGTTACCATGTGTAGGATTTGTCCTTTGATTTCATAATCTGGCACATTAATGTCTGGTTGAGTAATTGCGTGACCTTGGCCAGTGCGTTTAGCTCTCATTTGGTCTTCCATACTTAGAGGTTCCAGATTTTCCATGATTGAATTTGTTGAATCTGAATCACTAGAGAATTCTGATTTAATGGGTTGTTCTTTGACAATCTCCGTTTGAATGATTGGTGGTTCCGGAGGAAAGATTAGTGGTTCAGGATCTCTGAATTATCCCTGAATATCCTCCGAATTCTCAATTGTGAGGTCTGGTTCAAAAAATGGATTATCGGAAACTTGAATTGGAGTACTTAGTCGACTTGATGACGATTCTAAAGAAAAATCAACGGCGACAATATTGGCTAGATGTTTTGATCGAGTTACAGGTGGTGAACGTATAAAAGGTGGTGAAAGTTTTGCTCGGTGCATTCACTGAATATCCTATTAGTTATAAAAGATAAAAATTATATAAGTTATCCAATTAATAGACTTTTCTGATTTTGCCCACATTTCGAATAGCCAATAGATGCAGCAGGTAGCCAGGACCCTTTAAATCAGAAGCTCACAACTCGCCACTAACAAATCCAACTATTACTACGAACCAGAAAATTTTGGATGTCTATCAATTTAACCACTTAAAATAATTTTTCGTTGAAATTTAAAGAAATTTTAGAAAAGAAATAGAAAATTCTATGTCCTAAAACTAGAGCGGCGAGAAATAAGAAAGAAAAAGAGCGTATCGAAAAACGTCGAAAAATAAAAGGTCGAGAAATAATAAAAAGAACGTAGCGCGTCGAAACTTAAAAGTCTAAAAAAAAATAAAAGTTACGTCTAAAAGTATTAAAACTTAAAGGAATTCTATATTCAAAACGGCAATTATTTAAAAAGTACTAAAATCTTAAAATGGCGTCGCAAAATTCTAAAGCACCTAAATCTTAGTCTAAAGAAAAAGTACTTAAGGAATTTTACGACAAATCCTAAAAATCTAGAAATAAAAATAACTACGGCAAAAACTATATCTTAATACTAATTACGAGCGGAAAAAAAAATATACAACTTACGAATTAAACTAATAAAAAGATACGGAAATATAAAAAAAAACTAAAGTTATAAAAATACAATTTTTTATAAAAATATTATTTTTATATTATTTATTTTATAAAAGTAATAAGTTTATATATTTAATAAAACTAAAACTACAAAATAAAACTAAATAATAAAATAACTATACCCTAATTAGGGTTAATTAATAATAATTAATAATAATATACCGTAATTATTGCTGTACCAGGTTCACATGTGGCGTGTCAGTAACCCTCATGTGATCGCATGAGTTATAGCCTATGGATTCATGCGGTCGAATGAACTAGAAAACCGGGCCAGATATTGGGCTGCTACAGTATAGTGGCCCGTATACTTTTTTTCTGTTTAAAATTTTCTGTTTTAATATTTTTATAAAATATTTATATAAATTAAATAAAAACTTATATTTTTACAAATTAAAAATAGAAATAGAAATATTTTATAATTTATATATTTTGAACAATTCTTAAAAATATATATATTTTATTTTTCTTTTTATATTTTTGTATTTTTAAAACGTAATTTTATAAAAGTAAATTAAAAATCTTTTTTTTATATAGCGTTTCGCTTCCGGCGTTTAAGCAATCCCCGGCAGCGGCGCCAAAAATACTTGATGCGCGTAGAGGTGTATACGAAATAGTTATATTTTTACTACAAAATATTATTAAATACGATACAATTTTACACAAGTTATTTATTTATTTATAGAGTGGATATACCTAAACCTTGCTACAACACTTATAGGCAGTGTACCTAATCGTACAGTAGTGTAGTTTTTAGTAAGTCCGGTTCGTTCCACAGGGAGCTAGCCAAGTTTAACGCTATATTTTTAAAACTATATTTGTATAAATATAAATATATATATAAGTAATATTATTATTATAAAAAGGGGGTTTTTACCGTTTAATGACCGGTTTGTCGATTTTAAAACTTAAGTCGCAGTTAAAACCTAATGTAAAATATTAAATATATAAAAGACTTAATTTTAAAGCATAAAGTAAATGACAATAATTAAAGTGCGATAAATAAAATTGCGATAATTAAAAGGTACGATAATTAAAATGACAATAAATTAAAGTGCGATAATTAAAAGTGCGATAAAATATGAAATAAAGGAATTATGCTTATTTAAACTTCCGTAATCATGATGTTTGACGTGTTGATTTTAGTTTATTACCATGGGTTAATTGTCCTTTGTCATGGATTATTCAATATGTCCATCTGGTTTTTGTCCATAACAGTCCATCAGTCATAAATATAAAGTGTGAGTGTCCTCGTCAAATTATCCTTATATCCGAAGTCAAATATTCCAACTGATTGGGGACTTAAACTATAATTACACCAATTTTCCTTGTATGTAATTCACCCCTGTTTTAATAAGTCCATTAACTATTAATCCATTCCCGTGTCCGGTTAAATGAACTATTATGAGTACGTATAAATATCCCGCCCATCGTGTCCGATTGAGTGTATGTGGTTATTTTTAGGTACGTCTAATTGTAAATCTTTATATTAAATTAACAAACTATCATTTTATTAAACAAATATAAAGCCCATTAATAGCCCATAGTCTAATTTCCACAAATGTCGTTCTTTTGTCCAAACCCCAATTATGGTACAAAGCCCAATTACCCAATTTTAATATTTAGCCCAACATCATGATTAGTTCGGCATTAAATAAGCATAATAATAACTTAGCTATGAGACATTAATTTAAAAAGATTGAACATAACTTACAATGATTAATAATAGCGTAGCGTTACACGGACAGAATTTCGACTTACACCCTTACAACATTCGCTAACATACCCTTATTATTATTAAACTTAAAATTAAAATTATACTATATATATATATATATATATATATATATATATATATATATATATATATATATATATATATATATATATATATATATATATTACGTTTGAGAGAGAGATAGATAAAAGATGTGTTCAGTTCGACCAAAACTGCGAAATTTATAGGACCTGACCCAAAATTTGGGGCCATGCGATCGCATGGAGATTGTTCTTGCGTCATGCGATCGCATGGCCTGGGATTCCAGCTAACATTCGATTGTTTTCTTCTTGCCGACGGTTTTATTAAATAATATAATATATAAATAATTTTAAGAATTAATTATATATTATATTATATTCATGTGCATAGTTGACTTGTAATTTTTAGTCCGTTGCGTCGAGCGTTGAGATTTGACTCTGGTCCCGGTTCCGGATTTTCGAACGTCCTTGCGTACAATTTAATATCTTGTACTTTGCATTTTGCGTCTTGTACTCTTGTAATTTTGAGACGTTTCTATCAATAATTTGAACCACTTTGATTGTACTTTGTACTTTTTAGCTTTTTGGTCGTTTGCGTCTTCAATTCATCGAATCTGTCTTTTGTCTTCACCTTTTATTATTTAAACGAATATCACTTGTAAATAGAACAATTGCAACTAAAAGCTTGTCTTTCTTGAGGGATAATGCTATGAAATATATGTTCGTTTTTAGCATTATCAAACATGGTTTAATTTTAATGGGTTTGAACATGTGCTGGGTGTTGATTAGAAGGAGAGAGAGTGAAGATGAAGATAAAGATAAAAAGAGATAAGAGAAAGAAAAAAAAAACTTGAGGGACTCGAATTGCAACTTTGTCTATAAACGAAGGACCAACGGAGCAAAAAAGTCGAAGAAAAGAGTAAAAAGACGATTTTACCCTCACATGCATGGAACATGTCAAGTGTTAACGGCTAATTTAGACAGAAAACTGACGAAGGGACTCGGATTGCAAAATTCTGCAATTTTAAGGACTCGAAAATCCAAAAAAAACTTGAGGGACTCGGATTGCAAATTCGTGTATAATTGAAGGACCAACGGAGCAAAAACGTCTAAAAATTAAAATAACAAAAAGAGGCATACCCAGTGTATGACCCAAACCCGATCTATACCAGGGCCGTTGTTATTCGTACCTGATCCAGACGCCATAATCTCTAAAGCACGAAAGGAAGCACGAATAAGAAATCGAATGGCATTACGCGTTACTTTAGTAGAAAACACTAAACCCTCGATTGAAGGTCGAGGAGGACCGATCAGATTTCCAGAGATTCAAGGACACTCGTTCGAGTTAAAACATCACACCATCCAGCTCATTCAGAACAGCTGTCAGTTTCATGGATTACCAAATGACGATCCTAATTCTCATCTTGATAAATTTATATCTCTTTCGAACTCCTACAAGCAGCCAGGGATAGGACAAGATAACTTGTTCCCCTATTCTCTCACTCATCATGCTCAAACCTGGTTCGAAGGACTGGAAAAAGATTCCATCACGTCATGGATGGAGATGGCTACTAAATTCCTAACCAAATATTTCCCTCCTTCTAAATAAACCAAGCTGAAGAATGACATCATTAACTTCAAACGAAGTTATGATGAAACTCTTTACACTGCATGAGAGCGATTCAAAACCCTGCTGATGAAATGCCCTAATCACCAGCTAGAACGGTCAGCCCAAATCTGTACCATCTACAATGGTCTTACGGTAAATCATAGGACAACGATATATGCAGCAGCTCAAGGGAATCTGATGAACCAAACCGCAGATGAAGCATGGGAGTTGCTCGAGAACATGACAATGCATCATCATGACTGGAACAGTGGTGAAACAACTTCATCATCTGCCCCACTCTCTGCACTCAACAATCAAACGGAGGCCATCAAATCCCTCACAGATAAGATGGAATCTCTTGCTAAACAACTCGAAGAATTGAAGACGCGGTCGCAATAGGTCAACCAAGCTCAGGCTTGTGTAAATTGTACCAACCCGCAACCCACTGAAGAATATCAAGTTAAGTACGAAAACCCCGACAATTCGGTCTGTTACGTTCAATACCCAGCTCGTCCAACAAATCTCGGATTCAATCAACAACCTAGGTTTAATCAATTTTGGCGAAGCAATCAACCTTTTCGCTATCGCTATCCACCTTACCCAGCCCAACAATCTCAATTGACCTACGATCAACCACTTCCACTCACTGGTACCCCAGTTGAGGAAAATTCCCCTACCACCCAGATTACGAAAGCAACTAACCACACTCTCGGAGCTGATGATCAGTTGACTCAGTTCATTCAAGGACAACAACAGCTAAATCAGAGAACTGCAGCCAGGCAAGATCAGACGGAGATACTAATGAGAAACCAATTGGCTCTGCTGAAAAGCCTGGAAACGCAGCTCGGACAATTATCACAACGCCTTGAAACCCAACCGCATGGAAGATTACCAAGTAATACTATCCAAAATCCCCACATAGAAGAAGCAAAACAAATGGATTCCGTAATCCCAGAGGAAGAACCACGGAGAAGGTCAGCCAGGCTTAAGAACAAATCAACATATACTCAGAAGCTGACACCGGAAACTCCAGTTCGTGTACCCTATCCTGGAAGGCTACAAGAAGAACCATCCAAGCTTGATTCCTTCAAACTTGATGGAAGATTCCTGGACACTATGTCCAAAGTCCCCAACCATAAGAGATACATCCGAAGGCTTCTCTTTACAAAGGAGAGGATACCAGACTCTAAAAAAATTCCACTGAGTGAAGAATGCTCTGCATTACTCAGGAACTCTCTACCACCGAAGCTAGGAGATACGGGCCGATTCATTTTTCCGTGTTCAATCTACCAATCTGGAACCATTCATGCGTTAGCAGATTTAGGAGCAAGTATCAACCTATTCCCTTGCTCTCTCTACAAGAGATTAGAGTTAGGAGACTTGTCACCAACCAAAATGACAATCCAACTTACCGAACACACAATTCGATATCCTAAGGGCATAGTTGAGAACGTCTTGGTGAAAGTCGACAAATTCTGGTATCCTACGGATTTCGTAGTAATGGATATCAAGGAAGACCTACACACACCAATAGTGTTAGGAAGACCTTTTATGAATACGGCTAGGACAGTCATTGATGTGTACAAGCAAACCTTGATCTTACGATCACATGGGGAGAGCGTTACCTTCAAAATTGACCGACCAACCGATCTTTCTGGACAGGCAGAGATGTTTGCTATTTCCACCAGACGGATCACTTCCGATGACGAGTCTTCACCACCAGCCGATGATATCGAGATGGGTGTCGAATCACAGTCTGTAGATGACCCAGAAATGGAAGAAGAGGATCTCAACGAAGAAATAAAGGAAGAGGAGGAATCTGAAGAGGAAGAGGAAATGGAAGACGTAAAAGAAACTGCGACAATACCCGCTCCAAGCATTGAGCGTCATGAAGAAATAATGAGGCTTGAGACGGTAGATCACAGTTTAATCATTCGCTTCAAGAAGAAGACCGACAAGGCTGAGGTCAAGGATATAGAAATTGATCCTGCAAGTATCAAACTGGAGAATCAGAATACTGAAGAAACCCGTTCATCAGGCGCATCCTCAGAAGAACAATACACTGATGATGACGAGGTAGAGCAACATGAAGACATTCTGAATAACTCACACTCTCCAACCTAACCAGATCAAAGGGAGCCGGACTCTTCTTCAGATCGGATTCCGGTTATATCTACACACGCAGACATGATAACTTTCATCAATGATACCGATGAATTTGAAGATATTCTCAAAGCCATCCGAAAATCAACCATTGATTTTTCGCTATGCTTAACAAAACGAATTATGGCTATCCGAGAAGAACACAACCTCTATCTCTGAAGAGAAGACAATGATGTTGAAATCCTAGAAAAACGCATTCAAGACTTTATCAATTCTCTTCACGATCATATCTACCAAGAAGAAAGGCAACGAGAGCACAATTCAGTGGTTCGCACTATTCTTGAGGCAAGATTCTGTCGAGATCAGAAGATCATTTACTCTAAGGTCTACAACGCCTTAGCAGGAACTGCACTTCCGTTCTCACGAAACCAACGAGCACTACTGACTCTCATCAGAAAGCATATGGATCTTTCCACCGAATGCCCGACTTATCACTCTGATTTGCAAATGATCGAGGACATTCACGGCTTTTTCGCTCTCTTGGAAAGAGATAATTCCGAAAGCACACCAGACAGACTAGTGATTTACGTAACAATTGATCACCATGCTGATCTGATTATCAAAGAGTTACGAGACGCTGTTACGAAGGAAGTAAGGCGAAACAATCCGTTCTCTCATCTTGAACCAGATCGAGTCAACATTGCCACCTATGTTACGAAGCAGATATCACATATCTTCCACGAATCCACAGATCCTAGTTTCACATTTAAAGATGGATGTCGGGAGATATACTCAAAGGCGGTGACATTAATGCTCAGATCAGGATTGCTGTTCACTTCTTTTCAGCTTCGTCTTTTAACAAATCTGTGCAAAGCTACAGACTCTTAATGTGGAGATCACCATTCTGAAGACTTCGAGATTCTAAGATATAGTTTCTAACATTGTTTGAAGACCTCCGAAATGAGCATCCCATCAGAGAAACAATCATCACTAGCACTGCCTCTATGATTGACATTTATGGGTCAACCAGCAGAGCCGTGGATCATATTCTCATCGGAATTCAAGACTTATCAAGAGCCAAAACTGCGCACTACTTATCATTCAGAAGATCTTCAAGAGAAGTACCGGATCTTCTACCACTATTGGTCCGACACTTTCTCATGATTTACCCACCAAGACTCACATTCCCTCGAGAAGACCAAGATCACAACCATCAGCGAGGAATGTTTGCTTTTTAGAGCATTTCTACGGTCGAGCCTACGACCTTAAACAAAAGCACTTCTCGGGAGGCAACCCGTGCAATAAATTAGAGTAGAAGAATAAAGGATGACAAGTGAGCCGATGAATAAAGGCCGAAACCTCGAAGCCAGCAAGCTAGTCACAAGCAACCACATCTGCCAGGGGTACCCTTTTCTTTCCGCTACTAGCTCAAATTTCTATGCCACATTCTAGCTTATCACTAAGTGTGGGATTCCAACCCAAATGAACACTAAACGAATAATCCCAAATCTACAACTAAAACTTCTAAGTGTGGGATACACTAGGAACATTGAGGACAATGTTCGTTTAAGTGTGGGATGATGGTATAATCCTTTTTATGCTATATTTAAATAACCCATTACAAAGATTCCAAGTTTTTAAGCCAAATTTCAAATTTTTAACAAAAGAAAGCCTTTTCGAAAAAGTATTTTTGAAAACCTGAAACGTTTGTAAATAAAAATAAGGCTTAAGTAAGGTGAAAATCTTGTTAGGTTGAACCAAATCTCTAAAAGAGCATTGCATGACTAGGCACTATCGGCCTAAACTGATTACGGTGAGGCATCCAAATAAGACCAGCATTCATCTTTAATGCTTCGCTATTTTCCATTGAGAGTGCCGATGTATGTGCTCGGAATCAGAACTTGCTTTAGATCTGCATTTCCAAGTTGTGAAATGTGATTCGGTTATAATCAGAAGAGCTAGCCATTTGTCAAAAACAACCCGCTCACACTTCCATTTCTTTTACCTTATCCACATCATCTTTACTATCAATCGAAAATCCAGAAAATGAGATTCCTTCCGTAAACCCGATGCTACAAACTTCTCAAGTATCACGACAAAGGCCTTGAAAAAGTCTACCGGCAAAAAGTTTCTCGAGATGAAATCTCCAAAAAAAAAAAAAAATATTAGTTCTGAGAAAAGGAGCAGAACTTATAAAGAGAAACGCCGAAGAAGAACTTGACCACAAACGCCTATCGCTTCAAAAAGAAGTATAGTTCAAAAGTGCTTCTCAAAAATACCAGCATTCCTATCTATCTAAAATTTTCCAAAATAAAAGTCTTTTGAGACTATGTTACCTTTTTCACCCCTTAAAACAACTTCACCACCACTACAAAATTTCGTTCCATCACTGACAAATGACCTAGAAGCTATGGTTACTGGCGTTTTCACATTAGTAGCAAGGATTTGAGTCTTTATCAAGCCTATGACGATGAGTACAACATGACATGCTATGAGTGAAATTCATTTCTTAGATCTATAGGGAACCCTAAACACTTGAGTGATTTGAGTGACCCGTGAAAGCTAGCCTAAGTCATGTAACCTCCTCGCATGCTTGCAGAGATAGTTTCAACCCTAACATAGATGACTCACCTTATCTTTCGCTCTTATAATAAAAAGCAAACCGCTTAGGCTATTAGAAAAGAATCTCTGAAAAGATTTCTTGAAGTAAAAACGAGAAGTTTGCTTGAGGACAAGCAAAGTCTAAGTGTGGGATATTTGATATCGGCTAAAAAGTCACGTTTTCACCTCGGTATTAAGGCCCAAAAACAAGAAAGATTCGAACTTTATCGGTAAAATACCCACTTCGTGTAGTGACCCGAACTTTTCCATGTTTATATATATTAATTGAGATTGATATTTACATGATTAAATGTTTCCAACATGTTAAGCAATCAAACTTGTTAAGACTTGATTAATTGAAATATGTTTCATATAGACAATTGACCACCCAAGTTGACCGGTGATTCACGAACGTTAAAACTTGTAAAAACTATATGATGACATATATATGGATATATATATAGTTAACATGATACTATGATAAGTAAACATATCATTAAGTATATTAACAATGAACTACATATGTAAAAACAAGACTACTAACTTAATGATTTTTAAACGAGACATATATGTAACGATTATCGTTGTAAAGACATTTAATGTATATATATCATATTAAGAGATATTCATACATGATAATATCATGATAATATAATAATTTAAAATCTCATTTGATATTATAAACATTGGGTTAACAACATTTAACAAGATCGTTAACCTAAAGGTTTCAAAACAACACTTACATGTAACGACTAACGATGACTTAACGACTCAGTTAAAATGTATATACATGTAGTGTTTTAATATGTATTTATACACTTTTGAAAGACTTCAATATACTTATCAAAATACTTCTACTTAACAAAAATGCTTACAATTACATCCTCGTTCAGTTTCATCAACAATTCTACTCGTATGCACCCGTATTCGTACTCGTACAATACACGGCTTTTAGATGTATGTACTATTGGTATATACACTCCAATGATCAGCTCTTAGCAGCCCATGTGAGTCACCTAACACATGTGGGAACCATCATTTGGCAACTAGCATGAAATATCTCATAAAATTACAAAAATATGAGTAATCATTCATGACTTATTTACATGAAAACAAAATTACATATCCTTTATATCTAATCCATACACCAACGACCAAAAACACCTACAAACACTTTCATTCTTTAATTTTCTTCATCTAATTGATCTCTCTCAAGTTCTATCTTCAAGTTCTAAGTGTTCTTCATAAATTCCAAAAGTTCTAGTTTCATAAAATCAAGAATACTTTCAAGTTTGCTAGCTCACTTCCAATCTTGTAAGGTGATCATCCAACCTCAAGAAATCTTTGTTTCTTACAGTAGGTTATCATTCTAATACAAGGTAATAATCATATTCAAACTTTGGTTCAATTTCTATAACTATAACAATCTTATTTCAAGTGATGATCTTACTTGAACTTGTTTTCGTGTCATGATTCTGCTTCAAGAACTTCGAGCCATCCAAGGATCCATTGAAGCTAGATCCATTTTTATCTTTTCCAGTAGGTTTATCTAAGGAACTTAAGGTAGTAATGATGTTCATAACATCATTCGATTCATACATATAAAGCTATCTTATTCGAAGGTTTAAACTTGTAATCACTAGAACATAGTTTAGTTAATTCTAAACTTGTTCGCAAACAAAAGTTAATCCTTCTAACTTGACTTTTAAAATCAACTAAACACATGTTCTATATCTATATGATATGCTAACTTAATGATTTAAAACCTGGAAACACGAAAAACACCGTAAAACCGGATTTACGCCGTCGTAGTAACACCGCGGGCTGTTTTGGGTTAGTTAATTAAAAACTATGATAAACTTTGATTTTAAAGTTGTTATTCTGAGAAAATGATTTTTATTATGAACATGAAACTATATCCAAAAATTATGATTAAACTCAAAGTGGAAGTATGTTTTCTAAAATGGTCATCTAGACGTCGTTCTTTCGACTGAAATGACTACCTTTACAAAAATGACTTGTAACTTATTTTTCCGACTATAAACCTATACTTTTCTGTTTAGATTCATAAAATAGAGTTCAATATGAAACCATAGCAATTTGATTCACTCAAAACGGATTTAAAATGAAGAAGTTATGGGTAAAACAAGATTGGATAATTTTTCTCATTTTAGCTACGTGAAAATTGGTAACAAATCTATTCCAACCATAACTTAATCAACTTGTATTGTATATTATGTAATCTTGAGATACCATAGACACGTATACAATGTTTCGACCTATCATGTCGACACATCTATATATATTTCGGAACAACCATAGACACTCTATATGTGAATGTTGGAGTTAGCTATACAGGGTTGAGGTTGATTCCAAAATATATATAGTTTGAGTTGTGATCAATACTGAGATACGTATACACTGGGTCGTGGATTGATTCAAGATAATATTTATCGATTTATTTCTGTACATCTAACTGTGGACAACTAGTTGTAGGTTACTAACGAGGACAGCTGACTTAATAAACTTAAAACATCAAAATATATTAAAAGTGTTGTAAATATATTTTGAACATACTTTGATATATATGTATATATTGTTATAGGTTCGTGAATCAACCAGTGGCCAAGTCTTACTTCCCGACGAAGTAAAAATCTGTGAAAGTGAGTTATAGTCCCACTTTTAAAATCTAATATTTTTGGGATGAGAATACATGCAGGTTTTATAAATGATTTACAAAATAGACACAAGTACGTGAAACTACATTCTATGGTTGAATTATCGAAATCGAATATGCCCCTTTTTATTAAGTCTGGTAATCTAAGAATTAGGGAACAGACACCCTAATTGACGCGAATCCTAAAGATAGATCTATTGGGCCTAACAAACCCCATCCAAAGTACCGGATGCTTTAGTACTTCGAAATTTATATCATATCCGAAGGGTGTCCCGGAATGATGGGGATATTCTTATATATGCATCTTGTTAATGTCGGTTACCAGGTGTTCACCATATGAATGATTTTTATCTCTATGTATGGGATGTGTATTGAAATATGAAATCTTGTGGTCTATTGTTACGATTTGATATATATAGGTTAAACCTATAACTCACCAACATTTTTGTTGACGTTTAAAGCATGTTTATTCTCAGGTGAATATTAAGAGCTTCCGCTGTTGCATACTAAAATAAGGACAAGATTTGGAGTCCATGTTTGTATGATATTGTGTAAAAACTGCATTCAAGAAACTGATTTCGATGTAACATATTTGTATTGTAAACCATTATGTAATGGTCGTGTGTAAACAGGATATTTTAGATTATCATTATTTGATAATCTACGTAAAGCTTTTTAAACCTTTATTTATGAAATAAAGGTTATGGTTTGTTTTAAAAATGAATGCAGTCTTTGAAAAACGTCTCATATAGAGGTCAAAACCTCGCAACGAAATCAATTAATATGGAACGTTTTTAATCAATAAGAACGGGACATTTCAGTTGGTATCCGAGCGTTGGTCTTAGAGAACCAGAATTTTTCATTAGTGTGTCTTATCAAGTTTGTTAGGATGCATTAGTGAGTCTGGACTTCGACCGTGTTTACTTGAAAAATGATTGCTTAACAAATTTTGTTGGAAACTATATATTTTTAACATGTGAATATTATGTGATATATTAATCTCTTAACGCGTTTGATATTATGTGATAGATGTCTACCTCTAGAACAATTCCCATTGACTCACCTAATAATAATGAAGAGTCAAATGTAAATTGGAATGATTCATGGACTGATTCACAAGTTCCCGAAGAGGAACCGGAAGAAGAGTCGGAACCGGAAGAAGAATCGGAACCGGAAGAAGAATTGGAACCGGATGAAGAAATAGAACCGGTGGGGGAAATAATAAAACGGTTAAGTAAAAGAAAATCCTCAACCAACCGACCAAGGTTAATTATGGTCAATGGTGTTTTCGCCAAGGAAGCAAAATATTGGGAGGATTACCAATTCTCCGATGAATCGGATTCCGACGAGAATTCCGATGATGTTATAGAAATTACCCCAACTGAATTTAAAAAGGCAAAAGAAAATAATAAGGGAAAGGGCATAAAAATAGAGAAATCTAATTCCAACCCCGATGAACTTTATATGTATCGTCAACGCCCGAAGTCCTTAAGTTGTAACAATGACCCGGGAACCTCTAAACCACCAGGTTTTTCTAAACCAATGTGGATAACGACGGCTCGTATTAGGGGAACATCATATATCCCTAGAAACTTGGCAAAACGAACCAAAACCGAAGAAGAAGAAACGAGTGAGTCAGAATAAGATAGTTGTATTCGTGTGGTGTAATATATGTAATATAGTGTGCTTATGCTTTATGATATATGTAAAAATTGCTTGTATTAATAAGTATTTTTTTTATGAATCTAACTCTTGTCTATTTTACAGTTTAAAAACACAAAATGGATAGACAACCCAATATTTTAAGAGACCTACCCGGAGACATGATTGATGAAATCTTGTCTAGAGTCGGTCAGAATTCCTCGGCACAACTATTTAAGGCGAGATCAGTTTGTAAGACATTCGAAGAACGTTCCAAGAATGTCTTGGTTTATAAGAGACTTTCGTTTGAAAGATGGGGGATATCACATTGGGAAACCCATAAGTTACGATGTGTTTACTTTGACGCATATATTGCGGGGAACCCAAATGCTATTTTACGCAACGGGTTAAGAAATTATTTTGACTCAATATATCCGAATATTGGACTTCGTGATTTAGAAAAAGCGGCTAACATGCAACATAAAGAAGCATGTTATGCTTATGGATTAGTAATGTTCGCTTCTCACCAAAGTGAGAACAAGAACATCGGGCTACAACTATTAAAAAAAACGTTTCCACAAGTGACGGAGTCGGTAATTGGGGTAAGAAATGAGGTTTTTAGATTATTACGGGACTGTTGGACATTACGTAACCCTCGTCCCTTTGACGACGTTACAACACGCTGTCTTATGAACGGCCATAACGGTTATGTTGCACAAGACCAAGGATGAGAAGTAGTCCTAGTAAAACCAGAATGCATGACTTGTTTCTGGACGTATGAATTACGTGTCTTTATTGCCTTTGCTGAACGACTTGTGTACTAGCTAGAATTATCTTCACAACTATCTTGTATCAAAGTTATTGTGTGCTATATTTCATGCTTTATGTAAAATAAGCGGTATTGTAAGTTTGTAAAATATTGTATAAAAGTTTGAACGCGAAATATTATTATAATCAGTTTTTCATATAGAATTGTAGTAGTTGAATTGTATATTAGCTACTAAGTATGAACTTAACGGGTAGGTACTACCCGAATTTAAACTTATAAAACGCTAATATGAAGAAAAAGCTTTTATAAATGAGTTCATATTATGCTACGAAATACTATTAACTACTCTTAATATTCTGTATGATTAACTTGTTCCATTTGACTATTTTGAAGGAAATGGCACCGACTACTCGACACACCGTGAATATGAATGAAGAGGAATTCCGTACTTTTCTAGCTTCAAACATAGCCGCAGTACAGGCTGCGCTACATACCAACAATAACCTTGGATCTAGCAGTACAGGAAATCGTGTAGGATGCACCTACAAAGAATTCACTGCCTGCAAACCTTTGGAATTTGATGGAACCGAAGGACCGATCGGATTGAAACGGTGGACCGAGAAGGTCGAATCGGTGTTTGCCATAAGTAAGTGTACTGAAGAGGACAAAGTGAAGTACGCTACGCATACCTTCACAGGTTCTGCGTTAACATGGTGGAATACCTATCTAGAGCAAGTGGGACAAGACGATGCGTACGCACTACCGTGGTCAGCATTCAAGCACTTGATGAACGAGAAGTACCATCCCAGAACCGAGGTCAATAAGCTCAAGACAGAACTTAGAGGGTTACGAACCCAAGGATTTGATATTACCACGTACGAAAGACGATTCACAGAATTGTGCCTATTGTGTCCGGGAGCATTCGAAGATGAGGAAGAGAAGATCGACGCGTTTGTGAAAGGATTACCGGAAAGAATCCAAGAAGATATAAGTTCACACGAGCCCGCCTCCATACAACAGGCATGTAGAATGGCTCACAAACTCGTGAACCAAATTGAAGAAAGAATTAAAGAACAGACTGCTGAAGAGGCCAATGTGAAGCAAGTCAAAAGAAAGTGGGAGGAAAACGGTGATAAGAATCACCAATACAACAACAACAGCAATTACAACAATAATCGCAACAATTATCCCAACAATCGCAACATCAATCGCAACTACAACAAACGGCCCAACAACAACAACAACAACAACAGCAACTACAACAATCATCCCAACAACAATAATAACCGCAACAACAACAACAATCAGAAGCAGCTATGCCAAAGGTGTGAAAAGAATCACTCGGGGTTCTGCACCAAATTTTGCAACAAGTGTAAAAGAAATGGTCATAGCGCGGCGAAGTGTGAGGTCTACGGACCAGGGGTTAATAGAACGAAAGGAACAAATGGTGTCGGAACGAGTAATGGCGGAGCAAGTAGTGTCGGAGCAAGTTATGCCAATATAGTTTGTTATAAATGTGGAAAACCGGGCCACATTATTAGAAATTGCCCGAACCAGGAGAACACGAATGGACAAGGCCGTGGAAGAGTTTTCAATATTAATGCAGCAGAGGCACAGGAAGACCCGGAGCTTGTTACGGGTACGTTTCTTATTGACAATAAATCTGCTTACGTTTTATTTGATTCGGGTGCGGATAGAAGCTATATGAGTAGAGATTTTTGTGCTAAATTAAGTTGTCCATTGATGCCTTTGGATAGTAAATTTTTACTCGAATTAGCAAATGGTAAATTAATTTCAGCAGATAATATATGTCGGAATCGAGAAATTAAACTGGTTAGCGAAACATTTAAGATTGATTTGATACCAGTAGAGTTAGGGAGTTTTGATGTGATAATCGGTATGGACTGGTTGAAAGAAGTGAAAGCAGAGATCGTTTGTTACAAAAATGCAATTCGCATTATACGAGAAAAAGGAAAACCCTTAATGGTGTACGGAGAAAAGGGCAACACGAAGCTACATCTTATTAGTAATTTGAAGGCACAAAAACTAATAAGAAAAGGTTGCTATGCTATTCTAGCACACGTCGAGAAAGTACAAACTGAAGAAAAGAGCATCAATGATGTTCCCGTCGCAAAAGAATTTCCTGATGTATTTCCGAAAGAATTACCGGGATTACCCCCACATCGATCCGTTGAATTTCAAATAGATCTTGTACCAGGAGCTGCACCAATAGCTCGTGCTCCTTACAGACTCGCACCCAGCGAGATGAAAGAACTACAAAGCCAATTACAAGAACTTTTAGAGCGTGGTTTCATTCGACCAAGCACATCACCGTGGGGAGCTCCTGTTTTGTTTGTCAAGAAGAAAGATGGTACATTCAGGTTGTGTATCGACTACCGAGAGTTGAACAAACTTACCATCAAGAACCGCTACCCACTACCGAGAATCGATGACTTATTTGATCAACTACAAGGCTCGTCTGTTTATTCAAAGATTGACTTACGTTCCGGGTATCATCAAATGCGGGTGAAAGAAGATGATATTCCAAAGACTGCTTTCAGAACACGTTACGGTCATTACGAGTTTATGGTCATGCCGTTTGGTTTAACTAATGCACCAGCTGTGTTCATGGACCTTATGAACCGAGTGTGTGGACCATACCTTGACAAGTTTGTCATTGTTTTCATTGATGACATACTTATTTACTCAAAGAATGACCAAGAACACGGTGAACATTTGAGAAAGGTGTTAGAAGTATTGAGGAAGGAAGAATTGTACGCTAAGTTTTCAAAGTGTGCATTTTGGTTGGAAGAAGTTCAATTCCTCGGTCACATAGTGAACAAAGAAGGTATTAAGGTGGATCCGGCAAAGATAGAAACTGTTGAAAAGTGGGAAACCCCGAAAACTCCGAAACACATACGCCAGTTTTTAGGACTAGCTGGTTACTACAGAAGGTTCATCCAAGACTTTTCCAGAATAGCAAAACCCTTGACTGCATTAACGCATAAAGGGAAGAAATTTGAATGGAATGATGAACAAGAGAAAGCGTTTCAGTTATTGAAGAAAAAGCTAACTACGGCACCTATATTGTCATTGCCTGAAGGGAATGATGATTTTGTGATTTATTGTGATGCATCAAAGCAAGGTCTCGGTTGTGTATTAATGCAACGAATGAAGGTGATTGCTTATGCGTCTAGACAATTGAAGATTCACGAACAAAATTATACGACGCATGATTTGGAATTAGGCGCGGTTGTTTTTGCATTAAAGACTTGGAGGCACTACTTATATGGGGTCAAAAGTATTATATATACCGACCACAAAAGTCTTCAACACATATTTAATCAGAAACAACTGAATATGAGGCAGCGTAGGTGGATTGAATTATTGAATGATTACGACTTTGAGATTCGTTACCACCCGGGGAAGGCAAATGTGGTAGCCGATGCCTTGAGCAGGAAGGACAGAGAACCCATTCGAGTAAAATCTATGAATATAATGATTTATAATAACATTACTACTCAAATAAAGGAGGCGCAACAAGGAGTTTTAAAAGAGGGAAATTTAAAGGATGAAATACCCAAAGGATCGGAGAAGCATCTTAATATTCGGGAAGACGGAACCCGGTATAGGGCTGAAAGGATTTGGGTACCAAAATTTGGAGATATGAGAGAAATGGTACTTAGAGAAGCTCATAAAACCAGATACTCAATACATCCTGGAACGGGGAAGATGTACAAGGATCTCAAGAAACATTTTTGGTGGCCGGGTATGAAAGCCGATGTTGCTAAATACGTAGGAGAATGTTTGACGTGTTCTAAGGTCAAAGCTGAGCATCAGAAACCATCAGGTCTACTTCAACAACCCGAAATCCCGGAATGGAAATGGGAAAACATTACCATGGATTTCATCACTAAATTGCCAAGGACTACAAGTGGTTTTGATACTATTTGGGTAATAGTTGACCGTCTTACCAAATCAGCACACTTCTTGCCAATAAGAGAAGATGACAAGATAGAGAAGTTAGCACGACTGTATTTGAAGGAAGTCATCTCCAGACATGGAATACCAATCTCTATTATCTCTGATAGGGATGGCAGATTTATTTCAAGATTCTGGCAGACATTACAGCAAGCATTAGGAACTCGTCTAGACATGAGTACTGCCTATCATCCACAAACTGATGGGCAGAGTGAAAGGACGATACAAACGCTTGAAGACATGCTACGAGCATGTGTTATTGATTTCGGAAACAGTTGGGATCGACATCTACCATTAGCAGAATTTTCCTACAACAACAGCTACCATTCAAGCATTGAGATGGCGCCGTTTGAAGCACTTTATGGTAGAAAGTGCAGGTCTCCGATTTTTTGGAGTGAAGTGGGGGATAGACAGATTACGGGTCCGGAGATTATACAAGAAACTACCGAGAAGATCATCCAAATTCAACAACGGTTAAAAACCGCCCAAAGTCGACAAAAGAGCTACGCTGACATTAAAAGAAAAGATATAGAATTTGAAATTGGAGAGATGGTCATGCTTAAAGTTGCACCTTGGAAAGGCGTTGTTCGATTTGGTAAACGAGGGAAATTAAATCCAAGGTATATTGGACCATTCAAGATTATTGATCGTATCGGACCAGTAGCTTACCGACTAGAGTTACCTCAACAACTCGCGGCTGTACATAACACTTTCCACGTCTCGAATTTAAAGAAATGTTTTGCTAAAGAAGATCTCACTATTCCGTTAGATGAAATCCAAATCAACGAAAAACTTCAATTCATCGAAGAACCCGTCGAAATAATGGATCGTGAGGTTAAAAGACTTAAGAAAAACAAGATACCAATTGTTAAGGTTCGATGGAATGCTCGTAGAGGACCCGAGTTCACCTGGGAGCGTGAAGATCAGATGAAGAAGAAATACCCGCATCTATTTCCAGAAGATTCGTCAACACCTTCAACAGCTTAAAATTTCGGGACGAAATTTATTTAACGGGTAGGTACTGTAGTGACCCGAACTTTTCCATGTTTATATATATTAATTGAGATTGATATTTACATGATTAAATGTTTCCAACATGTTAAGCAATCAAACTTGTTAAGACTTGATTAATTGAAATATGTTTCATATAGACAATTGACCACCCAAGTTGACCGGTGATTCACGAACGTTAAAACTTGTAAAAACTATATGATGACATATATATGGATATATATATAGTTAACATGATACTATGATAAGTAAACATATCATTAAGTATATTAACAATGAACTACATATGTAAAAACAAGACTACTAACTTAATGATTTTTAAACGAGACATATATGTAACGATTATCGTTGTAAAGACATTTAATGTATATATATCATATTAAGAGATATTCATACATGATAATATCATGATAATATAATAATTTAAAATCTCATTTGATATTATAAACATTGGGTTAACAACATTTAACAAGATCGTTAACCTAAAGGTTTCAAAACAACACTTACATGTAACGACTAACGATGACTTAACGACTCAGTTAAAATGTATATACATGTAGTGTTTTAATATGTATTTATACACTTTTTAAAGACTTCAATACACATATCAAAATACTTCTACTTAACAAAAATGCTTACAATTACATCCTCATTCAGTTTCATCAATAATTCTACTCGTATGCACCCGTATTCGTACTCGTACAATACACAGCTTTTAGATGTATGTACTATTGGTATATACACTCCAATGATCAGCTCTTAGCAGCCCATGTGAGTCACCTAACACATGTGGGAACCATCATTTGGCAACTAGCATGAAATATCTCATAAAATTACAAAAATATGAGTAATCATTCATGACTTATTTACATGAAAACAAAATTACATATCCTTTATATCTAATCCATACACCAACGACCAAAAACACCTACAAACACTTTCATTCTTCAATTTTCTTCATCTAATTGATCTCTCTCAAGTTCTATCTTCAAGTTCTAAGTGTTCTTCATAAATTCCAAAAGTTCTAGTTTCATAAAATCAAGAATACTTTCAAGTTTGCTAGCTCACTTCCAATCTTGTAAGGTGATCATCCAACCTCAAGAAATCTTTGTTTCTTACAGTAGGTTATCATTCTAATACAAGGTAATAATCATATTCAAACTTTGGTTCAATTTCTATAACTATAACAATCTTATTTCAAGTGATGATCTTACTTGAACTTGTTTTCGTGTCATGATTCTGCTTCAAGAACTTCGAGCCATCCAAGGATCCATTGAAGCTAGATCCATTTTTCTCTTTTCCAGTAGGTTTATCCAAGGAACTTAAGGTAGTAATGATGTTCATAACATCATTCGATTCATACATATAAAGCTATCTTATTCGAAGGTTTAAACTTGTAATCACTAGAACATAGTTTAGTTAATTCTAAACTTGTTCGCAAACAAAAGTTAATCCTTCTAACTTGACTTTTAAAATCAACTAAACACATGTTCTATATCTATATGATATGCTAACTTAATGATTTAAAACCTGGAAACACGAAAAACACCGTAAAACCGGATTTACGCCGTCGTAGTAACACCGCGGGCTGTTTTGGGTTAGTTAATTAAAAACTATGATAAACTTTGATTTTAAAGTTGTTATTCTGAGAAAATGATTTTTATTATGAACATGAAACTATATCCAAAAATTATGATTAAACTCAAAGTGGAAGTATGTTTTCTAAAATGGTCATCTAGACGTCGTTCTTTCGACTGAAATGACTACCTTTACAAAAACGACTTGTAACTTATTTTTCCGACTATAAACCTATACTTTTCTGTTTAGATTCATAAAATAGAGTTCAATATGAAACCATAGCAATTTGATTCACTCAAAACGGATTTAAAATGAAGAAGTTATGGGTAAAACAAGATTGGATAATTTTTCTCATTTTAGCTACTTGAAAATTGGTAACAAATCTATTCCAACCATAACTTAATCAACTTGTATTGTATATTATGTAATCTTGAGATACCATAGACACGTATACAATGTTTCGACCTATCATGTCGACACATCTATATATATTTCGGAACAACCATAGACACTCTATATGTGAATGTTGGAGTTAGCTATACAGGGTTGAGGTTGATTCCAAAATATATATAGTTTGAGTTGTGATCAATACTGAGATACGTATACACTGGGTCGTGGATTGATTCAAGATAATATTTATCGATTTATTTCTGTACATCTAACTGTGGACAACTAGTTGTAGGTTACTAACGAGGACAGCTGACTTAATAAACTTAAAACATCAAAATATATTAAAAGTGTTGTAAATATATTTTGAACATACTTTGATATATATGTATATATTGTTATAGGTTCGTGAATCAACCAGTGGCCAAGTCTTACTTCCCGACGAAGTAAAAATCTGTGAAAGTGAGTTATAGTCCCACTTTTAAAATCTAATATTTTTGGGATGAGAATACATGCAGGTTTTATAAATGATTTACAAAATAGACACAAGTACGTGAAACTACATTCTATGGTTGAATTATCGAAATCGAATATGCCCCTTTTTATTAAGTCTGGTAATCTAAGAATTAGGGAACAGACACCCTAATTGACGCGAATCCTAAAGATAGATCTATTGGGCCTAACAAACCCCATCCAAAGTACCGGATGCTTTAGTACTTCGAAATTTATATCATATCCGAAGGGTGTCCCGGAATGATGGGGATATTCTTATATATGCATCTTGTTAATGTCGGTTACCAGGTGTTCACCATATGAATGATTTTTATCTCTATGTATGGGATGTGTATTGAAATATGAAATCTTATGGTCTATTGTTACGATTTGATATATATAGGTTAAACCTATAACTCACCAACATTTTTGTTGACGTTTAAAGCATGTTTATTCTCAGGTGAATATTAAGAGCTTCCGCTGTTGCATACTAAAATAAGGACAAGATTTGGAGTCCATGTTTGTATGATATTGTGTAAAAACTGCATTCAAGAAACTGATTTCGATGTAACATATTTGTATTGTAAACCATTATGTAATGGTCGTGTGTAAACAGGATATTTTAGATTATCATTATTTGATAATCTACGTAAAGCTTTTTAAACCTTTATTTATGAAATAAAGGTTATGGTTTGTTTTAAAAATGAATGCAGTCTTTGAAAAATGTCTCATATAGAGGTCAAAACCTCGCAACGAAATCAATTAATATGGAACGTTTTTAATCAATAAGAACGGGACATTTCACTTCGTCGGTTAGAATTGAAGAACAAGTAATTACGAAGACGATGCAAAAAGAATCAAGAGAATCAGAGCTAAAACGAAGATTATAGAGCGAAAACGGTGAAAGACAAGAAATCAAGTTACGATGCAGGGAATCAGCAGGCCAAATGGCTTGCCAAACGGCCTGCCAATGTGAAAAATGGCCTGCCAAACGACCAGATCAAACGGCCTCAGCAAACGGGCTGCCAAACGGCCTGCCAGCCATTTGCAGGCAAAAATCAAGCTTATTTAAAGGGCACTTGTCATTCATTTTTAACACACACTTCAATTCACTTCTTTCTCTCTCTTGTACAATATTAGTCATACTTTCAAGGTCTTCGACTCCGTGCGGGAAACCTAGTACCCGGAGAAGAACGCCGAAGATTTTATTAGGAGCGGTCTGGAGTCTTTAAGTTGTCACTTTTGTATTCAGAACTCGTTTAATCTACTGGTAATTCTATCCCTTGCCTTTTTATAATGTCTTCCATTATTATGCTTTGCGATATTGTTGCCATGATTAGCGAGTAGTTATCTTTAGTGTATGTTATGACGTAATCAGTTATAATGCCGAAATTATATTATGGCTTGTGTATGTTGTCAAAATGCTTTCTGATTATGTTTTGAACTCAATCGCTTTTCCAACTAATAGAATGTAGTTATTGGCTCTGTTATTGGGAAGTCACGAACCCCGATTCAGAGTACACTATCTGTGTCACTCCTTGGTAAGAGAAGTTTATCGGATACAACGTGAGTTTGACTGAGGCACACCGGTTGTAGTAAGTCCACCGAGCCTTGGATTCTGACTGTGGACTTTTTCGTAGTGAAACATCTGACCAGACCCCTAGTACATTGTCGGTCATAGACCATGCTAGTGTAGTCACCAAGCATATAAACTTCGTACGTGCACGCTGAAGCACAACGGTTGTTGTAAGTTGTACCTCTGCTAAGTAAGACCATGGAACGCGGTTAGTGTTGACTAGTACACTTCACCATAACGCGATCTCAAGCATTGCACCAAGCTTGAGGGATTCTTAGTTAATTAAGGAACTGTTTGTTCGAACACATAAAGGATTGTACCGTTAGGATAACCGAACGTTTCCTGGAAGTCAGCTTGACTTGGCCATGGTGTTCTTTATGGTTAAACTCTTTTAAGGGCCTAACTATCTTCTAAACCAATTATTAACGAAAGCATTGCGACCCATCACGTCTCTCGAATATGGAAAACCATGTATTCTATTATGCTTAAGAAAGTTTAGACCATTTCGGAATGTTAATACTGCACGGGCGTCGGGGGTAAGGGACGTTGATGTCTATTCAGAATCTTCAAGCCTAGCGCATTACCCAGTGACATGTCTTATGACAGGGGCGTTTAGGACTAGTGTAGTAAATACAGGGTCACTGCCTATCCATGAGCCAGCATTCCATAATACCAGGCAAAGTAACTGATGAAATCATAGCATGCACTTGTTTTTGCCTTATCTGAATTACAAATTTTATCGTATTTACTTTACTTTAATCTAGAAAACCCAAAATTAGGTAATCACCAACTACTCCTGCACTTTATAATTATCTTAAGCTTTAGATATAGGTTCGATTCTACTGATATCTTAAAAATACAACTCTAGGTAATACTTCCCTTACTCATAATAAGGAGTAGTACGATTTAGGCCCCGCTAAATATAAATTTAAAACAAGTGTCCCCCCTCTAAGTGGTCGGCCCTGACGCGCCGTGACTTAACGACATAGCGCGAAATAAAACCGTTCGTTTCGGTCATATCACTATCATATAAAAAAATAATCAGAATATCTAACTGTAAATTAAATACGATCAAACCGAATAATAGGCATAAATCGGGCTTGTGTTTTACACAACTCACTTAAATAGATTCTTCGTCTGTTCCCATGGTACACAGGTTCGAAGCAGTGTACTGTCGGACTTGAACATTTGCCTGAAAAGTGATCAGAAGTACCGAGACCGTTATTGCAGGGAGATGAAGTTGGAAAATGAATTTGAGATTCTTTAAATTTTGTTGGTACTGTAGATGGGTATGATGTAGAGGGTTTTTCAGTTTTTTTCTGTTGTTGTGTTTCTCAAAATCAAAAGCTTGGTATATATAGTGCAAACGCACTCATTTAAATAAAGGAACTATTTACATGTTAATCAAAAAGGAAACGATTTATTCCAGGTTAACAAGAAAAATCGTTTAATTAGTGGACATGAAAATCATTTTTCTTGACTAACAAGTCAAAAAACGTGTAGTAAAAATTGGCTCGCACGAGTTCGGATTTTTGGAGGTGCATTCGTGTCTGCAGGGCGCGCGGGCAAGCATTGGATTAGAGAAATCTAAATCCCAAACCCAGGTTTTTGCACCCCCTTCGTGCTCATAGGCAAATGAGTAAAACACACACACAAAAGATCTTAGCAAGGCTTGGATTCAAAACCTTATATACAACCCATATTTCCCTCTTTGGGTCGATATGGGACAAGTCACCATTCCACTCAGCTTTTGTACGAAACACCCATCTTTGAGGCGCGATATTTCATTCATCTTTTATCCATTTTAGAAATATCTTAGTTCATTTTAAAGTCCTTGTCAAGTACTACAAAACCCAATAAATAGTTACAAATATATAGTACTTTACAATATATTAATATGTGTCTTAAGTTGTTAGAAACTCATTTGTTTTTACCATATTTTCCAGCGATCCCCACATGAATAGAGATCGCCTCAGAAACAACAATCTTCTTATTAAATATCAACAGTTGAATCTTGAATACGATAGGTAGGTATTATCATTTGAACCTTCGCTTATGAATCGCACTTCGTCTACTAGCTCTGACTAGACGGAGATGTATTTGAACTCGTACGCCGTTTGTGTAGGCGAAAATACTTTTTTCACAAGACTCTCCCTGACGTTCGTTATGGTCATGAACATTAGCCTGGTTCTGCGAGAGCTTATCAAGTATTGTGCCCCAACAATACCCTTTAAAGCGACTCCGCCTCTCTCTCACATAGGTGATTCATCACTGAGTAGCTACTGAGTAACCACATACGGTTCTCAATTAGTAAACTCCCTAAAAAAGGTGTAGGGGTTGCTAGTTTAGTAATTAACTCCCCCACAGTAACTTCACTAATTCATACAAGTAAGTTGTCCTATTAAATCAGATTTTTGGATCTCCAGTCAACTGAGTTAGGTTTTCATTCTTATAAACTTAGCTTTCAAGGGTTTTAGTCCCATGCCCAGGCACGACTTATACACTAACTCTCTGCTTAAGCCTTTTTTCAGCGGATGTAACAACACTGCTTTTTCTGTTAACTTTTCTTTAAATACTTAGTGGTCATTTCTTGAATTATACTTGATATATATATTTATATAATAGGAATTTTCAAAGTTTTATTAGAGTGCTGAAAGAAAACGGGACGAGTTACGTCCATATTTTCGGTTACTTCGTTTGATTGGCTTCGAGTTAGATATTTCATCTTTTGACAGAAAATATTAGACTCAATTATGAAACTTCTGATACTGGTCTTGTGTAATTTGGAGTTACGGTATTTTAACAAAAACTCCCGAAGTTACAACCGCGATTTTTGTGATTAAACGAGTCAAAATCTTATATGTATTTTGGTTTTAAACGTTGATTGAGTTTAACCATTGTACTAAAATACATTTTTGGTCAGAGTTGACTAGTTGACCTGGTTTTACTATTGAGTTAACTTTTGGTAACCATATGGTCTAAGTTTTAAAACAAATGTGTACGAATTTTATATTATATAAAATATAGTATTTTAATTATTAAAAAGGTTGACGTTTAGATATTGAATTGACTTTCAAATTTGAACTTAATTATTAAAAGTGTTGACTTTTATTTTGAAATGGAGAAACGTTGACCTTCATGAATGAGTTGACTTTTTGGATTGACTTTACGTTGATTTTTGCTAACTTTTTTTAACTAGTGGGGAACATTATTCTAATTGATAAACTAACTTAAAGAGGTAACTTTTATGACTCAAAGGTCAAGTTGACCGACTTTTCAATTTAAGTTAAACATCTTATGCAACAATTTCTAAAAAATGAAAACTTCTCTAATTACATTTCATTTATATATGAAATGGATTGACTATTGGTTAAACGTGAGCACTTAGGATTATATGCATAACATGACATGACTTCGAATACATGGACATAGTTATTAATCAACACGTATCTCTAGGTTAAGTACATGGGTCCAGACCTTACTACTTACAGTTCACATTTGGTGATTACTTGATGTGCAAACTACGTTGAGTTCACAGTCCCATTTTAAACTGTTACTTTTTATAACAACCCTCACATTTTCATTCTGAATTTACTAAACTGCCATTAGGGTTTCATTGTCATATGCTGTGTTTTAGCAGTAGGGTTGTTATCCGGTTAAAGTTAATATAGTAATTAATACTAAAACCCTAATACTATTTGAAACCCTAAATCTAACCCTACCTATAAACTATTAAACCCTAATAACATTTAATATTGAATATTAAACTCTAACCCTAATACGAAATAAATGATATAAACAATATGTCATAAATTAAAATATGACAATATTTATAAGATTCAAACAAATAAGAATATATATAAACTAAATGGGACCAAATAAAATTTATAAAAGTTAGGGTCTAATATTTAAATAAAATGTAACCCTAATATTAGTAATATTAATAATAATAAAAAATATATATATAAAATACATAAATAAATAAGTAAAAGCCGTATAATAAAAAAAAGGAAGAAACATATAAGCTTAGTAATAATCGGCTGTAGGGAATTGTATGGATAAAAACTTGATCACAAAGTCTTCATAATCCTAGTTAAACTCAAATTCCAATCCTTGATCACCAAGGAAATCCTTAGAATCCTAGCTTAATTAGGAAACCTAACAATCCTATATAAACTCTCAAGTTTTCCATAATCATCACCACAAAAATCCTGCATTAGTCGACTAGATTTACCCTGCATTCCCTCCTTTTCTGTCGATCAATAACCCTCAAGAAAACTCAGCCTGAATCGACTAAAACCACCACTAAACAACCTGCATTCGTCCTCCTATCCAGCTCCTATTGTCGACTAAAAAACCACCTCAAAAACCTTGTTGTTCAGTCGAAAAACACCACCACAAAACCTCCTGCAAATCATCACTTTTCCTGCTCCAGTTGCTGCATTTTCTGCTGCTGTATTGTTGCTGATTCTGTCGATCAAAGAGGACCCAAGAAGACTTTGTTTTGGGTCGTGGTTGCTGCAGTCTGAATTCTGCTTCTGTTCGCGTATCATCATCATCATCCTTACTCTCAATCTTGTTAAGGTAGTCTATAAACCCTAGTTAATCTTGTTCTTAATTTAATTACCTTTAAGTTATTGTTATAAGTATTAAGATCAAGTATTAGGATAAATTGTTTATAAGAAGGTTATGATTTTTATGATAATGAATATGAATTATGAATGTTACTAGTAATAAAGATAATGATAATGATAAAAGGGTATGAACTAGTATAAGATTATGATTATGATTTTATGTAAGTGAATGTTAGGAGATAAATATGAGTTGTTTATGATTAAAAAGGTTAGGGTTAATAAATTAACGATAAAAGATAATTAAGTTTATGATTTTGTGTGAAAAGTTAATAAGCTAGTTAATAATAATAGATGAAGATTATGATCATGAGTTAGATTATGAATTATGATTATGTATTGAATAAGTAAAGAGTTAGAAGATTTGGTTAAGGTATAGTTAATAAAGATGAATATTATATGATTAATTAAGTAATATTATGTTATTAGGTTTAGTAAAAGTTATGATTTTATGTGAAGTTGATTAATAATTAATGATATGCATGCATGCATACGTATGTATGTACATATGTATAGGTAGGTATATGCTTGTGTATATATTTAGATATATACATACGTGTATATGTATGTGTATATATGTATGTATATGTACGTGTGTATGTATGTATAAATGTGTATCATGTAAATATTATATAAGGTTAGTAAATAATAAGAAAAGTAATAAGTATATACATATGTATCATCTTACACTTATATATATGTAACACCTACACCTAATATATATATACCATATAGTTATGAACACATACTTGTATAATAATAATAAAGAATATATATGTATGTATGTATCACATAGGTATAATTATATATGAAACATATAATGATAAGTATACATAATAGTTGATTAAGTAATTAATAATACTATTATTATAACTTATACACTATCCTATATAGTAACACTTAATTACACTAAATATATTATCACTATTATATATATATATAACTAATAAGTACATTAATAACTTGTTAAGTGTATACACTTATAACGTGAAGGTTATAATTAAAGATAGCGTACAAAGACTACAAACATCACCGCTACTTATGGCCTAGGGTGATCCTTGGTACCATTATGGGACGCTTGTGGATCTCAAATGCCATGACTTAGATTCTGGTCAAGAGATCCTGGGCTGCTCGGTAACAATAGATCAATCGAGTGACTTGCATGTTAGCAACGAAGTTTGGGCAGGATTGTACAACATCTTTGTTAAATATTATAACCCGAACATTCTTAAATTAGAAGCTTACTATAAGTGGAAGCTTTCCATAAATAGTAGGTTTCCAAATATAGAAACTTTTGAGGAATAGTAACTTTTCTCGAAAACCGTCACTGTTAATATAGTTTGCTATATTAATAAACAAAGTTTATGTCTATTAGACATTAACTAATCAAAGGTTATATCTTTAGGTTGAGATCTCCGATTTCATACTCCGTTCATACTTCTTGCGTGGAATATCTTACTTGCTACTTAGGTGAACTTCATAGCCCCGCTTTTACATATTTTAATGTATTTTATAAATCTTGGGGTGAGACACATGCTTGCTTTCGAAATGATTTACAATTTAGACACAAGTACCTAAACTATTTGATATGCAACTTCGTGAGACTTTTGTTAACTTATATTGATTATATCTTTACATGCAAATCCCCGCCATAATATCGTTAATTGCTGGAATTGAAATATTGCAAGCTTAATTATTGTGAGTAGGCCTATTGAGAGTGACGTCTCTACCCATTGGCGTGATCGTCAAGGGGGTACATAATAATGATTGCCGACACCCGTACAGTGTCAGGGGTTAATGTTTAGTTCAATATTATAACTCATGGCATATTGATATTTTGATATTTTGAATTAAATCTTGTGGTCTAAAACTTATTATAATTGTTAAACCTATGATGTTCACTCAACCTTTGTGTTGACACTTTAAGCATGTTTGTCTCAGGTGAAGATTAGCTTGTATGCTGCCCTATGATGCTTAGTTAGCTATTGCATTGGAGTCCATATATTAGACTTATCATTTTAATTTCATTATGTAAAACATTATTATGTTTCCGCTGCAAATCAAATTTTGTTTTATTAAAACGTCTCATTTAGAGTCGTTCTCGTTTATACATACTTGTGTTGTGATATTGTGAAGTCATATTTCCCCGGCCCTATTTGGGGGTATGATAGAGTGGTATCAGAGCCAGGTTGTTATAGAGAACCAGGATTGCATATTATGTGTGCCTTATGTTTTAGTTAGGTGCCTTAGCAATCTATAGGACTATAACCTTTCCTGCCTTAGTTTGAAGTGTAATCCTCATATATATGATTGCCTTACTATGCCCCCCTTATATCCCTGCCGTCATACCGTGCTTTAGAATCTACATAGTACTCCTTCTCTAGGATATCTAGTCATCACCCAGTCATCATTTTGGATACCGAAGGATTCGACACTGAAGGATCTATCCGCACACCCAAATACTCACTTGCTTCACCATCATTATCACTAACTAACCCATATTACCTTTTCTTATTCATTGGTGTTGCTACCTAGTGCACCATAACTCTCCAACTAATATTGTCTTTGTGTATTGAAGATCAATGGCAACTCGTGGTGCTAACGCTCTTCCCAATGTTACTTTGACTCCCGCACAATTTCAATAACTGCTTGCTGCCGCCCAAGGCAACAATAATCAAGGAAACAACCAAGGAAACCCACCTACATCATGCACCTACAAGGAGTTTATGAACTGTAAGCCTCCATCCTTCAATGGAAATGAGGAAGCAGTCGAATTGACTCGTTGGTTCGAAAAACTCGAATCAATCTTTCGCATATGTAACTGCGCAGAGGTCGATCGAGTGAAGTATGCCACTCATACACTAAGTGGTCTTGCTTTGACTTGGTGGAACGCTTATGCCCAAACTGTAGGGCTAGATGCTGCTAATGCTATTCCATGGGCCGTTGTGAAAAGAATGATGACGGATAAGTTTTGCCCAAGGAACCAAATTCAAAAGCTAGAGTTTGAGTTTTGGGAATTGAAGGTCAGTGGTACCAATATTGAAGCTTATACCAACAGGTTTATAGAGTTGGTTTCATTGTGCCCGGACATGGTGCCCACTGAACAAAAGAAGATTGAGCGATACATAGAAGGTCTTCCTGACGAGATTCAAGGAAATGTTATTGCTGCTAGTAAAGAGACTTTAGATGCAGTGATACTTATGGCTCAAAACTTGATGATGGCTAAGAGGAGAAAGGCTGCGGCTAATAAACCTGCTGAGGCTAAGACTAGTGAAGGCAAAAGGAAATTTGAGCCTACTCAGGAATCAAACCAAGGTTCAAATAAGAAAGTTGCCAAAAATTCAGGAAGAGGTTATTCTGGGAAACGACCTTATTGCAGGCGTTGTGAGAGACACCATTCTGGGTGGTGCAAGGCTGAGTGCACTAAGTGTAAGAAGATTGGTCATATAGCCAAGACTTGTAGGGTTGCAGTTCCTTCGACCAATACACCTGCAACAAAAGCCAACGCAATTGTTCCTACATGTTATGACTGTGGAGAAAAAGGGCATTTTCTCAACCAGTGTCCAAAGGATAACACGAGAAATGCTAAAGGCCGAGCGTTTGTGATGACTGCCGAGGAAGCTCGGGATAATGAGGAAGAAGGGGAAGAGGCACAATGAAGAGTTTTTGACAACTACAAGAGTCATTTAAATTTCTCATAGTGTTCTTTATGTTACCATTTAGTACTTTTATATTTTAGAAGATTTCGTTAAGTTTCTGTAATACTCTAGTTATTTTATTTTAAATGAATGAATGATGTTATTTTCTTTTCATTCATTTTCCATTGAATCATTCACCTCGAAGAAGATGAATATTGACTAGACGACATAGTAGTAACCTTATGGAGTGATAAAAGTATGATTTAGTATAATATAATGGCGTTTGATCAACGTAGTTATATTATGATAAGTCATGCAGAAATCCAAATGGATCATGATGGAAATAAGATTTGATCAACCTTAGGACCATTGTGAGCCGTTACTTACTCCTTATCACTATATTGTCAACTAAAATAACAACCTTAGATATATTATATTATCTTTTGCTTTCAAACTATCCACGCCCGGTGCTGCACCTATTGCATAGGTACCATACCGCTTAGCTCCATCCGAAATGAAGGAAATATCCAATCAACTCCAAGGATTTTTGGAGAAAGGTTTCATTCGTCCTAGCTTGCCTCCGTGGGAAGCACCCGTTCTATTGGTTAAGAAGGAAGTTGGCACGTTGAGAATGTGTAGTGATTACCGAGAACTCAACAAGCTAACCACCAAGAATCGTTACCTACTCCTGCATATTGATGATCTATTTGACCAACTGCAAGGGTCAAGTATCTATTCGGAGCTTGAACTTAGGTCGGGATATCATCAATTGAGAGTCAATGAAGCTGATCTTTCTAAGACTGCTTTCCGAACTCGTTATGAACATAATGAGTTTCTTGCCATGCATTTTGGTTTAACCAATACTCCTGCTGTATTCATGGATCTTATGAACCGTGTATGCAACCCTTATCTTGATAAATTCGTCATCGATTTCATTGATGACATCTTAATCTATTCCAAGAGCGAGAAAGAGTATGAGCAACCACTGCGATTTATTCTAGAGCTTTTAAAGAAGGAACAACTGTATGCCAAGTTCTCTAAATGTGAATTCTGACTGCGAACCGTACAATTTCTGGGGCATGTAGTTGATAGTGAAGGAATACATGTCGATACTATAAAAATCACCGCTATTCAGGAATTTTTCAAGAACTAGTCATGAATGAAGTCCATAAGACTAGATGTTCTATTCACTTAGGCTCTTTTAGCTGAAATTTCATACAATATCAGCTCTTACTCAAGTAGATCTCCACTGTAATTAAGTGTAAACTTTGCTTTAACAAAACGTTGACCGAATGGTAATTTTTAGTCAACACTTCCTGTTAATTAAAGTTCATACATTTCGCATCTCAAATCTTAAAATTTTTGTGCGATTAAAAGTTTGAAACAAAGCCCTATTCCTATTGTTAAGATCCATTGGAATTCACGTAAAGGCTCCGAGTATACCTGGGAACGTGAAGACCAGATGAAGCGAAAATATGCACATCTATTCTCAACAGTTGATGCATTAGAGAAGTCTTCCTGAAACTTCGGGACGAAGTTTAAATTAACGGAGAGGTACTATAACAACCCTCACATTTTCATTCTGAATTTACTAAACTGCCCTTAGGGTTTCATTGTCATATGCTGTTTTTTAGCACTAGGGTTGTTATCCGGTTAAAGTTAATATAGTAATTAATACTAAAACCCTAATACTATTTGAAACCCTAAATCTAACCCTACCTATTAACTATTAAACCCTAATAACATTTAATACTGAATATTAAACTCTAACCCTAATACTAAATAAATGATATAAACAATATGTCATAAATTAAAATGTGACAATATTTATAAGATTCAAACAAATAAGAATATATATAAACTAAATGGGACCAAATAAAATTTATAAAAGTTAGGGTCTAATATTTAAATAAAATGTAACCCTAATATTAGTAATATTAATATTAATAAAAAATATATATATAATACATAAATAAATAAGTAAAAGCCGTATATAAAAATAAAAAAAGGAAGAAACATATAAGCTTAGTAATAATCGGCTGTAGGGAATTGTATGGATAAAAACTTGATCATAAAGTCTTCAAAATCCTAGTTAAACTCAAATTCCAATCCTTGATCACCAAGGAAATCCTTAGAATCCTAGCTTAATTAGGAAACCTAACAATCCTATATAAACTCTCAAGTTTTCCATAATCATCACCACAAAAATCCTGCATTAGTCGACTAGATTTACCCTGCATTCCCTCCTTTTCTGTCGATCAATAACCCTCAAGAAAACTCAGCCTGAATCGACTAAAACCACCACTAAACAACCTGCATTCGTCCTCCTGTCCAGTTCCTGTTGTCGACTGAAAAACCACCTCAAAAACCTTGTTGTGCAGTCGACAAACACCACCACAAAACCTCCTGCAAACCGTCACTTTTCCTGCTCCAGTTGCTGCGATTTCTGCTGCTGTATTGTTGAAGATTCTGTCGATCAAAGAGGGCCCAAGAAGACTTTGTTTTGGGTCGTGGTTGCTGCAATCTGAATTCTGCTTCTGTCCGCGTATCATCATCATCATCATCCTTACTCTCAATCTTGTTAAGGTAGTCTATAAACCCTAGTTAATCTTGTTCTTAATTTAATTACCTTTAAGTTATTGTTATAAGTATTAAGATCAAGTATTAGGATAAATTGTTAATAAGAAGGTTATGATTTTTATGATAATGAATATGAATTATGAATGTTACTAGTAATAAAGATAATGATAATGATAAAAAGGGTATGAACTAGTATAAGATTATGATTATGATTATGATTTTATGTAAGTGAATGTTAGGAGATAAATATGAGTTGTTTATGATTAAAAAGGTTAGGGTTAATGAATTAAGGATAAAAGATAATGAAGTTTATGATTTTGTGTGAAAAGTTAATAAGCTAGTTAATAATAATAGATGAAGATTATGATCATGAGTTAGATTATGAATTATGATTATGTATTGAATAAGTAAAGAGTTAGAAGATTTGGTTAAGGTATAGTTAATAAAGATGAATATTGTATGATTAATTAAGTAATATTATGTTATTAGGTTTAGTAAAAGTTATGATTTTATGTGAGGTTGATTAATAATTAATGATATGCATGCATGCATGCATGCATGCATACGTATGTTTGTACATATGTATAGGTAGGTATATGCTTGTGTATATATTTAGATATATACATACGTGTATATATATGTGTATATATGTATGTATATGTACGTGTGTATGTATGTATAAATGTGTATCATGTAAATATTATATAAGGTTAGTAAACAATAAGAAAAGTAATAAGTATATACATATGTATCATCTTACACTTATATATATGTAACACCTACACCTAATATATATATACCATATAGTTATGAACACATACTTGTATAATAATAATAAAGAATATATATGTATGTATGTATGTATCACATAGGTATAATTATATATGAAACATATAATGATAAGTATACATAATAGTTGATTAAGTAATTAATAATACTATTATTATAACTTATACACTATCCTATATAGTAACACTTAATTACACTAAATATATTATCACTATTATATATATAACTAATAAGTACATTAATAACTTGTTAAGTGTATACACTTATAATGTGAAGGTTATAATTAAAGATAGCGTACAAAGACTACAAACATCACCGCTACTTGGGGCCTAGGGTGATCCTTGGTACCATTATGGGACGCTTGTGGATCTCAAATGCCATGACTTAGATTCTGGTCAAGAGATCATGGGCCGCTCGGTAACAATAGATCATTCGAGTGACTTGCATGTTAGCAACGAAGTTTGGGCAGGATTGTACAACATCTTTGTTAAAGATTATAACCCGAACATTCTTAAATTAGAAGCTTACTATAAGTGAAAGCTTTCCATAAATAGTAGGTTTCCAAATATAGAATCTTTTGAGGAATAGTAACTTTTCTCGAAAACCGTCACTGTTAATATAGTTTGCTATATTAATAAACAAAGTTTATGTCTATTAGACATTCACTAATCAAAGGTTATATCTTTAGGTTGAGATCTCCGATTTCATACTCCGTTCATACTTCTTGCGTGGAATATCTTACTTGCTACTAAGGTGAACTTCATAGCCCCGCTTTTACATATTTTAATATATTTTATAAATCTTGGGGTGAGACACATGCTTGTTTTCGAAATGATTTACAATTTAGACACAAGTACCTAAACTATTTGATATGCAACTTCGTGAGACTTTTGTTAACTTGTATTGATTATATCTTTACATGCAAATCCCCGCCATAATATCGTTAATTGCTGGAATTGAAATATTGCAAGCTTAATTATTGTGAGTAGGCCTATTGAGAGTGACGTCTCTACCCATTGGCGTGATCGTCAAGGGAGTACATAATAATGATTGCCGACACCCGTACAGTGTCAGGGGTTAATGTTTAGTTCGATATTATAACTCATGGCATATTAATATTTTGATATTTTGAATTAAATCTTGTGGTCTAAAACTTATTATAATTGTTAAACCTATGATGTTCACTCAACCTTTGTGTTGACACTTTAAGCATGTTTGTCTCAGGTGAAGATTAGCTTGTGTGCTGCCCTATAATGCTTAGTTAGCTGTTGCATTGGAGTCCACATATTAGACTTATCATTTGAATTTCATTATGTAAAACATTATTATGTTTTCGCTGCAAATCAAATTTTGTTTTATTAAAACGTCTCATTTAGAGTCGTTCTCATTTATACATACTTGTGTTGTGATATTGTGAAGTCATATTTTTCCGGCCCTATTTGGGGGTATGACACTTTTTGGGATGAGAATACATGATGTTTACTGTTTTACGTTTTAGACCCGAGTACAAATTTTTATATACATGAGTTACTGATCAGAAAGCCCTTAGCTTGAATACGTTGGATACTTTGTATGCTCGAATCATAAGAACAGATATGTTATGTTTGACATCCTCACCCTACGTATATTGTGGTGCTTATTACTTCGTACACGATACACTAGAGCAAGTGTACACTATGATAGGGTAAAGGAAACCACATAGGATACTATATGTGGTGTTAAGCTTCGTACTTCAAGTGTTCATGGTATATATATACTTTTACAACGTTTTCAAGGAATCTCGTAGTCTATACTTATTAAACCTGTGAATTCACCAAAAATTTTATTGACCTTTAGCATGTTTAATCTCAGGTACTTAGACGTTGCTTTTGCTGATTGACTAAGGGTCGCATACTGCATAGCTGGAGTTCTAGTTTTATTTAAAACATTATATATTCGCATTTGAGATTTTAATACTTTAACGTTATTAAGTCTGTTCCGTACTACTTTTGAATTTCTACTGTTTACGAAAACCTTCTATTTATGAAAACTTATGAAATATAAATGCGAAACTTTTGAAAACGTCTCATGTAGAGGGCGTGATCATTGTTGTGGGACCTTGTATTAACATTTTTTTAAACCAAATTTTTCAACAATAACAACGTTACATCCTTGCATCGTTTACCATTTATTTATCGTTTTATGCTTTAATTAATTCGTTTGTTCTCGTGGGTTTGTGATTGTGGTAAATTACATATTAGTCTTCACAATTCCTAACATTTACCGATTTCTCAATTTAAATCCACCATGTATTTGAAAAGGACATAAGAGCACAAGGTGTCTGTAGTCCATTTCGGTGTCCATTTTTCAGTGTCGAAAATGGAAGCCGAAATTGACTGACAGTGACATGGGTGGAGGTGTCCACAGTGTTAATTTCAGTGTCCATTTCAATGTCCATTTTTTATTTTTTATTTTTTTAATTGAGTTTTAATATATTATTTAAATTAATTTCATATAATAAAACAAAATACTAAATTGAAATTCATAAAATAAACTACATTACATTTATTAAAATTCATAAAATAAACGAAAATACATTTATTCAAAACATTCATAAAATAAACTGGATAACGTAATAAGTCGTCTCATAACATTCATAAGTCGTCTCGAAGATCCCATAAATGTTCAACCAAATCAGATCGTAAGCCTTCATGTACTTCTCTATCACGTAACTCCCTTGTTCTTCTTGCACGAGCGTCGCACCTCTCAATCCAAGTTCGTTGTATATGTTGAATCGGCTCAACTACCCAATCATTCTCAGCAAGGTTGTAACCATTGTCTTCGATAATGATGTTGTGTATTACGATGCATGTGTATATAAGTTGTCTCATTAGATTCACCTCATAAGCTCATGCGGGTTGTTGAAGAATATGCCAACGACCTTGTAGAATTCCAAAAGTTCTTTCAACGTCTTTGCGAGCACCCGCTTGTTTCCTTGTAAAGTAAGAACGAATTTTGTCAACGGCACTTGAAAATCCCTTAACAAATGTGGCCCTTGGTGGATAAATACCGTCAGCTAAATAGTACCCTCTTCTGTACTGAACACCGTTTATATGATACAGGACGTCAGACATTTCCTCATTAAGCATTGAGTTGAACAAATCACTACTGTTTAGCACATTTATATCGTTGTTTGAACCCGCAACACCAAAATACGCATGCATGCCAAATCCAATTATCATACGAGGCGAAGGCTTCAAGCATAATAGTTGGGTGACTGTGATCGCCTAGAATATATTGGCCTCTCCACGCAATTGGACATTTTGCCCAAGCCCAGTGTATTCATTTTATACTACCCAGCATGTCCGGAAAACTATAAATCCTTTCATGACCTTCATACAAACGATGAATGTCGTGCAAAGTAAGCTCTCTTAAGTATACATTCACGTACAAATCAATGATACACTTACAAAAGTTGTGTAGAGATTCCCGGCCAACTCGTTCAGATTGCAGATACTCATCCAAAGTATCCGGTGTGTAACCGTATGCTAGCTGACGTAGTGCGGCTATGACCTTTAAATGCGTACTAATACTCCACTTACCACGTGAATCTTGTCTTCGATGAAACCATCTAAAATAATACGGCAACGGATTTGCAGAGTAGCTTAGAATATCATTCATAATTCTAAGAAAAACATGTCGCCGCATTCGAAATCGTCGTTTGAAATTATCATCCGATTATTTGCAACCCTCGTCAAAATAATCGTCCATCAAACGATCATGTGCTTCATAATGATTACGACGCATATAACGACGTGAGTTTACATCATCTTCAGAAGAATAATCTTCATCAAGTAGGTTTAGTGTATAGTTTGTGAACGAGTCGTGGGAAGAACCCGAAGAAGAGGAGATTTTGTGATTAATAATATAAAAATGAATATTAAAGTGATAATTTAAATATTGTAGAGAGAAAGTGATAAAAAAAATATAGTTGTGTGAGTAAAATGGGATATATAGGTGTAGTATTTATAGGAAAGGAAAAAAAACAGCTGTTTAATGGCTAATTTTTCAAAATCAAACACCCCAACGGCAATATTGATCATCGTCTGTGGCGCGACCTTGAGCATCGACGGTGAGATCGACGTCGTGCCGGTGTCGACCGACCGTCGATTTAGGGGAGACGGCGAAGGTAGACGGCAGACACGGTGAGCTCTAATAGTTCATAGATTATCTTGGTAATGTATGACAGATAAAAGTAGCTGAAGTACAAATAACTTTCCCTGCTTGTTTTCAATAGGTAATTTTTTTAGAGAATGACATGTTTCTTGTTGACATAAAATTTCTATATAAATTATTACATTAGTTATTAATTACAAAAACATACAGGTCCAATAAAGTTCATTTTGAACATGCAATCTTGGTCTAGTGAAGTTATCCATTAATTGTCACAAATTATTTGTAGTTACCAACTAATTTTTTCAACGAAACTCGGAAAAATAATTGGAGTATAAAGTTACAAGATCTCAACAGTCTGTCATGATCCTAAATCATGATCCACAATTATGATGTATGAAGTCAAATTCATGATCCGTAGTTAAACACTATATATATCACACCACGCACATAATCATCTAAACAAAGAGTCAAAGACATGACTTCATACCCTATCATATATACAATATTAATGTGATGTACTCTAGCTAGAGAACACATTTGGTCTGTTTGGTTCCAACTAACGTCAAACCGCGATAACAAGACAAGTCTGCAGTTTACTTCGATCACTTTCTAGTATAAACATAATGGTCGGACCAATTAATATTGTGAGTGGGAGAGTTGACCGATTAAAAGATGCATAATTAGTGTCCCTCTTTAGTTTCATCTTTCTTCTATTATTTAAGTTTTTAGCCTTTTAGGTCAATGACTAAGATACAGAGTATATCCCAGTTATTGGTTTGCAAGTTATGATTTATTGTTCTTTCTAAAAAATGTAATAACATTGAACTTAATTTTATATTTACATACATACTTAATCATTAATCATTAAATGTGTTTAAATTATTACTAGCCTACATATGAGAATTTATGAAATTAATAATGAATTGATAATCGATAAATATAATAAATTATTAGTATAGTGATAATAATTATAAATAAAAATTATTTTTTTATATATAATTGAGTTTGTTTTTGTATTTATTTGTATACATATACATATAAATGAAAAGAGAAATAATTGAATTTCTTATCAATAGTTTAGATTCAAATATATAAATCAATAGTTGGTCTGTGGAAAGAGACAATTATAACATGATCATTTAAATTAAGGAAAATGTTATTGATAACAACTGTTAGAGTTGTCATCAAGAATGAAAAATGATGTAAAAAATAGTGGTGTATGGAGTTGTTATTTTTTAGAAAAAGTAGTTTATTTTTATTAAAGTACAATTATTTCTTGTATTGTATGTCCTAATAAGACAAAATTACGCGGGGGGTCCCTGTGGTATACTACAAAAAACATGTGGAGTCCAAAACATTAAATTAAACGTGGGGAGTCCCTGTGGTATCTATTTTAAACGTGAGGAGTCCAAACGGTACAATGGCTTGGCACATGACATACATGTGAGGGTAATAAGGTAATAAACCAGTTTCTTTGGAAGAATTGTTGAATTGTAGCAACGGAATAAAAGCCCAATTGACCTACTATTAGTCCATTAATGGCGGCTTCGAAGTTAGCATCGATAGCTGCAATGCCGGTGGCTGCGGCCGCAACATCCACCACCAATATCGTCCGCGTTGACGCTCCCTCGAACCGGTTCAACCCGTTTGCTCAGTCTCCTAGTCCTCTATCTCCGACAACCAATCAATCCGGTTTTGTTCCTTCAAATTCTGATCCTAAACCCGAAGTAGAAGATTCGAAAAGAGGTTTTGATGCTGAAGCTTTAGAACGAGCTGCTAGAACCCTTAGACAAATTAATAGCTATAAATATGCTAAACAGGTATAAATGTGATTTAACTTTTTTTTTTTTAATTGTTACTATTTTATATTTTATTTATTTGACATTATTAATTATTAATTTGTCTGTAAATATGTTGAGAGCAAGTACTGTGTCTGTATATATGGAATTCATTAGCTGTTAGTTTAATTGTTGATTTTGATTCTATCGAATTGATTGTAAGCACTAATTATTATTAATAATTATTGAATAAACTTGGCTCCAATTGTTAGAATTGTGTAGGTATATATTGAATTGATTAGCTCTAAGTATACGCGTTTTTACTGAATAACTTGGCACAACAACACGTCCTCCACGACGACCAGTGAACATGTTGAATTGTAGCTATTTTTGGAGGAAAGGTTCGATTGATTTTGCTGCTCCAATTTAGGGTTCTTTGGTGGATCCTTTTCTGGTTGAAGCAAATTGCATTTGGGGGATTAAATGAGTAAAAGAAAGTGGTTTATTACGTTATTAACCTCACATGTATGTCATGTGCCAAGCCATTGTACCATTTGGACCCCCCACGTTTAAAATGGATACCACAGGGACTCCCCACGTTTAATTTAAAGTTTTGGACTCCACATGTTTTTTTGTGGTATACCACAGGGACCCCCCCGCGTAATTTTGTCTCCTAATAATTCTTTAGTTACAACCCTAAAGGTTGTCATTAACATTTTTTTTTCTTTACATTGCCATGATATAACAGGCCAGAATTTACAAAAATGCCCAGAAGAATATTGTTTTAGTATATTTCGAATCACTAATTCGTAGTAAATAAAATCTTTGTTTGTAGTACGGAGTAGGTGTGTAAGAGTAGTGGGAGTGGTGGTAGTCACTTACCCCGTCCCCCATCCGTCCCACACAAAGTGACTAGTCACCCACTCCCCTTAAACTTCACTTGGGCAAGTCACCCCTATGTCAGTCGCCCATGCGACGAGGTTTACCCTTCTTTTTTTTTTTTGCTTTTCTTTTTCAAAGGAATAATGTATTAAATATAATAATTATTATTTTAACACACTAACTAATACACTAACTGACATATGTCACCACTCTCCACTTTTTTTGACTCTGCAAGTCATGTCTGACATGCCAAGTGACCTCAGTCACCACTCCCAGTGCTCTAAGATCCATAGTCCATATGAACTGTGGCCCACCACCAAAGTCACTAACCCAGCATCGAACATGATATATGTCGCCCATTTCTAACATGGGATGGTTTTACTCGTTTTATATTTGAGGTCTGACTCACAAGATGCCACGACCCACGATTGATTTTTTCTTTTTTAAAAAAAAAAAAAAGCAAACTCACGCGCTAAGTGGCGGAACTTGAACTCGGATACAGACGGGGCGGTGTAAAAATTTAATAAATTTTTCATTGTAAACACTAAAAAAAACCTTATTTGTTTGTAAAAAAAAATTTTTTTAGTGTAAAATTTTTTGTTTCGTAAAATCCAGGTGGGGCGGATACCCCCTTTGAGTTCCACTAAGTACCGCCCCTGCACGCGCTTATTACACCCATTGCAGATACAATTATCAACGAAATATGTTCATAGCAAAACTTGAACCCAGAGGCGGATTTATTTATATAGCAGTGGTTGCACGAGCTATCAGTGAAATACACAATCTAGTGAAAAAAAGTTTGAGTTTTCAACTAGTGATACCATTGGATAGTGTAATTTTTTTATGAGTGACACAATTAGATAGTGTAACTTTTTGTGAGCATTTAACTGGTGACAGACTACGATTCCTAGATTCGCCACTACTTGAACCCTCAACCTCTTGTTGAAAAGGCTATTACGATAATTCACCAATAATGGCCTATTGGTAGATGCCAAGATGATCATTGGTTTCTACACAAAAAAATATAAAACATGTGTTGAGGAAATTACATGGTATATATGAATTTATTAAAGAGTTATTCTCGATTTGATGAAGGATTCATATGTTGACGACGAGTATCTCGATGATTATTCATCCTTGTACTCAAACTTATAGTAGGCTTAGTTTTAGGCTTCGAATCCTGTTTTGTAAATCATTTCTTAGTATAGTCTAAGTCGTGTGGTTATTCGTTGTGTGATTTATCGGGTCGTGATTTTGTGTAAATTTATCATGGTGTTTTGCTAGGTCGATGTTGTTCCTAATGTGTGGTTTCGTTGTATTTACTAGCTTTTAGCTAATTGTATGTACATTGTTTCTTTTATATTCATAAATTATCACGTTAAAATAAGTATAAATTTCTTTATATATATAAATGCGTTTCATTTTAGTTCATTTATACGGAGTATTAATTAACTAAATATTCTTTTATAACTCAAGTGGTGTGTGCTTTCTTCGACAAGTATGTATTTATAACTGTTGCAAAGTTGCAAGATACAAAAATAACGACTTTGGTGAATTATCAACAAGAACACATAGTATACTACAGGACATATATAGGACATGAAAATATTCAGATGTTTGAGTAAATTGTATTATTAGACCACTCTCGGCGGCACGTCATAGGAGCCGCCATCTACAAAGCATGTGAGGGGGCCGTTGGCATTGTAACCGCCCTCCGATAGCACAACGACTTTCGCCCTCCGATTTTTGTTCGAATAGCAGATTCCAGGACGAAGTAAACTGATAAATGGTGGGTCCTCTATGTTTATTTCAAACTATATATATTTTTAATTATGTGTCTTTGTTTAAAAAGCTTTGAAAAGTTTTGTTTAATGGTGAAAGATACGAGGAGTTCAGTTGGAAAGATGAGAATAAAGATGGTGCAATAATAATTATTATTATTAATTAATTAACCTACCTTATATACTAAAGGGGAGTGATATGCACACAACCCTTTTTTTGTTATGTACACAACCAACATGCTTTATAGTGTTGTACAGTACAACACTGTAAAGCATATTGGTTGTGTACATAACAAAAAATGGTTGTGTACATATCATCACCCCCTATACTAAAAGTGGTGACAAATTGTGTAGTTTTAGTTGTTTTTGATTGTATTTTGATTTTGCGTTCACATTACAAATAGCCCCTCAATTTCGCCTATATTTCCACAATAGTCCCTCTATTTTACACTTTTTAAGGGGTCAAAAGTGTAAATATATAATTTAATTAAAATATAAGAAACTAATTCCACTCGAATTTATAACGGGCCCTATCTTCTCGCTGGGTGCGAGTTACATTTTTCAGAGATCACCGTTCAACTAGAAAAAATCTTCCGAACCCAACGGGACTAACTATACGCGAAACGGACACTTCTCTAAAAACGCTCAACACAACGACAACCCGTATCTTCCCGCTCGACACGAGTTAAATGTTTCCGACGGCAACGTCGGACTCGAAATAATTTTATGAACAAAACGAAACTAACCACGTTCGAAAAGGCACTTTTTTAAAAACGCTAAACACAACGACAGCCCATATCTTCCTCCTCGACGCGAGTTAAATTTTTCCGACACCACCGTTAGTCTCGAAATTTTATCAACAAAACGAAACTAACTACGTTCGAAACGGATACTTTTAAAAAACACTGAAGACGACGACACCTACAACGACGCTTAACAGACGACCCGTTTTCCCCTCTGTAAATACACAACGCTACATTAAATTTGAATATACAGCCGCAACGCGCGGACCGGTCCGAACTTGTATTATTATTTTGTGTGGTCACAAATAATAGGGAGTATGAGTATATCTGTATATGTGATGCAAGTGTCCGGTCCATATAATAAATAATATAAATATAAATAATACAAATACAAATAATAATAATAACAAATTTTTTTTTAGGTAAGCGAATAATAATAATAATAATAATAATAATAATAATAATAATAATAATAATAATAATAATAATAATAACAAAATTTGAGAATTTATGTCATGGTTGAGAATGATGTGTTATGGGAGAAAGCGGTGAGGAATGTGGAGAAAGAAAGTTGATGTGGCGCTGAAAAAAATTGAAGAATTATGTCATGGTTAGAAAGGTTCTTAAAGTAATATTCATTATCTTAGATAGAGTAGTTGCTAACTTGCTATAGGCCACTGCTGAAATCCTTTAATCAAAGTGATGTTGAGGTGCATATACAAAACTTATAAGTTATAACCAATCAAATTATCTTTAAACAATTGGCTAGAAAACATTCATTATCCACCACCACATAATTGGAATTAGCACTTTTACTGTTTTTAGAAGCTAACGTTTAGTGAAACACTTTCCATCAAGACCCATCCCTTTTTGCAAGCTAGTTTGGGCCCTAAAATATATTTACTAACGAAGTATTCTTTTTTTTTATTATTGTTTCTGTTTTAGTAATATAGTGTGTAAATTGTTACTTAATGTCAGTAAAAAACTTTACGAATGGAGCTAAATGTTTACACATACGGAGTATATATAGAAGGCCTTTATTAGGTCAATATGTGATGAATTTGGTTTTTGCTTGATTAATTTGTCTTTTTAATTTTTCGGATTGTTATGGAGACGCGTTTATAGATAGTTTCGTTTATATAGTTGTTTTCTAGGTGTGAGCTTCTTCATTTCTCCCGTCTTTTTTTTTCTTGTTGAGGGCGTTTATCTTTAGAAAACGACCGTGTTTCTATATGAGTATTCGTTTTTTTGTAAAAAAAAAAAAAAAAAAAAAAAAAAATCTTACTTTGTGATTGTTATTTTTCTTAGTGCAAAAAGGTAACATCAAATATCGCCAATGACAGAGTCTAAAACATAGCTGAGTACTCGCGATAATAGTGAACTAAACCAATGTCATACCCTAATCAAAAAGACAAACATAACAGTGAAATATTGAACTTTAAGTTGATGCATTATTAAGTTTGAAGATAAATGATATGTTAAATTTCAACATCTCAACATTTCAACATACTCATGATTTGAATGAGACATGACATAATCATCAATTGTGTACCATTCATTAGTGTTTCCATTTAGTAACGATTCTTACTAAGTTGACCTAATTCAAAGTTATAAAGTATTTTGATGGATGAACTGAATCTACCAATAACCATTGTTTTAACTCATGGGACATTCATGTGTGTATTAAAGATTTAAAGTCAATAACTTAGTTTGTTATTGACTTTGTTTTTTACTGTGGTTACAAGTATCATGTGCAGTTAGACCCACTAAAGATTTTGCGTGTCCACAATCAAACGTTATCAACCCAAACTCCATATGCGCCTCGGTATTATATGATCCATTAAGGATTCAAGTAGCGGTTGCTACTCATGTTTTAATGAACTTTTAGCTACACTCAGATAAGTCTAAAGATTGAGACGTGGATCAGTGTGACATCATTCACTACCATGTATTTGGTAGTTTTGTCCACTGTTGTAAAAAAACTCGATTACCTCTCGATTTATCTCCGATTGAGCTTGTCCCAATTTTCTAAGATCTGTTTAATTAATTGGTCAGCGTCGGTTAATAGGCGAAAATTAGATTTGTTAATGAAAGTTCGTCAAAATTAAAATCAATCAACATGTTATAATGAATTTAAACTAAATTTTTAGAGTTTTTAAACAAAACAAACATCTTTAGATAATTGTTAAAGTTTATTTTTTATGATTTTCTTCTATATTTACAACTATAATTTTTTATATTTATAATTTAAATGTATAAAAGTACTATCCGACTAATCCCATGAATTACCGATTACTCTTTCGAAAATCTCGACCGATTAATGCCCAAGTAGCGAATTTTGCAACCTTAGTTTTGCCACACCAGATTTTAGCTACATTCGAATAAGCCTAAAAGTTCTGTTTGATTTTTATTTGTGATATAACAAAGTTATATAGGAAAATTCTAGGTGTATGACTCGACTCTAACGAAGTAGCTCACAGTTAGTTATAAAGTATGGCAGAGATCATATGGAAGATACTTTGGTACACAAACAGAAAACAGAAAACAATAATGAATAACCGCCACTCTCAGTCAAAGCCTTTAACGAGCAAGGCTCATCACACCGAATTACCATGTTTCTTAGATCAACAGCTTCTCAATGGCATCCTGAAAGTCGTAAGCAAAAAGAACAATATATTTGTTAATAAAAGTGGCAACGGGCAGGTAAGCAGGTCGGATTACAAAGGAAAACAGGATTGAGCAAACACATGTCAAGACCGAGCAGGGTTGACACGCTAATACTTTTTGCCCGATCCTTTTTAAGTTTAAATATTTGATCGCGGTGGCGAATCCAGGATTAAAGCTCAAACGGGTCCCAAAAAAATTTCAAAGCTAATTACATTTGAAGAGTATTTTAATGGTTGTTAATCTTAGTAAAACTATAAATTCTAAAAATATATGGGATCCTATAGCTAAATTTAGTGGTGTCCTATACAATTTGAAGAGTAAATGGTCCAAAAAATTTCCAAAGTAGTAGTAGAGTCAAAGGACCCCACTCCCATACATGTAGATTCGCCCTTGCCTGATCGACCCATTTTTTTATCCTCTGGATACCAAAACAAAATGTTCCACTCGGCCTATTTCTTTATTTTAGCAAAGTTTTACAAATTTGGTCCCTTTGACTCACCAAAGTTAAAACATAACCCCCGTCGGCCAATTTTAATTTAAAATCGTAAATAAATGAACCTCTAAATAATTGGTGTAACGATGATTAAGAATCTAAGACGAAGTGAGTAAATAGACGGAAGGAAATAACCTTGAGCTGCTGTATTTGGGTTTTCAATTGACTTCCTTCATTAGAAGTTACTGAACATGAGATCACAGGTCTTGTCACTCCACATGCTCGCCCAAGTGCTTGCTTCGAAGGGACAAAGACATAGGGTACGTTCTACAACACCAATTTTGACATCAATTTGATTACTACACTAACAGATGTGTCATAGTTACTTATTCTATGTAAATACAACATGGAAAACATAAAAGTGAAGACGACACAAGGTACCTTGTCTTCAGCAAGCAGAGGAAGATGGAGGATAATTTCAAGGGGCTCAGCATCAGCTGCCATTACTACGAACTCAGATATACCTCTGTTTAGAGTTTTTGTAGCTGTAGTTTGAAAGAGCATGATTAACATTATAAAAAACAACATTCTAACATTGAAATTATAAAATCAGGTTCCAGGTTATATCAAAGCAAAATCAAAAGTTGGATATGTGTAATGAGGGTAATATTCAAAAGATTAAGAATGAAAACGGCAAAAAACTTGGCTGTTGACGGTTAATATTATTTGGGAGTTAAGGATAATCAGAATGGTCACTCATAAGTTGTGGGACTTAATAAATAATGGCATGTTTATTCGAAAATCTACATATTTGGGAGACGAAACAGAGTAACGTGCAAAAGAGCCATCACGTGTGCAGAATATCACAAATTAGACTTAGGGTTTGTATCAACAAGCAACAATTGTTTCACTTATAACCTCCACTTTGTATCCACACATTTTAATCTAATAAACAGAGCATAAACTGGTTTAACACTTAATCTAATGTATGAAGCTCATTCCCTAATCAACCTCTACAATAACAACAAACACACATGATCATGTAATTACAGCAAATTAACTTCAAACATCTTTTCGCATGATCAAAATCTCAGATATTAATTTATATAGCACATATTTAATATATTTATTTGATGTTAGAACTGACAAACTCCAGCCCTAATCATCAGAATAGAAGTTAATTAGATAAAAATTAGGGTTTCGCAGATCACCTTCATTGGCACCTTTTTTGAGTTGTTTGTAATTAGAAGCTTGTTGAACAAGATCTAATATTGAAATTGTAAGCTGAGCATCAGCTAATGGGTATGCTTTCGGATTAACTGCTTCTGTCTGCAAAACAAAATAGAAATAAATTTTAAGATAGACATGTATGTAATTATGTACGCATGTTTGTAATAGTATAACATACGGCAATAAAGATTACCATTTTTTTGAGACAGATTGAAGAACAAGGGGCTAGGGTTTTAGGGAGAAATGAAAAGAGGGCTAGGGTTTTAGCAGAAATACGGTATTGAAATAGTTTGACCTAACGGCGTTTTATCTATTATTTTCGAAACTGGTCCCTGTACTTTGTTTTGTTTAGCACGGATTGACCTCTTTTAAAATTAATAGTACGGAACATCTTCTTATTTACAGTTTTTTCTAACGATTATTGATTTTTTAACTAACTTCAGTAACTTTGTTAAGTTACATAACTAACTTCAATTGCTTTTTACTTGAACACTTGTTTCAAATAATGATTATTTTTGTGTTTTGAACATTAATGACGTACGTCACGCCACGCTGCGTCACGTGCTGCGTCACGTGCTGCGTCCCGTGCAAAGCATGACGTCCAGCACACTAAAGACCCTTGGCTAGTAGCTTCAGTATATTCAAGTCAACGCCACGTGACTGGTGTCGTGACGTCCTGTGACGACCCGGAAATTTTCGACCAAATTTAAACTTAATCTTTATATAATTTCGACTTGATAAGCAATGAATTTTAATAAATCTTGAACCTCCGGAAAGAGTTTTACACAAGCTTTTGGTCACCCTTTTATTCCGACGATTCACGAACGTCATAACTTGATTTAATTGTTTAATTGTTTAATTGTTGTGTATATATATGGATTTATATATATTTAACTTGAAAATATGATAATTAAATATCTCATTAAGTATATTAACAAAGTATTATATATATATATATATATATATATATATATATATATATATATATATATATATATATATATATATTCATACTACTAATTTAAAGAGTTTTCAAACAATATATATGTTATTATTTAAACGACGTAATTAACTTATATTAAAATGTATTTACATATAATGTATTACGAGTGTAAATACATCCTTACAAGTATTGAATACACTTTATAATATACCAATATATATAAAGGATAGCTATACTCGTATTTCCGTTCAATTTCAGCAAGATTTCTACTCGCATTCATACGGTATTTTTACCCGTATTATACACAGCTTCTAGAAGTACTTACAATTGGTATATACCAATAAAAAATTTCAATAATGGAATAATATGTCATGCATGACCTAATGGTTTTTAACTTATACTATATATTTTTTACAAAATGACAAATTACAACTAGTATATAAAGACACCATATTTGATCAAATTTTTACCATTTCATTTTCTAATTTTTACTTCATGTTTACTTACACACACATACTCTCTCTAGTTCTAGTATCCCTTTCTTTGTTCTTCATCTATTTCTAGCAAGTTCAAGCTTCAAAATCAAGGTATTAACCTTGCCTAAATTCTTGTTCAATTCGTATGTTTATAACTATCTATATAAGAATTTATAAACTAGAACATAGTTTAGTTGATTCTAAACTTGTTTGAAAAACTAATCTAATCTTTCTAACTTAACTCTAATAACACTTATTTATATGTATTATGATGTTATATTAAGTTAATATAAGAACTTATAAGTTGTACATATGAAGAACACCTTGAAACTTAACATATATCCTTTAATCTCCATTCGGTAAAAAGCGGGCTGTTTTGGGTTGTGAATTAAAAATCTATCTTAGACTTTGAGTTTAAGGCTAAGACTTTGGAAATATGTTAATATATGTAAATAAGACTTCCAGTATTTTTTCATGATTTTAGACAAAGTGGAAGTATTTTATCAAAAATCATATATTGGGTGGATGCCGGGATTTTTCCAAATCTGTCCACTGACACAAAAAGAGGGTAAAGCTCTAAAAATTACTACTTGGGATGAAATTTTCGAATTGGTTTTGTAAAATTAACTTCTTAAGGAATCCATAGCAATTTTCACTTTAAACGGAGTTGTAATGAATATTTAGCGAGCAAAACAAAATCTGCTAAAATTAACGTTGTATGGACGAAATTTATATTATAAAAACTATATTAACCATATTATTGTTAACTTTTCCTATATCCTATATATATTTGGACATGTTATTAGTAGTATAACAAAATATTATAATCTTGGTTAATTCTTTGATTGTATATATGTATAATAATATTCTTGGTACGTCCTAACACAATAAGTATACAATATGTTTTGATAAATCCTAAGACAATACGTACACAATATGTCTTAGTTAATTCTAAGACAATACGTATACAATACGTCTCTGGGTTGATGCAAAGACAATACGTATACAATACGTCGTGGGGGTAATTCTATAATTATATATATATATATATATATATATATATATATATATATATATATATATATATATATATATATATATATATATATATATATATATATATATATATATATATACCGATTATTAGACTGTTGGACTTTTTGGACTATTTTGGACTATTTTGGACTACTAACAAAGGACTACTAATGAGACGACCCGACCCAATCCATAGGGACGAATACAATAACATATGATAACATTGCGAGGTACATGACCTCTATATGATACATTTTACAAACGTTGCATTTATTCTTAAAAGGCAAACTATCATTACATCAATATTTGACATTTTCGTCTAACATTTCATAATATCCAAATGACCTAATCTGTCATTTACTTATTAATATTCTCTATTGAACTCCAATGACTCGAATGCAACGTCTTTGTATCATGGCTTAAAAGGTCCCAAGTAGTATCCTTAACATGAGCTAATGCACAGCGGAAGACTTAATTCATACCTGAGAATAACATGCTTTAAAACGTCAACATAAAGTTGGTGAGATATATAGGTTTGATGCTAGCAGCGTTATAACAATGGAACACAAGATTTCATATATAAACATTTTAATAAAAATATTCTAAGTGGTTGAGCACTTGGTAACCATACTTAACATTTAATCACGTCGCATATTCCCTTTATTATGAAATCTTACTACACCGTACCAAGTGTAGTCAAGAAACGAAGTACTGTGCAACCGTTGAATACTGGTCGTCCAGTCCGGTTGGGGTTGTCAGGCCCGATAGATCTATCAACAGGATTCGCGTTTACAATACCGCTGTAAATAACAGTTACCAAGCTACAGGGAAGTATGCCAGTGGTACAACTCAACGTAGAATATATTTTTCAGTTACTTGTGTCCATAACGTAAAACATAAAATACATGTATTCTCATCCCGAAATATTTAGAGTTTAAAAGTGGGACTATATACTCACTTTTGTCTTGAAGATATGTAATTTCGACTTGGTCTCCGATTGATATCACGAACCTATCCATATATAATATATCAATACTTTTTCTTTTTAAAACAATCGTCACATATATATATATACTTATACTACTTTTAATACTTTTAATAATTCCTTAGTCCGTAGTTAGCAGTCCGATGTTAGTAATTCAATTTTAATGGTTCATTTTTAGGTGTTTAATAAACCCCCAATGAAATCAATAAAACCCCCATCGTATATGTATTGGTCGAGATTAATCTTGACCCACGGTACCGGTGTTGTCAAATGACGTGTTGCGTACATAAAGTACCGGTGTTGTCAAATGACGTGTTGCGTACAATCATGGGATCTTATGATTAATCTTCTCGTATTGTTTACGGGTGATCCTGAACCATATAAAATTAAATTATGAGTACATATATATAAAATATCATGTTATTTTAGAAAGATGTGATTTATTTAATTTTTCTCCAATTATTTTCGTGGCTAAACTAGTCTTGGATATCTGATTTTGTTTTGGTCATAGTTTCTTCGTTACAACTCCGTTTTTGTTGGTTCAACTTGCCACTTCCTTGGTTCGAGTCCCTCTTTAAGAATATGAACTGTAAATACCTTAGTTTGTATTCGAAATCACAGGTCAAAGGTCAAACTTTGGTGAAACTTATGAAGTTAATCATTTTCCATTATGTAAACAACCTTAAATGATTATTTTTCTAAAAATACTTATACTTTGAATTAAATCATGAAATTTTTATGTATTAACATATTCATAAGAAATATCATTTTTCCAGAAAATAAACCTCCAATTCAAGGTTCAAAATAGTTTTTAATTATCCAACCCAAAACAGCCCCCGGTTGCACTCCGACGTCGTAAAAACAGTTTTTAAGGTGTTCTTTGAAAAACCAAGTTATACCTTGTTAAATTAGCATATATTTATGTTATATTACAGGTCTTGAAGTATTTTAAAAGTTAAGTTAGAAGGATCTATTTAGTTTGCAAACAAGTTTGAAAACATTCAAACTATGTTCTTGTTGTTAAAATTTTATACCACAAAATAAGATAGCTATATATATATGAATCGAATAAGGTTATGAACAAAGTTACTACCTCAAGTTACTTGGACAAGATTGCTGTAAAAGAGGAGTGAAAACCTAGAACTAAAAGGGTGATGAAATTGGATGAAAGATTGGAAGTAAACTTGTATAGTTGGAAGAATTTTTGAAGTGTTCTTGAAAGGATTTTCTTATGATGTTTAAATGTTGTTTTTGAAGCTAGTTCATGATGAAAATTTGCTGGAGTGTTTAAGGGATTTTTTTCTTTCTTAAAAGAGTGTGTTTTAGTTAAAGGAAATGTGTAGTAAAATGAAAATGGAATGGAGTATAAATGGTGGTGTAAAAGGTGTATAAGTTTGTAATTTTGTGAAAAAATCTTTTAATCATGTGAAATTGTCATACTAGATAACAAAAGTAGTTACCTTATACATAAGGCATGAACAAGGGCTGGTTGGTGGTGATTTGATGTGTATATACCAATAGTAAATACGTATAGAAGCTAGGTATGATACGAGTACATATACTCTAGATATACGTATAGAAATCTTGTGAAAAATGGAATGAGAATTCAAATATAGCTATCTTTTGTGAATATACTTATATTGTTTTATGTATTTAAGTCCTTAAAAGTGATTAAATACATTACATATACGATATATGTATAAACATTATATGTTATAAGTATTTATGTCAAATAACGTTACGTATGGTTATCGTTTTGAAAACTTAAGTTAGTAGTTTCAAAATATACTTATAACTTATTGTTATTAATACAAAATGAGATATTAAAACATCCATAAATCATGTTAAATATGTATATATACCTATATATACACAAACGTATAATTATCATATGTTATATAGTTCGTGATATCATCGGTCAAACTAGACGGTCAAACGTTGTGTAAAACTCTTTTCAAAAACATAAGTCTCAACAATTTGGATTGCTTATCATGTTGGTAAGGTTTAATTTATGTAAATATTAATCTTATAAGTGTAAAACGATCGGAAAAATCCGGGTCGTTACAGTACCCACCCGTTAAAGAAATTTCGTCCCGAAATTTGGTAGAGGTTGTCATAAATAACAATAGGAATGTTTTCATGACGAATATGAGGTATTAATAGAGTTTTATCATTATTGGAAGATATGGATAAAACGATTCGATCATGTGAAGCGTACGAGTGAAGCTATCACAAAAGAATGAAATGAGTGAATATGGAATTGTTTTAACCGATGTCGAGATTAGGATTGATTTCCAGAATTTAAGGGATTTAAAGAAAATCTTATGTAATAAGATTTGGTTCTTCGATGATTTAGAAAACAGGATCTCCTTTGATTTAATGCGATAATCTGTTTCGATTTCTTTGTCGGATATTTCACTATAAATCCACCTCCTTCCCTTTCTTATTTCCATACCTCACATCTCTTACTCTTCCTCCTCTAATTCATACCTTAAGGTATCCTTTAAAATGCTTCATCCCGTTCTGATTTTTGTTATACTTCTAACTTTCATATCTTTCATTCTTCTCTTTCATCTACCGCTAGAAGAATCTATTCACTTTTATGATTTTCTTGGAATTATAATGTTTCTAATTCTCCCGTGTCTTTACGTCGCCATACGTATTGATATACATGGTTTGTAGTTTCTGGGTGGTTATTGGGTTTTATATCTTTCCTTATATTTCGATGCTCCTGCTTCTGTTTTCCATAATCATTGTCATCCATAGTTAATACTCTCTCCTATTTGCTGTGATCTATACCCCAATTTTTATTTTGGGACTTTGTCCCTTCGTTTCTTCTTCCCGTCCTTGAGTAAAGCGATCAATAGTTCGGAATTCGTAGGTGTAAAATTCGGAATGAACATAGCTAATGCTCTAAGAAAGGAATGGTAATGGCACGATTTTGATTTGTCAAATTACCAGAATATCCAGGAAAATAGAACTATCAAGATGATTTGTTCTTAATACGTTTCGGAATTGGATAGAATGTAAAAGCCGTGTAACATGGCACATGATGACGGTACTGTGAATCATCACATTCCATTAGAAACTTAACATGCTTACTGTAATATAATGAAGTTGATCAAGTTTCATTATATTATACTAATTCATGCATCAGTTCCCAACACTGCTTCAGAACATTCCTATTTTAAACTTGAAGGATTTATAAACTAACACGGTTTCCTTTATATTGTAACGCAGATATTACAGAGAGATAAATGATTTCAGATAAGGATAGTGGTGAAAATATCTTCAGAAATATTGAGGATATTTATAATGAAAGATATGATAATATCTTGGAATTTCTAATGTCGAAGGATGATGATGAAGATTGACCCGTAAGGGTTTAGATTCAGAAGCAAGGTGTTTTCTACAGAATCGTCATAATTCTTTATGTACAAGTTTAGTACTTGTAACTTGTTCAGAGTCTCCTTCATGGTTTGCTCAATCCGGTTTTCAGTACCAATTTTCTATCGAGCGTTCCTAACACTTCCTTCTTTTATCATCAACTTTTGGTCATTAAGACCTTCTACAACATGCTGCTTCGTTAGTATTTTCAAAGTTATCGGATCTGGGTCATTGGTTATCAAACCAAGATGGTTTAAGGAGAATTGTATTTTTAGATGATTAAACGCTGATGGTAATATGATGGAATATAAAAGGTTCTCCGGTAACGATGGCTAAAGAACAACGTATATATATATATCGAGATTGTAATAAGAGTAGTCTTACTGAGATATCGAAGTGGAGCTGTGACAAAATTAGTTAATTGAAAAGGAATCGCGTGATTGTTTTTGCTAATGGATGATAAGGAATTCGATGCGGATACGTTTTAACTATAACTTCGAGTTCGAAAATTTTCAGGTGCATAACTGTATGCATAAATCTTTCTTCCGTAGACGAGGTGCGACTGGTTCAACTTCTCGATCGAGATGTTTTCAAGAATCATGAAAAGTTGTGAATGTGAATTGTAATCGTCAAGATACAAATGAGGTTTAAAATAGAATCAAGTGGCAAACTTGAAGGATTGTTTAGTTTCATATGTAATAATCATCATTTTAACTCATTTTTAATTGTCCAAAGTTAGCAGTCCTAATAGTCCGATTGTCCAATGGTTCAATAAATTCATATATGAACTAAATATATAATATTCGAATTACTTAATACGTATCGTGACCCGTGTACCGGTCTCGGTGTCGATCACAACTCAAAGTATATATATATTTTGGAATCAACTCCGACCCTGTATAGTCAACTCCCACCTTCACATATAGAGTGTCTATGGTTGTTCCGAAATATATATATAGATGGGTCAATATGATAAGTCGAAACCTTGTATACGTGTCCCGTTATTTAAAATGCGTAAAATAAATAAATATATATCATGACCCATTATACAACGTGTTGTCTCAGAATTAATCCGACGTGTTGTTGTACATGTGTCCCGACGGTATGTAAAGTACAGAAATTAAAATTGCAAGAATGTAAATTGCGATAAATTAAATATTAATCAGTTAGCTGGGAACAGTTAGCCAGAACAGTTAGCGTGTAATCCTATCACAATTTCAATTAATTAATTCATCTGTTTCTAACAATTTTTATTTTGCCAATGTTTCTTCATTATGCCACTTGTTAGATTCGGATAGGTAAAAAATCCAAATATGAAATTTAAATGGAAATGGTTAATCTGGGGTGAACGGATACATATATCGGTAATTGTAAGTAGGATAATAAATGATCGTTGAATCAGATTCGAAGAATGTACAGTGTAACTTGTTAATGTGAATTCTAAATATTCCTTGGGTACTACCCACCCGTTAAAATATTTTCATCATTAACCGTTTGTACGAAAGAAATTTTTAATTACAATCTTTATGAAAATATATTTGCATATATATTTTCTTCGGATGTAACTATGAATTTAATGAGTCAATAAAATATTCAACTCATTTGATTTATCGTTATTACTAGATTACATAATCTCCAAAACATTAGAGATTACATAATCGTCATGTCAAACGAAGAACGATACGTAAAGAAGAGGTAATCGGTGTAGAATGATATGTAGAACAAAGATCATATTCGAAGTTCAGATGATGATGTTGAGGTACGTGGTGCGGATGTGATTGTTGGTGGTGGTAATGATACGGTTGGTGTTGATGCTGATGATGCTGTTGACGTCGATGATGCTACTGGTACTGAAGATTGCAAGGTTGATGTTGTTAACGGTACTGGTTATGCTGCTGGTGCTGCTGCTGGTGTTTGTAACCTTCGCACCGTGTTCTCCAAAGCCGTCACACGAGCGCGAAGTTCGTTAATTTCTGCTAGTACACCAGGATGATTGGCGGTTGGAGTGAGCGAATGAACAAGATCCGAAATATGGGATAGGATATAATCGTGACGAGATACTCGAGAAATGAGAGGGAAAATGGTTTCTCGAACAGGTTCGCCGGTAAGTGCTTCAGGTTCGTCGCCAATGGGGCAATTCGGTGGGTGAAAGGGATCACCTTCTTCTTGTCTCCAATAATTTAGTATACTACGAACCCATCCCCAATTCATCCAGAATAGATGATGAGAAATTGGTTGATCCATTCCAGTGACGCTGCCTTCGGAGCCCGAATGGAAATCCATATCAGCGTAGCTGTCGGAGTCGGAGGAATTCGAACTGGACGCGGAGTTCATCTTGTATAGTCGGGGAAATGAATTTTTGGTTTGGAATAGATTATAGGAGTTGGGTTTGGTATTCTTCAATACATAATTTACATATGTATTTATAATACTCAAAATCCCGTGAATTACGGAGAATCTTTGAAATTCGTCAGGCAATGTCTATAGCAACAGATACACTAGGATACGAATTTTGTCTATACACTATCGATGCACTAAATGCAGTAAGACGTGTCTAGACTTAAGAATACTAAGCAGGCAATTCCTAAGGATGATAAGTAGATGATTTTCGACTAGATATGATAAGCAAAACTTTTGACATGTAGACACGGTCAAAGTCCAGACTCATTAATGCATCATAACAACTACCAGTTAGACACACTAATGCAAGGCCTGGTTCGCTAAGACCAACGCTCTGATACCACATGAGACGACCCGACCCAATCCATAGGGACGAATACAATAACATATGATAACATTGCGAGGTACATGACCTCTATATGATACATTTTACAAACGTTGCATTTATTCTTAAAAGGCAAACTATCATTACATCAATATTTGACATTTTCGTCTAACATTTCATAATATCCAAATGACCTAATCTGTCATTTACTTATTAATATTCTCTATTGAACTCCAATGACTCGAATGCAACGTCTTTGTATCATGGCTTAAAAGGTCCCAAGTAGTATCCTTAACATGAGCTAATGCACAGCGGAAGACTTAATTCATACCTGAGAATAACATGCTTTAAAACGTCAACATAAAGTTGGTGAGATATATAGGTTTGATGCTAGCAGCGTTATAACAATGGAACACAAGATTTCATATATAAACATTTTAATAAAAATATTCTAAGTGGTTGAGCACTTGGTAACCATACTTAACATTTAATCACGTCGCATATTCCCTTTATTATGAAATCTTACTACACCGTACCAAGTGTAGTCAAGAAACGAAGTACTGTGCAACCGTTGAATACTGGTCGTCCAGTCCGGTTGGGGTTGTCAGGCCCGATAGATCTATCAACAGGATTCGCGTTTACAATACCGCTGTAAATAACAGTTACCAAGCTACAGGGAAGTATGCCAGTGGTACAACTCAACGTAGAATATATTTTTCAGTTACTTGTGTCCATAACGTAAAACATAAAATACATGTATTCTCATCCCGAAATATTTAGAGTTTAAAAGTGGGACTATATACTCACTTTTGTCTTGAAGATATGTAATTTCGACTTGGTCTCCGATTGATATCACGAACCTATCCATATATAATATATCAATACTTTTTCTTTTTAAAACAATCGTCACATATATATATATATACTTATAATACTTTTAATACTTTTAATAATTCCTTAGTCCGTAGTTAGCAGTCTGATGTTAGTAATTCAATTTTAATGGTTCATTTTTAGGTGTTTAATAAACCCCCAATGAAATCAATAAAACCCCCATCGTATATGTATTGGTCGAGATTAATCTTGACCCACGGTACCGGTGTTGTCAAATGACGTGTTGCGTACATAAAGTACCGGTGTTGTCAAATGACGTGTTGCGTACAATCATGGGATCTTATGATTAATCTTCTCGTATTGTTTACGGGTGATCCTGAACCATATAAAATTAAATTATGAGTACATATATATAAAATATCATGTTATTTTAGAAAGATGTGATTTATTTAATTTTTCTCCAATTATTTTCGTGGCTAAACTAGTCTTGGATATCTGATTTTGTTTTGGTCATAGTTTCTTCGTTACAACTCCGTTTTTGTTGGTTCAACTTGCCACTTCCTTGGTTCGAGTCCCTCTTTAAGAATATGAACTGTAAATACCTTAGTTTGTATTCGAAATCACAGGTCAAAGGTCAAACTTTGGTGAAACTTATGAAGTTAATCATTTTCCATTATGTAAACAACCTTAAATGATTATTTTTCTAAAAATACTTATACTTTGAATTAAATCATGAAATTTTTATGTATTAACATATTCATAAGAAATATCATTTTTCCAGAAAATAAACCTCCAATTCAAGGTTCAAAATAGTTTTTAATTATCCAACCCAAAACAGCCCCCGGTTGCACTCCGACGTCGTAAAAACAGTTTTTAAGGTGTTCTTTGAAAAACCAAGTTATACCTTGTTAAATTAGCATATATTTATGTTATATTACAGGTCTTGAAGTATTTTAAAAGTTAAGTTAGAAGGATCTATTTAGTTTGCAAACAAGTTTGAAAACATTCAAACTATGTTCTTGTTGTTAAAATTTTATACCACAAAATAAGATAGCTATATATATATGAATCGAATAAGGTTATGAACAAAGTTACTACCTCAAGTTACTTGGACAAGATTGCTGTAAAAGAGGAGTGAAAACCTAGAACTAAAAGGGTGATGAAATTGGATGAAAGATTGGAAGTAAACTTGTATAGTTGGAAGAATTTTTGAAGTGTTCTTGAAAGGATTTTCTTATGATGTTTAAATGTTGTTTTTGAAGCTAGTTCATGATGAAAATTTGCTGGAGTGTTTAAGGGATTTTTTTCTTTCTTAAAAGAGTGTGTTTTAGTTAAAGGAAATGTGTAGTAAAATGAAAATGGAATGGAGTATAAATGGTGGTGTAAAAGGTGTATAAGTTTGTAATTTTGTGAAAAAATCTTTTAATCATGTGAAATTGTCATACTAGATAACAAAAGTAGTTACCTTATACATAAGGCATGAACAAGGGCTGGTTGGTGGTGATTTGATGTGTATATACCAATAGTAAATACGTATAGAAGCTAGGTATGATACGAGTACATATACTCTAGATATACGTATAGAAATCTTGTGAAAAATGGAATGAGAATTCAAATATAGCTATCTTTTGTGAATATACTTATATTGTTTTATGTATTTAAGTCCTTAAAAGTGATTAAATACATTACATATACGATATATGTATAAACATTATATGTTATAAGTATTTATGTCAAATAACGTTACGTATGGTTATCGTTTTGAAAACTTAAGTTAGTAGTTTCAAAATATACTTATAACTTATTGTTATTAATACAAAATGAGATATTAAAACATCCATAAATCATGTTAAATATGTATATATACCTATATATACACAAACGTATAATTATCATATGTTATATAGTTCGTGATATCATCGGTCAAACTAGACGGTCAAACGTTGTGTAAAACTCTTTTCAAAAACATAAGTCTCAACAATTTGGATTGCTTATCATGTTGGTAAGGTTTAATTTATGTAAATATTAATCTTATAAGTGTAAAACGATCGGAAAAATCCGGGTCGTTACAACTAACAATGGACTACTAACATAAAATGTTAAAAATTATTATATAAGTATTCTATGAACTTGCTTTATTTTATTCATATGTCGTATTATTATCAGAATCATTATTATTGTTATAGGTTCGTGAATTCAAGGACGACGGTCATATTTTTAATAAGTTGAAAACTTATTATTAATATACTTTACTACTGTGAGTATATAGTCCCATCTTTAAACTCTACAAATATTTTGGGATGAGAATACATGCATTTTATGTTTTACGTCATGGACACAAGTACTTAAAATATATTCTACGTTGAGTTGTACCACCTTGCATATCTTCCCTAATAGCTTGGTAACTAATATTTACATGTTGTAAGAACATGTAAGCGTGAATCCTATTGATAGATCTATCGGGTTTGACAACCCCAGCCGGGCTAGTCGCTCTAGTATCGTAAATGGTTGCATAGTACTTCGTTTTTACTACACTTGGTACAGTGTAAGGAGATTTTATAATAAAGGGAATATGCCACATTAATGGTTAAGTATGGTTACCGAAGCGCTCAACAACTTATAGAATACTTTTATACACTTGCGAGTGTACATATATTTATAACTATGAAAATCTTGTGGTCTATATTTATATCGATGCTAAACCTATATATCTCACCAACCTTTGTGTTGACTGTTTAAGCATGTTTATTCTCAGGTCCTTAAGAAAGTCTTCCGCTGTTGCATTATCTGAGCAAGCTGTGCATGGAGTCTCATGCTTTTGTTTAAATGAAGTGTTGCATTCAATAAAACCTTTGTCATGTATTATATTCGATTATTATATCACGTGTGTAGTATTTGGAAACCGATGTATCATGGGGATTATTTCTTAAATAATCGCCCACTTGTTTAAAACATGCATTATGTATAATAATGGTGTGCTTTTTATGAAATGAATGCAATATTTTTCAAAAACGTATCATATAGAGGTCAAATATCTCGCTATGGGACCAATGAATAACGTACTGCGTTTATAGTAATATGAACGGGTCGTTTCAGTTAGTATCAGAGCGGTGGTCTTAGCGAACCATGTCTTGCATTAGTGTGTCTAACAGATAGTTATTAAGATGCATTAGTGAGTCTGGACTTCGACCTTAACTGCATGTCAAAAGTTTTCCTTATCATTTCTAGTCGGAAATCATCTGCTTATCACCCTTAGAAAATTACATGCTTATCATTCTTAGTCTATACACATCTTACTACATTGATTGCATAAATAGTATATAAACAAAGTTCATATTTTAGCGTATATACTAATTCATATCCTAGCGTATCTGTTAATGTAAACTTTACCTAACATATTCCGTAAATTTCTCCGTAATTTATTAAATCTTTTGCTCTCTATATATAGATATTCTATGTAATTGGAATACCATCCGATAGCCGGAAATCATTTCATATCGAAAAATCCTTTATTCAATCGTAGGAAATGGAACTCTCCACTAGTTCAAGTCCCTCGAATTTCGATATGGAGTTTCACTCGAGCTCCGAAAGCAGTGTGACCAAAATAGGTCAACCAATTAGCCATCATCTATTTTGTTAGAATTGGGGATGCGTTTGTAGTCTACTTAATCATTGGAGACAAGAAGAAGGTGATCCCTTCCATCCACCACATTACCCTCTCGGTGGAGAACATGAGGCACTTACCGGCGAACCCGTTCGTAACACCATTTTCTCTCTCCTTTCCAGGATATGCCGCAACGAGTATAATATTACTAATATTATTGAGGCTATCCGACCTTTACTCCGTATCTTGCATGGTGAATTATTTAGTAAAAAAAATAAAAAAAAATAAAATTACTGTCATGAAAAACAAAACTTCATTAGCAAGTGCATCATACATCATTTCATTCCCTTTATAAAGCTCTTGACCTCTCTTTTTATTTAAGAAACTTTAAACATCTTCTTTCACAATACAAAACAAAACAAATTCTCATCATCTATACTCACATCAAACCACTACCAGCACCAGCAGCAGCAGTACCAACAACATCACAAGCCTCAACATCGCAAGTCGCATTACGAGCATCAGCATCATACGCACCGCAGGCACTGAGGGATACCAACAATAATGAGTGATGAAGTATTAATTCATTATTTCATTTACGTTGAAGAAATATTCCGCGGCGATTATGTAATCTCTAAAGTTTTAGGGATTATTCATTTCTAGTTCCAACCGTAAACCAAATGAGATTAATATAATATTAACTCCTTAAATCCATATTACATCTGAAGAAAATATACATACATATATTTTCATAAAGATTGTAATAAAAATTCTTTTGTACAAAATATTACTTGTGAAATTTTATTTTAACGGGTAGGTAATACCCGAGAAATACTTAAGTTCACATTAATATGTTACACTGTACATTTTCAATGATGTTTCGACAATCGTTAATTATACTCTCTCCTTTCATAGCAATATACATCATTTCACAAAATTCAAGACAACTATTTTCTATACCAATTCAATTACATATTCTGATTTTGACAGATCAAAATCCAAGTCAAGATTTAAGAAGTGCCATCAATCTTAAATTCCTACATCCTTCAAAATCATACTTTAAATTCAAACTATAATAGAACATTACTTTCATTCACAGAACTCATAAAGATATTCGTATCATTCAAGATTCACGACGAATTCATTATACGAATATTGACGATGACAACCTGCATCTAAACCCTTCAAAATTCTTGAAAACATCTCAACTAAGGAACAATCGAGAGAATGAACCAATCACACGATACATACGAAGAATATATGCATATAGATATGCATTCGGAGGACACTTGAACCTAAGCAAAGGTTCAACACGTATCCGTGTCAGATCCTTTAGCATTATTATTACAATCTCTTTTCAAAATAGCGAATTTTGTCACAGCTCCAAAAAGACAAATTCGACTTTTCATCCGGAGTAGCCTTATTATAACCTTGATATATACATTGTCTTTTTGCCATCGTTACTGGGGAACCTTTTATATTCCACCACATTAGTAGTAAGCTTACCAGCAACTTTATTGCTCTTTGACTTAAATCTCTCTGAAAGATCACTATAAAACCTTGTCATGTACCCATCTACATCTTGTAACAATAATTGTCATACCAAACCCCAGGAAGCATCAATAATTATTCTTGAATCTCACATCATTTCTGCATATATATATATCGTTATTTCCTGGAATTATAATTCTGAAATCCGGAATAGCACTTCTGTAGTGACCCGAACTTTTCCATGTTTATATATATATTAAATGAAATTGTTATTTACATGATTAAGTGTTTCCAGCATGTTAAGCAATCAAACTTGTTAAGACTTGATTAATTGAAATAGGTTTCATATAGACAATTGACCACCCAAGTTGACCGGTGATTCACGAACGTTAAAAATTGTAAAAACTATATGATGACATATATATGGATATATATATATAGTTAACATGATATTATGATAAGTAAACATATCATTAAGTATATTAACAATGAACTACATATGTAAAAGCAAGACTACTAAATTAATGATTTTGAAACGAGACATATATGTAACGATTATCGTTGTAACGACATTTAATGTATATATATATATCATATTAAGAGATATTCATACATCATAATATCATGATAATATAATAATTTAAAATCTCATTTGATATTATAAATATTGGGTTAACAACATTTAACAATATCGTTAACCTAAAGGTTTCAAAACAACACTTACATGTAACGACTAACGATGACTTAACGACTCAGTTAAAATGTATATACATGTAGTGTTTTAATATGTATTCATACACTTTTGAAAGACTTCAAGACACTTATCAAAATACTTCTACTTAACAAAAATGCTTACAATTACATCCTCGTTCAGTTTCATCAACAATTCTACTCGTATGCACCCGTATTCGTACTCGTACAATACACAGCTTTTAGATGTATGTACTATTGGTATATACACTCCAATGATCAGCTCTTAGTAGCCCATGTGAGTCACCTAACACATGTGGGAACCATAATTTGGCAATTAGCATGAAATATCTCATAAAATTACAAAAATATGAGTAATCATTCATGACTTATTTACATGAAAATAAAATTACATATCCTTTATATGTAATCCATACACCAACGACCAAAAACACCTACAAACACTTTCATTCTTCAATTTTCTTCATCTAATTGATCTCTCTCAAGTTCTATCTTCAAGTTCTAAGTGTTCTTCATAAATTCTACAAGTTCTAGTTTCATAAAATCAAGAATACTTCCAAGTTTGCTAGCTTACTTCCAATCTTGTAGAGTGATCATCCAATCTCAAGAAATCTTTATTATTTACAGTAAGATATCTTTCTAATATAAGGTAATACTCATATTCAAACTTTTATTCATTTTCTATAATTATAACAATCTTATTTCGAGTGGAAATCTTACTTGAACTTGTTTTCGTGTCATGATTCTGCTTCAAGAACTTTCAAGCCATCCAAGGATCCTTTAAAGCTAGATCCATTGTTATCATTTCTAGTAGTTTTATCCAGAAAACTTGAGGTAGTAATGATGTTCATAACATCATTCGATTCATACATATAAAGCTATCTTATTCGAAGGTTTAAACTTGAAATCACTAGAACATAGTTTAGTTAATTCTAAACTTGTTCGCAAACAAAAGTTAATCCTTCTAACTTGACTTTTAAAATCAACTAAACACCTGTTCTATATCTATATGATATGCTAACTTAATGATTTAAAATCGGAAAACACGAAAAACACCGTAAAACCGGATATACGCCGTTGTAGTAACACCGCGGGCTGTTTTGGGTTAGTTAATTAAAAACTATGATAAATTTTGATTTAAAAGTTGTTCTTCTGGGAAAATGATTTTTCTTATGAACATGAAACTATATCAAAAAATCATGGTTAAACTCAAAGTGGAAGTATGTTTTTCAAAATGGTCATCAAGACGTCGTTCTTTCGACTAAAATGACTACCTCTTACAAAAACGACTTGTAACTTATATTTCAGACTATAAACCTATACTTTTTCTGTTTAGATTCATAAAGTAGAGTTCAATATGAAACCATAGCAATTTGATTCACTCAAAACGGATTTAAAATGAAGAAGTTATGGGTAAAACAAAATTGGATATTTTTTTGATTTTTGTAGCTACGGGAAATATTAACAATTCTATACAAATCATATTCTAGCTAACTTATATTGTATTATATATGTATTCTAATATATTATGTAATCTTGGGATACCATAGATATGTATGCAAATGTTTTGACATATCATATCGACCCATGTATATATATTATTTGGAACAACCATAGACACTCTATATGCAGTAATGTTGGAGTTAGCTATACAGGGTTGAGGTTGATTCCAAAAATATATATACTTTGAGTTGTGATCTAGCCTGAGACGTGTATACACTGGGTCATGGATTGATTCAAGATAATATATATCGATTTATTTATGTACATCTAACTGTGGACAACTAGTTGTAGGTTACTAACGAGGACAGCTGACTTAATAAACTTAAAACATCAAAATGTATTAAAAGTGTTGTAAATATATTTTGAACATACTTTGATATATATGTACATATTTGTTATAGGTTCGTGAATCGACCAGTGGCCAAGTCTTACTTCCCGACGAAGTAAAAATCTGTGAATGTGAGTTATAGTCCCATTTTTAAAATCTAATATTTTTGGGATGAGAATACATGCAGGTTTTATAAATGATTTACAAAATAGACACAAGTACGTGAAACTACATTCTATGGTTGAATTATCGAAATCGAATATGCCCCTTTTTATTAAGTCTGGTAATCTAAGAATTAGGGAACAGACACCCTAATTGACGCGAATCCTAAAGATAGATCTATTGGGCCTAACAAACCCCATCCAAAGTACCGGATGCTTTAGTACTTCGAAATTTATATCATATCCGAAGGGTGTCCCGGAATGATGGGGATATTCTTATATATGTATCTTGTTAATGTCGGTTACCAGGTGTTCACCATATGAATGATTTTTATCTCTATGAATGGGATGTGTATTGAAATATGAAATCTTGTGGTCTATTGTTACGATTTGATATATATAGGTTAAACCTATAACTCACCAACATTTTTGTTGACGTTTAAAGCATGTTTATTCTCAGGTGAATACTAAGAGCTTCCGCTGTTGCATACTAAAATAAGGACAAGATTTGGAGTTTATGTTTGTATGATATTGTGTAAAAACTGCATTCAAGAAACATATGTCGATGTAATATATTTCTATTGTAAACCATTATGTAATGGTCGTGTGTAAACAGTATATTTTAGATTATCATTATTTGATAATCTACGTAATGTTTTTAAAACCTTTATTGATAAAATAAAGGTTATGGTTGTTTTAAAAATGAATGCAGTCTTTGAAAAACGTCTCATATAGAGGTCAAAACCTCGCAACGAAATCAATTAATATGGAAAGTTTATAATCAATATGAACGGGACATTTCAACTTCAGCCTACGAATCAGTACTATGAAGTTTTGAAAAAGCTGAATGAAGCAGCAGAAACTGTAGACAACCGTAACAGTCAAAAGTTGATGATAAAGAATATTGTGTTAGCAAAGCACAGAAAAAGAGAAGATTTGGAACTGAAAAACGGATTGAGCAAACCCTGAAGGAGGCTGTGGACAAATCACAAGGACTAAATCTGCCTTCAAAGAATCCAAATGATTCAGTATCTGCTAAAGTCTTTAGCGAATACCTTGCTCCTTACTCTAAATCCTTGTGGACAATATTCTTCATCATCCTCTGATATTAGATATTCTAAGATATCATCATATCTTTCATTATAAATATCCTCCATATTTTTGAAGATATTTTCATAACTATTCTTATCTGAAATAATTCATCTTTTCGCGCTATCTATGTTACATCATAAAAGAAACTATTTTAGTTTCTAAATTCTGGAACCTTCGAGTTTAAAATATGAATGTTTTGAAGTAGTGTTAGGAACTGAAGCATGAGTTAGTATAATATAATAACAGTTGATCAACGTGATTATATTACAGTAAGTCATGCTGAGTTTCTGAATAGAACATAATGATTCACAGACCACAACGTCATCATTTGCCATGTTACATGACTCTTACATTCAATCTAATCTCTAAACATATCAAGAACATATTCTATTGATATTTCTATCTTTTCCCTTGGATTCTAGTAATTTCACAAGTCAAATTGTGCTATTACAATTTCTCTCTTAGAGCATTAGCTATGTTCATTCCGAATTTCATATCTATGAATTCTAGACCATTATTCGCTTGACTTGAAGACGGGAAAAGAAGACGGAAGCATGAAACTCCAAAATATAAGGAAAAATATAAGCACGAAGACAACGCAGAAATTACAAACCGTGTATATCGATGCGTATAGCAATATAAAGACATGGGAAAACTAAGAACACTATAAACCCAAGAGCATAGTAGAAATTAACGGATTCCTCCGGTAGAAGATGAAAAAGAAGAGTGACAGATGTGATAGTCAAGAATATATCAAGAATTAAAACTGGATGGAGCATATTGACGAATGTTTTGGAAGTACGAAGAAAGAAAGAAAGTATAAAAGATAGGAGATGTGGAAATAAGGAAACGTAGGAGGTTGATTTATAGTAAAATATCCGACAGAGAAATCGAGACAAATTATTGCATTAAATCGAAGAGGATCGTAATTTCCTTAATCGCCGAAGAATCAAATATTATATAGATTACAAAGATTTTCTTTAATCCGGAGATCAACCGTGATGATGTCAAAAGATAAGACGAATCCATATTTTCTCATTTCACTCTTTTACGATAGCTTCACTCATACGTTTCGAGTAATCGAATTATTTTATTCATATTTCTCAATCATGATAAAACCCTATGAATCAACTTATATTCGTCATAATAACATGTTAGCCATGACGACCTCGATCAAATTTCGGGATGAAATTTCTTAACGGGTAGGTACTGTGACGACCCGGAAATTTTCGACCAAATTTAAACTTAATCTTTATATAATTCCGACTTGATAAGCAACGAATTTTAATAAATCTTGAACCTCCGGAAAGAGTTTTACACAAGCTTTTGGTCACCCTTTTATTCCGACGATTCACGAACGTCATAACTTGATTTAAGTGTTTAATTGTTTAATTGTTGTGTATATATATGGATTTATATATATTTAACTTGAAAATATGATAATTAAATATCTCATTAAGTATATTAACAAAGTATTATATATATATATATATATATATATATATATATATATACATATATATATATATATATATATATATATATATATATATATATATATATATATATATATATATTTTCATACTACTAATTTAAAGAGTTTTCAAACAATATATATGTTATTATTTAAACGACGTAATTAACTTATATTAAAATGTATTTACATATAATGTATTACGAGTGTAAATACATCCTTACAAGTATTGAATACACTTTATAATAATCCAATATATATAAAGGATAGCTATACTCGTATTTCCGTTCAATTTCCTCAAGAATTCTACTCGCATTCATACGGTATTTTTACCCGTATTATACACAGCTTCTAGAAGTACTTACAATTGGTATATACCAATAAAAATTTTCAATAATGGAATAATATGTCATGCATGACCTAATGGTTTTTAACTTACACTAGATATTTTTTACAAAATGACAAATTACAACTAGTATATAAAGACACCATATTTGATCAAATTTTTACCATTTCATTTTCTAATTTTTACTTCATGTTTACTTACACACACATACTCTCTCTAGTTCTAGTATCCCTTTCTTTGTTCTTCATCTATTTCTATCAAGTTCAAGCTTCAAAATCAAGGTATTAACCTTGCCTAAATTCTTGTTCAATTCATATGTTTATAGCTATCTATATAAGAATTTATAAACTAGAACATAGTTTAGTTGATTCTAAACTTGTTTGAAAAAATAATCTAATCTTTCTAACTTAACTCTAATAACACTTATTTATATGTATTATGATGTAATATTAAGTTAATATAAGAACTTATAAGTTGTACATATGAAGAACACCTTGAAACTTAACATATATCCTTTAATCTCCATTTGGTAAAAAGCGGGCTGTTTTGGGTTGGGAATTAAAAACCTATCTTAGACTTTGAGTTCAAGGCTAATACTTTGGAAATATGTTAATATATGTAAATAAGACTTCCAGTATTTTTTCATGATTTTAGACAAAGTGGAAGTATTTTATCAAAAATCATATATTGGGTGGATGTCGGGATTTTTCCAAATCTGTCCACCGACACAAAAACAGGGTAAAGCTCTAAAAATTACTACTTGGGATGAAATTTTTGAATTGGTTTTGTAAAATTAACTTCTTAAAGAATCCATAGCAATTTGATTCACTTTAAACGGAGTTGTAATGAATATTTGGCGAGCAAAACAAAATCTGCTAAAATTAACGTTGTATGGACGAAATTTATATTATAAAAACTATATTAGCCATATCCTTGTTAACTTTTCCTATATCCTATATATATTTGGACATGTTATTAGTAGTATAACAAAATATTATAATCTTGGTTAATTCTTTGATTGTATATATGTATAATAATATTCTTGGTACGTCCTAACACAATAAGTATACAATACGTTTTGATAAATCCTAAGACAATACGTACACAATACGTTAGTTAATTCTAAGACAATACGTATACAATACGTCTCTGGGTTGATGCAAAGACAATACGTATACAATACATCATGGGGTAATTCTAAGATTATATATATATATATATATATATATATATATATATATATATATATATATATATATATATATATACCGATTATTGGACTGTTGGAATTTTCGGACTATTTTGGACTACTAACAAATGACTACTAACAATGGACTACTAACATAAAATATTAAAAATTATTATATAAGTATTCTATGAACTTGCTTTATTTTATTCATATGTCGTATTATTATCTGAATCGTTATTATTGTTATAGGTTCGTGAATCCAAGGACAACGGTCATATTTTTAATAAGTTGAAAACTTATTATTAATATACTTTTACTGCTGTGAGTATATAGTCCCATTTTTAAACTCTACAAATATTTTGGGATGAGAATACATGCATTTTATGTTTTACGCCATGGACACAAGTACTTAAAATATATTCTACATTGAGTTGTTCCACCTTGCATATCTTCCCTAATAGCTTGGTAACTAATATTTACATGTTGTAAGAACATGTAAGCGCGAATCCTATTGATAGATCTATCGGGTTTGACAACCCCAGTTGGGCTAGTTGCTCTAGTATCGTAAACGGTTGCATAGTACTTCGTTTTTACTACACTTGGTACAGTGTAGAGAGATTTCATAATAAAGGGAATATGCCATATTAATGGTTAAGTATGGTTACTGAAGCGCTCAACAACTTATAGAATACTTTTATACACTTGCGAGTGTACATATATTTATAACTATGAAAATCTTGTGGTCTATATTTATATCGATGCTAAACCTATATATCTCACCAACCTTTGTGTTGACTGTTTAAGCATGTTTATTCTCAGGTCCTTAAGAAAGTCTTTCGCTGTTGCATTATCTGAGTAAGCTGTGCATGGAGTCTCATGCTTTTGTTTAAATGAAGTGTTGCATTCAATAAAACCTTTGTCATGTATTATATTCGATTGTTATGTCACGTGTGTAGTATTTGGAAACCGATATATCATGGGGATTATTTCTTAAATAATCGCCCACTTGTTTAAAACATGCATTATGTATAATAATGGTGTGCTTTTTATGAAATGAATGCAATATTTTTCAAAAACGTATCATATAGAGGTTAAATACCTCGCTATGGGACCAATGAATAATCAAATGCGTTTATAATAATATGGACGGGTCATTTCACGTCCTCACGGTGTTGACTTCGTATTGCTGAGCTGGACCAAAATCCTACATATCAAGAACGTGGAGGACGTGGAGTAGGTTGTAGGCATGATTAGAAGGTTCTAGTAGCAGTATGGATAGTGGACACTATTATAGCTGTTATTAAACATAACCGTCAATTATCTATTTATAAATAGTTGCTCTAACCCTCATTTGAAGGCCGATCCATACACACATACTCTAATCTTTTGTTAACCCCTACCTTGGAGGCTCGGAAAGGACAAACAACACCACACCCTTCATACCCCATTTAACTGGAGGAACCCCTTCCAAATGTTAGATTTTCCTTTTTATTCACCTGTACTCGAACCAAACAATTTTGGTTCGATCAAACATCTATCACCATTTGCATAACAAACTTAAGTTGTTATTTGTTTTCGAGTATACCAATCTTATTATGTATTATGTCTGCGCAGATAGATCTTATTATGTATTATGTCTGCGCATCTGCGGACGTTTTTACCGCAGACTATTTGTTTTTCCTAAAGATTACAATAAAATAATGTCTTATTATATCTAGAAACTCGCAGACTTATAATTATGATTCTAAGTATTGCATTCATGATTACATTATTTTGTAAACATAAAAACAAACAGTTTTTACTATTAATAGCCAAACGACCAACTAGTATAAATGGATGTTATTTTATGTATCTCCTATTTTTATTATAGATCATGTATATCTTTATATTTTAGGTAGTTGGTTGTATTCGTACATTATATAAATCAATACAATGCCATAGAGATTGGTACGTTCAATATTATCACATGGTATCAGCTTTTAAGTTCCTGACCTAAATCCTTAACCTAATTTCTTCTCCTTCTTTTCCCATGGCTGCCGGGGATGCTTCTTCCTCAGACACCACCACCGATTCCCCTCTCCCTCTATCAACCATCCTTCATATGCTATCAGTTAAACTTTCCTCCACCAATTATCTTCTTTGGCACAAACAAATGACTCCCCTTCTTTCTTATCAGAAACTGACGGGTTATGTGGATGGAACTATACCTCCACCATCGCCGACTATCACAACCGATACCACCACCACTCCAAATCCAGCCTATGTCTCTTAGATTGCTGCTGATCAACGTGCTTTAATTCTTCTCCAGGCTTCATTAACTGAAGAAGCAATGGCTGTTACACTTGGTCATTCAACATCTCATACTATTTGGTTAGCCCTAGAACAATCTTATCGGCATGGATCTGTTGAACGTACTCACACTCTCCGAGACTCTCTTCGTCTTCTCAAAAAGGGTACTTCAACTGTTTCTGAATATTCTCGTAAATTTAAGGGTATTTGTGATCAATTGCAGGCTATTGGACAATCAATTAATGAACAAGATAAGATACACTGGTACTTATGTGGACTTGTTTCTGCTTTTGAAACCTTCTCCACCACCCAGCGCTTAATCTCCCCTCGGCCAAGTTTTGTTGATCTTATGTCCCAAGCCGAGAGCCATGAGATGTTCCTACAATCTGTTCATGATTCCACTGTTGCTCCAGCTGCATTCAACACCATTACAACAGCTACTGACTCATCTAATCGTGGCCGTGGAAAATCTAACTATCGTGGCTCATCTAATCGTGGCAGGGGTCGTGGCTCATTTAATCGACGCCCGCCACGTTGTCAATTATGTTGAAAAGAAGGCCATTATGCTTCTCAATGCCCTGATTTGGCTACTTTTGCTCGTACATCACATACTCTAGATGCTAATCTTGCAGAGGCTTTTCAGGCTCAATGCAACATGTCTCCCGATTGGTATGTTGATACAGGTGCTTCGGCACATATAACTTCGTCTACCTCCAACCTTGATGCATCTACGTCTCATTCTGGTAATGAATCTGTCACTTTTGCTAATGGTGCTAAATCTATTGTTTCTCATGTTGGTAAAACTTATTTATCTCCACACATATCTCTTCTGGATGTACTTGTTGTTCCAGGAATTAAAAAGAATTTACTTTCTGTAAGTAAACTCACACAAGATAGTGATGTTGATGTCTTGTTTTCTAATCCCATGTTCTTTATTCAGAACCGCCACACCAAAGAAACTTTAGCACAAGGAAGACGTAGCAATGGTTTATACATTCTTGAACGAAGTCAGCAAGCATTTTTGGCAAAACTTTCATCTAATCAAGTTAAAGCATCATTTGACTTATGGCATAATCGCCTTGGTCATGTCTCTCATGATATTATTTCTAGTTTAAATAAATTGGGTTGTTTATCGGTTACGTCTGTGTTACCGAGCCCACGTCTATGTTCTTCATGTCAATTAGCTAAAAGTAAGCGTTTGCCTTTTAATTTGAATTCAAAATGTTCTTTGCATGTGTTAGATTTAATTCACTGTGATTTGTGGGGACCTTCACCCGTTATGTCTATTGATGGTTTTCGTTATTATGCAATCTTTGTTGATGATTATTCCAGGTTTACATGGTTCTATCCCATGAAGGCTAAGTCTGATTTTCTTGCCATCCTTAAAGCATTTGTTGCATTAGTTCAAAATCAATTTTCATGCAACATTAAAGTGTTTCAATCGGATGGTGGAACCAAGTTTACCAACACCTCTGTTCGTTCTTTATTTTCCACACATGGAATACATCATCAATTATCTTGCCCATATACTCCTCAGCAAAACGGGCACGCCGAAAGAAAACACAGACATCTTACTGAACCGGGTTTATCCATCATGTTTGCTTCTCATGTTCCCACAGATTATTGGACTCATGCTTTTAGCTCCGCCACATACATCATCAATCAACTGCCAACTAAAATTCTCGAAAATAAATCACCTTATGAGCTTTTGTTCTCGTCCACACCAAATTATGCAAATTTTCGTGTTTTTGGATGCTGTATTTATCCTTACCTACGGGACTACTCTTCTCATAAGCTTGCTCCCCGTAGTACTCCGTGTGTTTTTCTTGGTTATAGTACGAACTACAAGGGTTACAAATGCCTTGATTTATCTACCAAACGCATTTATACAACTCGGCATGCTCAATTTGATGAATCGGTTTTTCCTTTTCAAGGTCACAACAGCTCTAATATGGCACCTATGCTTATTTTCTCCACTTACTGTGATGATTTTCCCGAGCCTGCATCTTCTGCTATGTCACCAATGACGTCCTCGGTCACTCCTCCTTCGGCCTCTGCCTCCCCTTGTGACTTATGTGATCACTTGAAAACTACCCCAATAAATTCAGTAGACACTCTTGAACCAAATTCACCATCACCACCAGTTTCAACATCTTCCACTTCTACTGATGTGCCTACACCAAGTCATCCTATGGTGACACGATCGAAAGCTGGAATTTTTAAACCTCGCCATTTTGCTGACCTTTCATATGCTTCCGATTCACCTCTGCATCATGCACTTTTTATGAGTACTGAGCCAAAAGGATTCAAAAGTGCAGCAAAAGATCCGAAATGGTTTGATGCTATGCGTACAGAAATTAAGGCTTTGCATCTTAATCACACTTGGGATCTCGTTCCACGTCCCTTACAAACCAACATTGTTGGCTCTAAGTGGGTTTTTAGAACCAAATTTCTTGCTGATGGTTCCATTGAAAAATTCAAAGCTCGTCTTGTTGCTCAAGGCTTTACTCAAGTTCCGGGGATAGATTATTCGGCTACTTTTAGTCCCGTTGTTAAAGCTTCTACAGTTCGGGTAATTCTTTCGTTGGCAGTACTTAACAAATGGCCTCTTCACCAACTTGATGTTAAAAATGCTTTTTACACGGTAATCTCACGGATGTTGTTTACATGGAACAACCTCCTGGATTTATTGACTCTCATTTTCCGAATCATGTTTATCGTTTAAAAAAGGCTCTATATGGTTTAAAACAAGCCCCTCGGGCATGGTTTCAACGCTTAAGCATTTTCTTATTGCTCTCGGATTTACCTGTAGTCGAGCAGACACTTCCTTGTTTGTCTTTAAAAAGCAAAAGTATGTGCTTTATCTGCTTGTTTATGTTGATAACATTATTCTTACGGGAAATAATTCATCTCTTATTCGATACTTTATTTCCCGTCTAAACAAGGAGTTTCATCTCACTGACCTTGGAAAATTAAATTACTTTCTTGGTCTTGAAGTTTCATACAATGACTCTGGCATCTTCTTAAGTCAGTCTAAGTATGCACATGACATACTTGTTCGGGCTCGTCTTCTAGATATCAAGCCTGCCTCCACTCCATTATCTACCTCGACTTACTTTACAAGCCAAGGCATTCCCCTTCATGATCCGACATTATACCGTTCTTTAGTTGGTGCACTTCAGTATCTTACCATTACTCGTCCTAATTTATCATATGCAGTCAACCACGTTAGTCAATTCTTACATGCTCCCACGAATGAGCATTTTCAAGGTGTTAAATGTATCCTGCAATATGTCAAAGGGACTATTTCTTATGGGCTATCTTTCTCTCATGCTTCGTCACCATCTATCTTGGATTATTCTGATGCTGATTGGGCTCGTTGCATTGAAACTCGACTATCCACCTATGGTTACCCCATTTTTCTTGGGGGTAATCTTGTCTCCTGGAGTGCTAAAAAGCAACCCACGGTCTCTCGATCTAGTTGTGAGTCTGAATACCGTGCTTTAGCCAACACCGCTGCTGAGATCATTTGGCTTACGCATCTGCTTCGGGAGCTGTATGTCTTACCTTCTGGCTGTCCTACACTTTTATGTGACAATCAAAGTGCTCTATTCTTAAGTCAGAATTTGGTTTCTCATAAACAAGCCAAGCACATTGATATTGACTATCATTTTGTTCGTAAACTGGTATTATCGGGGAAGCTTCACACTAAATATGTTTCTACGCATCTTCAGGTTGCTGATATATTTACTAAAAGCTTACCTCGACCACTTTTTGAAGATTTTCGTTCCAAGCTTCGTGTTGGGCCTCCTCCACTCGGCTTGGGGGGTAATAGCCAAACGACCAACTAGTATAAATGGATGTTATTTTATGTATCTCCTATTTTTATTATAGATCATGTATATCTTTATATTTTAGGTAGTTGGTTGTATTTGTACATTATATAAATCAATACAATGCCATAGAGATTGGTACGTTCAATATTATCACAACTATTCACCATATATATCTTTAAACTACATCTTCTTTAAAGATATGGTTAACAGATCTTTAGACAAAAACATCTTAAAAAACTAACAATTTTTCAATACCCACCACTCCACACGATTTACTTGTCAGTTGTGGTAAAATAAAGTTAAAAATTCATAACATCATACTTGTTTTTTGTCCGTATATTATAAAATCGTGGAGATAAAAAATAAATGGAAAGTTCAAGGTCAAAAGTTTTGGTTTTTCATAGATATAGGAAAATAGAAAAAAAAATTAATAAAAACAAATCGTGTATTTTTCTTGAGTAAAAAGAAAATATAAGACACAGTCATTGGGTCCAAAAATTGGTTTTTATATTATACAGAAATTTGTATTTGTATTGTATTCGTACGCTCTTAAGATTCTTAATTTTCTTATTAAGATATACTATGTTTCCTTAATTATTTAAAGATTTATTTTATCATTATCAACTATTAAATATATTAATTATAATTATAAATATTAATAATTAATTATTATACCTATAGGCTATAGCTATATACTAGTGAAATGACCCGTGGAATCACGAGTTTGTTTAAACGAAACAGTTTAATGGTATAATTTAGGTGTTACATGAATTTAAACGCTAAAGTCATTGATGTTTCGCGAGGTGTATATAAAATACTATTAATTTTAGCAAGAAAATACTATTAAATACGATACAATTTTACACAAGATATTTATTTATTTAGAGAATGGATATACTTAAACCTTGCTACAACACTTATAGGCAGTGTACCTAATCGTACAGTAGTGTAGTTTTTAGTAAGTCCGGTTCGTTCCACAGGGAAAATCTTTAAACAAAGTTTAATGCTATATTAGTTTACTTTTATAAAAATACAAATATATATATAAGTAATATTATTATTATAAAGGGGGTTTTTACCGTTTAATGACCGGTTTGTCGATTTTAAAACTTTAGTCGCAGTTAAAACCAAATGTAAAATATTAAAAATAAATACAAGACTTAAATTAAAGCGTAAAGTAAATAACGATAATGAAATTGTGAATAATAAAAGTGCGATAAAATAAACTTGCGATAATTAAAAATGCGATAATTAGAAGTGCAATTAAATATAAAATAAAGGAAATTAAATATGAAATAAAAGAATTATGCTTATTTGAACTTCCGTAATCATGATTTTTGACGTGTTGATTTTTAGTTTATTCCCATGGGTTAATTGTCCTTTGTCCTGGATTATTTAATATGTCCATCTGGTTTTTGTCCATAACAGTCCATCAGTCATAAATATAAAGTGCGAGTGTCCTCGTCAAATTATTCTTATACCCGAAGTTAAATATTCCAACTAATTGGGGACTTAAACTGTAACAAGATTTTAATACTTTGTTTAATAATTACACCAGGATGTCGACTGAGTGTGACCCAAGGTTTTAATATTTTGTTATCAATTATACCAAGTGTCCTTGTACATAATTTCACCCCTGTTTTAATTATTCTAGTGGCTATTAATCCATTCCCGTGTCCGGTTAAATGAACGATTAATCGTACATATAAATACCCTGCCCATCGTGTCCGATCGAGTGTAAATGGTTATTTATAGGGACGCCCAATTGTAAATCTTTATATTGTCATTAACAAACTATCATTTAGTTAAACAAATATAAAGCCCATTAATAGCCCATAGTCTAATTTCCATAAGTGTCATAACCCGTCCTTAACCATAAGAACGTGTTAGATAACGTATGATTTCATTGCGAGGTATTGACCTCTATATGCGACATTTTTTAAAAAGGAAAACTGCATATATTATACATTACAAACCAAACCATTATTTTTGTTACAAGCTTTAGACAATAAAAAGATGATTATCGTTTAACGATAATCTTCGACTTACAAACTTTACAAATGATAATAACAACACGATTTCTAGCATATTTTACAACACACGTCCTCGGATATGCAGTTTTATTTTTGACACAAATATGAGTACGCATGATCCTGCTTAGATTCAACATAATGCAGCGGAAGCTTTAATTATCACCTGAGAATAAACATGTTTAAAAACGTCAACATAAAGTTGGTGAGATATAGGTTTAGTGCGCAGCAATATATATATATAGACCACAAGATTTCGTATATAAACATTTCAATAAAAATATTCTAAGTGGTTGAGCACTTGGTAACCATACTTAACATTTTCACGTCGCATATTCCCTTTAATATGAAATCTTACTACACCGTACCAAGTGTAGTCACAAAACGAAGTACTGTGCAACCGTTGAATACTGGTCGTCCAGTCCGGTTGGGGTTGTCAGGCCCGATAGATCTATCAACAGGATTCGCGTTTACAATACCGCTGTAAATATTAGTTACCAAGCTACAGGGAAGTATGCCAGTGGTACAACTCAACGTAGAACATATTTTTCAGTTACTTGTGTCCATATCGTAAAACATAAAATACATGTATTCTCATCCCGAAATATTTAGAGTTTAAAAGTGGGACTATATACTCACTTTCGTCTTGAAGATATATATATAATTTGACTTGGTCTCCGGTTGATATCACGAACCTATCCATATATAATATATCAATATGTTTTCATTTTTAAACAAACGTTATAAATATATACTTGTTATACTTTTAATACTTTGAATAATTCCTTAGTCCGTAGTTAGCAGTCCGATGTTAGTAATTCAATTTTAATGGTTCATTTTTAGATGTTTAATATACCCGCAATGAAATAAATAAAACCCCCAACAAAATAAATAAAACCCCATCGTATATGTATTGGTCGAGATTAATCTTGACCCATGGTACCGGTGTTGTCAAATGACGTGTTGCGTACAATCATGGGATCTTATGATTAATCTTCTCGTGTTGTTTACGGGTGATCCTGAACCATATAAAATTGAATTATAAGTACATATATATAAAATATCATGTTATCTTAGAAATATGTGATTTATATCATTTTTTTCCAATTGATCCCGTAGTTGAAATGATCTAGGATAACCAATTTTGTTTCGGTCATAGTTTCTTCGTTACAAATCCGTTTTCGTTGATTCAAATTGCCATCTTCTTGGATCGAGTTCTTCTTTAAGACTATGAACTGTAAATACCTTGGTTTGTATTCAAAATCATACGGCATAAGTGAAACATTAGTGAAACATATGAAGTTAAACATTTTTGTTACAACAAAATCATTTAATGACCATTTTTCTAAAAATACTTATACTTTGAAAAACCAAGTTTTACCTTGTTAAATTAGCATATACATAAGTTATATTACAGGTCTTGAAGTATTTTAAAAGTTAAGTTAGAAGGATCTATTTAGTTTGCAAACAAGTTTGAAAACATTCAAACTATGTTCTTGTTGTTAAACTTTTGTACCACAAAATAAGATAGCTATATATATATGAATCGAATAAGGTTATGAACATAGATTCTACCTCAAGTTCCTTGGATAAGTTTGCTGTAAAAGAGGAGTAAGAAGCTAGAATCAAAAGGGTGATAGAAGTGGATGAAAGATTGGAAGTAAGTTGGTGTTCTTGGAAGGTTTTCTTGAAGTGTTTTTGTATGGTTTTCTTATGGTGTTTTAGTATGGTTTTTGAAGCTAGATCTTTATGGAACTTTGCTGGATTGTTATGGAGTTTAGAGAGTAAGAAAGAGTGTGTGTTTTTAGTTAAGAGATTGAAGTAAAAATGAATCAAAAATGATGATACATATATACTCCTAAAAATGTGATCTTTAAGGATAACATGACAAAATTTTAGTTTGTATTTTTGTAATTAGTCTTGCAATGATTCAAAAGTAATTACCTTATACATAAGGCATGAATAAGGGCTGGTTAGGTGGTGATTTGATGTGTATATACCAATAGTAAATACGTATAGAAGCTTGGTATGATACGAGTACAAATACTCTAGGTATACGTATAGAAATTTTGTGAAAAATGGAATGAGGATTCAAATATAGCTATCTTTTGTGAATACACTTATATGATTTTATGTATTTAAGTTCTTAAAAGTGATTAAATACATTACTTATACAATATATGTATAAACATTATATGTCTTAAGTATTTATGTCAAATAACGTTACGTATAGTTATCGTTTTGAAAACTTAAGTTAGTAGTTTCAAAATACACATATAACTTGTTGTTATTAATATAAAATGAGGTATTAAAACATTCATTAATCATGTTAAATATGTATATATACATATATATACACAAACGTATAATTATCATATATTGTATAGTTCGTGATATCATCGGTCAAACTAGACGGTCAAACGTTGTGTAAAACTCTTTTCGGAAATATAAGTCTCGACAATTTGGATTGCTTATCATGTTGGCAAGGTTTAATTTATGTAAATATTAATCTTATAAGTATAGAATGATCGAAAAAGTGCGGGTCGTTACATTACCTCCCCGTTAAATAAATTTCGTCCCGAAATTTTAAAATTGTACCTATTTTGCGTTATCGAGAAACAAGTGCGGATACTTTCGTTTCATCTGATCCTCTCGTTCCCAAGTAAACTCAGGACCTCTTCTAGCATTCCAACGAACCTTAACAATCGGTATATTGCTCTGTTTGAGCTGTTTAACTTCACGGTCCATGATTTCAATTGGTTCTTCGACGAATTGTAGTTTCTCGTCGACATGGATTTCTTCAAGAGGAATGGTAAGGTCTTCCTTTGCAAGACACTTCTTAAGGTTCGAGACGTGAAAGGTATTATGTACTCCGGCGAGTTGTTGCGGTAACTCGAGTCGATAAGCTACCGGTCCAATGCGTTCGATGATCTTGAACGGGCCTACATATCTTGGGTTCAGTTTACCTCTTTTACCGAAACGTATTACACCTTTCCAAGGTGACACCTTTAGCATAACCATGTCACCGATCTGAAACTCTAATGGTTTCCTTCGGACATCGGCGTAGCTCTTTTGGCGACTGCGGGCTGTTTTTAATCTCTCCTTGATTTGCACTATCTTCTCAGTCGTTTCATGTATGATCTCGGGACCAGTTAATTGTCGATCTCCTACTTCATTCCAACAGATAGGAGATCTACACTTCCTTCCATACAATGCTTCGAATGGCGCAGCTCCAATGCTCGCATGATAACTATTATTATACGAGAATTCTGCTAACGGTAGATATTTATCCCATCCGTTTCCAAAATCGATCACACATGCCCTGAGCATGTCTTCAAGAGTCTGAATTGTTCTCTCACTCTGCCCGTCGGTCTGCGGATGATATGCGGTACTCATATCCAAACGAGTTCCTAGTGCCTCCTGTAGTGATTGCCAAAACTTTGAGGTAAATCTACTATCACGATCGGATATAATGGAAATAGGTATTCCATGCCTTGAAACAACTTCCTTTATATACAATCGTAATAGTTTCTCCATTCTATCTGTTTCCTTTATAGGCAAGAAATGTGCAGACTTGGTGAGACGATCAACAATCACCCAAATGGTGTCGTATCCCCAGGCAGTCTTTGGTAACTTCGTGATGAAATCCATGGTAATACCATCCCATTTCCATTCTGGGATTTCTGGTTGTTGAAGTAACCCTGACGGCTTTTGATGTTCTGCTTTGACTTTGGAACAAGTCAAACATTCCCCAACATATGTTGCAACGTCGGTCTTTAAGTTAGGCCACCAATAATGCGTCTTAAGATCTTGGTACATCTTTCCAACTCTAGGATGTATCGAATATCTTGTCTTATGTGCCTCGTTCAATATCAACTTCCTTAATCCACCCAACTTCGGTACCCAAATACGATTTGCAAAATATCTAATTCCGTCTTCCCGCATAACGAGTTGCTTCTCATACTTCTTCATTATTTCATTTCCTATATTTTCTTTAGTAAGTGCTTCTCGTTGAACTTCTTTGATTTGTGAGTTGAGATTCATGCGAATTTTTATGTTCATCGCTCGTACTCGAATTGGTTCTCGTTCCTTTCTACTTAAAGCATCGGCCACCACGTTCGCCTTCCCGGGATGATAACGAATTTCACAATCATAGTCGTTTATTAACTCGACCCACCTACGTTGTCTCATGTTCAGCTGTTTCTGATCAAAAATATGTTGAAGGCTTTTATGATCAGTAAACACAGTGAATTTAACCCCATACAAGTAGTGTCTCCACATCTTCAATGCAAACACGACTGCTCCCAATTCTAGATCATGCGTCGTATAATTTCGCTCGTGAATCTTCAATTGTCGGGATGCAAATGCAATAACTTTCTTCCGTTGCATAAGAACACAACCAAAACCTTGTCGCGAAGCGTCACAATATATTTCAAAATCATCGTTCCCTTCTGGTAACGATAATATAGGCGCCGTAGTTAACTTCTTCTTCAGTATTTGAAATGCGTTCTCCTGCTCCGAGGTCCATTCATATTTCTTCCCTTTTTGCGTTAATGCTGTCAACGGCTTAGCTATTCGGGAAAAATCTTGAATAAACCTTCTATAATAACCGGCTAAACCCAAAAATTGGCGTATCTGTGTTGGTGTCTTAGGAGTCTCCCATTTTTCAATAGCTTCAGTTTTTGCTGGATCAACCTGAATTCCTTCGCTATTAACAACATGGCCAAGAAATTGCACTTCTTTCAACCAAAAAGCACACTTAGAAAATTTAGCATATAGCTGTTCTTTTCTTAACAACTCCAATATCAACCTTAAATGCTCTTCATGCTCTTGCTCACTCTTGGAATAGATAAGAATATCATCAATGAAAACGATAACAAACTTATCTAAATACGGACTACAAACTCGATTCATGAGGTCCATGAATACAGCTGGCGCATTCGTCAATCCAAACGGCATAACCAAAAATTCATAATGACCATAACGTGTCCGAAAAGCAGTTTTCGGAATGTCCTCTTCTTTGACGCGTAGTTGATGATAGCCCGATCTTAAGTCGATTTTCGAATAAACACATGATCCTTGCAATTGATCAAATAAGTCATCAATTCTTGGTAGTGGATACCGATTCTTGATAGTTAACTTATTTAATTCACGATAGTCTATACACATCCTAAAAGATCCATCTTTCTTCTTAACAAACAAAATTGGAGCTCCCCACGGTGAAGTACTTGGTCGTATAAATCCACGATCCAGTAATTCTTTTAACTGACTTTGAAGTTCTTTTAACTCGGACGGTGCAAGTCTATATGGAGCACGAGCCACTGGTGCAGCTCCTGGTACTAAATCTATTTGAAATTCTACCGATCTAAATGGAGGTAATCCCGGCAATTCTTCCGGAAAAACTTCGGGAAAATCTCTTGCCACAGGCACGTCATTGATGCACTTCTCTTCCTTTTCGACTTTATTAACATGTGCTAAAATAGCGTAACATCCCTTTTCTAAACACTTTTTGGCTTTCAAACAGCTAATGAATTTTAGCTTTGAATCACCCTTCTCTCCGTAAATCATCACCGGCATTTTATCCTTACCAGGAATACGAATTGCCTTCTTGGCACAAACAACTTCCGCTCCTACGTTGGACATCCAGTCCATGCCGACTATTACATCAAAACTTCCTAATTCTACGGGTATCAAATCAATCTTAAATGTTTCTCCGGCTAAATTTATCTTACAATCACGACAAATTTTATCGGCTTTAATTAGTTTACCATTAGCTAACTCAATCATGTACTTAGCATCTAGAGGTAATGATGAACAATTCAATTTAGTGTAAAAATTTATACACACGTAACTTCTATCGGCGCCAGTATCAAATAAAATAGATGCTGATAAGTTATTAATGGTAAACGTACCCGTAACAAGCTCCGGGTCTTCTCGTGCCTCTCTAGCATTAATAACAAACGCTCTTCCACGTGCAGGTCCGCCATTCTGATTCGGGCACTGACTCTTATAGTGACCTTGTTTTCCACAACCAAAACAAGTAATGGTAGCCAAAGCAGTTCTATTTGCGTTGGTGGCAGGAGTCTTGTTGCCATTTGTAACGAGAGCCTTACAATCTTCCGCAAGATGACCTTGTCGATTACACTTGGTGCATAACACACTACAGTAACCAAAGTGATGTTTGTGGCAACGGTTGCATAAAGGATTTTGTCCTTTATAACCAAAGCTTAAACCACTACCCGCACCTTGCGTGTTTTCTTGTTTCTTAAAAGATTGTTGTTGGTTACCTCGATCATAATTTCCATTCCACTTTCTTTTGTTACCTGATACCTTCACATCAGTATTGGATACTTTCTTATCCATGATGACCTGATCCATTAGCTCGTTTGCCATGGTTATAGCTTCATGAATTGTCTTAGGTTTCGATGCTGTAACATTTGCCTTGACCTTTTTGGGCAAACCAGCTTTGTACATTTCAATCTTCCGTTCTTCGGTTGGAACCAATTCAGGACATAGCAAAACTAATTCCATGAATCGCTGGTTGTAGTTGGTGATTTCAGTACCAACCACCTTCAAACTTCGTAACTCATCTTCTAACTTAATAACCTCATTCCTTGGACAATACTCGGTGATTATCATTGCTTTGAATTCTTCCCATGGAGTATCATAAGCTACATCTCCTCCTACCGCCTTCACATAATTCTTCCACCATGTGAGTGCACTATCTTGTAAAGTGCACGATGCAAACTTGGTCATGTCTTTTTCATCACAACCGCTGATTTTGAACACCGTCTCCATCTTTTCTATCCATCGGGTTAAACCGATCGGTCCTTCCGTTCCACTGAATGATGAAGGTTTGCAAGCTTGGAAAGTCTTGTAAGTACATCCTACACGAGGATTTGGATTAACTGCAGCAGCTCTTGCAGCCTCAACCCATAACATTCTGTCGTTCACTCGCTGGTTGATGAAGTCCTCGACTTCTTGTTCCGTCATTCGATTCAATCGCGCCATTTCCTAATGAAAGAAAATAATTATTCACATGGATTATTATAGATGTAGTGTGTATTTATAGTACATTATAGCTTATTAATAATATGAACTAGGTATTATTATAAAAGCCTTTTCTTCTTATTAGCGTTTTATAATTATATCTTGGGTAGTACCTACCCGTTAATGTTCATACTTAATAGCTTAGTACAGAATCAATTACTACAATCTAAATAATACTTAACCATGGAAAATTATTGCATTTCATACTTCAATATTTTACATATGCTTATCTTACATCGAACATTAAGCAAACCACACTATTAATATTATACAAAACATTATTCGGTTCCATGGTTTGACACAGCAGCGCATCGTTTGATCTATTTTCTAGGACGTTTAGACACAAAGATTTGCTTAACGCTTATCCTAACTGTCTGCCTATATTTTGGCTGTGGGACTGAAGAACTGGATGCCGGGACAGAACGAATAGGAATAGCGGGGATAGGGGTGGTAGTGTTGAGTGGAATTGGTGCCACATCATTCTCACTAAGTTCGGGATTTGAATTTTCTAATTCATTCGCTTTTCGTTTCTTTCCTTGATCGAATTCGTCTTTTGTAATTTCCTGTATTTCTTCCTCGGGTTCACTTTCCTCCTCGGGTTCACTTTCCTCCTCGGGTTCACTTTCCTCCTCGGGTTCACTTTCCGGGTTCTCTATAGTTGGTTCATCCGGAATTTGTGAGTCTTCCCCAAAGATATCATTTTCGTCATCGGACAGGTTAATGACTGGAACGCCATCTGAAGATTCTGATTCGGAGTCGTTGATTGTGATAACAATTTTTGAGCTCGACATCTATCACACAACAACTAACCCATTAGTACTTATATAATATTTACATATAAATTTTAACCAACAGTGATAAGCAATGGTTTTTTTTTTTTTTTTTAATCAGACCCGGTCAAAGTCCAGACTTACTAATGTATCCTAACGGCTTCTCGGTTAGACACACTAATGCAGACCTGGTTCGCTAAGACCAACGCTCTGATACCACATGTCATAACCCGTCCTTAACCATAAGAACGTGTTAGATAACGTATGATTTCATTGCGAGGTATTGACCTCTATATGCGACATTTTTTAAAAAGGAAAACTGCATATATTATACATTACAAACCAAACCATTATTTTTGTTACAAGCTTTAGACAATAAAAAGATGATTATCGTTTAACGATAATCTTCGACTTACAAACTTTACAAATGATAATAACAACACGATTTCTAGCATATTTTACAACACACGTCCTCGGATATGCAGTTTTATTTTTGACACAAATATGAGTACGCATGATCCTGCTTAGATTCAACATAATGCAGCGGAAGCTTTAATTATCACCTGAGAATAAACATGTTTAAAAACGTCAACATAAAGTTGGTGAGATATAGGTTTAGTGCGCAGCAATATATATATATAGACCACAAGATTTCGTATATAAACATTTCAATAAAAATATTCTAAGTGGTTGAGCACTTGGTAACCATACTTAACATTTTCACGTCGCATATTCCCTTTAATATGAAATCTTACTACACCGTACCAAGTGTAGTCACAAAACGAAGTACTGTGCAACCGTTGAATACTGGTCGTCCAGTCCGGTTGGGGTTGTCAGGCCCGATAGATCTATCAACAGGATTCGCGTTTACAATACCGCTGTAAATATTAGTTACCAAGCTACAGGGAAGTATGCCAGTGGTACAACTCAACGTAGAACATATTTTTCAGTTACTTGTGTCCATATCGTAAAACATAAAATACATGTATTCTCATCCCGAAATATTTAGAGTTTAAAAGTGGGACTATATACTCACTTTCGTCTTGAAGATATATATATAATTTGACTTGGTCTCCGGTTGATATCACGAACCTATCCATATATAATATATCAATATGTTTTCATTTTTAAACAAACGTTATAAATATATACTTGTTATACTTTTAATACTTTGAATAATTCCTTAGTCCGTAGTTAGCAGTCCGATGTTAGTAATTCAATTTTAATGGTTCATTTTTAGATGTTTAATATACCCGCAATGAAATAAATAAAACCCCCAACAAAATAAATAAAACCCCATCGTATATGTATTGGTCGAGATTAATCTTGACCCATGGTACCGGTGTTGTCAAATGACGTGTTGCGTACAATCATGGGATCTTATGATTAATCTTCTCGTGTTGTTTACGGGTGATCCTGAACCATATAAAATTGAATTATAAGTACATATATATAAAATATCATGTTATCTTAGAAATATGTGATTTATATCATTTTTTTCCAATTGATCCCGTAGTTGAAATGATCTAGGATAACCAATTTTGTTTCGGTCATAGTTTCTTCGTTACAAATCCGTTTTCGTTGATTCAAATTGCCATCTTCTTGGATCGAGTTCTTCTTTAAGACTATGAACTGTAAATACCTTGGTTTGTATTCAAAATCATACGGCATAAGTGAAACATTAGTGAAACATATGAAGTTAAACATTTTTGTTACAACAAAATCATTTAATGACCATTTTTCTAAAAATACTTATACTTTGAAAAACCAAGTTTTACCTTGTTAAATTAGCATATACATAAGTTATATTACAGGTCTTGAAGTATTTTAAAAGTTAAGTTAGAAGGATCTATTTAGTTTGCAAACAAGTTTGAAAACATTCAAACTATGTTCTTGTTGTTAAACTTTTGTACCACAAAATAAGATAGCTATATATATATGAATCGAATAAGGTTATGAACATAGATTCTACCTCAAGTTCCTTGGATAAGTTTGCTGTAAAAGAGGAGTAAGAAGCTAGAATCAAAAGGGTGATAGAAGTGGATGAAAGATTGGAAGTAAGTTGGTGTTCTTGGAAGGTTTTCTTGAAGTGTTTTTGTATGGTTTTCTTATGGTGTTTTAGTATGGTTTTTGAAGCTAGATCTTTATGGAACTTTGCTGGATTGTTATGGAGTTTAGAGAGTAAGAAAGAGTGTGTGTTTTTAGTTAAGAGATTGAAGTAAAAATGAATCAAAAATGATGATACATATATACTCCTAAAAATGTGATCTTTAAGGATAACATGACAAAATTTTAGTTTGTATTTTTGTAATTAGTCTTGCAATGATTCAAAAGTAATTACCTTATACATAAGGCATGAATAAGGGCTGGTTAGGTGGTGATTTGATGTGTATATACCAATAGTAAATACGTATAGAAGCTTGGTATGATACGAGTACAAATACTCTAGGTATACGTATAGAAATTTTGTGAAAAATGGAATGAGGATTCAAATATAGCTATCTTTTGTGAATACACTTATATGATTTTATGTATTTAAGTTCTTAAAAGTGATTAAATACATTACTTATACAATATATGTATAAACATTATATGTCTTAAGTATTTATGTCAAATAACGTTACGTATAGTTATCGTTTTGAAAACTTAAGTTAGTAGTTTCAAAATACACATATAACTTGTTGTTATTAATATAAAATGAGGTATTAAAACATTCATTAATCATGTTAAATATGTATATATACATATATATACACAAACGTATAATTATCATATATTGTATAGTTCGTGATATCATCGGTCAAACTAGACGGTCAAACGTTGTGTAAAACTCTTTTCGGAAATATAAGTCTCGACAATTTGGATTGCTTATCATGTTGGCAAGGTTTAATTTATGTAAATATTAATCTTATAAGTATAGAATGATCGAAAAAGTGCGGGTCGTTACAATAAGTGTTGTTCTTTTGTCCAAACCCCAATTATGGTACAAAGCCCAATTACCCAATTTTAGTAATTAGCCCAACATCATGATTACTTCGTTTTAAATAAGCATAATAATAACTTAGCTACGAGACATTAATGTAAAAAGGTTGAACATAACTTACAATGATTAAAAATAGCGTAGCGTTACACGGACAGAATTTCGACTTACACCCTTACAACATTCGCTAACATACCCTTATTATTAGAATTATAATTAAAATTAAAATATAAATTATAAATATAAATATTACGTATGAATGGAGAAGAGAAAGATAGATGATTTTGTGGTGCACCAAAGCTCGATTTTTATAGGCATGTGGGCTGGAACTGGGGCTCATGAGATCGCATGGATTTATGCCTTCCAAGCCATGCGATCGCATGGCCAGCTGGGGAGGCTCACATTTGGTTGTTTTCTTCTGCCGACAGTTTTATAAATAAATATAATATATTAAATAATTATAAGAATTATTTAAATATTATATTATATTTATGTGCATAGTTGACTTGTAATTTTTAGTCCGTTGCGTCGAGCGTTGAGAGTTGACTCTGGTCCCGGTTCCGGATTTTCGAACGTCCTTGCGTACAATTTAATATCTTGTACTTTTTGTTTTGAATCTTGTACTCTTGTAATTTTGAGACGTTTCTTATCAATAATTGGAACCTCATTGATTGTATTTTGTACTTTTGAGCTTTTTGGTCGTTTGCGTCTTCAATTCGTCGAATCTGTCTTTTGTCTTCACCTTTTATTATTTAAGCGAATATCACTTGTAAATAGGACAATTGTAACTAAAAGCTTGTCTTTCTTGAGGAATAATGCTATGAAATATATGTTTGTTTTTAGCATTATCAAATATTCCCACACTTGAGCGTTGCTTGTCCTCAAGCAATATCGTCTTGAAATACTAGAATCACTTCTTTATTCTTCACACTTTGTACATCAGTGACTTCTGTACGGCGGTATAAACAATGGTAGTAATGATGTGGTTTACAGTCCCATATGACTATATAAAAATTTAGATCCATTAAGGAAATTGGATCTTTATGAAAACATTTGATCTTTTGAAAATTAAATCTAGTTTTTACCCTAGATAAGTTTTCCGGAATAACCCTTCACCGGTGTTTTTAAAATATTTTTGTGGGTTTGGTGGGTTTCAGATTTGAAAATTTTAGCTCAAAACTTGCAGTTTTGTGTCACCCACTTGCTAACCTTGTATTAGGAAAGCAACACGTCCAGTTTACTTGTCCCGTATATTACCTTTCGATAAACTACCGTCCGGTTGTAAAGGAAAGCGTTGAACAAGCAACTGTTAAGGCAATGTCCCCTGACATGCTTTTAATTATGGTCTATAACGTGTCGGACGCAATTACTATCCTTGGTAGGAGCAATAGTAAAGCTCACCCTTATGATTTTTCGGTCTGGCACAAGGTCCTGTCTTTGACCATGCTATGCAACCACCGTTCTCAAGGTTGACATCTGATTTAGTTCAGGTGACCTAATGAATTCCAGGTGAATTCCTAGGATTTTACGTTCAATGGTAATGAACGCATTGAAAATAGGGTTTTCAGAAAACAAATCGTTTTGTAATTTTGATCTAAATATTTTCTCGTTCAAGCTCGAGTTTAGATATCATTGAATTCCATGAGTTTAAATTCTCAATCTTTAAGGTCAATCTCTAGGATTGAGTAATATCAGGCTTAAAAGCTGATTTTTGATCTTTTAAGGAGATTATCCTTTCTGGGGATCTGATTCATTAGTCTTATCCAGCTAATTTGCACGGTGCCCCCCTCATTTTACGAGATAAATCCTTCTCATGGTTAGGATAAATCTGACCACTTGGCAACCCTATTTAATGCTGAGGTCCGTGGATTTCCTGCTGATTTTAGTGATGACTTTTCTAGGTTTTTCGTCAACCTACAGCTGGTCTGGACGACAACTTCCTGACCTAAATCAAGAAGCGCGTTTCTTTTTCAGAAGACTTTACTTCCATTTAATGATGGAATTGATTCATCGTGTAGATCCATCTCTTCTTTTCTTTCATCGGGTAAAATAGTTTAGTTTAGTCCAAAGCAAAAGTATTTTCAGTTATTTGTTACAGAAATATGTGACATATGTTTAAGATAACTTGGTAATTTTTCCTACACTTGGATTTTATTTTCCTTTTTATTGTTCTCTATTCCATTTTAAATGAATTTTAACATTTTGGTTTGTTTCTCAATTTATGTCCTTTCCGAGGTAACAATAATTTCGGTGTTAACACCTAGTTTTATCGTTCATAAATATGTATAAACATGATTTTGAGTTCATTTAATTGAAAATTTTACTAGAATTGGGTAGTCAGTATATAAGACTAGGGCTGTTCTTTATTATCAGAGAGCACTAGATTCTAATACAACTACTGCTTTACTAGTATTTTTAATGGTAACCAAGTGTATAAAGATAAAAATTTTAAAAATCCGCAAGAATTTAACCCCTTCTCACACTTAAGATCTTGCAATGCCCTCATTTGCAAGAAATCAGTACAATTTAAATTATTGAGGGTGATTAGCGTAGAAATGATTAAATTTTACCAAAGTTTCCAAACATATTGGCGTTTGTTTGCTGAATGATAAATGGTGCATAGCATTTGTTCATTTCGTCTGTTGTTACATCACATTTATTTGTCATCTTGTCGTCAAAATTAGTAGCTTTTGCTGAACTTAATGCCAGTCTTCGAAAATGCGCTATTTTACCCTGTTTTGTACAATCGACAATATACATAAATACAAATATAATCATGCATGGCAATTTGAAATGGGACTTAATATCCCACTTTCAAATTCTAAATATGAAATATTAGTACACAATAATAATAAAAATAAAAATTACACAAATATATCCAATAACATAAGTTTAAACATGAAAAAGTCAAAAGATAAAAACATAAAAATCATAAAAATAACCAAATGGAACTAAATCAGTCTGGATAGGGGTTCCAGTTCATCTCATCGGGTGGGTTCCATTGTTGGTTATAGGTATTCTGATAGGCTTGGTTATAGTCATACCGGTTAAAGGGTGGTCGGATATCGGGGCTATGTGGCGGAAAATGAGCAGGTTGAGTAGGTACATAGTTATTTGGTACCTGATATGATAGTTGGCTCATGATTTGGTGCTGATGAACTAACCAGCTATCGTGTTGGCGTCGCCTATAATCCTCGTATACTCGCTCGGAGTTCCACTGCTCATACATACTATGTCTTGCCGCGTTCGTCATTGCTTCCTCATCTATACGAACGTGGACGTCAAGAATAGCATCTCGAAAGACATCCCTAATGTCTTCCGCCTCCTCCATTTCCTCGTCTGAGCCTCTCTCTACCTGAGGATGAGATCCCTCATAGGGTACTGCCTGGTTACGTCTACTTTTCAATACCTTAGCACCCACATAAACTTTCAATCCTAAGGGCTCAACCTGTTCTCTATAAATCTGTAATGGACCCCCTTAGTTCCTATCAACACCTAAATACTCTCCAATGAGAGTAACAAAAATACCTCCTCCTATTATACTCCCGTCCTGCATTCCCTCTACCATTTTAGATAAATAAAAAGCAACACAGTAAGGGATATTGACAAAGCTTCTAGGATCCCGAATACACTTTAGGTAGAATAAATCATATAAGGTAATTTTTTCTTTATTATGACCTCTTTGTGTAATCGAGTTAGCCAAAAATCTATGAATAATACGAAGCTAGGCTCTGTCAATATGTGTATAGGAGTGTCCTCCTGCTCGTTTAAAAACATCAAAATGTGACATACGCCTCCAAATGGCGTCAGCGTCAAAGTTACTATCTACCCATTCACCATAATGAATCAAGTTTGTACAATCGGGTAATAGCAACTCACCAGGAGTATATATCTGTAAGGCCCTGGCCATGTCCAGCATGGACATTCTGTACATCCTACCGCCAAGGATAAACCTAAGAAATCTTCTATCATCTATTCTAACTATATTTGTATCAAGTGATACAGTACTCATCAACTCAACACACCATTCCTTATATACAGGTCTACGAATGGTGAAAAGACGTTCCCAATCTGTAAAAGAAGAACTGCCATACCTTTGAACTAAAAGCTGTCTAACACGGTCAGCTAGATGGACCGTTTCCAAAGGGGCCCAATCGATTACCCTTGGCACCTCTATATTTTTTGTTACCAATTTGAATTTGTTCCTTTGATATGTCTCGTAATCTCTCCATCTTCTATCAAATCTCAGATTAGGATGTAGAGTGTGCTCAGGAATCGTTGGGAATTCTACTGGCGGCCTCATTGGGAATACTATGAATTCATCAACAAACTGTACCGGATCATAATAAGGTATGTGCTGATCAGGCTGTTGTTGTTCCTGTTGTGGTTCTTGTTCGTGTTGCATTTCTGGTTCTGGTTCTGGTGCTGGTGCTGGTCGTCTAGATGATGATGCTCCCGAACCTCCAGTATCGGCTCTCTGTAAAACACATTAAACACAAAATTTGTGCATCCAAATATGCATTAGTGTTAGCAAAATAACAACTTAAAACAATCACTATAACATGTTAAATCAAAATTAAACTTATACACATTTTCACAATTTTTCACAATTCTACACTTTTCAAATAAGCACATATGAAAAATGTGTACAAAATTCATAAGCATTTAACTCAAATAACATGTCAAAATATTCATTACTAATAATTAAACAAGTCTCAAATGACAAATATATCAAATTAATCAAGTTCATGAATTTTGGACTTAAAAAGTCCACTTTAATCTCCAAAAATCATGTTTAGGATCATTGTTTGGATCATTTAACTATCTAAACATGTTACACTACTCAATTTAGCAATAATTCATGACAAAAATCGGCCATAACCTGTTTATATCAAAAAGCCCCAAATTGCTCAAGAACACAAACCCTAGATTTCTAAAATTTTTGAAGTTTTTGGCTTCAAATCATGTTAAATAGCATCAATCTAGGTTATACATGCATAAAATACTAACAATTTAACACTAATTACACTAGAAATTAACAATATTGCATTAGGTAAAAAAATTGGTAATTATCACAAAAACTAGGAATTTATAGAGTTTAGGGGTGTAATTTTTACCAATTTGCTGAAGAATGAGAATCTAGGCATGATTAGAGCAAGAAAAATGACGAATTACGGTGGAAAAATGGCGAAAATTGGTGAATTTTTGGGTGAGTTTCGTGAATGTGTGTGTGTTGTGGTGAGGAAGACAGAACAGGCTGCTGTATGTATCAGGTCTGATTTTTGCCTCCATGCGATCGCATTGAGGTATAGTGAAAATACCATGCGATCGCATGGGGGTCCGGGTACAGTGTTTTCAGTTTTTTTTTTTTTTTTTAATAAAACCTTATACTTTATAAAACTTATAATTAATTAAATTTTAAAAATTTTGTTTTCCTTTAGGAGCGAGGGCGTTTCGGATCGTTGTCCTAGTCTGTCCCTCGACAAAATTTTAAAATTTGTCAAATCAAAGCGCGGTTTTTAAAAGTAAAGATTTTTGGGTTTTTTTAATGTTTTTAGCATACTTTAATTCAATAAGATTAAAAATAATGATAATAAAAGTTCTCGTCCCTCCCTCGGGTAAAGCAATTTCGGTTCAAAGACCTAGTCTTCAACTTACGACGAATTTTAAAAATCATATTTTTAACTTAATGAGATAAAGTAAATTTTTGTTTTTAAATTCACACAACTTAAATATAAAATTCAAAATTAATATTAAAAATTCACACCAAACTTAAAATTTGAAATGCATAAAATTTAAAAATTCATATTTTAAAAATTAAAAATTCACACCAAACTTAATTTAAAAATTCATATTATAAATTCACACCAAACTTATATTAATTTTTGCAAATATTTACAATTTTAAATATATTGATTTTACAAAGTTTACAATATTAATTTAAGATTTATATATTAATTTTAAAAACATGGTAAAAATAAAATTAAAATTTTTTTTAGCTTTTTATCCCACTTTAATCAATCAAATATTATCAAAAATATACGCCCCTCTTTTCGGTAAAGTAATTTCGGTTCCAAGACCTAATTTAACTCATGACGAATTTTTGAAATATTTTGGGTTGATTGATTAAAGATATTTATACCTTAAGAATAAACGTTAAATTTCGCAGTGATGTAATAAATTTTTTTTGAATGATATCAATAATTTCGGTCGCCAAACCTAATTTTATTTAATACCAATTTAATACTTTATAGCGAACAAATTAACATTTATTATCAAAAGGTTTAAAAAAATAAAAATAAATAAAAAATAAAAAATGTACAGACTTACCTGTGAGATAGTATTCTTAGTTATATGATCTATCCCATTCATAAGATAGTCGGTTTAATTGGTTTTCCATAGCTACATAGGCGTAACCTCGAGCATTCAGTGTTTTTTCTTCTAAACATATGAACGGTCCGTCTCTGCATAAAGTAACAAATTCGGTATTTGAATAGGTTTGATTATTTGAACATTTACCTCCATGTGACCATTTTCTGCATTTGTGACATCGTTCTAGGTGTCGTGCTCTTCTTTTCGCTGCGGATTTTGATTTTCCTTTACCAAATTGTAACTTATTATCTTCGCATCTGGATTCTTTTCTAACTCCGTCCAATCTTTCTCTGATTACTGATACTATTTCACTCGGTAGTGTGTCATTATTACGTTTAGTGATCAAAGCGTGTAGCATTAGACCATGGTTTAGTTCACAGGCAGTCTTCATTTCCTAAAAAAAATAAAAATTCAGAATGGGGGGAGAAGACTAGTTCTTTAGGGTCTGCTAGGGAAAGACCATTCGGGTTCCATTTTCGAGAACTACACGAAAACAGACAATCTAACTCTAACAGAAATACATATTATCTTTTAAAGACTTGATTCTCCCCACACTTAGTTAGCTGTGGTATCGAAATTGTGATTAACTTCATTGTCAACTTCCATCGGACCATGTATGTAGTGTTTAACTCTGTGACCATTAACTTTAAATTCAATCCCATTCGAAGTTATTAATTCTATCGTTCCGTATGGGAAAACTCTTTTGACTATGAATGGTCCAGACCATCTTGATTTCAATTTTCCAGGAAATAGCTTGAATCGTGAATTGAAAAGAAGAACTCTGTCTCCTTCTTTAAATTCTTTTAAACTTCTGATTCTTTTATCATGCCATTTCTTCGTTCTTTCTTTATAGATTAACGAATTTTCGTATGCTTCATGTCTTAATTCTTCTAATTCATTTAGTTGACTTAATTGTAGACGTCCAGCTTCATGTAAATCAAGATTACATGTCTTCAAAGCCCAAAATGCTTTGTGTTCAATTTCTACTGGAAGATGACATGCTTTTCCATAAACAAGTCTAAAAGGTATGGTTCCAATTGGAGTTTTGTAGGCTGTTCTAAAAGCCCAGAGTGCATCCTCCAATTTAATGGACCATTCCTTCGGATTTGATCCTACGATTTTCTCTAGAATACGTTTTAAAGCTCGGTTGGTATTTTCAACTTGTCCACTTGTTTGTGGATGATATGCGGTGGAGATTTTATGAGTTACTCCATATCTTTTAAGAACTTTCTCAAGTTGATTATTACAGAAATGAGTACCCCGATCACTTATTAAAGCTTTCGGTGTTCCAAACCTTGCAAAAAGACGTTTTAAAAAGTTGACTACAACTCATGCATCATTAGTTGGGAGAGCTTGTGCTTCCGCCCATTTAGATACATAATCAATGGCTACGAGAATATAGAGATTATTAGGAGATTTTGGAAATGGACCCATAAAGTCAATACCCCAAATGTCAAATACTTCACATACTTGTATGACATTTTGTGGCATTTCATCACGTTGACTTATTTTTCCGGCCCTTTGACAAGCATCACAGGATTTGCAAAGAAGGTGTGAGTCTTTGTAAATTGTAGGCCAATAGAATCCAGCATCATAAACTTTTCTTGCTGTTAGTTGAGGCCCATAATGCCCTCCTGTTGGTCCTGTGTGACAATGGTTTAATATTTTACTGGCTTCATCTCCGAATACACATCGGCGTATTATTCCATCTGGACAACTTTTAAACAAATGTGGATCTTCCCAAAAATAGTGTTTTATATCACTGAAGAATTTCTTTCGTCTTTGGTACGATAATCCTTTTTCAAGGAATCCACAAACTAAGTAGTTTGCATAGTCTGCAAACCATGGAATTTCATTATAATCAATCTTCAATAGATATTCATCAGGAAAGTTGTCTTGTATGGCCGATTTATTTAGAACTTCTAATTCGGGATTTTCAAGACGAGAAAGATGATCAGCGGCGAGATTTTCTGCTCCTCTTTTATCTCGGATTTCAATATCAAACTCTTGTAAGAGTAAGATCCAACGGATTAATCTTGGTTTAGCATCTTGTTTTGAAAATAGGTATCTAAGAGCAGAATGGTCGGTATAGACCACCGTTTTTGCTAGAACGAGATATGATCGAAATTTGTCAAAAGCAAAGACAATAGCAAGGAGTTCTTTTTCAGTAGTTGTATAGTTCGTTTGTGCTCCTTGTAACGTCTTACTAGCATAATATATAGGTTGAAATCGTTTTTCAATCCTTTGTCCTAAAACGGCTCCGATTGCAAAATCACTTGCATCGCACATTAGTTCAAATGGTAGATTCCAATTTGGTGTTATCATGATCGGTGTATTAGTGAGTTTCTCTTTAAGAATATTAAAAGATTTGATACATTCATCTGAAAAGATGAATGGAGCATCCTTTTCTAGGAGTTTATTCATAGGAGTGGCAATTTTAGAAAAATCTTTTATGAAACGTCGGTAAAAACCGGCATGCCCTAGAAAACTCCTAACTCCTCTAACATTGGTGGGATGTGGAAGTTTAGTGATGTGGTAGCATGGGGGTACGTGATAGTACTATATTTTACTACGAAATACGTTACAAATTACACAAGTTTTAATTATTTATTTACAAATGAGATATACCTAAACCTTGCTACAACACTATAGGCAGTGTACCTAATCGTAGAGTAGTATAGTTTTTAGTAAGTCCGGTTCATTCCACAGGGAGCGGGTTTATTGCACACTATATTTTTAATCAACTATATTTGTACAAAATATATATAATTATATATAATTATATATAATAATATATAAAAGGGGGTTTACCGTTTAATGACCGGTTTGTCGATTTATATTTTAAGCGAAGCGTATAGTAAATGACGATATTTAAATAACAATATAAAATAAATAACAATAATTAAAATGACAATAAATAAAAGTACGAGGAAATATGAAATAAAATATATTATGCTTATTTAAACTTCCGTAACCATGATGTTTGACGTTTTGATTTTAATCTATTGTCTTAGGTTAATTGTCCTTTGTCCTGGATGTATTTGAAACCTATCTGGTTTTTGTCCATAATAGTTCATCGGTCATAATTATAAACTGCTCGGCCAATTTAACCTTATACCCGAAGTCAAATATTCCAACTAACTGGGGATTCGAACTGTAACAAGGTCTTAATACTTTGCTTAATGAATACACCAGGTTATCGACTGTGTGTAAACCAAGGTTTTAATACTTTGTTAACAATTACACCAATTATCCTTGAATGTAATCCACCCTTGTTTTAATGAGTCCATTGACTATTAATCCATCCCCGTGTCCGGTCAAATGAACAATAATTCGTACTTATAAATATCCCGCCCATCGTGTCCGATTAAGCGTATGTGGTTATATATAGATACGTCAAATCATAACCTTTATATTAAATTAACGAGGTATCGTTAATTTAATATAAAGCCCATTAATAGCCCATAGTCTAATTTCCACAAGTGTCGTTCTTTTGTCCAAACCCCAATTATGGTACAAAACCCAATTACCCCGTCTTTAATATTTAGCTCAACATCATGATTACTTCGGCTCAAATAAGTATAATAATAACTTAAGTACAAGACATTTAATTTAAAAAGGAGAACATAGCTTACATTGATTATTTATCGCGTAGTAGTACACGGACAGAGCTCCGACTTTAAAACCCGCAAAAATAACTTTTAGATAACCCAAACTAATCTAATATAACACTAATCTATACTATATATATATATATATATATATATATATATATATATATATATATATATATATATTATTTATATATATTTATTTATCTTATACTACGGAGTATTATTATTAATATGTTTTTTAAACTTGCAGAATTCGTGGCCTGTTATAGGGATTTCTGATTTTTCAAACTCCGCGAGTCGTGGAGTTTTTGGCCTTCAAACTCCGCGAGTCGTGGAGTTTGATTTTCCAGCTCACAAACTTTTGGCTCCTAGCTTGTCGACATAATAAATATATAAATATAAAATATAAATAATTAATATAATTATTTATATATTATATTATATTCTTGTGCATAGTAGACTTGTAATTTTTGCACCGTTGCGTCGCGCGTTGAGAGTTGACTCATGTCCCGGTTCCAGATTTTCGAACGTCCTTGCGTACAATTTAATATCTTGTACTTTGCGTTTTGTAACTTGTACTCTTGTCATTTTTAGACGTTTTTCATCAATAAATTGAACCACTTGGATTGTATCTTGTACATTTGAGCTTTTTGGTCATTTGCGTCTTCAAATCGTCGTTTTCGCCTTTTGTCTTCGCACTTATTTAATATAAACGATTACAACTTAAAATAGGACAATTACAACTAAATAATTTACATATTGGGAGGATATTTCTACAAAATATATATTTATTTGGAGTACTATCAAATATCCCCATACTTGAACGTTGCTTGTCCTCAAGCAATACATAACTTGAAATAATATAATACATCACACGAATCACTTCTTTATTCTTCACACTTTGTACATCAGTGATTTTGATATGGTGGTATAAACAATGATAGTAACGATAGAACCATGGTTAAAGGTGGGTGTGTCATCCACAGTTGCCTCGGGTTTAGGTCAACGACACTTGCAATCAAATAGCCGATTTACTTTCGGTTTCTAAAGCAAAGTGCACATTTGAAAGGCGGTTTACAGTCCCACATGACTATGAAAATGTAGATCCTTAAGGAAATTGGATCTTTATGAAAACATTTGATCTTTTGAAAATTCAATCTAGCTTTTACCCTAGATAAGTTTTCTGGAATAACCCTTCACCGGTGTTTGCAAAATATTTTTGTGGGTTGTGTGGGTTTCAGATTTGAAAATTTTAGCTCAACACTTGTGGTTTTGTGTTACCCACTTGCTAACCTTGTATTAGGAAAGCAACACGTCCAGTTCACATGTCCCGTATATTACCTTTCGGCAAACTACCGTCCGGTTGTAAAGGAAAGCGATGAACAAGCAACTGTTAAGGCAATGTCTAATGACATGTATATGATTATGGTCCAAAAATGTGTCGGATGCTATTACTATCCTTTGTAGGAGCAATAGTAAAGATCATCCTATGATTTTTTCGGTCTGGCACAAGGTCCTGTCTTCAACCATGCTATGCAACCACCGTTCTTACGGTTGACACCCGATTTGGTTCAGGTGACCTAATGAATTCCAGGTGAATTCCTAGGATTTTACGTTCAATGGTAATGAACGCATTGAAAATAGGTTTTCAGAAAACAAATCGGTTTTAATTTTGATCAAAATATTTTCTCGTTCAAGGTCGAGTTTAGATATCATTGAATTCCATGAGTTTGTAATTCTCAATCTTTAAGGTCAATCTCAAGGATTGAGTAATATCAGGCTTAAAAGCTGATTTTTAATCTTTAATGAGATTATCCTTTCCGGAGGTCTGATTCATTAGTCTTATCAAGCTAATTTGCACGGCGCCCTCCCCATTTTACGAGACAGATCCTCTCATGGTTAGGATAAGTCTGACCACATGGCGACCCTGTTTGATGCTGAGGTCCGTGGATTTCCTGCTGATTTTAGAGATGACTTTTCTAGATTTTTCGTCAACCTACAGCTGGTCTGGACGACAACTTCTTGACCTAAATCAAGAAGCGCGTGTCTTTTTCGGAAGACTTTACTTCCTTTTAATGATGGAATTGATTCATCGTGTAGAACCATCTTTTCTTTTCTTTCATCGGGTAAAATAGTTAATTTAGTCCAAAACAAAAGCACCTGCAATAACTTTACGGAAACATGTGCTAGATAGTTTTTAATTGAATAACTAGGTACATTCTCCCCACACTTAGTTTCTTTCTTTGCCTTTTTATTCTCCTTTATTCCATTTTAAATGAATTCAAGCGTTTTAGGGTGTTTCTCAATTTATGTCCTTTCCGAGGTAACGATAATTTCGGTATTAACACCTAGTTTTCACCGTTTATAAATATATATAAACATGATTTTAAATTCATTTAGTTGAAAATTTTTCAAATTTTCATAAAATTTGGCAAATAAACCAAGTATAAACCCGAGAGAATTTATAACCCTTCCCCACACTTGAGATCATGCAATGCCCTCATTTGCATGAAATCAGACTCTAATTATAAATTCATGAGGGTGATTAGTGTAGAAAAATGATTAAAAATACCCAGTTTGTAATTACAAAGCTCGTCGAATGATAGATGGCGCGCCTCATCGTTCATTCCTTCTTGTTTTATCACACATGCTTTTTTTTTCTTTTCAAAAACGGCTGCTTTTCTGAACTGTTTACTAATATTTGAAAAAGCGTCTTTTACCCTAACTCATCATGCATTTTTATTAACGAGTTATGCACTAACCCGAACCCCTAATTTAACGTTAAGTGGGGTTAAACTTCCCTACACTTAGCTTACGACATGTGAAGTCGGTAGAATAAGTTCCACAAATTAAAATAGTGAGCCATTTATTTACATCTCGGGTGGTATAAAATATATCAATGGGTTTAAAGTTTAGAACCACCCGATCGTCACTACTTAATTCTTTTTTAAGTGTAGCTTTTAGTAAATGGATATATCTCTTTTCTGGTTCTTGGTCAAATGGATCGATATACACCGATATACATACTATAGGGTGGACAATTCCTAACATTTCCTTCCGTTTATTCTCGGGATTAAAGTTTTCACCTCTATTACCCATTTGGGTGAAATTCGAGGTGTCAATATCTATTACAGCTTGTAGTTCCTCTTTGGTAGATGACTCGTCTATTGAGAATATTGGGTTGGAAGATTGTGGAATCGTGAATTTTGGGATCAAAGCAAATTCTTCTTCATTAATGGTACTTATTGGTCTCACCATTTTGGTCTCGGGGGTAAAATTTTCAACGTTATCATTTTCCCAAGAGTACCAATTTGTCACCCTTACTTCTTCTTCATTTATTGATTGATCGATGATTTCGTTGGTAGAGGCTAATGTGTCGATATGTTGTGAAATTGGTAAAACTGAATAAAAAGTATCATCGGGATAGTTGGTGATTTCGGAGCTCTCGAATTCATCAAAATTCGATGATATGAGATTTTCTTGCACAATACTCCTCAGATCAACAGGTGTGTAGTCTGATAGAGTTTCAGCTTGCCTGTTTACAAACTCTCTCATTTGTTCATTTTGAGCATTGAGTTCTTCGAGTTTGATTTTCATATTGTCTAATAAATTTTCAGATACGTAATTTTCCTCGTCTACTGGTTGTTGAGTTTGGAAATATTATTGGCAATAATCCCAATTTGAATTGTATTCTTCATAATCATTCCATTCAGGTTCCGTGGGTGCGTAATTTTCCATAGGAACGTAATAATAACATTCCCATGTTGAGTGATAATCTCCACAGATTTCACAACCAGTTATTGTTTCGTCATTCGTGATCCAAGATTGACCGAACGAATTGTCATCAACACCCGTTTGAGAGTATTGATTTAATTGATTTTGGATATCAAAAAGAGTTTCCATAGCCTTGTTTTCAAAATTTTCCATTTTATTGCGATGGCCAAATTTTAGCTACAATGTGGTGCATTTACTAATTATCCTATTAGTTATAAAAATAGAAAAACTTATATAAGTTGTCCAATTAATAGACTTTTATGCTTTTGCCCACGTTTCGAATAGCCAAAAGATGCAGCAGGGAGCCAGAACCCTTTAAATCGGAAGCTCACAACTCAGCCACTAACAAATCCAACTATTACTACGAAGCAGAAAATTGTCAACGTCCATTAATTTAACCACTTAAATAATTTTTCTTTCTGTTTGAGATATTAGATAAGAAATAGAGAAAATTTCTAAGTCTTAAAAACTAGTGTGTCGAGAAATAAGAAAGAAAAAGAGTGCGCGTCGAAAAACGTCGAAAAATAAAAGTAAGAAAGATAACGCGAAAAACGGCTTCGCAAAATTCTAAAGCACCTAAATCTTAGTCTAAGGAATAAGCACTTAAGGGATTTTACGGCAAAGCCTAAAAATATAGAAATAAAAATAAGCTACGGCAAAATACTAAGCTTAAAACTAGATATGAACGATAAAAATACAAATATTACGATTAAATAATTAAAAAGATACAAAAATGATAAAATTACTAATTTTATAAAAAATATTATTTTTATATTTATTTTATAAAAGTATTAATTTTTATATATAATAAAACTAATTATAATTAAAATACAATTTAATTAAAAATTAAAACTAATTATATTAAACTAATAAAGTAATTAGGGTTTAAAAATAATAATAAATAATATTACTCCGTAATTAAAGCGAAAATAGGGTTTCTGTCAGCGCGTCAGGGCGGCTCCGCGAGTCGTGGAGTTTTAAGCCTGCAAACTTCGCGAGTCGTGGAGTTTGAAAAAAAACGTTTTTTTTTTGTTTTTCTAAAAATATATATAAATATATTTATACAATAATAAATTAAAAATATAGAGTTTCACCGATGTCCCCGGCAGCGGCGCCAAAAACTTGATGTGGTAGCGTGGGGGTACGTGATAGTACTATATTTTACTACGAAATACGTTACAAATTACACAAGTTTTAATTATTTATTTACAAATGGGATATACCTAAACCTTGCTACAACACTATAGGTAGTGTACCTAATCGTAGAGTAGTATAGTTTTTAGTAAGTCCGGTTCGTTCCACAGGGAGCGGGTTTATTGCACACTATATTTTTAATCAACTATATTTGTACAAAATATATATAATTATATATAATTATATATAATAATATATAAAAGGGGGTTTACCGTTTAATGACCGGTTTGTCGATTTATATTTTAAGCGAACCTTATAGTAAATGATGATATTTAAATAACAATATAAAATAAATAACAATAATTAAAATGACAATAAATAAAAGTACGAGGAAATATGAAATAAAATATATTATGCTTATTTAAACTTCCGTAACCATGATGTTTGACGTTTTAATTTTAATCTATTGTCCTAGGTTAATTGTCCTTTGTCCTGGATGTATTTGAAACCTATCTGGTTTTTGTCCATAATAGTTCATCGGTCATAATTATAAACTGCTCGGCAAATTTAACCTTATACCCGAAGTCAAATATTCCAACTAACTGGGGATTCGAACTGTAACAAGGTCTTAATACTTTGCTTAATGAATACACCAGGTTATCGACTGTGTGTAAACCAAGGTTTTAATACTTTGTTAACAATTACACCAATTATCCTTGAATGTAATCCACCCCTGTTTTAATGAGTCCATTGACTATTAATCCATCCCCGTGTCCGGTCAAATGAACAATAATTCGTACTTATAAATATCCCGCCCATCGTGTCCAATTAAGCGTATGTGGTTATATATAGATACGTCAAATCATAACCTTTATATTAAATTAACGAGGTATCGTTAATTTAATATAAAGCCCATTAATAGCCCATAGTCTAATTTCCACAAGTGTCGTTCTTTTGTCCAAACCCCAATTATGGTACAAAACCCAATTACCCCGTCTTTAATATTTAGCTCAACATCATGATTACTTCGGCTCAAATAAGTATAATAATAACTTAAGTACAAGACATTTAATTTAAAAAGGAGAACATAGCTTACATTGATTATTTATCGCGTAGTAGTACACGGACAGAGCTCCGACTTTAAAACCCGTAAAAATAACTTTTACATAACCCAAACTAATCTAATATAACACTAATCTATACTATACTATATATATATATATATATATATATATATATATATATATATATATATATATATATATATATATATATATATATATATATATATATATATATATATATATATATATATATATTATTTATATATATTTATTTATCTTATACTACGGAGTATTATTATTAATATGTTTTTTAAACTTGCAGAATTCGTGGCCTGTTATAGGGATTTCTGATTTTTCAAACTCCGCGAGTCGTGGAGTTTTTGGCCTTCAAACTCCGCGAGTCGTGGAGTTTGATTTTCCAGCTCACAAACTTTTGGCTCCTAGCTTGTCGACATAATAAATATATAAATATAAAATATAAATAATTAATATAATTATTTATATATTATATTATATTCTTGTGCATAGTAGACTTGTAATTTTTGCACCGTTGCGTCGCGCGTTGAGAGTTGACTCATGTCCCGGTTCCAGATTTTCGAACGTCCTTGCGTACAATTTAATATCTTGTACTTTGCGTTTTGTAACTTGTACTCTTGTCATTTTTAGACGTTTTTCATCAATAAATTGAACCACTTGGATTGTATCTTGTACATTTGAGCTTTTTGGTCATTTGCGTCTTCAAATCGTCGTTTTCGCCTTTTGTCTTCGCACTTATTTAATATAAACGATTACAACTTAAAATAGGACAATTACAACTAAATAATTTACATATTGGGAGGATATTTCTACAAAATATATATTTATTTGGAGTACTATCATTTAGCAATTACATCTACTTTAGCTCTATCCACTTCAATTCCTTCTTTTGAAATTTTATGTCCAAGAACGATGCCTTCTTTAACCATGAAATGGCATTTCTCCCAATTAAGAACTAGATTTGATTGTTCGCATCTAATAAGCATTCGTTCCAGATTAACTAGACATGTTTCAAATGTATCACCGAAGACTGAAAAGTCATCCATGAAAACTTCCATGCATTCTTCTATCATGTTGTGAAAAATCGCCATCATACACCTTTGAAAGGTTGCAGGGGCGTTGCAAAGTCCAAATGGCATGCGTTTGTAAGCAAAAGTACCATAAGGGCACGTGAATGTGGTTTTCTCTTGGTCCTCGGGTGCTATTAGAATTTGAAAATATCCGGAAAATCCATCTAGAAAACAATAGTAACTATTTCTGGCTAATCTTTCCAGCATTTGATCAATGAAAGGTAAGGGAAAGTGATCTTTTCTGGTGGCGTCATTTAATTTTCTATAATCAATACACACACGCCATCCTGTTACAGTCCTAGTAGGAATAAGCTCATTTTTCTCATTTGTAATGACAGTCATGCCACCCTTCTTAGGCACGCATTGAACTGGGGTTACCCATGGACTATCAGAAATTGGATAAATTAGACCTGCATCTAGCAGTTTAATAATCTCTTTCTTAACTACATCTTGCATATTAGGATTTAGTCTTCGTTGGCGTTGCACATACATTTTATGACCTTCTTCCATAAGGATTTTATGTGTGCAATACGAAGGACTTATTCCTTTAATATCATGAATCTTCCATGCAATGGCTGGTTTATGAGCTTTCAACACAGAAATGAGTTGTGATTTCTCATTTTCAGTAAGAGAAGACGATATTATTACAGGTAATTCAGATTCACCATGTAAATAAGCGTATTCCAAATGGTTTGGAAGTGGCTTTAACTCTAATTTCGGAGGTTCTTCTATCGATGATTTGTATCGATATCTGTCTTCTTCTTTTAGCATTTGAATTTCTCCTGTTGTTGGTTCATATCCATTAGCTATAAGTGTAGCTAACATTTCAGCTTCATCAATTGGTTCATTACCTTCTCCTAAAGAACATTCTCCTGTTCCTTGTAATTCTGGAAATTCTTCTAATAATTCTGCATGTGCATCTATAGTTTGAATATAATAACATGTATCATCTGCAGATTGCGGTTGTTGCATTGCTCTATCAACTGAAAAGGTAACACTCTCATCCTCTATACTTAGGGTCAGTTTCTTACCGAACACGTCTATCATTGCTTTAGCCGTGTTTAAGAATGGTCTTCCTAATATGAGAGGAACTTGAGAATCTTCTTCCATGTCCAGAACAACAAAATCTACTGGAAATACTAAAGTACCAACTTTAACTAGCATGTTCTCCATTATCCCTCTAGGATATTTTATTGATCTATCGGCTAGTTGTATGCTTATTCTGGTTGGTTTCAATTCTCCAAGGTCTAGTTTAGCGTATAGTGAATACGGCATTAGATTTATACTAGCACCTAAGTCTGCCAATGCTTCTATTGAACTAAGACTACCCAGAAAACATGGAATTGTGAAACTTCCTGGATCAGATAGTTTTTCTGGTATCTTATTCAACAGCACTGCTGAACAATTAGCATTCATAGTAACAGCCGAGAGTTCTTCCATTTTCTTTTTATTTGAGATTAGATCTTTCAAGAATTTAGCATATCTAGGCATTCCTGAAATCACATCAATGAAAGGAAGATTTACATTTATCTGTTTAAACATATCCAAGAATTTGGATTGCTCGGCTTCAAGTTTCTCTTTCTTCATTTTACTCGGGTAAGGAAGTGGTGGTTGGTATGGTTTAACATAAGGTTTAGCCTTAACTGTGTTATCTTCATTAACCTTTTCAACTACCGGTTCATTTTCTTTATCTTGATCAGGTTGTGGTTCTTGTGGAGTATGAATAGCTTCATCAGAAGTTGCAGGTATTTCAGGTGGTTTAAGTGTTGTACCACTTCTTGTGGTAATGACTTTAGCTGTTTCATTCTGGGGGTTAGCATTTGTATCACTAGGTAAACTTCCCAGTTTTCTTTCACCTATTAACCTTGCTAGGTTACTTACTTCTTGTTCCAGATTTTGAATAGAAGCTTGTTGATTTCTAAATGCTTGAGCATTTTGTTCATTAGTTTGTTTCTGAGATGTGAAAAATTGCGTTTGAGTTTCAACTAGCTTCGTCATCATATCTTCTAAATTCGGCTTTTTATCATCGGTTTGTTGTGGTGGTTTGTTTTGAAAATTAGGTCTTTGCTGATTGTAATTATTATTGGATACTTGTTGATTGCTAGGACCTTGTTGGTTGTTGTATGGAATATTTCGGTTATAGTTCTGGTTTTGATTGTAAATCGGTCTTGGCGGTTGATAATTATTCTGATAATTATTTCCAGGCCTTTGGTTTATGTATGAAATATTCTCTCTTTGTTCCATTGTTAATTCAAAACTGAGACAATCTTTTGTCAAATGTGGTCCTCCACACTGCTCACAACTAATTCGTATTGAGTGAATATCTTTAGTCATCTTTTCCATTCGTCTCTCAACAGCATTTATCTTTGCGGAAATGGAATCTAAGTCATGGCTAGAATCGCCTCTAGCTGCTTTAGATGATCTAACGATATCTTTTTCTTGGTGCCACTCATGTGAGTGGGAAGCAGTGTTATCAATAATTTTGTAAGCATCAGTTTCGGTTTTCTTCATAATAGAACCACCAGCTGCTATATCTATGTCTTTCCTTGTAGTGATGTCGCATCCTTGGTAGAATATTTGTACTATTTGACAGGTGTCTAAACCATATTGCGGACATCCTCTTAATAACTTTCCAAATCTAGTCCACGCCTCATATAGAGTTTCATTTGGCTTCTGTGTAAACGTAACAATTTCTGCTTGAAGTCTTACGGCTTTAGATGCCGGAAAGTATTGTTTAAAAAATTTTTCAACTAAAACGTCCCATGTATCAATCGCCCCTTCAGGTAACGATTCCAACCAATCTTTGGCTTCTTCCTTTAAAGTCCAGGGAAATAACATGAGATATATCTGTTCATCCTCCACTTCTCGGATTTTAAATAGTGTGCAGATCCTATTAAAGGTACGTAAATGTTCATTTGGATCTTCCTTCGGCGCACCACTAAATTGGCATTGATTAGTCACCATGTGTAGAATTTGTCCTTTGATTTCATAATCTGGCGCATTAATGTCTGGATGAGTAATTGCGTGACCTTGGCCAGTGTGTTTAGCTCTCATTCGGTCTTCCATACTTAAAGGTTCCAGATTCTCCATAATTGAATTTGTTGAATCCGAATCACTAGAGGATTCTGATTTAATGGTTCGTTCCTCAACAATCTCTGTTTGAATGATTGGTGGTTCCGGAGGAAAATTTAATGGTTCAGGATCTATGAATCGTTCCTGAATATTCTCCGGATTCTCAATTGTGAGGTCGGGTTCAAAAAATGGATTATCGGAAATTTGAACTGGAGTACTTGGTCGACTGGATGACGATTCTAAAGAAAAATCAACGGCGGTAATATTTGCTAGATGTCTTGATCTAGTTACAGGTGGTGAGCGTACAAAAGGTGGTGAACGTCTTGCTCGGTGCATTCACTGAATATCCTATTAGTTTTTAAAAGGAAAGAAAAATTATAATAAGTTATCCAATCAATAGACTTTTCTGATTTTGCCCACGTTTCGAATAGCCAAAAGATGCAGCAGAGGGGCAGGATTCGTTTGGTCTCAATATAATTGAGGACTGTTTGGCTCCAATAACCCGGTCCACGTACATATCCAACTATTACTACGAACCAGAAAATTTTGATGTCTATCAATTTAACCACTTAAAATAAATATTCGTAATTTTAAGAAATTTAGATAAGAAGTAGAATAAAAATCTATGTCCTAAAACTAGAATAGCGAGAAATAAGAAAGAAAAAGAGTTCGTCGAAAAAGGTCGGAAAAAAAAATGGTTGAAAAATAAAAGTGACGGAAAAATAAAAGAAACTTATAAAACTTAAAAACACTTGACTAACCTAACCTTATTACCACAACTAACTTAAAATTATAATCGCAAATTGAGATTACTAATTGGAATGATAATTGATACATAGGTAAAAGGTGTCTAAAAATATTAAAGCTTACAGGAAAAACTATATCCCAAATGGAAATAACTTAAAAAGGCGTCGCAAAATTCTAAAGCACCTAAATCTTAGTCTAAAGAAAAAGCACTTAAGAGATTTTACGGCAAAGCCTAAAAATCTAGAAGTAAAAATAACTATGGCAAAAACTATGAGTTAAAAATAAATACGAGCGAAAAATACAAAAATTACGCTAAAATGATTAAAAAGGGACAAAATTTAAAAATATACAAAAAGTTGTAAAAAGTACAATTTTTATAAAAATATTATTTTTATATTATTTATTTTATAAAACTATTAATTTTACAATTTAATTAAACTAATTAAACTAAATAATACAAATTAATAATAAAAACTAAATTAATATATATAATATATAACCCTAATTAGGGTTTAAATATAATAATAATAATTATTATCCGTAATTAATGCAGGCTGCAGTCTGGCGTGTCAGATGGGCTCATGCGATCGCATGAGTCCTAAACTATCCGGCCATGCGATCGCATGGGCTAGGGTTTCGGGCCACAGAGTGGGCTGCTACAGTATCGGACTCGAGTTTTAAATTTTTTTTTTCTTTCTGTTTTTGCTGTAAAATATAAAATATAATTATTAATTAAATAAAACTTATATTTTTACAAACTAAAAAAAATAGAAATAAAGAAACTTTATAAAACTTAAATATTTACCAAACTCTTAAAAAAAAATATTTATATTTTTGTTTTTCTTTTAATATTTTCGAATATTTAAAAAGTATTTTTATAAAAACGAATTTTAATAAAAGTAAACTAAATTTTTTTTTATTATATTAGCGTTGCGCTTCCGGCTTTTAAGACTCTCCCCGGCAGCGGCGCCAAAAATAGCTTGATGTTTCGCGAGGTGTATATAAAATACTATTAATTTTAGCAAGAAAATACTATTAAATACGATACAATTTTACACAAGATATTTATTTATTTAGAGAATGGATATACTTAAACCTTGCTACAACACTTATAGGCAGTGTACCTAATCGTACAGTAGTGTAGTTTTTAGTAAGTCCGGTTCGTTCCACAGGGAAAATCTTTAAACAAAGCTTAATGCTATATTAGTTTACTTTTATAAAAATACAAATATATATATAAGTAATATTATTATTATAAAGGGGGGTTTTTACCGTTTAATGACCGGTTTGTCGATTTTAAAACTTTAGTCGCAGTTAAAACCAAATGTAAAATATTAAAAATAAATACAAGACTTAAATTAAAGCGTAAAGTAAATAACGATAATGAAATTGTGAATAATAAAAGTGCGATAAAATAAACTTGCGATAATTAAAAATGCGATAATTAGAAGTGCAATTAAATATAAAATAAAGGAAATTAAATATGAAATAAAAGAATTATGCTTATTTAAACTTCCGTAATCATGATGTTTGACATGTTGATTTTTAGTATATTCCCATGGGTTAATTGTCCTTTGTCCTGGATTATTTAATATGTCCTTCTGGTTTTTGTCCATAACAGTCCATCAGTCATAAATATAAAGTGCGAGTGTCCTCGTCAAATTATTCTTATACCCGAAGTTAAATATTCCAACTAATTGGGGACTTAAACTGTAACAAGATTTTAATACTTTGTATAATAATTACACCAGGATGTCGACTGAGTGTGACCCAAGGTTTTAATATTTTGTTATCAATTATACCAAGTGTCCTTGTACATAATTTCACACCTGTTTTAATTATTCTAGTGGCTATTAATCCATTCCCGTTTCCGGTTAAATGAACGATTATTCGTACATATAAATACCCTGCCCATCGTGTCCGATCGAGTGTAAATGGTTATTTATAGGGACGCCCAATTGTAAATCTTTATATTGTCATTAACAAACTATCATTTAGTTAAACAAATATAAACCCCATTAATAGCCCATAGTCTAATTTCCACAAGTGTCGTTCTTCTGTCCAAACCCCAATTATGGTACAAAGCCCAATTACCCAATTTTAGTAATTAGTCCAACATCATGATTACTTCGTTTTAAATAAGCATAATAATAACTTAGCTACGAGACATTAATGTAAAAAGGTTGAACATAACTTACAATGATTAAAAATAGCGTAGCGTTACACGGACAGAATTTCGACTTACACCCTTACAACATTCGCTAACATACCCTTATTATTAGAATTATAATTAAAATTAAAATTAAAATATAAATTATAAATATAAATATTACGTATGAATGGAGAAGAGAAAGATAGATGATTTTGTGGTGCACCAAAGCTCGATTTTTATAGGTATGTGGGCTGGAACTGGGGCTCATGCGATCGCATGGATTTATGCCTTCCAAGCCATGCGATCGCATGGCCAGCTGGGGAGGCTCACATTTGGTTGTTTTCTTCTGCCGACGGTTTTATAAATAAACATAATATATTAAATAATTATAAGAATTATTTAAATATTATATTATATTTATGTGCATAGTTGACTTGTAATTTTTAGTCCGTTGCGTCGAGCGTTGAGAGTTGACTCTGGTCCCGGTTCCGGATTTTCGAACGTCCTTGCGTACAATTTAATATCTTGTACTTTTTGTTTTGAATCTTGTACTCTTGTAATTTTGAGACGTTTCTTATCAATAATTGGAACCTCATTGATTGTATTTTGTACTTTTGAGCTTTTTGGTCGTTTGCGTCTTTAATTCTTCGAATCTTTCTTTTGTCTTCACCTTTTATTATTTAAGCGAATATCACTTGTAAATAGGACAATTGTAACTAAAAGCTTGTCTTTCTTGAGGAATAATGCTATGAAATATATGTTTGTTTTTAGCATTATCAGTCATTAAGTTTAATGACCCGATGAAATGTCCCGTTCATATTGATTATAAACGTTTCATATTAATTGATTTCGTTGCGAGGTTTTGACCTCTATATGAGACGTTTTTCAAAGACTGCATTCGATTTTTAAAACAAACCATAACCTTTATTTTATCGATAAAGGTTTAAAAACATTACGACGATTATCAAATAATGATAATCTAACATATAGCGTTTTCACACGACAATTACATAATGGTTTACAATAATATTACACATCAACTTAAGTCTTCGAATGCAGTTTTAAAACAATATTATACAAGCATGCAGACTCCAATCTTGTCTTTATTTAGCATGCAACAGTGGAAGCTCTTAATAATCATCTGAGAATAAACATGCTTTAAACGTCAACAAAAATGTTGGTGAGTTATAGGTTTAACCTATATATTTATCAAATTGTAATAATAGACCACAAAATTTCATATTTCCATTTCTCATAAACAACATGCATGCATATAGCAATCTGTATAAAAATCATTCATATGGTGAACACCTGGTAACCGACCTTAACAAGATACATATATAATATCCCCATCATTCCGGGACAGCCTTCGAACATGATAAATTCGAAGTATTAAAGCATCCGGTACTTTGGATGGGGCTCGTTGGGCTCGATAGATCTATCTTTAGGATTCGTGTCAATTAGGGTGTCTGTTCTCTAATTCTTAGATTACCAGACTAAAAGGGGCATATTCGGTTTAATAATCCAGCCATAGAATGTAGTTTTAAGTACTTGTGTCTATTTTGTAAAACATTTATAAAACCTGCATGTATTCTCATCCCAAAAATATTAGATTTTAAAAGTGGGACTATAACTCACTTTCACGTATTTTCACTTCGTCGGAAAATAAGACTTAGCCACGGGTTGAATCACGAACCTATAACAAATATATACATATATATTAAAGTATGATCGAAATATATTCACAATATGTTTTATTATGTTTTAACGATTTAAGTTTGTTAATTTAACAGTCCAACGTTCGTAATCCACAGTTAGTTGTCCACAGTTAGTAGTACAAAAATAAATCAATATCTATTATCTCGAATCAATCCACGACCCAGTGTATACAAGTCTCAGACTCGATCACAACTCAATCTATATATATTATTTGGAACAACCATAGACACTCTATATGCGGTAATGTTCGAGTTAGCTATACAGGGTTGAGGTTGATTCCAAAATAATATATATACTTTGAGTTGTGATCGAGTCTGAGACTTGTATACACTGGGTCATGGATTGATTTGAGATAATAGATAATGATTTATTTCTGTACTACTAACTGTGGACAACTAACTGTGGACTACGAACGTTGGACTGTTAACCTAACAAGCTTATATCGTTAAAACATAATAAAACATATTGTGAATATATTTCGATCATAATTTAATATATATGTATATATTTGTTATAGGTTCGTGAATCAACCCGTGACCAAGTCTTATTTTCCGACGAAGTGAAAATACGTGAAAGTGAGTTATAGTCCCACTTTTAAAATCTAATATTTTTGGGATGAGAATACATGCAGGTTTTATAAATATTTTACAAAATAGACACAAGTACTTAAAACTACATTCTATGGCTGGATTATTAAACTGAATATGCCCCTTTTAGTCTGGTAATCTAAGAATTAGGGAACAGACACCCTAATTGACGCGATTCCTAAAGATAGATCTATCGGGCCTAACGAGCCCCATCCAAAGTACCGGATGCTTTAGTACTTCGAATTTATCATATTCGAAGGTTGTCCCGGAATGATGGGAATATTCTATATGCATCTTGTTAAGGTCGATTACCAGGTGTTTACCATATGAATGATTTTTATGCAGATTACTATATGCATGCATGTTGTTTATGAGAAATGGAAATATGAAATCTTGTGGTCTATTATTACAATTTGATAAATATATAGGTTAAACCTATAACTCACCAACATTTTTGTTGACATTTAAAGCATGTTTATTCTCAGGTGATTATTAAGAGCTTCCGCTGTTGCATGCTAAATAAAGACAAGATTGGAGTCTGCATGCTTGTATAATATTGTTTTAAAACTGCATTCGAAGACTTAAGTTGATGTGTAATATTATTGTAAACCATTATGTAATGGCCGTGTGAAAACGCTATATGTTAGATTATCATTATTTGATAATCGTCGTAATGTATTTAAACATTTATCGATAAAATAAAGGTTATGGTTTGTTTTAAAAATTGAATGCAGCCTTTGAAAAAGTCTCATATAGAGGTCAAAACCTCGCAACTTAATCAATTAATATGAAACGTTTATAATCAATATGAACGGGACATTTCACCCGACGGATTCCTATTAAGAAACTTCTCGTTGTTTTTTCAAACACATTGATGTTTACGTGAATGCAAAGTGGATATTTTGTGCATCCAAGAGACTAGATGGAAGGGTCGAGGGGCGGCTAGGATCAATGACTACAAGTTGTGGTTCTCAGGATTGAGAGTATCTAGGAATGGGGTTAGAATCATTATTGGCCCAGCCTATAACGAGTATGTTGTGGATGTGGGTAGACGGAGCGACAGGATTATGTCGGTTAGACTGGTAATTCAGGAGGTGACTTACACCGTCATTTGCACTTACGCACCCAATGCGGGCCGTGGAGATGCTGAAAAGGGACATATCTGGGAATTGTTAGATGAGGTTGTGAGGATGTGCCCCCGGACCATCGATTACTAATTGGTGGAGATCTCAATGGTCATATAGGAACTGTTGTTGAGGGATTTGCAGGAGTTCATGGGGGTTTTGGGTACGGAGTTAGAAATGAGGAAGGACTTTCTATTCTCGAATTTTCTGTTGCGCACGATTTGGCAGTTGTGAATTCATTTTTCAAGAAGAGAGATGCTCAGTTAGCAACTTTTCATAGCGGGGGTCATAGTACCCAGATTGACTATTTGTTAATTCGCAAAGGAGATCTTAGGACTTGTGGAGATTGTAATGTCCTGACTGCCTTGACATGCTCCTCCCAGCATAGATTTTTGGTCATGGATTTGGTTCTCCAGAGACGGGCCACCAAGAGTGTGAGAAAAGTCCAACCTAAGATCTTGTGGAAGAAGTTGAACGAAGAGAAGGCTGAGACCTTTAGAACATCGGTTATAGATAAAGTGGATACAGAATTGGAAACGGTATCCAATGATGACGCGGATCAGATGTGGAACTGTCTGGCGTCCACCATTAGAGTAGTAGCCAAGGAAGCCCTAGGTGTGGCAGTAGGTACATTTAGAGGCCATAGGGCTGTTAGAGAAGCATGGTGGTGCAGTGACGAGGTTCAAAGCAAAGTTGTGCTTAAGCAACGAAGGTTTAGGGAGCTCATCACTTGTGGGGAGGGGACTCCGATGGATAGAATTAGGGCTGAAGAGAGATATAAAGAAGCTAAAAGAGAAGCTAAGAAGGCTGTAGCCCAAGCAAAAGAAAAAGCTTATGAAGATATGTATAAGAAAGTTGACTCCAAAGAGGGAGCTAATGATATTTACAGGATAGCCAAAGCTAGGGAGAGAAGACGTAGGGATCTTGATAACATCAAGTTTATCAAAAATGATGCTGGTCAAACTTTAGTAAAGGAAGACGAAATTAAAAAAAGATGGGAAGAGTATGTAGTGACCGGAACTTTTCCATGTTTATATATATTAAATGAACTTGTTATTTACATGATTAATTATTTCCAACATATTAAGCAATCAAACTTGTTAAGACTTGATTAATTGAAATAGGTTTCATATAGACAATTGACCACCCAAGTTGACCGGTGATTCACGAACGTTAAAACTTGTAAAAACTATATGATGTCATATATATGGATATATATATATATATATATATATATATATATATATATATATATATATATATATATATATATATATATATATATATATATATATATATATATATATATATATATATATATATATATATATATATATATATATAGTTAACATGGTATTATGATAAGTAAACATATCATTAAGTATATTAACAATGAACTACATATGTAAAAACAAGACTACTAACTTAAGGATTTCGAAACGAGACATATATGTAACGATTATCGTTGTAACAACATTTAACTGTATATATATCATACTAAGATATATTAATATATCATAATATCATGATAATTTAATAATTTAACATCTCATTAGATATAATAAACATTGGGTTAACAACATTTAACATGATCGTTAACTTAAAGGTTTCAAATCAACATTTACATGTAACGACTAACGATGACTTAACGACTCAGTTAAAATGTATATACATGTAGTGTTTTAATATGTATTCATACACTTTTGAAAGACTTTAAGACACTTATCAAAATACTTCTACTTAACAAAAATGCTTACAATTACATCCTCGTTCAGTTTTATCAACAATTCTACTCGTATGCACCCGTATTCGTACTCGTACAATACACAGCTTTTAGATATATGTACTATTGGTATATACACTCCAATGATCAGCTATTAGCAGCCCATGTGAGTCACCTAACACATGTAGGAACCATCATTTGGCAACTAGCATGAAATATCTCATAAAATTACAAAAATATTAGTAATCATTCATGACTTATTTACATGTAAACAAAATTACACATCCTTTATATCTAATCCATATACCAACGACCAAAAACACCTACAAATACTTTCATTCTTCAATTTTCTTCATCTAATTGATCTCTCTCAAGTTCTATCTTCAAGTTCTAAGTGTTCTTCATAAATTCTATAAGTTCTAGTTTCATAAAATCAAGAATACTTCTAAGTTTGCTAGCTTACTTCCAATCTTTTAAAGTGATCATCCAACCTCAAGAAATCTTTCTTATTTACAGTAATACATCTTTCTAATACAAGGTAATACTCATATTCAAACTTTGATTCAATTTCTATAACTATAACAATCTTATTTCGAGTGGAAATCTTACTTGAACTTGTTTTCGTGTCATGATTCTGCTTCAAGAACTTTCAAGCCATCCAAGGATCCTTTGAAGCTAGATCTATTTTTCTCATTTCTAGTAGGTTTACCTACTAAAATTAAGGTAGTAATGATGTTCATAACATCATTCGATTCATATATATAAAACTACCTTATTCGAAGGTTTAAACTTGTAATCACTAGAACATAGTTTAGTTAATTCTAAACTTGTTCGCAAATAAAAGTTAATTCTTCTAACTTGACTTTTAAAATCAACTAGACACATGTTCTATATATATATATGATATGCTAACTTAATGATTTAAAACCTGAAAACACGAAAAACACCGTAAAACCGGATATACGCCGTCGTGGTAACACCACGGGCTGTTTTGGGTTAGTTAATTAAAACCTATGATAAACTTTGATTTAAAAGTTGTTCTTCTGGGAAAATGATTTTTCTTATGAACATGAAACTATATCCAAAAATCATGGTTAAACTCAAAGTGGAAGTATATTTTTCAAAATGGTCATCTAGACGTCGTTCTTTCGACTGAAATGACTACCTTTACAAAAATGACTTGTAACCTATATTTCTGACTATAAACTTATACTTTTTCTGTATAGATTCAATATGAAACCATAGCAATTGAATTCACTCAAAACGGATTTAAAACGAAGAAGTTATGGGTAAAACAAGATTGGATATTTTTGCTTGTTGTGGCTACGTGAAAATTGGTAACAAATCTATATTAATCATATCCTAGCTAACTCATATTGTATTATACATGTATTGTAACGACCCGCACTTTTTCAATCATTCTATACTTATAAGATTAATATTTACATAATTTAAACCTTGCCAACATGATAAGCAATCCAAATTGTCGAGACTGATATTTCCGAAAAGAGTTTTACACAACGTTTGACCGTCTAGTTTGACCGATGATATCACGAACCATACAATATATGATAATTATACGTTTGTGTATATATATGTATATATACATATTTAACATGATTAAGGAATGTTTTAATACCTCATTTTATATTAATAACAACAAGTTATATGTGTATTTTGAAACTACTAACTTAAGTTTTCAAAACGATAACTATACGTAACGTTATTTGACATAAATACTTAAGACATATAATGTTTATACATATATTGTATAAGTAATGTATTTAATCACTTTTAAGAACTTAAATACATAAAATCATATAAGTGTATTCACAAAAGATAGCTATATTTGAATCCTCATTCCATTTTTCACAAAATTTCTATACGTATACCTAGAGTATTTGTACTCGTATCATACCAAGCTTCTATACGTATTTACTAATAGTAAATACACATCAAATCACCACCAAACCTACCCTTGTTACTGCCCTTGGAGCTAGGTAATTAGATTTTGGAAGCAAGCATGACAAATACACAAAAATACAACATGGGAATTTTGTCCATGTCTCCCATGGAACACGTTTTTGAGGTGTATATATGCACCATCATTTTGATTCATTTACTACTTCAATCTCTTAGCTAAAACACACACACTTATAACCCTTAAACACCTTCAACAATCCATCAAAGTTCCATGAAGATCTAGCTTCAAAAACTATACTAAAACACCATAAGAAAACCATACAAAAACACTTCAAGAAAACCCTCCAAGAACACCAACTTACTTCCAATCTTTCATCCACTTCTATCACCCTTTTGATTCTAGCTTCTTACTCCTCTTTTACAGCAAACTTATCCAAGGAACTTGAGGTAGTAACTATGTTCATAACCTTATTCGATTCATATATATATAGCTATCTTATTTTGTGGTACAAAAGTTTAACAACAAGAACATAGTTTGAATGTTTTCAAACTTGTTTGCAAACTAAATAGATCCTTCTAACTTAACTTTTAAAATACTTCAAGACCTGTAATATAACTTATGTATATACTAATTTAACAAGGTAAAACTTGGTTTTTCAAAGTATAAGTATTTTTAGAAAAATGGTCATTAAATGATTTTGTTGTAACAAAAATGTTTAACTTCATATGTTTCACTAATGTTTCACTTATGCCGTATGATTTTGAATACAAACCAAGGTATTTACAGTTCATAGTCTTAAAGAAGAACTCGATCCAAGAAGATGGCAATTTGAATCAACGAAAACGGATTTGTAACGAAGAAACTATGACCGAAACAAAATTGGTTATCCTAGATCATTTCAACTACGGGATCAATTGGAAAAAATGATATAAATCACATATTTCTAAGATAACATGATATTTTATATATATGTACTTATAATTCAATTTTATATGGTTCAGGATCACCCGTAAACAATACGAGAAGATTAATCATAAGATCCCATGATTGTACGCAACACGTCATTTGACAACACCGGTACTTTATGTACGCAACACGTCATTTGACAACACCGGTACCATGGGTCAAGATTAATCTCGACCAATACATATACGATGGGGTTTTATTTATTTCGTTGGGGGTTTTATTTATTTCATTGCGGGTATATTAAACATCTAAAAATGAACCATTAAAATTGAATTACTAACATCGGAATGCTAACTACGGACTAAGGAAATATTCAAAATATTAAAAGTATAACAAGTATATATATATATAACGTTTGTTTTAAAATGAAAACATATTGATATATTATATATGGATAGGTTCGTGATATCAACCGGAAGACCGAGTCAAATTATTTATATCATCAAGACAAGAGTGAGTATATAGTCCCACTTTTAAACTCTAAATATTTCGGGATGAGAATACATGTATTTTATGTTTTACGATATGGACACAAGTAACTGAAAAATATGTTCTACGTTGAGTTGTACCACTGGCATACTTCCCTGTAGCTTGGTAACTAATATTTACAGCGGTATTGTAAACGCGAATCCTGTTGATAGATCTATCGGGCCTGACAACCCCAATCGGACTGGACGACCAGTATTCAACGGTTGCACAGTACTTCGTTTTGTGACTACACTTGGTACGGTGTAGTAAGATTTCATATTAAAGGGAATATGCGACGTGAAAATGTTAAGTATGGTTACCAAGTGCTCAACCACTTAGAATATTTTTATTGAAATGTTTATATACGAAATCTTGTGGTCTATATATATATATTGCTGCGCACTAAACCTATATCTCACCAACTTTATGTTGACGTTTTTAAACATGTTTATTCTCAGGTGATAATTAAAGCTTCCGCTGCATTATGTTGAATCTAAGCAGGATCATGCGTACTCATATTTGTGTCAAAAATAAAACTGCATATCCGAGGACGTGTGTTGTAAAATATGCTAGAAATCGTGTTGTTATTATCATTTGTAAAGTTTGTAAGTCGAAGATTATCGTTAAACGATAATCATCTTTTTATTGTCTAAAGCTTGTAACAAAAATAATGGTTTGGTTTGTAATGTATAATATATGCAGTTTTCTTTTTTAAAAATGTCGCATATAGAGGTCAATACCTCGTAATGAAATCATACGTTATCTAACACGTTCTTATGGTTAAGGACGGGTTATGACATGTGGTATCAGAGCGTTGGTCTTAGCGAACCAGGTCTGCATTAGTGTGTCTAACCGAGAAGCCGTTAGGATACATTAGTAAGTCTGGACTTTGACCGGGTCTGATTTAAAAAAAAAAAAAAAACCATTGCTTATCACTGTTGGTTAAAATTTATATGTAAATATTATATAAGTACTAATGGGTTAGTTGTTGTGTGATAGATGTCGAGCTCAAAAATTGTTATCACAATCAACGACTCCGAATCAGAATCTTCAGATGGCGTTCCAGTCATTAACCTGTCCGATGACGAAAATGATATCCTTGGGGAAGACTCACAATTTCCGGATGAACCAACTATAGAAATATCGGAAAGTGAACCCGAGGAGGAAAGTGAACCCGAGGAGGAAAGTGAACCCGAGGAGGAAAGTGAACCCGAGGAAGAAATACAGGAAATTACAAAAGACGAGTTCGAACTAGGAAAGAAACGAAAGGCTAATGAATTAGAAAATCCAAATCCCGAGTTTAATGAGAATGATGTGGCACCAATTCCACTCAACACTACCACCCCTATCCCCGCTATTCCTATTCGTTCTGTCCCGGCATCCAGTTCTTCAGTCCCACAGCCAAAATATAGGCAGACAGTTAGGATAAGCGTTAAGCAAATCTTTGTGTCTAAACGTCCTAGAAAATAGATCAAACGATGCGCTGCTGTGTCAAACCATGGAACCGAATAATGTTTTGTATAATATTAATAGTGTGGTTTGCTTAATGTTCGATGTAAGATAAGCATATGTAAAATATTGAAGTATGAAATGCAATAATTTTCCATGGTTAAGTATTATTTAGATTGTAGTAATTGATTCTGTACTAAGCTATTAAGTATGAACATTAACGGGTAGGTACTACCCAAGATATAATTATAAAACGCTAATAAGAAGAAAAGGCTTTTATAATAATACCTAGTTCATATTATTAATAAGCTATAATGTACTATAAATACACACTACATCTATAATAATCCATGTGAATAATTATTTTCTTTCATTAGGAAATGGCGCGATTGAATCGAATGACGGAACAAGAACTCGAGGAACTCATCAACCAGCGAGTGAACGACAGAATGTTATGGGTTGAGGCTGCAAGAGCTGCTGCAGTTAATCCAAATCCTCGTGTAGGATGCTCCTACAAGACGTTTCAAGCTTGCAAGCCATCATCATTCAGTGGAACGGAAGGACCTATCGGTTTAACCCGATGGATAGAAAAGATGGAGACGGTGTTCAAAATCAGCGGTTGTGATGAAAAAGACATGACCAAGTTTGCATCGTGCACTTTACAAGATAGTGCACTCACATGGTGGAAGAATTATGTGAAGGCGGTAGGAGGAGATGTAGCTTATGATACTCCATGGGAAGAATTCAAAGCAATGATAATCACCGAGTATTGTCCAAGGAATGAGGTTATTAAGTTAGAAGATGAGTTACGAAGTTTGAAGGTGGTTGGTACTGAAATCACCAACTACAACCAGCGATTCATGGAATTAGTTTTGCTATGTCCTGAATTGGTTCCAACCGAAGCACGGAAGATTGAAATGTACAAAGGTGGTTTGCCCAAAAAGGTCAAGGCAAACGTTACAGCATCGAAACCTAAGACAATTCATGAAGCTATAACCATGGCAAACGAGCTAATGGATCAGGTCATTTTGGACAAGAAAGCATTCAATACTGAGGTGAAGGTATTGGGGAACAAGAAAAAGTGGAATGGAGGTTATGATCAAGGTAACCAACAACAACCTTATAAGAAACAAGAAACCACGAAAGGTGCGGGTAGCGGTTCAGGCTTTGGTTACAAAGGACAAAGTCCTTTATGCAACCGTTGTCACAAACATCATTTTGGTTACTGTAGTGTGTTGTGCACTAAATGCAATAGACAGGGACATCTTGCTGAAGATTGTAAGGCTCTCGTTACAAATGCAAATGGTAACAAGACTCCTGCCACCAACGCAAATAGAACTGCTTTGGCTAACATTACTTGTTTTGGGTGTGGAAAACAAGGTCATTATAAGAGCCAGTGCCCGAATCAGAATGGCGGACCTGCACGTGGAAGAGCGTTTGTTATTAATGCTAGAGAGGCACGAGAAGACCCGGAGCTTGTTACGGGTACGTTTACCATTAATAACTTATCAGCATCTATTTTATTTGATACTGGCGCCGATAGAAGTTATGTGTGTAGAAATTTTTACACTAAATTGAATTGTTCATCATTACCTCTAGATGCTAAGTACTTGATTGAGTTAGCTAATGGTAAGCTAATTAAAGCCGATAAAATTTGTCGTGATTGTGAAATAAATCTAGCCGGAGAAACGTTTAAAATCGACTTAATACCCGTAGAATTAGGAGGTTTTGATGTAATAGTTGGCATGGACTGGATGTCCAAAATAGGAGCGGAAGTTGTTTGTGCCAAGAAGGCAATTCGTATTCCTGGTAAGGATAAAATGCCGGTGATGATTTACGGAGAGAAGGGTGATTCAAAGCTAAAACTCATTAGCTGTTTGAAAGCCAAGAAGTGTTTAGAAAAGGGATGTTACGCTATTTTAGCACATGTTAATAAAGTCGAAAAGAAAGAAAAGTGCATCAACGACGTGCCTGTGGCAAGAGATTTTCCTGAAGTTTTTCCGGAAGAATTGCCGGGATTACCTCCATTTAGATCGGTAGAATTTCAAATAGATTTAGTACCAGGAGCTGCACCAGTGGCTCGTGCTCCATATAGACTTGCACCGTCCGAGTTAAAAGAACTTCAAAGTCAGTTAAAAGAATTACTGGACCGTGGATTCATACGACCGAGTACTTCACCGTGGGGAGCTCCAATTTTGTTTGTTAAGAAGAAAGATGGATCTTTTAGGATGTGTATAGACTATCGTGAATTAAATAAGTTAACTATCAAGAATCGATATCCACTACCGAGAATTGATGACTTATTTGATCAATTGCAAGGATCATGTATTTATTCAAAAATCGACTTAAGATCGGGCTATCATCAACTACGCGTCAAAGAAGAGGATATTCCGAAAACTGCTTTTCGGACACGTTATGGTCATTACGAATTTTTGGTTATGCCGTTTGGATTGACGAATGCGCCAGCTGTATTCATGGACCTCATGAATCGAGTTTGTAGTCCGTATTTAGATAAGTTTGTTATCGTTTTCATTGATGATATTCTTATCTATTCCAAGAGTGAGCAAGAGCATGAGCAGCATTTAAGGTTGATATTAGAGTTGTTGAGAAAAGAACAGCTATATGCTAAATTTTCTAAGTGTGCTTTCTGGTTGAAAGAAGTACAATTTCTTGGCCACGTTGTTAGTAGCAAAGGAATTCAGGTTGATCCAGCAAAAATTGAAGCCATTGAAAAATGGGAGACTCCTAAGACACCAATGCAGATACGCCAATTTTTGGGTTTAGCCGGTTATTATAGAAGGTTTATTCAAGATTTTTCCCGAATAGCTAAGCCGTTGACAGCGTTAACGCAAAAAGGGAAGAAATATGAATGGACCTCGGAGCAGGAGAACGCATTTCAAATACTGAAGAAGAAGTTAACTACGGCGCCTATATTATCGTTACCAGAAGGGAACGATGATTTCGAAATATATTGTGACGCTTCGCGACAAGGTTTTGGTTGTGTTCTTATGCAACGGAAGAAAGTAATTGCATTTGCATCCCGACAATTGAAGATTCACGAGCGGAATTATACGACGCACGATCTAGAACTGGGAGCAGTCGTGTTTGCATTGAAGATGTGGAGACATTACTTGTATGGGGTTAAATTCACTGTATTTACTGATCATAAAAGCCTTCAACATATTTTTAATCAGAAACAATTGAACATGAGGCAACGTAGGTGGGTCGAGTTAATAAACGACTATGATTGTGAAATTCGTTATCATCCCGGAAAGGCGAACGTGGTGGCCGATGCTTTAAGCAGAAAGGAACGAGAACCAATTCGAGTTCGAGCAATGAATATAAAAATTCGCATGAATCTCAACTCACAAATCAAAGAAGTTCAACAAGAAGCACTCAATAAAGAAAACATAAAGAATGAAATAATGAAGAAGTATGAGAAGCAACTCGTTATACGGGAAGACGGAATTAGATATTTTGCAAATCGTATTTGGGTACCGAAGTTGGGTGGATTAAGGAAGTTGATATTGAACGAGGCACATAAGACAAGATACTCGATACATCCTGGAGTTGGAAAGATGTATCAAGATCTTAAGACACGTTATTGGTGGCCTAACTTAAAGACCGACGTTGCAACATATGTTGGGGAATGTTTGACTTGTTCCAAAGTCAAAGCAGAACATCAAAAGACGTCAGGGTTACTTCAACAACCAGAAATCCCAGAATGGAAATGGGATGGTATTACCATGGATTTCATCACGAAGTTACCAAAGACTGCCTGGGGATACGACACCATTTGGGTGATTGTTGATCGTCTCACCAAGTCTGCACATTTCTTGTCTATAAAGGAAACAGATAGAATGGAGAAACTATTACGATTGTATATAAAGGAAGTTGTTTCAAGGCATGGAATACCTATTTCCATTATATCCGATCGTGATAGTAGATTTACCTCAAAGTTTTGGCAATCACTACAGGAGGCACTAGGAACTCGTTTGGATATGAGTACCGCATATCATCCGCAGACCGACGGGCAGAGTGAAAGAACAATTCAGACTCTTGAAGACATGCTCAGGGCATGTGTGATCGATTTTGGAAACGGATGGGATAAATATCTACCGTTAGCAGAATTCTAATATAATAATAGTTATCATGCGAGCATTGGAGCTGCGCCATTCGAAGCATTGTACGGAAGGAAGTGTAGATCTCCTATCTGTTGGAATGAAGTAGGAGATCGACATTTAACTGGTCCCGAGATCATACATGAAACGACTGAGAAGATAGTGCAAATCAAGGAGAGATTAAAAACAGCCCGCAGTCGCCAAAAGAGCTACGCCGATGTCCGAAGGAAACCATTAGAGTTTCAGGTCGGGGACATGGTTATGCTAAAGGTGTCACCTTGGAAAGGTGTAATACGGTTCGGCAAAAGGGGTAAACTGAACCCAAGGTACGTAGGCCCGTTCAAGATCATCGAACGCATTGGACCGGTAGCTTATCGACTCGAGTTACCGCAACAACTCGCCGGAGTACATAATACCTTTCACGTCTCAAACCTTAAGAAGTGTCTTGCAAAGGAAGACCTCACCATTCCTCTTGAAGAAATCCATGTCGACGAGAAACTACAATTCGTCGAAGAACCAATCGAAATCATGGACCGTGAAGTTAAACAGCTCAAACAGAGCAATATACCGATTGTTAAGGTTCGTTGGAATGCTAGAAGAGGTCCCGAGTTTACTTGGGAACGAGAGGATCAGATGAAACGAAAGTATCCGCATTTGTTTCTCGATGACGCAAAATAGGTACAATTTTAAAATTTCGGGACGAAATTTATTTAACGGGGAGGTAATGTAACGACCCGCACTTTTTCAATCATTCTATACTTATAAGATTAATATTTACATAATTTAAACCTTGCCAACATGATAAGCAATCCAAATTGTCGAGACTGATATTTCCGAAAAGAGTTTTACACAACGTTTGACCGTCTAGTTTGACCGATGATATCACGAACCATACAATATATGATAATTATACGTTTGTGTATATATATGTATATATACATATTTAACATGATTAAGGAATGTTTTAATACCTCATTTTATATTAATAACAACAAGTTATATGTGTATTTTGAAACTACTAACTTAAGTTTTCAAAACGATAACTATACGTAACGTTATTTGACATAAATACTTAAGACATATAATGTTTATACATATATTGTATAAGTAATGTATTTAATCACTTTTAAGAACTTAAATACATAAAATCATATAAGTGTATTCACAAAAGATAGCTATATTTGAATCCTCATTCCATTTTTCACAAAATTTCTATACGTATACCTAGAGTATTTGTACTCGTATCATACCAAGCTTCTATACGTATTTACTAATAGTAAATACACATCAAATCACCACCAAACCTACCCTTGTTACTGCCCTTGGAGCTAGGTAATTAGATTTTGGAAGCAAGCATGACAAATACACAAAAATACAACATGGGAATTTTGTCCATGTCTCCCATGGAACACGTTTTTGAGGTGTATATATGCACCATCATTTTGATTCATTTACTACTTCAATCTCTTAGCTAAAACACACACACTTATAACCCTTAAACACCTTCAACAATCCATCAAAGTTCCATGAAGATCTAGCTTCAAAAACTATACTAAAACACCATAAGAAAACCATACAAAAACACTTCAAGAAAACCCTCCAAGAACACCAACTTACTTCCAATCTTTCATCCACTTCTATCACCCTTTTGATTCTAGCTTCTTACTCCTCTTTTACAGCAAACTTATCCAAGGAACTTGAGGTAGTAACTATGTTCATAACCTTATTCGATTCATATATATATAGCTATCTTATTTTGTGGTACAAAAGTTTAACAACAAGAACATAGTTTGAATGTTTTCAAACTTGTTTGCAAACTAAATAGATCCTTCTAACTTAACTTTTAAAATACTTCAAGACCTGTAATATAACTTATGTATATACTAATTTAACAAGGTAAAACTTGGTTTTTCAAAGTATAAGTATTTTTAGAAAAATGGTCATTAAATGATTTTGTTGTAACAAAAATGTTTAACTTCATATGTTTCACTAATGTTTCACTTATGCCGTATGATTTTGAATACAAACCAAGGTATTTACAGTTCATAGTCTTAAAGAAGAACTCGATCCAAGAAGATGGCAATTTGAATCAACGAAAACGGATTTGTAACGAAGAAACTATGACCGAAACAAAATTGGTTATCCTAGATCATTTCAACTACGGGATCAATTGGAAAAAATGATATAAATCACATATTTCTAAGATAACATGATATTTTATATATATGTACTTATAATTCAATTTTATATGGTTCAGGATCACCCGTAAACAATACGAGAAGATTAATCATAAGATCCCATGATTGTACGCAACACGTCATTTGACAACACCGGTACTTTATGTACGCAACACGTCATTTGACAACACCGGTACCATGGGTCAAGATTAATCTCGACCAATACATATACGATGGGGTTTTATTTATTTCGTTGGGGGTTTTATTTATTTCATTGCGGGTATATTAAACATCTAAAAATGAACCATTAAAATTGAATTACTAACATCGGAATGCTAACTACGGACTAAGGAAATATTCAAAATATTAAAAGTATAACAAGTATATATATATATTACGTTTGTTTTAAAATGAAAACATATTGATATATTATATATGGATAGGTTCGTGATATCAACCGGAAGACCGAGTCAAATTATTTATATCATCAAGACAAGAGTGAGTATATAGTCCCACTTTTAAACTCTAAATATTTCGGGATGAGAATACATGTATTTTATGTTTTACGATATGGACACAAGTAACTGAAAAATATGTTCTACGTTGAGTTGTACCACTGGCATACTTCCCTGTAGCTTGGTAACTAATATTTACAGCGGTATTGTAAACGCGAATCCTGTTGATAGATCTATCGGGCCTGACAACCCCAATCGGACTGGACGACCAGTATTCAACGGTTGCACAGTACTTCGTTTTGTGACTACACTTGGTACGGTGTAGTAAGATTTCATATTAAAGGGAATATGCGACGTGAAAATGTTAAGTATGGTTACCAAGTGCTCAACCACTTAGAATATTTTTATTGAAATGTTTATATACGAAATCTTGTGGTCTATATATATATATTGCTGCGCACTAAACCTATATCTCACCAACTTTATGTTGACGTTTTTAAACATGTTTATTCTCAGGTGATAATTAAAGCTTCCGCTGCATTATGTTGAATCTAAGCAGGATCATGCGTACTCATATTTGTGTCAAAAATAAAACTGCATATCCGAGGACGTGTGTTGTAAAATATGCTAGAAATCGTGTTGTTATTATCATTTGTAAAGTTTGTAAGTCGAAGATTATCGTTAAACGATAATCATCTTTTTATTGTCTAAAGCTTGTAACAAAAATAATGGTTTGGTTTGTAATGTATAATATATGCAGTTTTCTTTTTTAAAAATGTCGCATATAGAGGTCAATACCTCGTAATGAAATCATACGTTATCTAACACGTTCTTATGGTTAAGGACGGGTTATGACATGTATTCTAATATATTATGTAATCTTGGGATACCATAGACACGTATGCAAATGTTTTGACATATCATATCGACCCATGTATATATGTTATTTGGAACAACCATAGACATTCTATATGCAGTAATGTGGGAGTTAGCTATACAGGGTTGAGGTTGATTCCAAAAATATATATACTTTGAGTTGTGATCTAGCTTGAGACGTGTATACACTGGGTTGTAGATTGATTCAAGATAATATATATCAATTTATTTCTGTACATCAAACTGTGGACAACTAGTTGTAGGTTACTAACGAGGACAGCTGACTTAATAAACTTAAAACAGTAAAACGTATTAAAAATGTTGTAAATATATTTTGAACATACTTTGATATATATGTACATATTTGTTATAGGTTCGTGAATCGACCAGTGGCCAAGTCTTACTTCCCGACGAAGTAAAAATATGTGAAAGTGAGTTATAGTCCCACTTTTAAAATCTAATATTCTGGGATGAGAATACATGCAGTTTTATAAATGTTTTACGAAATAGACACAAGTAAATGAAACTACATTATATGGGTGAATGATCGAAGCCGAATATGCCCCTTTTGCTTGGTAGCCTAAGAATTAGTAAACCGATCTACTAATTGACGCGAATCCTAAAAATAGATCTGTTGGGCCTAACGAACCCCATCCAAAGTACCGGATGCTTTAGTACTTCGAATTTGTTTTTATCATGTCCGAAGGATTTCCCGGAATGATAGGGGATATTCTTATATGCATCTTGTTAATGTCGGTTACCAGGTGTTCACCATATGAATGATTTTTATCTCTATGTATGGGATGTATATTGAAATATGAAATCTTGTGGTCTATTATTATGATTTGATAATATATAGGTTAAACCTATAACTCACCAACATTTTTGTTGACGTTTTAAGCATGTTTATTCTCAGGTGATTATTAAGAGCTTCAGCTGTTGCTTACTAAAATAAGGACAAGATTTGGAGTCCATGCTTGTATGATGTTATGTAAAAACTGCATTCAAGAAACTTATTTTTGATGTAATATATTCTTATTGTAAACCATTATGTAATGGTCGTGTGTAAACGGTATATTTTAGATTATCATTATTTGATAATCTACGTAATGCTTTTTAAATCTTTATAGATAAATAAAGGTTATGGTTGTTTTAAAAATGAATGCAGTCTTTGAAAAACGTCTCATATAGAGGTCAAAACCTCGCGACGAAATCAATTAATATGGAACGTTTATAATCTATATGAACGGGACATTTCATTTGGTATCAGAGCGTTGGTCTTAGAGAACCAGAAATTTGCATTAGTGTGTCTTATCGAGTTTGTTAGGATACATTAGTGAGTCTGGACTTCGACCGTGTTTTCTTTAAAAACGATTGCTTAACACTTTTGTTGGAAACTATATATTATTAACATGTAAATATTATGTGATATATTAAACCTCTTAATGTGTTTGATATTTTGTGATAGATGTCTACCACTAGTATAAATCCCATCGACTCACCTGATAATAATGAAGACTCGAACATAATTTGGGAAGATTCACAAATTCCAGAAGAGGAACCTGAAGAAGAGGAACCGGAAGAAGAGGTATCAGAAGAGGAGGAACCAGAAGAGGAGGAACCGGAAGAGGAGGAACCGGAAGAAGAAGAAGAGGTTCCGGAGGAAGAAATATTGATACCTACAGTAGATCGATTAAATAAAAGAAAATCCTCAACCAACGGACCAAAGTTAATAATGGTCAATGGTGTTTCCGCCGAGGAAGCAAAATATTGGGAAGATTACCAATTTTCTAATGAATCGAATCCCGATGAGGATTCCGATGATGTTATAGAAATTACCTCGACCCAATTTAATAAAGCAAAATAAAATAATAAGGGAAAATGTATAAAAATAGAGAAACCTGATTCCAACCCCGATGAACTTTATATGTATCAGCGACGTCCGTATTTTCTAAATTGTAACAATAACCCGAGAACCTCTAAACCACCAGGTTTTTCTAAACCATTTTGGAAAACGACGGCTCGTATTAGAGGAACATCATATATCCCTAGAAAATTAAGAAAATGAACCAAGTCCGAAGAAGAAGAAACTAGTGATTCAGATTAGAGGGTTATAATCATGTTGTGTATTATATGTATTGTAGTGTGCTTGTACTTTTATGTTCTATGTAAAAATTGCTTGTATTGTTTGTTAATTATCTTTTACGAATCTAATCCTTATCTATTTTACAGTATAAAACCAAAATGGACGTTAAGGGTAGACAACCGAATATTTTAGAAGATCTACCAGAGGATATGATTGAGGAAATTTTGTCTAGAATCGGTCAGAATTCATTAGCACAATTAATTATGGCAAAATTAACTTGTCAAACATTTGAAAGACTTTCCAGAAATGCCTTAGTTTATAAAAGGCTTTCCTTTGATAGGTGGGGTATATCACATTGGGGAGACCGTAAGTTACGCCGTGTTTTCTTTAAAGCGTTAAATGCGGGGAACCCAAATGCAATTTTACGCTACGGGTTAAGAACCTATTTTGACTCAACATATCCCAACATAGGATTTCGTGAATTAGAAAGAGCTTCTAACATGCAACATAAAGAAGCATGTTATGCTTACGGGTTAATAATGTTCGCTTCTCATCAAATAGAGAAAAAGAACACTGGATTGAAACTTTTAAATAAAACATTCCCACAAGTGATGGATTCAGTAGTTGAGGTGAGAAACATGGTTTTTAGATTATTACGGGGGTTGGACATTACAAAACCCTCGTCCTTTTGACGACATTACAACATGCTGCCTAGCCAATGGTCATAACGGTTATTTTCCACAAGACCAAGGATGGGAAGTCGTCTTTTTAAAACAAGAATGCATGACTTGTTTCAGGACTTATGAACTACGTGTCTTTATTTCCTTTGCTGAACAACTTGCGTATTAACTAGGTTTATCTTCAAAAACTGTCCTGTATCAAAGTGTATTATATTTCATGTTATATGTAATATAGCGAAGTTGTAAGTTTGAAGAATATTTGTATGTGAAATATTATTATAATCAGTTTTTCATATGGAATTGTAGTAGTTGAATTGTATATTAGCTACTAAGTATGAACTTAACGGGTAGGTAGTACCCGAATTTTAACTTATAAAACGCTAATATGAAGAAAAAGCTTTTATAAATGAGTTCATATTATGCTACGAAATACTATTGACTACTCTTAATATTCTGTATGATTAACTCGATTCAGTTGGCTATTTTAAAGGAAATGGCACCGACTACTCGACACACCATGAATATGAGCGAAGAGGAATTTCGTACCTTTCTTTGTGCAAACATAGCCCCAGTACAGGCTGCGCTACATACCAACAATAACTCTGAATCTAGCAATGCAGCTAACGGCGCAAGAAATCGTGTAGGATGCTCCTACAAAGAATTCACTGCCTGCAAACCTTTGGAATTTGATGGAACTGAAGGACCAATTGGATTGAAACGGTGGACCGAGAAAGTCGAATCGGTGTTTGCCATAAGTAAGTGTACTGAAGAGGACAAAGTTAAGTACGCTACGCATACCTTCACAGGTACTGCGTTAACGTGGTGGAACACCTATCTTGAACAGGTAGGACAAAATGCTGCTTACGCACTACCGTGGTCGGCATTCAAGTAATTGATGAACGAGCAGTATCGTCCTAGAAACGAAGTCAATAAACTCAAGGCGGAACTTAGAGAGTTACGAACACAAGGGTTCGACGTTACCACATATAAACGACGATTCACAAAGTTGTGCCTATTGTGTCCGGGAGCATTCGAAGATGAAGAAGAGAAGATCGACGCATTTATAAAAGGGTTACCAGTAAGGATTCAAGAAGATGTGAGTTCACACGAGCCCGCTTCTATACAGAAGGCAAGTCGAATGGCTCATAAACTCATAAATCAGATTGAGGGAAGAATTAAAGAGCAGGCAGCCGAAGAAGCCAACACGAAACAACTCAAAAGGAAGTGGGAGGAAAACGGTGACAAGAGTCACCAGTACAACAACAACAACAATTACAACCAAAATTGCAACAACTATCCCAACAACCGCAACAACAATCGCAACAATAACCGCAATCCTAACAATAACTACAACAAACATCCCAACAACAATAACTACAACAACCGTTTCAACAACAATAACAACCCCAACAACAACCTCAATAACAACAACGGCAACAAAAACCAAAAACAGCCATGTCATAGGTGTGAAGAAAATCATCAGGGGTTTTGCATGACATTTTGCAAAAGGTGTAAAAGAAATGGTCATAGCGCGACAAAGTGTGAGGTCTACGGACTAAAGTTTAACAGAACTAAAGGAACAAATAATGTCGGAACAAGTAATGCCGAAACGAATAGTGTCGGAGCAAGTAATACCAACGCTGTTTGTTATAAATGTGGAAAATTGGGCCAGATTATTAGAAATTGCCCGAATCAGGGGAATACTAATGGGCAGGGCCGTGGAAGAGTTTTCAATATTAATGCGGCAGAAGCACAGGAAGACCCGGAGCTTGTTACGGGTACGTTTCTTATTGACGATAAATCTGCTTATGTTTTATTTGATTCGGGTGCGGATAGAAGCTATATGAGTAGAGAATTTTGTGCTAAATTAAGTTGCCCATTGACGCCTTTGGATAATAAATTTTTACTCGAATTAGCAAATGGTAAATTAATTTCAGCAGATAATATATGTCGGGATAGAGAAATTAAACTGGGTGATGAAATGTTTAAGATTGATTTAATACCAGTCGAGTTAGGGAGTTTTGATGTAATAATTAGCATGGACTGGTTGAAGAAGGTAAGAGTAGAGGTCGTTTGTTACAAAAATGCGATTCGCATTATGCGTGAAAAAGGAAAACCTTTAATGGTGTACGGAGAAAAGAACAAAGCGAAATTAAATCTTATTAGTAGTTTGAAGGCGCAAAAACTAATAATAAAAGGTTGTTACATCATTCTAGCACACATCGAGGAAGTTAAATCTGAAGAAAAGAACATCAGTGATGTTTCCGTCGCAAAAGAATTTTCCGATGTATTTTCGAAAAAATTACCGGGATTACCCCCACATCGATCCGTTGAATTTCAAATAGACCTTGTACCAGGAGCTGCACCAATAGCTCGTGCTCCATATAGACTCGCACCCAGTGAAATGAAAGAATTACAAAGTCAGTTACAGGAACTTTTAGAGCGTGGTTTCATTCGACCAAGCACATCACCGTGGGGAGCTCCTATTTTGTTTGTCAAGAAGAAGGATGATACATTTAGGTTGTGTATCAACTACCGAGAGTTGAACAAACTTACCATCAAGAACCGCTACCCACTACCAAGAATCGACGTCTTATTTGATCAACTACAAGGCTCGTCGATTTATTCGAAGATCGATTTACGTTCTGGATATCATCAAATGCGGGTGAAGGAGGATGATATTCCAAAGACTGCTTTTAGGACGCGTTACGGTCATTACGAGTTTATGGTTATGCCGTTTGGGTTGACCAACGCACTAGCTGTGTTCATGGACCTCATGAACCGAGTGTGTGGACCATACCTTGACAAGTTTGTCATTGTTTTCATCGATGACATACTTATTTATTCAAAGAACGACCAAGAGCACGAAGAACATTAGAGAAAAGTGCTAGAGTTGTTAAGAAAAGAAAAACTGTACGCTAAGTTTTCAAAGTGTGCATTTTGGTTGGAAGAAGTTCAATTCCTCGGTCATATAGTGAACAAAGAAGGTATTCAAGTGGATACAGCAAAGATTGAAACCGTTGAAAAGTGGGAAACCCCGAAAACTCCGAAACACATACGCTAATTTTTAGGGCTAGCTGGTTATTACAGGAGATTCATCCAAGATTTTTCCAAAATAGCAAAACCCTTGACTGCATTAACGCATAAAGGGAGGAAATTTGAATGGAAGGATGAACAAGAAAAAGCGTTTCAATTATTGAAGGAAAAGTTAACTACGGCACCTATATTGTCATTACCTGAAGGGAATGATGATTTTGTGATATATTGTGACGGCTCAAAGCAAGGTCTCGGTTGTGTATTAATGCAACGAACGAAAGTAATTGCTTATGCGTCTAGACAATTGAAGATTCACGAGCAGAATTATACGACGCATGATTTGGAATTAGGCGCGGTTGTTTTTGCATTAAATACTTGGAGACATTACTTATATGGGGTCAAAAGTATTATATATACCGACCACAAAAGTCTTCAACACATATTTAATCAGAAACAACTGAACATGAGGCAGCGCAGGTGGATTGAATTGTTGAATGACTACGACTTTGAGATTCGTTACCACCTGGGGAAGGCGAATGTGGTAGCCGACGCTTTGAGCAGAAAGGACAGAGAACCTATTCGAGTAAAAGCTATGAATATAATGATTCACAATAACCTTACTACTCAAATAAAGGAGGCGCAACAAGGAATTTTAAAAGAGGGAAACTTAAAGGATGAAATACCCAAAGGATCAGAGAAGCATCTTAATATTCGGGAAGACAGAACCCGGTATAGGGCTGAAAGGATTTGGGTACCAAAATTTGGAGATATGAGAGAAATAGTACTTAGAGAAGCTAATAAAACCAGATACTCAATACATCCTGGAACGGGGAAGATGTACAAAGATCTCAAGAAACATTTTTGGTGGCCAGGTATGAAAGCCGATGTTGCTAAATACGTAGGAGAATGTTTGACGTGTTCTAAGGTCAAAGCGGAGCATCAGAAACCATCAGGTCTACTTCAACAACCCGAAATCCCGGAATGGAAATGGGAAAACATTACCATGGATTTCATCACTTAATTTCCAAGGACTGCAAGTGGTTTTGATACTATTTGGGTAATAGTTGATCGTCTCACCAAATCAGCACACTTCCTGCCAATAAGAGAAGATGACAAGATGGAGAAGTTAGCACGACTATATTTGAAGGAAGTCATCTCCAGACATGGAATACCAATCTCTATTATCTCTGATAGGGATGACAGATTTATTTCAAAATTCTGGCAGACATTACAGCAAGCATTAGGAACTCGTCTAGACATGAGTACTGCCTATCATCCACAAACTGATGGGCAGAGCGAAAGGACGATACAAACGCTTGAAGACATGCTACGAGCATGTGTTATTGATTTTGGAAACAGTTGGGATCGACACCTTCCGTTAGCAGAATTTTCCTACAACAACAGCTACCATTCAAGCATTGAGATGGTGCCGTTTGAAGCACTTTATGGTCGAAAGTGCAGGTCTCCGATTTGTTGGAGTGAAGTGGGGGATATACAGATTACGGGTCCGGAGATAATACAAGAATCTACCGAGAAGATCATCCAAATTCAACAACTGTTGAAAACCGTCCAAAGTCGACAAAAGAGCTACGCTGACATTAAAAGAAAAGATATAGAATTTGAAATTGGAGAGATGGTCATGCTTAAAGTTGCACCTTGGAAAGGCGTTGTTCGATTTGGTAAACGAGAGAAATTGAATCCAAGGTATATTGGACCATTCAAGATTATTGATCGTGTCGGACCAGTAGCTTACCGACTTGAGTTACCTCAACAACTCGTGGCTGTACATAACACTTTCCACGTCTCGAATTTGAAGAAATGTTTTGCTAAAGAAGATCTCACTATTCCATTAGACGAAATCCAAATCAACAAAAAACTTTAATTCGTCGAAGAACCCGTTGAAATAATGGATGGTGAGGTTAAAAGACTTAAGCAAAACAAGATACCAATTGTTGAAGTTCGATGGAATGCTCGTAGATGACCCGAGTTCACCTGGGAATGAGAAGATCAGATGAAGAAGAAATACCCGCACTTATTTCCAGAAGATACGTCAACACCTCCAACTTCTTAAAATTTCGGGACGAAATTTATTTAACGGGTAGGTACTCTAGTGACCCGAACTTTTCCGTGTTTATATATATTAAATGAAATTGTTATTTACATGATTAATTGTTTCCAACATGTTAAGCAATCAAACTTGTTAAGACTTGATTAATTGAAATAGGTTTCATATAGACAATTGACCACCCAAGTTGACCGGTGATTCACGAACGTTAAAACTTGTAAAAACTATATGATGTCATATATATGGATATATATATAGTTAACATGGTATTATGATAAGTAAACATATCATTAAGTATATTAACAATGAACTACATATGTAAAAACAAGACTACTAACTTAAGGATTTCGAAACGAGACATATATGTAACGATTATCGTTGTAACAACATTTAACTGTATATATATCATACTAAGATATATTAATATATCATAATATCATGATAATGTAATAATTTAACATCTCATTAGATATAATAAACATTGGGTTAACATTTAACATGATCGTTAACTTAAAGGTTTCAAATCAACATTTACATGTAACGACTAACGATGACTTAACGACTCAGTTAAAATGTATATACATGTAGTGTTTTAATATGTATTCATACACTTTTGAAAGACTTTAAGACACTTATCAAAATACTTCTACTTAACAAAAATGCTTACAATTACATCCTCGTTCAGTTTCATCAACAATTCTACTCGTATGCACCCATATTCGTACTCGTACAATACACAGCTTTTAGATGTATGTACTATTGGTATATACACTCCAATGATCAGCTCTTAGCAGCCCATGTGAGTCACCTAACACATGTAGGAACCATCATTTGGCAACTAGCATGAAATATCTCATAAAATTACAAAAATATTAGTAATCATTCATGACTTATTTACATGTAAACAAAATTACACATCCTTTATATCTAATCCATATACCAACGACCAAAAACACCTAAAAACACTTTCATTCTTCAATTTTCTACATCTAATTGATCTCTCTCAAGTTCTATCTTCAAGTTCTAAGTGTTCTTCATAAATTCTATAAGTTCTAGTTTCATAAAATCAAGAATACTTCTAAGTTTGCTAGCTTACTTCCAATCTTGTAAAGTGATCATCCAACCTCAAGAAATCTTTCTTATTTACAGTAATACATCTTTCTAATACAAGGTAATACTCATATTCAAACTTTGATTCAATTTCTATAACTATAACAATCTTATTTCGAGTGGAAATCTTACTTGAACTTGTTTTCGTGTCATGATTCTGCTTCAAGAACTTTCAAGCCATCCAAGGATCCTTTGAAGCTAGATCTATTTTTCTCATTTCCAGTAGGTTTACCTACTAAAATTAAGGTAGTAATGATGTTCATAACATCATTCGATTTTTATATATAAAACTACCTTATTCGAAGGTTTAAACTTGTAATCACTAGAACATAGTTTAGTTAATTCTAAACTTGTTCGCAAATAAAAGTTAATCCTTCTAACTTGACTTTTAAAATCAACTAGACACATGTTCTATATATATATATGATATGCTAACTTAATGATTTAAATCCTGTAAACACGAAAAACACCGTAAAACCGGATATATGCCGTCGTAGTAACACCACGGGCTGTTTTGGGTTAGTTAATTAAAAACTATGATAAACTTTGATTTAAAAGTTAGTCTTATGAGAAAATGATTTTTCTTATGAACATGAAACTATATCCAAAAATCATGGTTAAACTCAAAGTGGAAGTATGTTTTTCAAAATGGTCATCTAGACGTCGTTCTTTCGACTAAAATGACTACCTTTACAAAAATGACTTGTAACCTGTATTTCTGACTATAAACTTATACTTTTTCTGTATAGATTCAATATGAAACCATAGCAATTGGATTCACTCATAACGGATTTAAAATGAAGAAGTTATGGGTAAAACAAGATTGGATATTTTTGCTTGTTGTAGCTACGTGAAAATTGGTAACAAATCTATATTAATCATATCCTAGCTAACTCATATTGTATTATACATGTATTCTAATATATTATGTAATCTTGGGATACCATAGACACGTATGTAAATGTTTTGACATATCATATCGACCCATGTATATATGTTATTTGGAACAACCATAGGCACTCTATATGCAGTAATGTGGGAGTTAGCTATACAGGGTTGAGGTTGATTCTAAAAATATATATACTTTGAGTTGTGATCTAGCCTGAGACGTGTATACACTGGGTCGTGGATTGATTCAAGATAATATATATCAATTTATTTCTGTACATCTAACTGTGGACAATTAGTTGTAGGTTACTAACGAAGACAGCTGACTTAATAAACTTAAAACAGTAAAACGTATTAAAAATGTTGTAAATATATTTTGAACATACTTTGATATATATGTACATATTTGTTATAGGTTCGTGAATCGACCAGTGGCAAAGTCTTACATCCCGACGAAGTAAAAATCTGTGAAAGTGAGTTATAGTCCCACTTTTAAAATCTAATATTTTGGGATGAGAATACATGCAGTTTTATAAATGTTTTACGAAATAGACACAAGTAAATGAAACTACATTATATAGGTGAATGATCGAAGCTGAATATGCCCCTTTTGCTTGGTAGCCTAAGAATTAGTAAAGTGATCTACTAATTGACGCGAATCCTAAAGATAGATCTATTGGGCCTAACGAACCCCATCCAAAGTACCGGATGCTTTAGTACTTCGAATTCATTTTTATCATGTCCGAAGGATTTCCCAGAATGATAGGGGATATTCTTATATGCATCTTGTTAATGTCGGTTACCAGGTGTTCACCATATGAATGATTTTTATCTCTATGTATGGGATGTATATTGAAATATGAAATCTTGTGGTCTATTATTATGATTTGATAATATATAGGTTAAACCTATAACTCACCAACATTTTTGTTGACGTTTTAAGCATGTTTATTCTTAGGTGATTATTAAGAGCTTCCGCTGTTGCTTACTAAAATAAAGACAAGATTTGGAGTCCATGCTTGTATGATATTATGTAAAAACTGCATTCAAGAAACTTATTTTTGATGTAATATATTCTTATTGTAAACCATTATGTAATGGTCGTGTGTAAACGGTATATTTTAGATTATCATTATTTGATAATCTACGCAATGCTTTTTAAACCTTTATAGATAAAATAAAGGTTATGGTTGTTTTAGAAATGAATGCAGTCTTTGAAAAACGTCTCATATAGAGGTCAAAATCTCGTGACGAAATCAATTAATATGGAATGTTTATAATCAATATGATGGGACATTTAAGAGTATTTCTCATCTCTCTTTGTGGGGGGAAGGCCTGAGCGCCATGAGGATTTACAAGACTCTGATATAGAACAATCACAGAACAACATGGATTACGAGAGGATTAGCCAAGAGGAAGTAAGATTGGCACTACGAAAGATGGGGAGAAATAAATTAGTGGGACCGGATCAGATTCCTATTGAGGCGTGGCGATGCCTTGGCGACGCTGGTGTTAGGTGGCTGACTTTCCTTTTTAACAAGACTTTTCGAAGCTCTAAAATGCCCATGTAATGGAGACTGAGCGAAACTATCCCCATCTATAAGAACAAGGGGGATGCTCAATGTTGCGGTAACTATAGAGGCATAAAATTACTTAGTCATACTATGAAGCTTTGGGAGAAAGTGATCGAGACTAGACTTCAACGCGAAACCAATGTCTCAGAGAACCAATTTGGTTTAATGCCAAAGCGCTCTTCGATAGAGGCAATCCATATTATTAGGAACCTTATGGAGAAGCGTAGAGAGAAGCAAAGGAACCTAGAGATGGTTATCTTAGACTTGGAAAAGGCCTAAGATTGCGTGCCACGAAACTTGATTTGGAAGACCCTTAAGGATAGAAGTATCTCGAGTAGGTATATTAATGTTATTAGGGATATGTACGAAGGGGCGAAGTCTTGTGTTCGAACGCCGGTGGGAAATACTGATGTTTTTCCAATAGAAGTAGACCTGCACCAGGGATCGACCCTTAGCCATTTTATTTTCGCTTTGATCCTTGATGGGCTTTCTCGAGGGATACAAGAGTGCATCCCTTGGTGCTTAATTTTTGCAGATGATATTGTGCTTGTTTCGGATTCTAAAGAGGAGCTTAATAGAAGACCAGAGCAATAGAGGGTGGCCTTAGAAAGTAATGGCCTGCATATTAGTAGATAAAAGACGGGATATCTTAGTTGCAATTTTGATAGGAATGATGATGAACTAGGTGATGGAGTGAACATCTGCATTGGTGACCAGATCTTGCATCTACAAACTTCGTTTAGATACCTAGGCTCGATACTTCACAAATCGGGGAGGATAGATGAAGACGTGTCGCACCGTATTAAAGTAGGGTGGGTGAAGTGGAGAGCAGCGACTGGAGTCTTATGCGACAAGAAGATGCCCCTAAAGCTGAAAGGAAAATTCTACAAGGTGGCAATTAGACCTGCCATGTTATATGGATCGGAGTGTTGGCCAATGACGAAGGCGCAAGAGAGGAGGATAGAGGTGGCAGAGATGAGGATGCTTAGGTGAACATGCGGTAAAACCATGTTGGATATGATTCCAAATAGTATTTTTAGGGAGAACCTGAAAGTTAGAAGCATCATTGACAAACTAAGAGAAGAACGGCTACGATGGTTTGGAAATGTGAGAAGGCGACCTCTGACTGCACCTGTTAGGAGAGTAGAGGCACTTACGGTTGACGGCGTACGGAGAAGGGGTAGACCTACTCGTAGGTGGGAGGATAGAATAAAGCTCGACTTGAAGGAGCTTTTATTGACCGAGGACATGACTTTAGATAGGATTGTGTGGAGGACTAGAATTAGAATAGAAGAGTAGGTTTTTGTTTGTTTGGGTGTTGGTTTGTTTGTGTGTATGTGTGTTTGGGTGTTTGTGGGTCTGTGTGTTTGTGTTTTTGTGTCTTCTTTTATTATGTTTTTCGTGTGTTTGTTTGTGTTTGTTTGTTTCGTCATGTAGCGTGTTTTTCCGCGCTTTGTTTATTACCGGGCCCTCTTCTTTTTACTGGTTATGTATGTGTGTGCTTATATGTGTTTGTTTGTATGCATGCTTATGGATTAGGTTGTGGTTGCGGGTATGTTTGTTTGTATGTTTATTTGTTTACTTTATGTATGTTTCTGTATGTATATTTGTATGCGTATGTGGGTCTGCTATTAAGTATGTTTGTATGTATGCTCGAGGGTACGTTTCAGGCTTTCATGTTTTTTGTTTGGTTACGTACGGTTTTCTTGTATGTATGTATGTACGTATGTATGTGTGTATGTTTGTATGTATGTTTGTTTGCTGGTATGTGTTTCTAGGTTTGTATGTTTTGTGGTGTTTATGGTTGCTTGTTTTGCCGTCATATTGGTTTTTTTTTTTTTTAGTTGTAGCATCTCTCGTTTTGTCCTGAGCTTCACCCTACTGTCTAAGGTACGTCTTCTTTTTCCCTTATATATATATATATATATATATATATATATATATATATATATATATATATACACTCTTACTATTAGTTGTTTTTTTTTCATACACGGTTCTGTTAAGCGAGGCTTAGCAAGCGTCGATTTATTGGCGACTTAACTGCCGCTTAGAGCCTAAATTGAACTCCAGGCACGATGTAAAACCTATGAAAATTTGATTCTACCATTTTCATGGCGTCTCTGTTTATTTTATTTTTTATTTTCTTATTTATTATTACTATTTTTTTTATTTAATTTATTTCTTATTGTTTTTGTCACTCTTTATGGCCGGAGGTCCCCTTGAAAGCAATCTCTTTACCCGTCGAATAGAGAGAGAGAGAGAGGACTTTCTCCGCTCTTGTGAGTGTTTAACTCGGGGTGGAGAATTCTAGGATAGAGGAAGCATTGTCTACATCCCACCTCCCCCATACCCCACTCATATGGAATTGGGTATTGCTGTTGTTGTTGTATTGATGTACTTAACTTGATCGGAATAAATGAAGTACATTTATTCTCTCATCATCATCTTCCAATTTTCATCACAATTACTATTTTTCCTGTAATAAAAGCCTACATTAAAACCTTTTATCGAGACGTGTATTTCGTATACATATATAACGTGACCCATATTTGAATTTGAATAATAATAAGATAATAATAATTAATAACTACTGAGATTTTTTTTCACAAAAAATATGAAATAAATAAATAAGTAGATTTAATTTAATTAATCATTATTAGATTAATGACATCACTTAAGGGCTTACATTTTTCTTTTTAATTTTTTCTTAACAAATGAATTAACCTAATAACGACACCATCATTTTAGAATTTTACGGGTTTATGAATTGTTTAACCTTTAAATAGAATAGTTATAGAATAGTTTAGATGTACAATGTATTCACTTCAAAGGTTAGCGATATATAATGCACTAAAGAAGATTTAGAAGAAAACGTACATGAGAAAATTCGCTTATAATACCATAAGACATCTTTCGACCCAGTTAACATGTTCATGTATTCATTTGGCCAGTTTCAACGTATCCCGAACCAAAGATTCATATGGAAATGATTCAAAATTACCACCTTTAGACACTATAAAAAGCACATAAGCAGAAAGACATACCCATACTGATTATCTCCATTTGGCCAAATTTCAACCTATTCATTTCATGTTCCCAACTCCATGGCTTCTTTTGAAAGTCAAAGGCCATTTACCTTTACACATAAAGTTAAATGGATATTTTTAAGACTTTTGCTACATCAATAGAATTAGAATTGAATTTTAACAACATTCAAATTGTATCATGATTTTTAGCCTAATCAGTCGCATTCTCAGAACTTCACTTAAATACAAGGTTGTAAAAGTCGCGAGTCGGGGACGCATCGGTCGAGATTTAAAAAGGACGCGTCAGGCGAGTCAGGGACGCGTCGGGGACACATCGGTCGTTGACCAACGTTGACTTTATTAATAATTTCTTAAATATATATTTATATATGTATAAAATAGTTGATTCTGTACCATAAATTTCTTAAATAAGAACTTGAATTTAAATACAATCAAACTTCAAACTCAATTAATGTTACCGAGTACATAATCAGTAAGGACATAGAGAAAAGAGCGGCCCAAAAAATAAAAACAAACCCTAATTTTGAAACATATCACATCTTGACGAAAATTTGACTGATTTTGACCATTTTTGACCAACTTTGACCGTATTTGACAGACTTTGACCGAACTTTTAGCTTTGACCGTCTTTTGAGTCGTTTTCAGAAAAAACGGGACGGAGAACTCAAAAAACGACGCATCGGCCGACGCGTCGGCCAAGTTGGCCGACTTTTACAAAACTGCTTAAATATAAGGAACTTAGAGTACCATTTTTACATTGAAAAAGTGCTAATTCACAAGTGACATAAAGTACACAAAGAGCATGAAATGTTTTGTCTAGAAATTACCATAAGATGTTTTGAATATGATTGCCACCGTGGCATCAATCTTTGCATATTATACTACTCTTTTTTTTTTTGGCTAAAAACTGAAACTTTATAAAACTCGAGAGCTTCATCAAAACAATGAAGACTTGAAACACGATAATTGGCCTTCAAACATCTAGACATGCAATAAACCTCTATCCTTTCTTCGCTACAGATCCATTTTTATTAGCAAATGATAAATAACCACATACACCTTTACAAAAAGAAACAATAAAACATTTCCATAAATGTGATAACCCGAAAATTTCCGAGTTAATTTAAACAAAAAACCTTACATAATTTCATCTAAACTTCGACTAATTCCAACGATTCACGAACAATTATTCGTAAATAATTATGCATTAGTAATTATTCATTATATTAATGTTATTATTAATATCATTTTTAATAATCTGTCATTAATCATTATCATTTACAAGTATTATTATTACAACTATTACTAATATTAATAATTATTAATAACACTAATAATATTAGTATTATCACTTTTACTAAAATTATTAAAGATTATATTATTAATACAACCTATTATTAATAATATTATTATTATTATTAGTATTATTAACATTTAATAATAATTATTATCATTATTATTAATAATAATTAAAGTTATCATTTTATTTTCATATTAAGATTATTATCATTATTTGTATCATTATTATTATTTTTATTATTAATATAATTATTATTAATATTATTATTTTTAATATTATTATTAAAAGTATTATTAATTTATTTATATTAATTAATAATAAAAATTAGGTAAATTAGGTTATCAGCACTTAAAATTTTTTATATATATATTTTTATTCGTGGTTTGCTTTATTTTTATATATATAATTCTAGCTGCTTTTATTTTTTTGTTATCTGTTTTAATTTTTATTTATTTTCTGTTATCTTCCTGGTAATCTAGTTGACATCCACAAATCATGAATCAATCAATCACACATTTTTTTATATATATAAGACCATTTGGTTTCCATTATCAACACAATACAAACGAATCCATAACAGAAATTTATATTTTTTTTTCTTTTTAGTCGATACCTCTGTCTTGAGTTTTAAATAGCAATAGATCGAATTCGAAATTTACTATAAAATGTAATATTACAGAGTTAGTAGGAATACTTCATTCATACTCTCTGCAAAAGCTCAACCTCCAATTCTTTATATCGATTACGAATTTTGGAGTCAAAGCTTACGTTTTCAAAAGTCAACAGAAGTGTTCATCCCCAAATTCAAATTCTTGTTTCTGTTTCAAGTTAAATTTATGGTTGATAAAGTTTATAGGTATGATTTAAGACCTTTTTCATGTAGAGATCATGAACTAAAACATTCTCGAAATTTAAGTTCATAATTTTTTTTTTTTTAAATAGCAGCGACAGCAGATGTTGTTTCTATATTTTTTTTTCTTTTTAATTTTCATTTTCAAATAAATTCAAGATCAATATTGATTGATTATATATATTTTTTAAAAGTCCTAAAACAGTAGATGAGTGATTATCAAGGTTGTATGATCCTGGTCGTTTGAATTAAGAAAGAAGAAGAAGAAAGAAACACAGAAACAGATTAAATAAAATTCAGTTGTGATATAAATCAGATATGAACGAAGCAGAGGAGTGGTTTAATGTGTTAGCGGGTGTGCGAGAGGTCACGGGTTCGAGTCCCGTCTTGGACAATTTTTTTAGAAAAAGCTCATTAAGGTAGTTTTCTCATTTTTTATTATTATTATTATTATTATTATTATTATTATTATTATTATTATTATTATTATTATTATTATTATTATTATTATTATTATTATTATTATTATTATTACTACTACTACTACTACTACCAAACATGATTAAAGGTATTATTATTAATATCATTAGGATTATTAGTATTATTATTAACTATCATTATTATTATTATTATCATTTTAAATATTATTGTCATTATTATTATTAGAATTATCATTTTTACAAACACTATCATTTTTGATATTAATATTATTACTAGTATTATTATTATTATTATTATTATTATTATTATTATTATTATTATCATTATTTTTAATACTAGTATTATCATTACTAGTATTAATACTACTGTTAGCAAAATATTAATTATCATTATCATTATCAATACTAACAAAGTAACTAATGATATGATCAAAATTTTTATTTTCAACATCATTATTAAATCTAATTAATAGTATTATCATCATTATTTTTAGTATCATCATTATTATATTACCATTATCATTATGAATATTATTATTATTATTATTATTATTACAAAATGATACAACTCTTTTAAAATCACATTATCAAACAAATACTTATATATATAGAATATATATATATATAAGTGTATATATATATATATATATATATATATATATATATATATATATAACAAGTGAAATAATATATATAAACTTATTCGATTACGAGTATATGTGTTAATATATATACTTGATATAGGTTCGTGAATCCGAGGTCAACTATGTACTTGTTCAGTGCCATTCTATGAATATTTACTACAAACTATCGTATCGTATCGTGAGTTTTCATAGCTCCCTTTTTATCTATATTTTTGGGCTGAGAATACATGTACTATTTTTATAAATGATAGACACAAGTACAAACTATTATGCGACCAACATGAGTACTTTTATTGTGTTGATATGTAACATGTTATTGTGTTCATATGAAACAAGCAAATCCCTACTTTGTAATATCATTAATTGCTAGATAATGAAGAGGCAAACGGAATTATTATAGATAGCGCTATAGGGAGTAACGTCCCGCACTATTGACCTCAGGTTAATTGGTGGTATAATAATGATCTCGACAATTACATATGTATTGTTACGGGGTTAAATCATTTAGTTTTGATATTATACGCTCATGGCATACTTTTGATATACATGATATATCGTCTTTTATTAAATCTTGTGATCTATTACTGAAATCATTATTTATGACAAACCTATGAACTCACTCAACCTCGTGTTGACTTTTTAAAGCATGTTTATTCTCGGATACTTAAATATTGCTTCTGATGTATATCTACTGCTTTGATGATGATTGCTTGCTATGCTTGGAGTCTTCATTACATATCATATCAATTAAAAACATTTAATGCTCTAAATACAATGTAATCTATTTATCTTCCGCTGCAAAACTCAATAAAACGTCTCATATAGAGTCGTTGTCATTTATACAACTGTGATTTGATATAATTAGTCACAAATACCCCAGGCCCTATTTGGGGGTGTGACAGATTGGTATCAGAGTAGTTTATTGTAGAGAACCAGGATTGCATTTTATGTGTGCCTTATACAATTAGGTACCTTAGCAATGTAGGACTACAACTTTCCTTGACCGTAATGCCTTTAATTATTGCCATTAATTGTTAAATGCTACACTATACTTTAGAAACTTTACTTATCTTAGAATGCCGAGCCAATCTAAGAACTCTGTTCACTCTCCTAAGTACTATCCAATTCCGCAACCACATTTAAATGCGACACCATGATTTCTGAAATTCTCGACATTCCTTTGTTATCTATCATGGTTTTGTGTATTACATATGTATTACATGAAATGTTATCCATGATTTTTGAAATCTCTAATATTCATATTCATTACTTTTAAAATCTTTGCTTTCTCGTTATTTTGATCATTGAATTTTCTTGACGGATGGCGTCTACGAAACTCTAGAATGGAAGGGTTTGGATTACCGATTTAAAGGATCCTATAGCTCAAGCCCCTAGACCTGAATAGGCCATTACGAATTGAAAGTCTTTAATCAAAAGATTATCTGATTACATACTTATCATTTTAGCTCAACACGTCATACTGCAATTATTGCATAAATGGAGTATACACAAATCATATCTTATTATATCTATTCCAATAGATTTTGTCTAACACTTTTCCTAAATTTCCTCCGTAAATTACGGAAATCTTTTTGCTATATATATACGTATTCGAGGAGACAAATATATCATTCAGTATCCAACACCCATTTCATATCAAACCCTATTCCAAACACATAATATGGATTCCTCGAACTCCTCGAGCTCCACAAGCAGTGTAACCGGAACGAACGAACCAATCAACCATTATCTATTTTGGATGAATTGGGGATGGGTCCGCAGCCGACTCAATCAATGGAGGCAAGAAGAAGGTGATCCCTTTCACCAAGCGAATTCACCTCTTGGTGAAGAACCTGAAGCGCTTACCGGCGAACCAATTCGAAACACCATTTTCTCTCTTCTTTCCAGGGGCCGTCACGATTATATAATATCGAAGATTCTAGATCTTATTCATCCCCTTGTTCCAACCACCAATCATCCCGGAATAGTAGAAGAAGTCAACGAGCTTTGCGCTCGAGTGGTGGCTCTGGAGAATATGGTGCGAATTCTACAAGCATCAGCAGCACCAGCAGCATAACCAGCACCACCAGTACCAGCAATATAGCCAACATCACCAAAACCGCAAGCATTGAAAGCACTAGCAGCATCACAAGCTCCGCAAACTCCAAAACTACTGAAGACAGCAACACCATAGATATCAAGGAATATTAGTTAAGATGTATTGACTCATTCTTCCTGAAGAATTATATATGTATACTTTATATATATATATATATATATATATAACTTCATTATATATATATATATATATATAACTTCATTATATATATATATATATATATATATATATATATATATATATATATGGTTTGGAACAATAATAAATCTTTTCGTACTAAGCTATTACGTGTGAATCTTAACTAGTAAGTACTACTTGGTTAATTCATATCACTAATATGCTATGATGTACATCCTTCGTTAATGACTTAGCAATCGTTAATCACTGCTTCAACACAATAAACTCCATTTCATAATAAATCAAGTGTAACGACGAATGTATTGATTCATAACTTCATTAGCGAAATATTTCGTGACAATTATGAAATCTCTAAGGTTTTGGAGATTATTCATTCTCGTTTCAACCGTAAATCAAATGAGTTTAATATTATATTAACTCATTAAATCCATGATTACATCTAAAGGAAAATGTATATGTACGTATATTTTCATAAAGATTGTAATTAAATTTTTTTTGTACAAACTGTTGATTGTGAAAATATTTTAACGGGTAGGTAATACCCGAGAAATATTTATATCTCACATTAATATGTTACATTGTACATTCTTCAATTCTAATTCAATAAGTCAGTAACTATACTACTTACATTCACAAGATATATGTATCTGTTCACTAAAGAACAACCACTACATATTTTGACATATTAGAATCCAATCAAAGCTTTAGCAAGTGTTATCTTCCTAAAGATTACTACATTCCTGAATTATATTCATTCGCATTCTATGATGAATTTTCACATCAAACCACCGAAATTATCATTCATTACTTTTGAAATCAACAACGCCTATTCGTTAACCATTAGATCCATTGACGATTACAATCAGCGTTTAATTATCTAAAAATAAAATTTCTTGAAAACACCTCGGATTGATAATCAATGATTCATATTCGTTAACCTTGAGAATGCTGACGAAGCAGCAAAAGCTATAGATGGACTTAATGGCCAAAAGTTTGATGATAAAGAATGACGTATTGAAAAAGCTCAGATTTGGAACTGAAAAATGGATTGAGCTAACCATGAAGGAGACCAAGGACAAATACAAGGACCAAACCCTATATTCAAAGAATCCAGGTAATTCTGGATCCGATGAAATTTTTAGAGAATATTTTGCTCCGAAGTCATGTTAAAAGCTTGCGGAAAATTTTTCTTCATCAACTTTCGAACTTAGAAATTCCGAAATATCATCATAAATATCTTAGATATTTCTGAAGATATTTTCATAAATATTCTCGTCCGAAATTATATACCTCTTCGTGCTATCTGTATTACATTATATTGAAAACTTCTGTAAAATCCAAGTATAAATTATGAATGAATTCTGGAGAAGTGTTGGGAATTGAAGCATGAGTTAGTATAATATAATGACGTCAGGCCAACGTGATTATATTACAGTAAGTCATGCTGAGTTTCTAATGGAACGTGATAAAAGTTCACAGATCATACCCTCATCATGAACCATGTTACATAACTCTTTCATTCTATTTAACCTCTAAACATATTAAGAAAATATTTTTCTTGATGATTAGGTCTTTTCCGGATATTCTGGTAATTTGACAAATCAAATCGTGCTATTACCTTTCCTTTCTGCTTTGTATATTATGATCATTCGAAACTTCATACCTACGAATTCTGGACCATTACTTGCTTTACAAAAGCATGAAGCTTCGACATATAAGGGAAAATATAAAGCCCGATAACGAAACTGAAATTACAAACCGTTTACATCAATGCGTATAGTGACATAAAGACACGGGAGAATTAAAAACACTATAACCCCAAGGTAAAAGTAGAAGAAAACAAATTCCTCTGGTGGTAAATGAAAAAGAATAATGACTGAAACGATAGTCAGAAAAATATCCAGGATAAGAACTGGATGGAGCATTTTCACAATCTTTGGAAGTATGAATTGAGGAAGAAAGTGTGAATTGAGAAGTGGTGAAGATAATAAAACGGAAGAAGCTAATTTATATCGAAATTCCAAACACAGCAATCGAGGCAATTCACCGCATTTAATCAAAGAAAATTCCAATTTTCGTAAATACCGGAGAATCAAATCTTATAGATTATGAAAATTTCTTTAATTCCTTGAATTCCGGAAATCAATTGTGACTACGTCAAAAGTTAAAGCGAACATTTGATTTCCTCATTTCAATCTTTTACGATAGCTTCGTTTATACTCTTCCTGTAATCGAATCATTTAATCCATATTACCCAATGTTGATAAAACTCCATTTTTCAACTCATATTCATCATTCTTGTTGTAAACAATGACGATCTCTATCAAATTTCTGTGATTTTCACGAACTCCTCTCTATTTTGTCTACCCTAATATTGTGGCATAAACGCTTAAGGTTTAAATAAGCTCACTATTATTCATAACACATTTCATGTGTATTGAAATGCTTGTATAGCATCATCATCTCTTTCTGAGAAAATCTAATCAATGACACTCTTGTTAAATCCTTTAGATAATCTCCGCATTAATAATAAAATCCACTTCGTAGAATTTATGGATCATAAGATTTAAACGCTAGAAATAAAACAATATTCTATCCGTTGAAATTCATGCAAGGCCCCGAGTATACCTGGGAACGTGAAGACCAAATAAAATGAAATTTCGGGACAAAATTTCTTTTAACGGGTAGGTACTGTGATAACCCGAAAATTTCTGAGTTAATTTAAACAAAAATTCTTACATAATTTCATCTAAACTTTGACTAATTCCAACGATTCAAGAACAATTATTCGTAAATAATTATGCTTTAGTAATTATTCATTATATTAATGTTATTATTAATATCATTTTTAATAATCTGTCATTAATCATTATCATTTACAAGTATTATCATTACAACTATTACTAATATTAATAATTATTAATAACACTAATAATATTAGTATTATCACTTTTACTAAAATTATTAAAGATTATATTATTAATACAACCTATTATTATTATTATTATTATTATTATTAATAGTATTATTAACATTTAATAATAATTATTATCATTATTATTAATAATAATTAAAGTTATCATTTTATTTTCATATTAATATTATTATCATTATTTTTATCATTATTATTATTATTATTAATATAATTATTATTAATAATATTATTAATATTATTATTTTTAATATTATTATTAAAAGTATTATTATTTTATTTATATTAATTAATAATAAAAATTAGGTAAATTAGGTTATCAGCACTTAAAATTTTTTATATATTTTTTTTCATTCGTGGTTTGCCTTTATTTTTTATATATAATTCTAGCTGGTTTTTTTTTGTTATATGTTTTAATTTTTATTTATTTTCTGTTATCTTCCTCGTAATCTAGTCGACATCCACAAATCATGAATCAATCGATCACACATTTTTTTATATATATAAGACCATTTGGTTTCCATTATCAACACAATACAAACGAATCCATAACAGAAATTTATATTTTTTTTTCTTTTTAGTCGATACCTCTGTCTTGAGTTTTAAATAGCAATAGATTGAAATTGAAATTTACTACAAAATGTAATACTGCAGAGCTAGTAGGAATCCTTCATTCATACTCTCTGCAAAAGCTCAACCTCCAATTCTCTATATTGATTACGAATTTTGGAGTCAAAGCTTACATTTTCAAAAGTCAACAGAAGTGTTCATCCCCAAATTCAAATTCGTGTTTCTGTTTCAAGTTAAATTGATGGTTGATAAAGTTTATAGGTATGATTTAAGACCCTTTTCATGTAGAGATCATGAACTAAAACATTCTCGAAATTTAAGTTCATAATTTTTTTTTTTTTTTAAAATAGCAGCGACAGCAGATGCTGTTTCTATATTTTTTTTCTTTTTAATTTTCGTTTTCAAATAAATTCAAGAACAATATTGATTGATTATATATATATATATATTTTTAAAAGTCCTAAAACAGTAGATGAGTGATTATCATGGTTGTTTGATCTTGGTCGTTTGAATTAAAAAAGAAGAAGAAGAAAGAAACACAGAAACAGATTAAATAAAATTCAGTTGTGATATAAATCATATATGGACGAAGCAGAGGAGTGGTTTAATGTGTTAGCGGGTGTGCGAGAGGTCACGGGTTCGAGTCCCGTCTTGGACAATTTTTTTAGAAAAATCTCATTAAGGTAGTTTTCTCATTTATTATTATTATTATTATTATTATTATTATTATTATTATTATTATTATTATTATTATTATTATTATTATTATTATTATTATTATTATTATTATTATTATTATTATTATTATTACTACTACTACTACTACCAAACATCATTAAAGGTATTATTATTAATGTCATTAGGATTATTAGTATTATTAGTATTATTATTAACTATCATTATTATTATTATTATCATTTTAAATATTATTGTCATTATTATTATTAGAATTATCATTTTTACAAACACTATCATTTTTGATATTAATATTATTACTAGTATTATTATTATTATTATCATTATTTTTAATACTAGTATTATCATTACTAGTATTAATACTACTGTTAGCAAAATATTAATTATCATTATCATTATCAATACTAACAAAGTAACTAATGATATTATCAAATTTTTTATTTTTCAACATCATTATTAATTCTAATTAATAGTATTATCATCACTATTTTTAGTATCATCATTATTATATTACCATTATCATTATGAATATTATTATTATTATTACTATTATTATTACAAAATGATACAACTCTTTTAAAATCACATTATCAAACAAATACTTATATATAGAATATATATAAGTATATATATATATAGATATATAAGTATATATATATATATATATATATATATATATATATATATATATAAGTATATATATATATATATATATATATATATATATATATATATATAACAAGTGAAATAATATATATAAACTTATTCGATTACGAGTAATGATGATGATGATGATGTAGATGAAATCATAGTTATCGAAGACAACAAGATAATAATGTTCCACGAAGACATTCAAGAGACTGATATTAGATCCGTGACGCCATTTGTTGATGAATATTGTACAACTTATAGAGTGGAATTCACATTAAATCACGACTCCATAATCACTACCGCTAGATACTTGGATCTAGAGGAGCTGCATGCAATGGCGACTCTAAGCTTTGTGGTGTGGGGTCCTATGACCCCACTACTTCGGGGATTTTTTATACAATGTACTCTTCAAATTGTACAGGACACTACTAAATTTAACTCCAGAACCCCATATATTTTGAAAGTTTATGATTTTTTGGAGGTAAACAACCACTAAATTATCCTTCAAATATAATTAGCTTTAAAAAAAAATTTTGGGAACCCAATGGGTTTCCATCCTAGAATCGCCACTGGCTGCATGAAGAATCAGCTATGGGGGTTGCAAAGATTGTGTTGTGGTGTCAGTCTGGCTTCTCTACAGAATTTGCTTTACAAAGTGCAATTAAGGTTAGCCGATTTATTGGTAAAGAGAAAGAAGAAGATGATGATGACGACGATGATGATGAGATTTGTGAAATTTGTCTCGAAGAATATAAAACGGAAGAGATTATCGGAACAGTACTGTAATGTAAACACAGTTATCATCATGAATGTATTAATAAATGGTTGATGCTTTCAAATGAATGGGTATGTCCACTTTGCAAGACTAAAGTTTTCGTTATCGATATTTGATAAATTTGAATTCAGTACATTTTTTTGTTTAGTCCAAAAACAAGTAGTTTTGAGTCTTGCAAGTTGCAATGGTATTTTTATAAGCCTCTCATAGAATTTGTGACATCACTTCATGTTTTTATTATGTGCTTAAATCATGTGAATGTGAATATGAATCAATTTCAAAAGCCATTGACAACTCTGTCAACGAACCATATTTAAATTTTATTTGATTTTCTTAAATTTGATATGAAAGGTCTAAGTGTAGCTAATGATAATTGAGCATAGGTCTCTTTGAAAATTCTCAAACATCCAACCAACAAGCCCTCCACACATTGGGATTCGTGATTTGTTTTATTTTAGATTTAAAGTTTGAATTCGCTTTTAGTTTCAATTTGATTTACATTTTTCTCTCAGTTTTTCAAATTCGGATAAACAGAGAAAATCGGACTGATAACACCCTTACACAGACACCTTATAAGTTGACTTTTTTTGAGTCAGTCAAACTTTGATATAAGGCTAAAGGCTTATTTACTTTCCACTTAATGATATTTTTCTGTACAGCTCTTAATTAAGAAAGTATAATTACTATTTCTTTGTCACTTATGGTGCGTTTGTTTACATCTTAATGAATTGGTTTACCATTGAATGTTGAATTATTCAGTATTCAGTGCGTTTATTTCTGACATCTGAATGACATATGGTGCTGAATGATTCATCATTCAGTGTTGAACCATTCAGAGTTCTCTTAACCATTAAGAGCCTAAATTTTATTTAATATTCTTCTTAAATCGTATCAATAATACTTATCAAATAAGTATATTGATGTTTTTGTTAATGTTAAACGATAATAAGTTGATTTAATCTGTTCACATTGTTTATCCAAAATAATTATCAAACACCTTATTGTTATTCAGAACTAAATTCATTCAGAACCTTTAAATCATTCAGATTATGAACCCTTAATCTGCCACTTAATCTGAAATTTGGTTTGTTTTCAGAAGACATAGAATCAGAAAGCCCTCTAGAATAAGAGGCAAAATGGAAAAAGAGGCGAATTCTGATAAAAGTAAACACCCCCTAAGGTATTAAAGTAGAAATGAAAAATTAAAATTTGAGGCCTCAAATAAAAAGACTAAAAAATTTAACAACCAAGAATGACATTCTAGCTCGCTTTGCATTTCTATAAATATACAACTTTAATGAGCAAAAAGGTGACATTCTGCTCAAAATCTTATATTCAAATCCAGAACATTAAACTGTGTATATATAGTTCTTACACCCTATAACAAAACATCTTAACAACCTACATCATCATCATCAAAATTCATATCTACAACTTTATGCTTGAAGCACTTGACAATGAACAATATGGCTCTACAAACTGTTTCGTCTACCCAAACTCGACCATAAATTCGACACCAAACTCTTTAACTTCAGTTTTCCCGCTAACATTTCCCACAAATGCTTGGCCACACCATCTCTCCCGACGTTCACCAAGGATATACTCATATTATCCTTATAAAACAAAATTTCCCATTAAGCACAACCAACGATGCAGCCTCAAAACCTTTCGAGTTCCCCATTTGCATCTTGCTATCGAAATTTTTTTTTTTTGAACTAGTAATAATTGGGGACATGTTTACAGAACTAGTAATTTGAGAAAGAATTTTTATAAAACTAGTAAAACCGGTGTTTGAAACACCGGTTTGCCATTTTTCACCCCAAACCGGTGTTTCAAACGCCGGTTTGGGTACACTTTTTCCGGATTGTCCCATGATCAGATGCTTTTATGCCACCCGTTTCCACCCGTGTCGTTGGATGTTTGACCAAATGATAAAAAGTACACAAACCGGCGTTTGAAAAGCCGGTTTGGTGTGAAAAGTTGCAACCCGGCGTTTCAAACACCGGTTTTACTAGATTTGTAAAAATCATTTCAAAATTTCTAGTTCTATAAAAGGTGTTTCAATAATTACTATTTCAAAAAAAAAAAAAATTCCTTGCTATCAATATCCAAGAATCTATTTCTGCATCATTACCCTAACTTTACACCCGTCTTTACAATCCAAAGCGTACAGATTCCCGTTTAAGCACGTGCTCGGGTTTCGCAAACCTGAAACCATCCCGTCTTGAACCGGGGTCCACTCGTTGGTTTCAGGTTGGTACATTTCACTAACCACTGGTCTATGAGACCCTAGCCCCTTTAAGAACCACTTTCCTCCATAAACCGCCCTTATAAACGGGACCATTGCCGTACTTATATCCGAAACAAAACACAATTCATTCTTACTCGGGTCAAAAACTTCAACCGATCGTAAGGGCCGTTGTACAATTTCATTTTCACCACGCAAGTCTGCAACGTACAAACGATTGTTTATAACACACGGCCCGAAAAAATGTCGCCTTTTAATCATATCATGAGCCCAGTGCCATTTATAAGCTCGGGCACTATAATGCTTCCGAGTATTCTCTAGGGACGGGGTGGTATCGGTTTCCAAAGGTGGTTAATTGGGTCAAACCCATGGCACATCATCTTCGGTCTTTGTCTCTTTTCATAACGTACATCCATTCTTCAGATAGTTGTTGGTTTTTTCAAAGAGAATAGAAGATGTTTCTAAGAGACGGTACCATCTTTTGCAAACTAAATGGAGCTTGCGTTGCTCGATTCTCGGGACCCGGATCAAACATGCAATAGCAAGGTCATCGGGCAGGAAAGGGTATTGGTTACGGGTTTTTTCACACGATTGTTTTTGTCTGGTGGGATGGATTGATGTGTTGGAACATCCCTTTTAATATACTCAAATATGTATGCAATGAATATAAAGAAGAAGGAAAAAAAAACACACATGACTATATTGCGTTCTCGGCTTCAAAAATGTTTTCTCAACCTCATCATCATCCATGGTGTTTGTTAATTCCTCCCGAAAATCAAAATGTACCGTAAGGGGATTTTTATAGGCAATATTTGTACGTTTAAGACGCCTCTCACCCATAAGAACAATCTAATCTTCAAAAATATTTGTAATATTCTCGGCAATTCAATAGTATGCATGAAGTTGGTGAAATGTCCCGTTCTTATTGATTAAAAACGTTCCATATTAATTGATTTCGTTGCGAGGTTTTGACCTCTATATGAGACGTTTTTCAAAGACTGCATTCATTTTTAAAACAAACCATAACCTTTATTTCATAAATAAAGGTTTAAAAAGCTTTACGTAGATTATCAAATAATGATAATCTAAAATATCATGTTTACACACGACCATTACATAATGGTTTACAATACAAATATGTTACATCGAAATCAGTTTCTTGAATGCAGTTTTTACACAATATCATACAAACATGGACTCCAAATCTTGTCCTTATTTTAGTATGCAACAGCGGAAGCTCTTAATATTCACCTGAGAATAAACATGCTTTAAACGTCAACAAAAATGTTGGTGAGTTATAGGTTTAACCTATATATATCAAATCGTAACAATAGACCACAAGATTTCATATTTCAATACACATCCCATACATAGAGATAAAAATTCATTCATATGGTGAACACCTGGTAACCGACATTAACAAGATGCATATATAAGAATATCCCCATTATTCCGGGACACCCTTCGGATATGATATAAATTTCGAAGTACTAAAGCATCCAGTACTTTGGATGGGGTTTGTTAGGCCCAATAGATCTATCTTTAGGATTCGCGTCAATTAGGGTGTCTGTTCCCTAATTCTTAGATTACCAGACTTAATAAAAAGGGGCATATTCGATTTCGATAATTCAACCATAGAATGTAGTTTCACGTACTTGTGTCTATTTTGTAAATCATTTATAAAACCTGCATGTATTCTCATCCCAAAAATATTAGATTTTAAAAGTGGGACTATAACCCACTTTCACAGATTTTTACTTCGTCGGGAAGTAAGACTTGGCCACTGGTTGATTCACGAACCTATAACAATATATATACATATATATCAAAGTATGTTCAAAATATATTTACAACACTTTTAATATATTTTGATGTTTTAAGTTTATTAAGTCAGCTGTCCTCGTTAGTAACCTACAACTAGTTGTCCACAGTTAGATGTACAGAAATAAATCGATAAATATTATCTTGAATCAATCCACTACCCAGTGTATACGTATCTCAGTATTGATCACAACTCAAACTATATATATTTTGGAATCAACCTTAACCCTGTATAGCTAACTCCAACATTCACATATAGAGTGTCTATGGTTGTTCCGAAATATATATAGATGTGTCGACATGATAGGTCGAAACATTGTATACGTGTCTATGGTATCTCAAGATTACATAATATACAATACAAGTTGATTAAGTTATGGTTGGAATAGATTTGTTACCAATTTTCACGTAGCTAAAATGAGAAAAATTATCCAATCTTGTTTTACCCATAACTTCTTCATTTTAAATTCGTTTTGAGTGAATCAAATTGCTATGGTTTCATATTGAACTCTATTTTATGAATCTAAACATAAAAAGTATAGGTTTATAGTCGGAAAAATAAGTTACAAGTCGTTTTTGTAAAGGTAGTCATTTCAGTCGAAAGAACGACGTCTAGATGACCATTTTAGAAAACATACTTCCACTTTGAGTTTAACCATAATTTTTGGATATAGTTTCATGTTCATAATAAAAATCATTTTCTCAGAATAACAACTTTTAAATCAAAGTTTATCATAGTTTTTAATTAACTAACCCAAAACAGCCCGCGGTGTTACTACGATGGCGTAAATCCGGTTTTACGGTGTTTTTCGTGTTTCCAGGTTTTAAATCATTAAGTTAGCATATCATATAGATATAGAACATGTGTTTAGTTGATTTTAAAAGTCAAGTTAGAAGGATTAACTTTTGTTTGCGAACAAGTTTAGAATTAACTAAACTATGTTCTAGTGATTACAAGTTTAAACCTTCGAATAAGATAGCTTTATATGTATGAATCGAATGATGTTATGAACATCATTACTACCTTAAGTTCCTTGGATAAACCTGCTGGAAAATAGAAAAATGGATCTAGCTTCAACGGATCCTTGGATGGCTCGAAGTTCTTGAAGCAGAATCATGACACGAAAACAAGTTCAAGTAAGATCATCACTTGAAATAAGATTGTTATAGTTATAGAAATTGAACCAAAGTTTGAATATGATTATTACCTTGTATTAGAATGATAACCTACTGTAAGAAACAAAGATTTCTTGAGGTTGGATGATCACCTTACAAGATTGGAAGTGAGCTAGCAAACTTGAAAGTATTCTTGATTTTATGAAACTAGAACTTTTGGAATTTATGAAGAACACTTAGAACTTGAAGATAGAACTTGAGAGAGATCAATTAGATGAAGAAAATTGAAGAATGAAAGTGTTTGTAGGTGTTTTTGGTCATTGGTGTATGGATTAGATATAAAGGATATGTAATTTTGTTTTCATGTAAATAAGTCATGAATGATTACTCATATTTTTGTAATTTTATGAGATATTTCATGCTAGTTGCCAAATGATGGTTCCCACATGTGTTAGGTGACTCACATGGGCTTCTAAGAGCTGATCATTGGAGTGTATATACCAATAGTACATACATCTAAAAGCTGTGTATTGTACGAGTACGAATACGGGTGCATACGAGTAGAATTGTTGATGAAACTGAACGAGGATGTAATTGTAAGCATTTTTGTTAAGTAGAAGTATTTTGATAAGTGTATTGAAGTCTTTAAAAAGTGTATAAATACATATTAAAACACTACATGTATATACATTTTAACTGAGTCGTTAAGTCATCGTTAGTCGTTACATTTAAGTGTTGTTTTGAAACCTTTAGGTTAACGATCTTGTTAAATGTTGTTAACCCAATGTTTATAATATCAAATGAGATTTTAATTTATTATATTATCATGATATTATCATGTATGAATATCTCTTAATATGATATATATACATTAAATGTCTTTACAACGATAATCGTTACATATATGTCTCGTTTAAAAATCATTAAGTTAGTAGTCTTGTTTTTACATATGTAGTTCATTGTTAATATACTTAATGATATGTTTACTTATCATAGTATCATGTTAACTATATATATATCCATATATATGTCATCATATAGTTTTTACAAGTTTTAACGTTCGTGAATCACCGGTCAACTTGGGTGGTCAATTGTCTATATGAAACATATTTTAATTAATCAAGTCTTAACAAGTTTGATTGCTTAACATGTTGGAAACATTTAATCATGTAAATATCAATCTCAATTAATATATATAAACATGGAAAAGTTCGGGTCACTACAGTACCTACCCGTTAAATAAATTTCGTCCCGAAATTTTAAGCTGTTGAAGGTGTTGATGAATCTTCTGGAAATAGATGCGGGTATTTCTTCTTCATCTGATCTTCACGCTCCCAGGTGAACTCGGGTCCTCTACGAGCATTCCATCGAACCTTAACAATTGGTATCTTGTTTTGCTTAAGTCTTTTAACCTCACGATCCATTATTTCGACGGGTTCTTCGATGAATTGAAGTTTTTCGTTGATTTGGATTTCATCTAACGGAATAGTGAGATCTTCTTTAGCAAAACATTTCTTCAAATTCGAGACGTGGAAAGTGTTATGTACAGCCGCGAGTTGTTGAGGTAACTCAAGTCGGTAAGCTACTGGTCCGACACGATCAATAATCTTGAATGGTCCAATATACCTTGGATTTAATTTTCCTCGTTTACCAAATCGAACAACGCCTTTCCAAGGTGCAACTTTAAGCATGACCATCTCTCCAATTTCAAATTCTATATCTTTTCTTTTAATGTCAGCATAGCTCTTTTGTCGACTTTGGGAGGTTTTCAACCGTTGTTGAATTTGGATGATCTTCTCAGTAGTTTCTTGTATAATCTCCGGACTCGTAATCTGTCTATCCCCCACTTCACTCCAACAAATCGGAGACCTGCACTTTCTACCATAAAGTGCTTCAAACGGCGCCATCTCAATGCTTGAATGGTAGCTGTTATTGTAGGAAAATTCTGCTAACGGTAGATGTCGATCCCAACTGTTTCCAAAATCAATAACACATGCTCGTAGCATGTCTTCAAGCGTTTGTATCGTCCTTTCGCTCTGCCCATCAGTTTGTGGATGATAGGCAGTACTCATGTCTAGACGAGTTCCTAATGCTTGCTGTAATGTCTGCCAGAATCTTGAAATAAATCTGCCATCCCTATCAGAGATAATAGAGATTGGTATTCCATGTCTGGAGACGACTTCCTTCAAATACAGTCGTGCTAACTTCTCCATCTTGTCATCTTCTCTTATTGGCAGGAAGTGTGCTGATTTGGTGAGACGATCAACTATTACCCAAATAGTATCAAAACCACTTGCAGTCCTTGGCAATTTAGTGATGAAATCCATGGTAATGTTTTCCCATTTCCATTCTGGGATTTCGGGTTGTTGAAGTAGACCTGATGGTTTCTGATGCTCAGCTTTGACCTTAGAACACGTCAAACATTCTCCTACGTATTTAGCAACATCGGCTTTCATACCCGGCCACCAAAAATGTTTCTTGAGATCCTTGTACATCTTCCCCGTTCCAGGATGTATTGAGTATCTGGTTTTATGAGCTTCTCTAAGTACCATTTCTCTCATATCTCCAAATTTTGGTACCCAAATCCTTTCAGCCCTATACCGGGTTCCGTCTTCCCGAATATTAAGATGCTTCTCCGATCCTTTGGGTATTTCATCCTTTAAATTTCCCTCTTTTAAAACTCCTTGTTGCGCCTCCTTTATTTGAGTAGTAAGGTTATTATGAATCATTATATTCATAGATTTTACTCGAATGGGTTCTCTGTCCTTCCTGCTCAAGGCATCGGCTACCACATTTGCCTTCCCCGGGTGGTAACGAATCTCAAAGTCGTAATCATTCAATAATTCAATCCACCTACGCTGCCTCATATTCAGTTGTTTCTGATTAAATATGTGTTGAAGACTTTTGTGGTCGGTATATATAATACTTTTGACCCCATATAAGTAGTGCCTCCAAGTCTTTAATGCAAAAACAACCGCGCCTAATTCCAAATCATGCGTCGTATAATTTTGTTCATGAATCTTCAATTGTCTAGATGCATAAGCAATCACCTTCGTTCGTTGCATTAATACACAACCGAGACCTTGCTTTGATGCGTCACAATAAATCACAAAATCATCATTTCCTTCAGGCAATGACAATATAGGTGCCGTAGTTAGCTTTTTCTTCAATAACTGAAACGCTTTCTCTTGTTCATCATTCCATTCAAATTTCTTCCCTTTATGCGTTAATACAGTCAAGGGTTTTGCTATTCTGGAAAAGTCTTGGATGAACCTTCTGTAGTAACCAGCTAGTCCTAAAAACTGGCGTATGTGTTTCGGAGTTTTCGGGGTTTCCCACTTTTCAACTGTTTCTATCTTTGCCGGATCCACCTTAATACCTTCTTTGTTCACTATGTGACCGAGGAATTGAACTTCTTCCAACCAAAATGCACACTTTGAAAATTTAGCGTACAATTCTTCCTTCCTCAATACTTCTAACACCTTTCTCAAATGTTCACCGTGTTCTTGGTCATTCTTTGAGTAAATAAGTATGTCATCAATGAAAACAATGACAAACTTGTCAAGGTATGGTCCACACACTCGGTTCATAAGGTCCATGAACACAGCTGGTGCATTAGTTAAACCAAATGGCATGACCATAAACTCGTAATGACCGTAACGTGTTCTGAAAGCAGTCTTTGGAATATCATCTTCTTTCACCCGCATTTGATGATACCCGGAACGTAAGTCAATCTTTGAATAAACAGACGAGCCTTGTAGTTGATCAAATAAGTCGTCGATTCTCGGTAGTGGGTAGCGGTTCTTGATGGTAAGTTTGTTCAACTCTCGGTAGTCGATACACAACCTGGATGTACCATCTTTCTTCTTGACAAACAAAACAGGAGCTCCCCACGGTGACGTGCTTGGTCGAATGAAACCATGCTCTAAAAGTTCTTGTAATTGGCTTTGCAGTTCTTTCATCTCGCTAGGTACGAGTCTATAAGGAGCACGAGCTATTGGTGCAGCTCCTGGTACAAGATCTATTTGAAATTCAACGGATCGATGTGGGGGTAATCCCGGTAATTCTTTCGGAAATACATCGGGAAATTCTTTTGCGACGGGAACATCATTGATGCTCTTTTCTTCAGTTTGTACTTTCTCGACGTGTGCTAGAACAGCATAGCAACCTTTTCTTATTAGTTTTTGTGCCTTCAAATTACTAATAAGATGTAGCTTCGTGTTGCCCTTTTCTCCGTACACCATTAAGGGTTTTCCTTTTTCTCGTATAATGCGAATTGCATTTTTGTAACAAACGATCTCTGCTTTCACTTCTTTCAACCAGTCCATACCGATTATCACATCAAAACTCCCTAACTCTACTGGTATCAAGTCAATCTTAAATGTTTCACTAACCAGTTTAATTTCTCGATTCCGACATATATTATCTGCTGAAATTAATTTACCATTTGCTAATTCGAGTAAAAATTTACTATCCAAAGGCGTCAATGGACAACTTAATTTAGCACAAAAATCTCTACTCATATAGCTTCTATCCGCACCCGAATCAAATAAAACGTAAGCAGATTTATTGTCAATAAGAAACGTACCCGTAACAAGCTCCGGGTCTTCCTGTGCCTCTGCCACATTAATATTGAAAAATCTTCCGCGGCCTTGTCCATTCGTGTTCTCCTGGTTCGGGCAATTTCTAATAATGTGGCCCGGTTTTCCACATTTATAACAAACTACATTGGCATAACTTGCTCCGACACTACTTGCTCCGCCATTACTCGTTCTGACACCATTTGTTCCTTTCGTTCTATTAACCCCTGGTCCGTAGACCTCACACTTCTCCGCGCTATGACCATTTCTTTTACACTTGTTGCAAAATTTGGTGCAGAACCCCGAGTGATACTTTTCACACCTTTGGCATAGCTGCTTCTGATTGTTGTTGTTGTTGCGGTTATTATTGTTGTTGGGATGATTGTTGTAGTTGCTGTTGTTGTTGTTGTTGTTGTTGTTGGGCCGTTTGTTGTAGTTGCGATTGATGTTGCGATTGTTGGGATAATTGTTGCGATTATTGTTGTAATTGCTGTTGTTGTTGTATTGGTGATTCTTATCACCGTTTTCCTCCCACTTTCTTTTGACTTGCTTCACATTGGCCTCTTCAGCAGTCTGTTCTTTAATTCTTTCTTCAATCTGGTTCACTAGTTTGTGAGCCATTCTACATGCTTGTTGTATGGAGGCGGGCTCGTGTGAACTTATATCTTCTTGGATTCTTTCCGGTAATCCTTTCACAAACGCGTCGATCTTCTCTTCCTCATCTTCGAATGCTCCCGGACACAATAGGCACAATTCTGTGAATCGTCTTTCGTACGTGGTAATATCAAATCCTTGGGTTCGTAACCCTCTAAGTTCTGTCTTGAGCTTATTGACCTCGGTTCTGGGACGGTACTTCTCGTTCATCAAGTGCTTGAATGATGACCACGGTAGTGCGTATGCATCGTCTTGTCCCACTTGCTCTAGATAGGTATTCCACCATGTTAATGCAGAACCTGTGAAGGTATGCGTAGCGTACTTCACTTTGTCCTCTTCAGTACACTTACTTATGGCAAACACCGATTCGACCTTCTCGGTCCACCGTTTCAATCCGATCGGTCCTTCGGTTCCATCAAATTCCAAAGGTTTGCAGGCAGTGAATTCTTTGTAGGTGCATCCTACACGATTTCCTGTACTGCTAGATCCAAGGTTATTGTTGGTATGTAGCGCAGCCTGTACTGCGGCTATGTTTGAAGCTAAAAAAGTACGGAATTCCTCTTCATTCATATTCACGGTGTGTCGAGTAGTCGGTGCCATTTCCTTCAAAATAGTCAAATGGAACAAGTTAATCATACAGAATATTAAGAGTAGTTAATAGTATTTCGTAGCATAATATGAACTCATTTATAAAAGCTTTTTCTTCATATTAGCGTTTTATAAGTTTAAATTCGGGTAGTACCTACCCGTTAAGTTCATACTTAGTAGCTAATATACAATTCAACTACTACAATTCTATATGAAAAACTGATTATAATAATATTTCACGTTCAAACTTTTACACAATATTTTACAAACTTACAATACCGCTTATTTTACATATAGCATGAAATATAGCACACAGTAAATTTGATACAAGATGGTTGTGAAGATAATTCTAGCTAGTACACAAGTCGTTCAGCAAAGGCAATAAAGACACGTAATTCATACGTCCAGAAACAAGTCATGCATTCTGGTTTTACTAGGATTACTTCCCATCCTTGGTCTTGTGGAACATAACCGTTATGGCCGTTGATAAGACAGCGTGTTATAACATCGTCAAAGGGACGAGTGTTAAGTAATGTCCAACAGTCCCGTAACAATCTAAAAACCTCATTTCTTACCCCAATTACCGACTCCGTCACTTGTGGGAACGTTTTGTTTAATAGTTGTAGCCCGATGTTCTTGTTCTCACTTTGGTGAGATGCGTACATTACTAATCCATAAGCATAACATGCTTCTTTATGTTGCATGTTAGCCGCTTTTTCTAAATCACGAAGTCCAATATTCGGATATATTGAGTCAAAATAATTTCTTAACCCATTGCGTAAAATAGCATTTGGGTTCCCCGCAATATATGCGTCAAAGTAAACACATCGTAACTTATGGATTTCCCAATGTGATATCCCCCATCTTTCGAACGAAAGCCTTTTATAAACCAAGGCATTCTTGGAACGTTCTTCAAATGTCTTACAAACTGACCTCGCCTTAAATAGTTGTGCCGAAGAATTCTGACCGACTCTAGACAAGATTTCATCAATCATGTCTCCGGGTAGGTCTCTTAAAATATTGGGTTGTCTATCCATTTTGTGTTTTTATACTGTAAAATAGACAAGAGTTAGATTCATAAAAAAAATACTTATTAATACAAGCAATTTTTACATATATCATAAAGCATAAGCACACTATATTACATATATTACACCACACGAATACAACTATCTTATTCCGACTCGCTTGTTTCTTCTTCTTCTTCTTCAGTTTTGGTTCGTTTTGCCAAGTTTCTAGGGATATATGATGTTCCCCTAATACGAGCCGTCGTTTTCCACATTGGTTTAGAAAAACATGGTGGTTTAGAGGTTCCCGGGTCATTGTTACAACTTAAGGACTTCGGGGGTTGACGATACATATAAAGTTCATCGGGGTTGGAATTAGATTTCTCTATTTTTATGCCCTTTCCCTTATTATTTTCTTTTGCCTTTTTAAATTCAGTTGGGGTAATTTCTATAACATCATCGGAATTCTCGTCGGAATCCGATTCATCGGAGAATTGGTAATCCTCCCAATATTTTGCTTCCTTGGCGGAAACACCATTGACCATAATTAACCTTGGTCGGTTGGTTGAGGATTTTCTTTTACTTAACCGTTTTATTATTTCCCCCACCGGTTCTATTTCTTCATCCGGTTCCGATTCTTCTTCCGGTTCCGATTCTTCTTCCGGTTCCGACTCTTCTTCCGATTCCTCTTCGGGAACTTGTGAATCAGTCCACGAATCATTCCAATTTACATTTGACTCTTCGTTATTATTAGGTGAGTCAATGGGACTTGTTCTAGAGGTAGACATCTATCACATAATATCAAACGTGTTAAGAGATTAATATATCACATAATATTCACATGTTAAAAAAATATAGTTTCCAACAAAATTTGTTAAGCAATCATTTTTCAAGTAAACACGGTCGAAGTCCAGACTCACTAATGCATCCTAACAAACTCGATAAGACACACTAATGCAAAATTCTGGTTCTCTAAGACCAACGCTCTGATACCAACTGAAATGTCCCGTTCTTATTGATTAAAAACGTTCCATATTAATTGATTTCGTTGCGAGGTTTTGACCTCTATATGAGACGTTTTTCAAAGACTGCATTCATTTTTAAAACAAACAATAACCTTTATTTCATAAATAAAGGTTTAAAAAGCTTTACGTAGATTATCAAATAATGATAATCTAAAATATCCTGTTTACACACGACCATTACATAATGGTTTACAATACAAATATGTTACATCGAAATCAGTTTCTTGAATGCAGTTTTTACACAATATCATACAAACATGGACTCCAAATCTTGTCCTTATTTTAGTATGCAACAGCGGAAACTCTTAATATTCACCTGAGAATAAACATGCTTTAAACGTCAACAAAAATGTTGGTGAGTTATAGGTTTAACCTATATATATCAAATCGTAACAATAGACCACAAGATTTCATATTTCAATACACATCCCATACATAGAGATAAAAATTCATTCATATGGTGAACACCTGGTAACCGACATTAACAAGATGCATATATAAGAATATCCCCATCATTCCGGGACACCCTTAGGATATGATATAAATTTCGAAGTACTAAAGCATCCAGTACTTTGGATGGGGTTTGTTAGGCCCAATAGATCTATCTTTAGGATTCGCGTTAATTAGGGTGTCTGTTCCCTAATTCTTAGATTACCAGACTTAATAAAAAGGGGCATATTCGATTTCGATAATTCAACCATAGAATGTAGTTTCACGTACTTGTGTCTATTTTGTAAATCATTTATAAAACCTGCATGTATTCTCATCCCAAAAATATTAGATTTTAAAAGTGGGACTATAACTCACTTTCACAGATTTTTACTTCGTCGGGAAGTAAGACTTGGCCACTGGTTGATTCACGAACCTATAACAATATATATACATATATATCAAAGTATGTTCAAAATATATTTACAACACTTTTAATATATTTTGATGTTTTAAGTTGATTAAGTCAGCTGTCCTCGTTAGTAACCTACAACTAGTTGTCCACAGTTAGATGTACAGAAATAAATCGATAAATATTATCTTGAATCAATCCACGACCCAGTGTATACGTATCTCAGTATTGATCACAACTCAAACTATATATATTTTGGAATCAACCTTAACCCTGTATAGCTAACTCCAACATTCACATATAGAGTGTCTATGGTTGTTCCGAAATATATATAGATGTGTCGACATGATAGGTCAAAACATTGTATACGTGTCTATGGTATCTCAAGATTACATAATATACAATACAAGTTGATTAAGTTATGGTTGGAATAGATTTGTTACCAATTTTCACGTAGCTAAAATGAGAAAAATTATCCAATCTTGTTTTACCCATAACTTCTTCATTTTAAATCCGTTTTGAGTGAATCAAATTGCTATGGTTTCATATTGAACTCTATTTTATGAATCTAAACAGAAAAAGTATAGGTTTATAGTTGGAAAAATAAGTTACAAGTCATTTTTGTAAAGGTAGTCATTTTCAGTCGAAAGAACGACGTCTAGATGACCATTTTAGAAAACATACTTCCACTTTGAGTTTAACCATAATTTTTGGATATAGTTTCATGTTCATAATAAAAATCATTTTCTCAGAATAACAACTTTTAAATCAAAGTTTATCATAGTTTTTAATTAACTAACCCAAAACAGCCCGCGGTGTTACTACGACGGCGTAAATCCGGTTTTACGGTGTTTTTCGTGTTTCCAGGTTTTAAATCATTAAGTTAGCATATCATATACATATAGAACATGTGTTTAGTTGATTTTAAAAGTCAAGTTAGAAGGATTAACTTTTGTTTGCGAACAAGTTTAGAATTAACTAAACTATGTTCTAGTGATTACAAGTTTAAACCTTCGAATAAGATAGCTTTATATGTATGAATCGAATGATGTTATGAACATCATTACTACCTTAAGTTCCTTGGATAAACCTACTGTAAAAGAGAAAAATGGATCTAGCTTCAACGGATCCTTGGATGGCTCGAAGTTCTTGAAGCAGAATCATGACACGAAAACAAGTTCAAGTAAGATCATCACTTGAAATAAGATTGTTATAGTTATAGAAATTGAACCAAAGTTTGAATATGATTATTACCTTGTATTAGAATGATAACCTACTGTAAGAAACAAAGATTTCTTGAGGTTGGATGATCACCTTACAAGATTGGAAGTGAGCTAGCAAACTTGAAAGTATTCTTGATTTTATGAAACTAGAACTTTTGGAATTTATGAAGAACACTTAGAACTTGAAGATAGAACTTGAGAGAGATCAATTAGATGAAGAAAATTGAAGAATGAAAGTTTTTGTAGGTGTTTTTGGTCGTTGGTGTATGGATTAGATATAAAGGATATGTAATTTTGTTTTCATGTAAATAAGTCATGAATGATTACTCATATTTTTGTAATTTTATGAGATATTTCATGCTAGTTGTCAAATGATGGTTCCCACATGTGTTAGGTGACTCACATGGGCTGCTAAGAGCTGATCATTGGAGTGTATATACCAATAGTACATACATCTAAAAGCTGTGTATTGTACGAGTACGAATACGGGTGCATACGAGTAGAATTGTTGATGAAACTGAACGAGGATGTAATTGTAAGCATTTTTGTTAAGTAGAAGTATTTTGATAAGTGTATTGAAGTCTTTCAAAAGTGTATAAATACATATTAAAACACTACATGTATATACATTTTAACTGAGTCGTTAAGTCATCGTTAGTCGTTACATTTAAGTGTTGTTTTGAAACCTTTAGGTTAACGATCTTGTTAAATGTTGTTAACCCAATGTTTATAATATCAAATGAGATTTTAATTTATTATATTATCATGATATTATCATGTATGAATATCTCTTAATATGATATATATACATTAAATGTCTTTACAACGATAATCGTTACATATATGTCTCGTTTAAAAATCATTAAGTTAGTAGTCTTGTTTTTACATATGTAGTTCATTGTTAATATACTTAATGATATGTTTACTTATCATAGTATCATGTTAACTATATATATATCCATATATATGTCATCATATAGTTTTTACAAGTTTTAACGTTCGTGAATCACCGGTCAACTTGGGTGGACAATTGTCTATATGAAACATATTTTAATTAATCAAGTCTTAACAAGTTTGATTGCTTAACATGTTGGAAACATTTAATCATGTAAATATCAATCTCAATTAATATATATAAACATGGAAAAGTTCGGGTCACTACAGTACCTACCCGTTAAATAAATTTCGTCCCGAAATTTTAAGCTGTTGAAGGTGTTGATGAATCTTCTGGAAATAGATGCGGGTATTTCTTCTTCATCTGATCTTCACGCTCCCAGGTGAACTCGGGTCCTCTACGAGCATTCCATCGAACCTTAACAATTGGTATCTTGTTTTGCTTAAGTCTTTTAACCTCACGATCCATTATTTCGACGGGTTCTTCGATGAATTGAAGTTTTTCGTTGATTTGGATTTCATCTAACGGAATAGTGAGATCTTCTTTAGCAAAACATTTCTTCAAATTCGAGACGTGGAAAGTGTTATGTACAGCCGCGAGTTGTTGAGGTAACTCAAGTCGGTAAGCTACTGGTCCGACACGATCAATAATCTTGAATGGTCCAATATACCTTGGATTTAATTTTCCTCGTTTACCAAATCGAACAACGCCTTTCCAAGGTGCAACTTTAAGCATGACCATCTCTCCAATTTCAAATTCTATATCTTTTCTTTTAATGTCAGCATAGCTCTTTTGTCGACTTTGGGCGGTTTTCAACCGTTGTTGAATTTGGATGATCTTCTCGGTAGTTTCTTGTATAATCTCCGGACTCGTAATCTGTCTATCCCCCACTTCACTCCAACAAATCGGAGACTTGCACTTTCTACCATAAAGTGCTTCAAACGGCGCCATCTCAATGCTTGAATGGTAGCTGTTATTGTAGGAAAATTCTGCTAACGGTAGATGTCGATCCCAACTGTTTCCGAAATCAATAACACATGCTCGTAGCATGTCTTCAAGCGTTTGTATCGTCCTTTTGCTCTGCCCATCAGTTTGTGGATGATAGGCAGTACTCATGTCTAGACGAGTTCCTAATGCTTGCTGTAATGTCTGCCAGAATCTTGAAATAAATCTGCCATCCCTATCAGAGATAATAGAGATTGGTATTCCATGTCTGGAGACGACTTCCTTCAAATACAGTCGTGCTAACTTCTCCATCTTGTCATCTTCTCTTATTGGCAGGAAGTGTGCTGATTTGGTGAGACGATCAACTATTACCCAAATAGTATCAAAACCACTTGCAGTCCTTGGCAATTTAGTGATGAAATCCATGGTAATGTTTTCCCATTTCCATTCTGGGATTTCGGGTTGTTGAAGTAGACCTGATGGTTTCTGATGCTTAGCTTTGACCTTAGAACACGTCAAACATTCTCCTACGTATTTAGCAACATCGGCTTTCATACCCGGCCACTAAAAATATTTCTTGAGATCCTTGTACATCTTCCTCGTTCCAGGATGTATTGAGTATCTGGTTTTATGAGCTTCTCTAAGTACCATTTCTCTCATATCTCCAAATTTTGGTACCCAAATCCTTTCAGCCCTATACCGGGTTCCGCCTTCCCGAATATTAAGATGCTTCTCCGATCCTTTGGGTATTTCATCCTTTAAATTTCCCTCTTTTAAAACTCCTTGTTGCGCCTCCTTTATTTGAGTAGTAAGGTTATTATGAATCATTATATTCATAGATTTTACTCGAATGGGTTCTCTGTCCTTCCTGCTCAAGGCATCGGCTACCACATTTGCCTTCCCCGGGTGGTAACGAATCTCAAAGTCGTAATCATTCAATAATTCAATCCACCTACGCTGCCTCATATTCAGTTGTTTCTAATTAAATATGTGTTGAAGACTTTTGTGGTCGGTATATATAATACTTTTGACCCCATATAAGTAGTGCCTCCAAGTCTTTAATGCAAAAACAACCGCGCCTAATTCCAAATCATGCGTCGTATAATTTTGTTCATGAATCTTCAATTGTCTAGATGCATAAGCAATCACCTTCGTTCGTTGCATTAATACACAACCGAGACCTTGCTTTGATGCGTCACAATAAATCACAAAATCATCATTCCCTTCAGGCAATGACAATATAGGTGCCGTAGTTAGCTTTTTCTTCAATAACTGAAACGCTTTCTCTTGTTCATCATTCCATTCAAATTTCTTCCCTTTATGCGTTAATGCAGTCAAGGGTTTTGCTATTCTGGAAAAGTCTTGGATGAACCTTCTGTAGTAACCAGCTAGTCCTAAAAATTGGCGTATGTGTTTCGGAGTTTTCGGGGTTTCCCACTTTTCAACAGTTTCTATCTTTGCCGGATCCACCTTAATACCTTCTTTGTTCACTATGTGACCGAGGAATTGAACTTCTTCCAACCAAAATGCACACTTTGAAAATTTAGCGTACAATTCTTCCTTCCTCAATACTTCTAACACCTTTCTCAAATGTTCACCGTGTTCTTGGTCATTCTTTGAGTAAATAAGTATGTCATCAATGAAAACAATGACAAACTTGTCAAGGTATGGTCCACACACTCGGTTCATAAGGTCCATGAACACAGCTGGTGCATTAGTTAAAACAAATGGCATGACCATAAACTCGTAATGACCGTAACGTGTTCTGAAAGCAGTCTTTGGAATATCATCTTCTTTCACCCGCATTTGATGATACCCGGAACGTAAGTCAATCTTTGAATAAACAGACGAGGCTTGTAGTTGATCAAATAAGTCGTCGATTCTCGGTAGTGGGTAGCGGTTCTTGATGGTAAGTTTGTTCAACTCTCGGTAGTCGATACACAACCTGAATGTACCATCTTTCTTCTTGACAAACAAAACAGGAGCTCCCCACGGTGACGTGCTTGGTCGAATGAAACCATGCTCTAAAAGTTCTTGTAATTGGCTTTGCAGTTCTTTCATCTCGCTAGGTGCGAGTCTATAAGGAGCACGAGCTATTGGTGCAGCTCCTGGTACAAGATCTATTTGAAATTCAACGGATCGATGTGGGGGTAATCCCGGTAATTCTTTCGGAAATACATCGGGAAATTCTTTTGCGACGGGAACATCATTGATGCTCTTTTCTTCAGTTTGTACTTTCTCGACGTGTGCTAGAACAGCATAGCAACCTTTTCTTATTAGTTTTTGTGCCTTCAAATTACTAATAAGATGTAGCTTCGTGTTGCCCTTTTCTCCGTACACCATTAAGGGTTTTTCCTTTTTCTCGTATAATGCGAATTGCATTTTTGTAACAAACGATCTCTGCTTTCACTTCTTTCAACCAGTCCATACCGATTATCACATCAAAACTCCCTAACTCTACTGGTATCAAGTCAATCTTAAATGTTTCACTAACCAGTTTAATTTCTCGATTCCGACATATATTATCTGCTAAAATTAATTTACCATTTGCTAATTCTAGTAAAAATTTACTATCCAAAGGCGTCAATGGACAACTTAATTTAGCACAAAAATCTCTACTCATATAGCTTCTATCCGCACCCGAATCAAATAAAACGTAAGCAGATTTATTGTCAATGAGAAACGTACCCGTAACAAGCTCCGGGTCTTCCTGTGCCTCTGCCGCATTAATATTGAAAACTCTTCCGCGGCCTTGTCCATTCGTGTTCTCCTGGTTCGGGCAATTTCTAATAATGTGGCCCGGTTTTCCATATTTATAACAAAGTACATTGGCATAACTTGCTCCGACACTACTTGCTCCGCCATTACTCGTTCCGACACCATTTGTTCCTTTCGTTCTATTAACCCCTGGTCCGTAGACCTCACACTTCGCCGCGCTATGACCATTTCTTTTACACTTGTTGCAAAATTTGGTGCAGAACCCCGAGTGATACTTTTCACACCTTTGGCATAGCTGCTTCTGATTGTTGTTGTTGTTGCGGTTATTATTGTTGTTGGGATGATTGTTGTAGTTGATGTTGTTGTTGTTGTTGTTGTTGGGCCGTTTGTTGTAGTTGCGATTGATGTTGCGATTGTTGGGATAATTGTTGCGATTATTGTTGTAATTGCTGTTGTTGTTGTATTGGTGATTCTTATCACCGTTTTCCTCCCACTTTCTTTTGACTTGCTTCACATTGGCCTCTTCAACAGTCTGTTCTTTAATTCTTTCTTCAATCTGGTTCACTAGTTTGTGAGCCATTCTACATGCCTGTTGTATGGAGGCGGGCTCGTGTGAACTTATATCTTCTTGGATTCTTTCCGGTAATCCTTTCACAAACGCGTCGATCTTCTCTTCCTCATCTTCGAATGCTCCCGGACACAATAGGCACAATTCTGTGAATCGTCTTTCGTACGTGGTAATATCAAATCCTTGGGTTCGTAACCCTCTAAGTTCTGTCTTGAGCTTATTGACCTCGGTTCTGGGATGGTACTTCTCGTTCATCAAGTGCTTGAATGATGACCACGGTAGTGCGTATGCATCGTCTTGTCCCACTTGCTCTAGATAGGTATTCCACCATGTTAATGCAGAACCTGTGAAGGTATGCGTAGCGTACTTCACTTTGTCCTCTTCAGTACACTTACTTATGGCAAACACTGATTCGACCTTCTCGGTCCACCGTTTCAATCCGATCGGTCCTTCGGTTCCATCAAATTCCAAAGGTTTGCAGGCAGTGAATTCTTTGTAGGTGCATCCTACACGATTTCCTGTACTGCTAGATCCAAGGTTATTGTTGGTATGTAGCGCAGCCTGTACTGCGGCTATGTTTGAAGCTAGAAAAGTACGGAATTCCTCTTCATTCATATTCACGGTGTGTCGAGTAGTCGGTGCCATTTTCTTCAAAATAGTCAAATGGAACAAGTTAATCATACAGAATATTAAGAGTAGTTAATAGTATTTCGTAGCATAATATGAACTCATTTATAAAAGCTTTTTCTTCATATTAGCGTTTTATAAGTTTAAATTCGGGTAGTACCTACCCGTTAAGTTCATACTTAGTAGCTAATATACAATTCAACTACTACAATTCTATATGAAAAACTGATTATAATAATATTTCGCGTTCAAACTTTTACACAATATTTTACAAACTTACAATACCGCTTATTTTACATATAGCATGAAATATAGCACACAGTAAATTTGATACAAGATGGTTGTGAAGATAATTCTAGCTAGTACACAAGTCGTTCAGCAAAGGCAATAAAGACACGTAATTCATACGTCCAGAAACAAGTCATGCATTCTGGTTTTACTAGGATTACTTCCCATCCTTGGTCTTGTGGAACATAACCGTTATGGCCGTTGATAAGACAGCGTGTTATAACGTCGTCAAAGGGACGAGGGTTACGTAATGTCCAACAGTCCCGTAACAATCTAAAAACCTCATTTCTTACCCCAATTACCGACTCCGTCACTTGTGGGAACGTTTTGTTTAATAGTTGTAGCCTGATGTTCTTGTTCTCACTTTGGTGAGATGCGAACATTACTAATCCGTAAGCATAACATGCTTCTTTATGTTGCATGTTAGCCGCTTTTTCTAAATCACGAAGTCCAATATTCGGATATATTGAGTCAAAATAATTTCTTAACCCATTGCGTAAAATAGCATTTGGGTTCCCCGCAATATATGCGTCAAACTAAACACATCGTAACTTATGGATTTCCCAATGTGATATCCCCCATCTTTCGAACGAAAGCCTTTTATAAACCAAGGTATTCTTGGAACGTTCTTCGAATGTCTTACAAACTGATCTCGCCTTAAATAGTTGTGCCGAAGAATTCTGACCGACTCTAGACAAGATTTCATCAATCATGTCTCCGAGTAGGTCTCTTAAAATATTGGGTTGTCTATCCATTTTGTGTTTTTATACTGTAAAATAGACAAGAGTTAGATTCATAAAAAAAATACTTATTAATACAAGCAATTTTTACATATATCATAAAGCATAAGCACACTATATTACATATATTACACCACACGAATACAACTATCTTATTCCGACTCGCTTGTTTCTTCTTCTTCGGTTTTGGTTCGTTTTGCCAAGTTTCTAGGGATATATGATGTTCCCCTAATACGAGCCGTCGTTTTCCACATTGGTTTAGAAAAACCTGGTGGTTTAGAGGTTCCCGGGTCATTGTTACAACTTAAGGACTTCGGGGGTTAACGATACATATAAAGTTCATCGGGGTTGGAATTAGATTTCTCTATTTTTATGCCCTTTCCCTTATTATTTTCTTTTGCCTTTTTAAATTCAGTTGGGGTAATTTCTATAACATCATCGGAATTCTCGTCGGAATCCGATTCATCGGAGAATTGGTAATCCTCCCAATATTTTGCTTCCTTGGCGGAAACACCATTGACCAGAATTAACCTTGGTCGGTTGGTTGAGGATTTTCTTTTACTTAACCGTTTTATTATTTCCCCCACCAGTTCTATTTCTTCTTCCGGTTCCGATTCTTCTTCCGGTTCCGATTCTTCTTCCGGTTCCGACTCTTCTTCCGGTTCCTCTTCGGGAACTTGTGAATCAGTCCACGAATCATTCCAATTTACATTTGACTCTTCGTTATTATTAGGTAAGTCAATGGGACTTGTTCTAGAGGTAGACATCTATCACATAATATCAAACGCGTTAAGAGATTAATATATCACATAATATTCACATGTTAAAAAAATATAGTTTCCAACAAAATTTGTTAAGCAATCATTTTTCAAGTAAACACGGTCGAAGTCCAGACTCACTAATGCATCCTAACAAACTCGATAAGACACACTAATGCAAAATTCTGGTTCTCTAAGACCAACGCTCTGATACCAACTGAAATGTCCCGTTCTTATTGATTAAAAACGTTCCATATTAATTGATTTCGTTGCGAGGTTTTGACCTCTATATGAGACGTTTTTCAAAGACTGCATTCATTTTTAAAACAAACCATAACCTTTATTTCATAAATAAAGGTTTAAAAAGCTTTACGTAGATTATCAAATAATGATAATCTAAAATATCCTGTTTACACACGACCATTACATAATGGTTTACAATACAAATATGTTACATCGAAATCAGTTTCTTGAATGCAGTTTTTACACAATATCATATAAACATGGACTCCAAATCTTGTCCTTATTTTAGTATGCAACAGCGGAAGCTCTTAATATTCACCTGAGAATAAACATGCTTTAAACGTCAACAAAAATGTTGGTGAGTTATAGGTTTAACCTATATATATCAAATCGTAACAATGGACCACAAGATTTCATATTTCAATACACATCCCATACATAGAGATAACAATTCATTCATATGGTGAACACCTGGTAACCGACATTAACAAGATGCATATATAAGAATATCCCCATCATTCCGGGACACCCTTCGGATATGATATAAATTTCGAAGTACTAAAGCATCCAGTACTTTGGATGGGGTTTGTTAGGCCCAATAGATCTATCTTTAGGATTCGCGTCAATTAGGCTGTCTGTTCTCTAATTCTTAGATTACTAGACTTAATAAAAAGGGGCATATTCGATTTCGATAATTCAACCATAGAATGTAGTTTCACGTACTTGTGTCTATTTTGTAAATCATTTATAAAACCTGCATGTATTCTCATCCCAAAAATATTAGATTTTAAAAGTGGGACTATAACTCACTTTCACAGATTTTTACTTCGTCGGGAAGTAAGACTTGGCCACTGGTTGATTCACGAACCTATAACAATATATATACATATATATCAAAGTATGTTCAAAATATATTTACAACACTTTTAATATATTTTGATGTTTTAAGTTTATTAAGTCAGCTGTCCTCGTTAGTAACCTACAACTAGTTGTCCACAGTTAGATGTACAGAAATAAATCGATAAATATTATCTTGAATCAATCCACGACCCAGTGTATACGTATCTCAGTATTGATCACAACTCAAACTATATATATTTTGGAATCAACCTCAACCCTGTATAGCTAACTCCAACATTCACATATAGAGTGTCTATGGTTGTTCCGAAATATATATAGATGTGTCGACATGATAGGTTGAAACATTGTATACGTGTCTATGGTATCTCAAGATTACATAATATACAATACAAGTTGATTAAGTTATGGTTGGAATAGATTTGTTACCAATTTTCACGTAGCTAAAATGAGAAAAATTATCCAATCTTGTTTTACCCATAACTTCTTCATTTTAAATCCGTTTTGAGTGAATCAAATTGCTATGGTTTCATATTGAACTCTATTTTATGAATCTAAACATAAAAAGTATAGGTTTATAGTCGGAAAAATAAGTTACAAGTCGTTTTTGTAAAGGTAGTCATTTCAGTCGAAAGAACGACGTCTAGATGACCATTTTAGAAAACATACTTCCACTTTGAGTTTAACCATAATTTTTGGATATAGTTTCATGTTCATAATAAAAATCATTTTCTCAGAATAACAACTTTTAAATCAAAGTTTATCATAGTTTTTAATTAACTAACCCAAAACAGCCCGCGGTGTTACTACGACGGTGTAAATCCGGTTTTACGGTGTTTTTCGTGTTTCCAGGTTTTAAATCATTAAGTTAGCATATCATATAGATATAGAACATGTGTTTAGTTGATTTTAAAAGTCAAGTTAGAAGGATTAACTTTTGTTTGCGAACAAGTTTAGAATTAACTAAACTATGTTCTAGTGATTACAAGTTTAAACCTTCGAATAAGATAGCTTTATATGTATGAATCGAATGATGTTATGAACATCATTACTACCTTAAGTTCCTTGGATAAACCTACTGGAAAAGAGAAAAATGGATCTAGCTTCAACGGATCCTTGGATGGCTCGAAGTTCTTGAAGCAGAATCATGACACGAAAACAAGTTCAAGTAAGATCATCACTTGAAATAAGATTGTTATAGTTATAGAAATTGAACCAAAGTTTGAATATGATTATTACCTTGTATTAGAATGATAACCTACTGTAAGAAACAAAGATTTCTTGAGGTTGGATGATCACCTTACAAGATTGGAAGTGAGCTAGCAAACTTGAAAGTATTCTTGATTTTATGAAACTAGAACTTTTGGAATTTATGAAGAACGCTTAGAACTTGAAGATAGAACTTGAGAGAGATCAATTAGATGAAGAAAATTGAAGAATGAAAGTGTTTGTAGGTGTTTTTGGTCGTTGGTGTATGGATTAGATATAAAGGATATGTAATTTTGTTTTCATGTAAATAAGTCATGAATGATTACTCATATTTTTGTAATTTTATGAGATATTTCATGCTAGTTGCCAAATGATGGTTCCCACATGTGTTAGGTGACTCACATGGGCTGCTAAGAGCTGATCATTGGAGTGTATATACCAATAGTACATACATCTAAAAGCTGTGTATTGTACGAGTACGAATACGGGTGCATACGAGTAGAATTGTTGATGAAACTGAACGAGGATGTAATTGTAAGCATTTTTGTTAAGTAGAAGTATTTTGATAAGTGTATTGAAGTCTTTCAAAAGTGTATAAATACATATTAAAACACTACATGTATATACATTTTAACTGAGTCGTTAAGTCATCGTTAGTCGTTACATTTAAGTGTTGTTTTGAAACCTTTAGGTTAACGATCTTGTTAAATGTTGTTAACCCAATGTTTATAATATCAAATGAGATTTTAATTTATTATATTATCATGATATTATCATGTATGAATATCTCTTAATATGATATATATATATACATTAAATGTCTTTACAACGATAATCGTTACATATATGTCTCGTTTAAAAATCATTAAGTTAGTAATCTTGTTTTTACATATGTAGTTCATTGTTAATATACTTAATGATATGTTTACTTATCATAGTATCAGGTTAACTATATATATATCCATATATATGTCATCATATAGTTTTTACAAGTTTTAACGTTCGTGAATCACCGGTCAACTTGGGTGGTCAATTGTCTATATGAAACATATTTTAATTAATCAAGTCTTAACAAGTTTGATTGCTTAACATGTTGGAAACATTTAATCATGTAAATATCAATCTCAATTAATATATATAAACATGGAAAAGTTCGGGTCACTACAGTTGATACAATGGCTGAGATTACAAATATTATTGAAGGTCGGGTTGTTCTTATGGGTGAGAGACATCATAAACATACAGATATTTCTCATGAAGATCCCCTTACGGTACATTTTTTTTTCCGGGAGTATTTAACAAACACCATGGATAATGATGAGGTTAAGAAAACCTTTTTTGAAGCAGAGAACACAATGTAGTCATGCGTGTTTTTTTTTTCCTTTTCTTTATATTCATTGCTTACATATTTGAGTATATTAAAAGGGATGTTCCAACATGATGCTGGGTTGTAGACAGTTTTGAACCGGGAACGAATCTTTTTGCTCCAGCAACGGTTCTTAAACCATCATCTACTCTACATAAGCAAGCTGTTGTATCCACCTGCAGAATTGCACATAAGGAACATTTCATAACTTATCGAATCAAGTTAGAAACTTAAACAAATATTATCATAATTTGTTGTTAAACCATGCATTGAAGATTTCAAACGTATCCTAGTGATATTCTAATTGCTGACATGATTATACTCTGATATAATCTCTAATCATTCGTACGATCAAGGTTAACTAGTGATGCATTATGATCAATAACATTCAACCGAACACGTGATTAATAAAATGTAATGGGAATAAAATAGTCACCTAATTACAAGTAAATGCGCATGCTTTTAGCTTTTTTAGGGTCAAACAGAATGATGGAATTTAAGAAAGATGATAGAAACACGAAAATTGTCATAGTTGTTATAATTCAGTAGGCTTATAACTACCTTTAGTGGTTTGATTCTTGATGTTATAATTCAGTAGGCTTATAACTACCTTTAGTGGTTTGATTGTTGATTAAAAATGCTAATAATGAAGTGTAAGAACAAAGATGATAATGGAGAGAAAGAAAGAAACACTTTGTAAGTGTGAGAAAATGGTGCAAGTTTAATGCTTGCATTCATGGTTATTTATAGCAAAAATATCACAAGTTTAGGTAATACAATAATATTACTTTTGTGTATCAATAATTGACTATTCATTTATATATATATTTATATATTATAACACTCCCCCTTGGATAGCAATTTTGTTTGTTGAAGATCAACTGTAAGTTACTGCCTCGTTAAAAACCTTGCTAAAGAAAACTCAGTGGGAAAAAAAACTTTAGCTAAGGGAAAAAGAGTGCAGCATGGAGTTGACTCCCCCTCAAGTAGACATCGCTTCAGTTGTTACATCTTTTGAACATGTCTCATACCAATGTTATGAACGTGCGTTCTGAAAATAGCAGTTGGAAGTGTTTTCGTGAAAAGATCAGCAGAGTTTTTGCTGGATTGAACATATCTCATTTCAATCTCGTTGTCCTTAATGAGATTTTGAGTGTATGAGAAGAATCTAGGAGGTATGTGTTTGGTTCGGTCACTTTTGATATACCCTTCTTTCATCTGTGCTATGCAAGCTGCATTATCTTCATAGATAATTGTTGGACTTTGATCGCGTTCTAGTCCACAAGAATCAGTAATGATTTGTGTCATTGATCTCAACCAAAAACATTCCCGAGTAGCTTCATGTAATTGATGTTTGGCGAGGTGTATATAAAATACTATTAATTTTTAGCAGGAAAAACTATTAAATACGATACAATTTTACACAAGATATTTATTTATTTAGAGAATGGATATACTTAAACCTTGCTACAACACTTATAGGCAGTGTACCTAATCGTACAGTAGTGTAGTTTTTAGTAAGTCCGGTTCGTTCCACAGGGAATCTTTTTAAACAAAGCTTAACGCTATATTAGTTTACTTTTATAAAAATACAAATATATATATATAAGTAATATTATTATTATAAAGGGGAGTTTTTACCGTTTAATGACCGGTTTGTCGATTTTAAAACTTTAGTCACAGTTAAAACCAAATGTAAAATATTAAAAATAAATACAAGACTTAAATTAAAGCGTAAAGTAAATAACGATAATGAAATTGCGAATAATAAAAGTGAGATAAAATAAACTTGCGATAATTAAAAAGTACGATAATTAAAAGTGCAATTAAATAAAATAACAATAAAAATGCGATAATTAGAAGTGCAATTAAATATAAAATAAAGGAAATTAAATATGAAATAAAATAATTATGCTTATTTAAACTTCCGTAATCATGATGTTTGACGTGTTGATTTTAGTTTTATGCCCATGGGTTAATTGTCCTTTGTCCTGAATTATTTAATATGTCCATACGGATTTGTCCATAATAGTCCATCAGTCATAAATATAAAGAGCGAAAGCCTTCGTCAAACTATTCTTATTCCCGAAGTCAAATATTCCAACTAATTGGGGATTCGAATTGTAACAAGGTTTTAATACGTTGTTTAATGAATACACCAGGTTATCGACTGCGTGTAAACCAAGGTTTTACTACTTTGTTAACAATTACACCAATTACCCTTGAATGTAATCCACCCCTATTTTAATGAGTCCATTGACTATTAATCCATCCCCGTGTCCGGCAAATGAACAATAATTCGTACTTATAAATATCCCGCCCATCGTGTCCGATTAAGCGTATGTGGTTATATATAAATACGTCGAATTATAAGTTTGTATATTAAATTAACAAGGTATTGTTTAGTTAATATAAAACCCATTAATAGCCCATAGTCTAATTTCCACAAGTGTCGTTCTTTTATTCAAACCCCAATTATGGTACAAAGCCCAATTACCCAATTTTAGTAATTAGCCCAACATCATGATTACTTCGGATTAAATAAGCATAATAATAACTTAGCTACGAGACATTAATGTAAAAAGGTTGAACATAACTTACAATGATTAAAAATAGCGTAGCGTTACACGGACAGAATTTCGACTTATACCCTTACAACATTCGCTAACATACCCTTATTATTAGAATTATAATTAAAATTAAAATTAAAATATAAATAAATATAAATATTACGATATAGATAGAGAGATGGATCGATTTTTTGGTAATTTTTGCGATCAGAATTCGTTTGCTTTTATAGGGATTTTGAAATTTTTGGGGCTCCGCGACTCGCGGCATTTTTGCCTTCAAACTCCGCGAGTCGCGGAGATTGAAATTACAGCTCAGTCCCTTTTGGAGTCTTTCTTGCCGACGGTTTTAATTATAAATATAATATATTAAATAATTATAAGAATTATTTAAATATTATATTATATTTATGTGCATAGTTGACTTGTAATTTTTAGTCCGTTGCGTCGAGCGTTGAGAGTTGACTCTGGTCCCGGTTCCGGATTTTCGAACGTCCTTGCGTACAATTTAATATCTTGTACTTTGCGTTTTGAATCTTGTACTTTTGTAATTTCGAGACGTTTCTTGTCAATAAGTGGAACCTTTTTTATTGTCTTTTGTACTTTTGAGCTTTTTGGTCGTTTGCGTCTTCAATTCGTCGAATCTGTCTTTTGTCTTCACCTTTTATTATTTAAACGAATATCACTTGTAAATAGAACAATTGCAACTAAAAGCTTGTCTTTCTTGAGGAATAATGCTATGAAATATATGTTTGTTTTTAGCATTATCAAATATTCCCACACTTGAGCGTTGCTAGCAATATCGTCTTGCAATACTAGAATCACTTCTTTATTCTTCACACTTTGTACATCAGTGATTTCTATACGGCGGTATAAACAATGGTAGTAACGATATGGTTTACAGTCCCACATGACTATAAAAATTTAGATCCATTAAGGAAATTGGATCTTTATGAAAACATTTGATCTTTTGAAAATTAAATCTAGTTTTTACCCTAGATAAGTTTTCCGGAATAACCCTTTACCGGTGTTTGCAAAATATTTTTGTGGGTTTGGTGGGTTTCAGATTTGAAAATTTTAGCTCAAAACTCATGGTTTTGTGTCACCCACTTGCTAACCTTGTATTAGGAAAGCAACACGTCCAGTTTACTTGTCCCGTATATTACCTTTCGGTAAACTACCGTCCGGTTGTAAAGGAAAGCGTTGTACAAGCAACTGTTAAGGCAATGTCCCCTGACATGCTTTTAATTGTGGTCTATAACGTGTCGGACGCAATTACTATCCTTGGTAGGAGCAATAGTAAAGCTCACCCTTATGATTTTTCGGTCTGGCACAAGGTCTTGTCTTTGACCATGCTATGCAACCACCGTTCTTACGGTTAACACCCGATTTAGTTCAGGTGACCTAATGAATTTCAGGTGAATTCCTAGGATTTTACGTTCAAAGCTAATGAACGCATTGAAAATAGGGTTTTCAGAAAACAAATCGGTTTATAATTTTGATCAAAATATTTTCTCGTTCAAGCTCGAGTTTAGATATCATTGAATTCCATGAGTTTGTAATTCTCAATCTTTAAGGTCAATCTCAAGGATTGAGTTATATCAGGCTTAAAAGCTGATTTTTGATCTTTTAAGGAGATTATCCTTTCTGGGGATCTGATTCATTAGTCTTATCAAGCTAATTTGCATGGTGCCCCCCCATTTTACGAGATAAATCCTTCTCATGGTTAGGATAAATCTGACCACTTGGCGACCCTGTTTAATGCTGAGGTCCGTGAATTTCCTGCTGATTTTAGTGATGACTTTTCTAGATTTTTGGTCAACCTACAGCTGGTCTGGACGACAACTTCCTGACCTAAATCAAGAAGCGCGTTTCTTTTTCGGAAGACTTTACTTCCTTTTAATGATGGAATTGATTCATCGTGTAGATCCATCTCTTCTTTTCTTTCATCGGGTAGAACAGTTTAGTTTAGTTCAAAGCAAAAGTATTTTCAGTTATTTGTTATAGATATATGTGACATATGTTTAAGATAACTTGGTAAATTTTCCCACACTTGGCTTTTATTTTCCTTTTTATCGTCCTCTATTCCATTTTAAATGAATTTTAACATTTTGGTTTGTTTCTCAATTTATGTCCTTTCCGAGGTTACAATAATTTCGGTGTTAAAACCTAGTTTTATCGTTCATAAATATGTATAAACATGATTTTGAGTTCATTTAATTGAAAATTTTGAAAAATTTTACTAGAATTGGGTAGTCAGTATATAAGACTAGGGTTGTTCTTTATTATCAGAGAGCACTAGATTCTAATACAACTACTGCTTTACTAGTATTTTTAATGGTAACCAAGTGTATAAAGTAAAAATTTTAAAATCCGAAAGAATTTAATCCCTTCCCACACTTAAGATCTTGCAATGCCCTCATTTGCAAGAAATCAGTAACAATTTAAATTATTGAGGGTGATTTGTGTGAAAATGATTAAATTTTTACCAAAGTTTCCAAATATATTGGCGTTTGTTTGCTGAATGATAAATGGTGCACATCATTTGTTCATTCCGTCTCGTTGTTATTTCACATATATTTTGCATCTTGTCCTCAAAATTAGTTGCTTTTTGCTGAACTTAATGCCAGTTTTTGAAAATGCGTTGTTTTACCCTGTTGTGTATATAAGATAAACTGCAAACATATATACATATTTTTGAAGTTTGGTATATTACCCCACATTCAAAAATTATTAAAATCTAAGAATAAAAGTTAGAAAATTATAAAAACTATTACAATATTAACATAAGTATTAAATGTATCAACATTACAAATTACAAAATAAAAAAAAAACTAAGTAGACTAGGGATGATACTGGTACCAATAGGGGTTCCAGGCATAACCATAGGTGCTATAGAATGCTTCGGCAGGGTTATACGTAGGATACGGTGGTTGCATCTCTATAGACCAGGGAGGGAAGATGGGTTTCGGTGTAGGAATATAGTTTCTACCTATATGTTGGCAATGAGCTATGATTTGGTTCTGATGAACTTGCCAATCTTCAAATGCTCTCTGTCTAGCATTTTCGTACTCCTGTGAAGCTATAAACCTTTGCATTTCTTGCATCTCATTTCCCCCTCCTACATTACCTTGCTGTTGGTTTCTCTCAACCTGTGGATGTCTACCATGGTATTGTACTGCGGCGTTATTTCGCCTCTTCAAAACTTTCGCACCATGGTATACATTTAAACCTATAGTATCGCGGGGTTCTGGTTCTTCTACTAATAATCCCCCCCGACTTATATCCACACCGAGATATTCACCAATCAAAGTAATAAAAATACCACCTCCTATTATGCTATGCGGTCGCATCCCCCTAACCATAGCTGATAAATAATAACCCACACAATATGGTATACTTACAGCGCTTTGTGGGTCTCGAATACACATATGGTAAAACAAATCCTATTCATTTACCTTTTCCTTGTTCTTACCTCTTTGTGTAATCGAATTAGCTAAAAACCTATGAATCACTCTTAATTCGGCTCTATCTATATCCAAATAAGAGTAATTTCCCCCTTTGAAATGGTGATGGCTTGTCATTTGACTCCACACACCGTGTGTATCAAAATTTTCATCTATCTTTCTACCATTTAGTATCAACCCTTTACAATCGGCAGATGCTAACTCCTCAGGCGTATATATACGTAAAGCCTGAGCCATGTCTAGTAAAGACATGTGGCGCATCGAACCGCCTAACAAAAATCTAATAAAAGATCGATCGGTTAAACTAGTTACCCGATCATTCAACTCTATACTACACAACAATTCTTCACACCATACTTTATATACAGGTCTACGCATGGTGAATAAACGTACCCAGTCATTAAAAGTAGAATTACCATACCTCTGTACAAGTAATTCCCTAATTGGCCCGGCCAATTCTACAGCTTCTAAGGGTCCCCATTCTATGACCCTCGGTACCTCAACAACCTTAGAATGAAGAGTATGCAAACCCCTTTGGTATTTTGGATAATCTATCCAAAGTCTGTCAAATCTCAGGTTCGGGTGCAACTCTTCCAAGCGCATATCAGAAAAGGTCATGACTGGATGAGGTATATCCTGCTTGTAGTAGTTATCCACCTCCTGTTGTTCTGCATTCTCAGCAGGAGCATTGCGAGCTTGGGATGAAGATTCACCCCTTTCAGTCTGCAAAACACATCAAACACAATTTTTGTGCATCCAAATATGCATTAGTGTCAGCAAAATCATCAATCAAAATAATTACAATGACATGATCAATTTATATCAAACTTAAGCTCATTTTCACATTTTTATCAAATCTATACTTTTTCAAAATAGCATATACGAAAATGTTCGCCAAGTTCATAAGCATTCAACTCAAATAACATGTCAAAATAATCATTACTAGCAATTAAACAAGTTTCAAATGGCATTATCTTTCAAAAATCAAGTTCATGAATTTTTGGACTTGAAAAAGTCCACTTTAATTCTCAAAATCATGTTTAGGCTCAAAATTTGGATCATTTAACTACCTAGACATGTTACACTACTTAATTTAGCAACAATTCATGACAAAAATCGGCAATAACCTGTTTATATCAAAAAGCCCCAAATTTGCTCAAGAACACAAACCCTAGATTACTCAAAATTTGAAGTTTAAGGCTTCTAATCATGTTAAACAGCATCAATCTAGGTTATACAAGCATAATACATAAACAATTTAAGCCTAATTACACTAAAAAGCATCAAAATCAAATTGGGGAAAAAATTGCTCAAGAACACTAATTTTCGGATTAAATGGTGTTTAGGTGTAGAAATTTACCGTTTTTCTTGAGTAATTCCTTGATAGCATCCTTCTCAACATGATTTTAGCAAAAGATTTGATGATTAACGGTTAAAAATTGTGATTTTGGGGTGTATTTTCGGGTTTTTTCGAGCAGTTTTCGCAGGGTTTTTTTTTCTGTGTTGGGACTGATCAGTTCGGGTGTTTATATTTTTTTTTTCTGATTTTTGGTCCTCCCGCGACTCGCGAAGTTTGGACCCTTCAAACTCCGCGAATCGCGGAGTTTGCTTTTTTTTTTTTTATCATTAACTTATAAAACAATTAAGTAAATAATTTTTAAAATTTTTGTTTCCTTTGTTATTTAGGACGAGGTCGTTTCGGATCGATGTCCTAGTCCGTCCTTCGACAAAATTTTAAACTGATTTATATACTTTATAACAATAAAAAAAATAGATTTATATATATTTATATTTCGGACACTCAATGTTGAAACTAATCCATTTGTAAGATACATTGAGGGGATCAGTTTCAACATTGAGTGTCCGAAATATAAATATATATAAATCTATTTTTTTTATTGTTATAAAGTATATTATTTTTATCTTAGTTATTAAAGATAAGTTTTATTTAAATTATATAAATATTTTAATTAGATAATATAAACAGAAAATAAAAAAACAGAAAACAGAAAATAAAAAAAAATAAAGAAAAACGCGTCGAATTTTAAACCTGTCAGTTGAATTTCTGAACCCCGCGACTCGCGGGGTTTGGTGCCTTGAATACCGCAACTCGCGGAGGGGACCTGACACCAACAGGAAGCCCTAATCCTGCATTTATTACGGAGTATTATTAATTATTATTAATTAATTTGTAATTAGGGTTAAATATTTAATTAATTTAGTATTTAATTTAAGTTTAAATTAATTTGTATATTTAGTTTATTAAGTTTAATTAAATTGTAAAATTAATAGTTTTAATAAATAAATAATATAAAAATAATATTTTTATAAAAATTGTACTTTTTACAACTTTTTGTATATTTTTATATTTTGTCCCTTTTTAATTGTTTTAGCGTAATATTTGTATTTTTAGCTCATATTTAGTTTTAAACTTAGTTTTTGCCATAGTTATTTTTACTTCTAGATTTTTAGGCTTTGCCGTAAAATCCCTTAAGTGCTTTTTCTTTAGACTAAGATTTAGGTGCTTTAGAATTTTGCGACGCCTTTTTAAGTTTTAGTTTCTTTTTAAGTTATTTCCATTTGGGATTTAGTTTTCCTGTAAGCTTTAATATTTTTAGACGACTTTTACCTATGTATCAATTATCATTCCAATTAGTAATCTCAATTTGCGATTATAATGTTAAATTAGTTGTAGTAATAAGGTTAGGTTAGTCAAGTGTTTTTTTTTTTTTTTTTTAGTTTTATAAGTTTCTTATATTTTTCCGTCACCTTTTATTTTTCAACCATTTTTCTTTTTCGACCTTTTTCCGACGAACTCTTTTTCTTTCTTATTTCTCGCTATTCTAGTTTTAGGACATAGATTTTTATTCTACTTCTTATCTAAATTTCTTAAAATTACGAAAATTTATTTTAAGTGGTTAAATTGATAGACATCAAAATTTTCTGGTTCGTAGTAATAGTTGGATTTGTACGTGGACCGGGTTATTGGAGCCAAACAGTCCTCAATTATATTGAGACCAAACGAATCCTGCCCCTCTGCTGCATCTTTTGGCTATTCGAAACGTGGGCAAAATCAGAAAAGTCTATTGATTGGATAACTTATTATAATTTTTCTTTCCTTTTTAAAACTAATAGGATATTCAGTGAATGCACCGAGCAAGACGATCACCACCTTTTGTACGTTCACCACCTGTAACTAGATCAAGACATTTAGCAAATATTACTGCCGTTGATTTTTCTTTAGAATCGTCATCCAGTCGACCAAGTACTCCAGTTCAAATTTCCGATAATCCATTTTTTGAACCCGACCTCACAATTGAGAATCCGGAGAATATTCAGGAACGATTCGTAGATCCTGAACCACTAAACTTTCCTCCGGAACCACCAATCATTCAAACAGAGATTGTTGAGGAACGAACCATTAAATCAGAATCCTCTAGTGATTCCGATTCAACAAGTTCAATTATGGAGAATCTGGAACCTTTAAGTATGGAAGACCGAATGAGAGCTAAACGCACTGGCCAAGGTCACGCAATTACTCATCCAGACATTAATGCGCCAGATTATGAAATCAAAGGACAAATTCTACACATGGTGACTAATCAATGCCAATTTAGTGGTGCGCCGAAGGAAGATCCAAATGAACATCTACGTACCTTTAATAGGATCTGCACACTATTTAAAATCCGAGAAGTGGAGGATGAAGAGATATATCTCATGTTATTTTTCGGGACTTTAAAGGGAGAAGCCAAAGATTGGTTAGAATCGTTACCTGAAGGGGCGATCGATACATGGGACGTTTTAGTTGAAAAATTTCTTAAACAATTCTTTCCGGCATCTAAAGCCGTAAGACTTCAAGCAGAAATTGTTACGTTCACACAGAAACCGAATGAAACTCTATATGAGGCGTGGACAAGATATGGAAAGTTGTTAAGAGGATGTCCGCAACATGGTTTAGACACCTGTCAAATAGTACAAATATTCTACCAAGGATGCGACATCACTACAAGGAAAGACATAGATATAGCAGCTGGTGGTTCTATTATGAAGAAAACCGAAACTGATGCTTACAAAATTATTGATAACACTGCTTCCCACTCACATGAGTGGCACCAAGAAAAAGATATCGTTAGATCATCTAAAGCAGCTAGAGCCGATTCTAGCCATGACTTAGATTCCATTTCCGCAAAGATAGATGCTGTCGAGAGACGAATGGAAAAGATGACTAAGGATATTCACTCAATACGAATTAGTTGTGAGCAGTGTGGAGGACCACATTTGACCAAAGATTGTCTCAGTATTGAATTAACAATGGAACAAAGAGAGAATATTTCATACATAAACCAAAGGCCTGGAAATAATTATCAGAATAATTATCAACCGCCAAGACCGATTTACAATCAAAACCAGAATTATAACAGAAATATTCCATACAACAACCAACAAGGTCCTAGCAATCAACAAGTATCCAATAATACTTACAATCAGCAAAGACCTAATTTTCAAAACAAACCACCACAACAAACCGATGATAAAAAGCCGAATTTAGAAGATATGATGAAGCTAGTTGAAACTCAAACACAGTTTTTCACATCTCAAAAACAAACCAATGAACAAAATGCTCAAGCATTTAGAAATCAACAAGCTTCTATTCAAAATCTGGAACAAGAAGTAAGTAACCTAGCAAGGTTAATAGGTGAAAGAAAACCGGGAAGTCTACCTAGTGATACAAATGCTAACCCCCGGAATGAAACAGCTAAAGCCATTACCACAAGAAGTGGTACAACACTTAAACCACCTGAAATACCTGTAACTTCTGATGAAGCTATTCCTACTCCACAAGAACCACAACCTGATCAAGATAAGGAAAAAGAACCGGTAGTTGAAAAGGTTAATGAAGATAACACAGCTAAGGATAAACCTTATGTTAAACCATACCAACCACCACTTCCTTACCCGAGTAAAATGAAGAAAGAGAAACTTGAAGCCGAGCAATCCAAATTCTTGGATATGTTTAAACAGATAAATGTAAATCTTCCTTTCATTGATGTGATTTCAGGAATGCCTAGATATGCTAAATTCTTGAAAGATCTAATCTCAAATAGAAAGAAAATGGAAGAACTCTCGGCTGTTACTATGAATGCTAATTGTTCAGCAGTGCTGTTGAATAAGATACCAGAAAAACTATCTGATCCAGGAAGTTTCACAATTCCATGTTTTCTGGGTAGTCTTAGTTCAATAGAAGCATTGGCAGACTTAGGTGCTAGTATAAATCTAATGCCGTATTCACTATACGCTAAACTAGACCTTGGAGAATTGAAACCAACCAGAATAAGCATACAACTAGCCGATAGATCAATAAAATATCCTAGAGGGATAATGGAGAACATGCTAGTTAAAGTTGGTACTTTAGTATTTCCAGTAGATTTTGTTGTTTTGGACATGGAAGAAGATTCTCAAGTTCCTCTCATATTAGGAAGACCATTCTTAAACACGGCTAAAGCAATGATAGACGTGTTCGGTAAGAAACTGGCCCTAAGTATAGAGGATGAGAGTGTTACATTTTCAGTTGATAGAGCAATGCAACAACCGCAATCTGCAGATGATACATGCTATTATATTCAAACTATAGATGCACATGCAGAATTATTAGAAGAATTTCCAGAATTACAAGGAACAGGAGAATGTTCTTTAGGAGAAGGTAATGAACAAATTGATGAAGCTGAAATGTTAGCTACACTTATAGCTAATGGATATGAACCAACAACAGAAGAAATTCAAATGCTAAAAGAAGAAGACAGATATCGATATAAATCATCGATTAAGAACCTCCGAAATTAGAGTTAAAGCCACTTCCAAACCATTTGGAATACGCTTATTTACATGGTGAATCTGAATTACCTGTAATAATATCGTCTTCTCTTACTGAAAATGAGAAATCACAACTCATTTCTGTGTTGAAAGACCATAAACCAGCCATTGCATGGAAGATTCATGATATTAAAGGAATAAGTCCTTCGTATTGCACACATAAAATCCTTATGGAAGAAGGTCATAAAACGTATGTGCAACGCCAACAAAGACTAAATCCTAATATGCAAGATGTAGTTAAGAAAGAGATTATTAAACTGCTAGATGCAGGTTTAATTTATCCAATCTCTGATAGTCCATGGGTAAGCCCAGTTCAATGCGTGCCTAAGAAGGGTGGCATGACTGTCATTACAAATGAGAAAAATGAGCTTATTCCTACTAGGACTGTAACAGGATGGCGTGTGTGTATTGATTATAGAAAATTAAATGACGCCACCAGAAAAGATCACTTTCCCTTACCTTTCATAGATCAAATGTTGGAAAGATTAGCCGAAAATAGTTACTATTGTTTTCTAGATGGATTTTCCGGATATTTTCAAATTCCAATAGCACCCGAAGATCAAGATAAAACCACGTTCACGTGCCCTTATGGTACTTTTGCTTACAAACGCATGCCATTTGGACTTTGTAACGCCCCTGCAACCTTTCAAAGGTGTATGATGGCGATTTTTCATGACATGATAGAAGAATGCATGGAAGTATTCATGGATGACTTTTCAGTCTTCGGTGATACATTTGAATCATGTCTAGTTAATCTTGAACGAATGCTTATTAGATGCGAACAATCAAATCTAGTTCTTAATTGGGAGAAATGCCATTTCATGGTTAAAGAAGGCATCGTTCTTGGTCATAAAATTTCAAAAGAAGGAATTGAAGTGGATAGAGCTAAAGTAGATGTAATTGCTAAACTTCCACATCCCACCAATGTTAGAGGAGTTAGGAGTTTTCTAGGGCATGCCGGTTTTTACCGACGTTTCATAAAAGATTTTTCTAAAATTGCCACTCCTATGAATAAACTCCTAGAAAAGGATGCTCCATTCATCTTTTCAGATGAATGTATCAAATCTTTTAATATTCTTAAAGAAAAACTCACTAATGCACCGATCATGATAACACCAAATTGGAATCTACCATTTGAACTAATGTGCGATGCAAGTGATTTTGCAATGGGAGCCGTTTTAGGACAAAGGATTGAAAAACGATTTCAACCTATATATTATGCTAGTAAGACGTTACAAGGAGCACAAACGAACTATACAACTACTGAAAAGAACTCCTTGCTATTGTCTTTGCTTTTGACAAATTTCGATCATATCTCGTTCTAGCAAAAACGGTGGTCTATACCGACCATTCTGCTCTTAGATACCTATTTTCAAAACAAGATGCTAAACCAAAATTAATCCGTTGGATCTTACTCTTACAAGAGTTTGATATTGAAATCCGAGATAAAAGAGGAGCAGAAAATCTCGCCGCTGATCATCTTTCTCGTCTTGAAAATCCCGAATTAGAAGTTCTAAATGAATCGGCCATACAAGACAACTTTCCTGATGAATATCTATTGAAGATAGATTATAATGAAATTCCATGGTTTACAGACTATGCAAACTATTTAGTATGTGGATTCCTTGAAAAAGGATTATCGTACCAAAGACGAAAGAAATTCTTCAGTGATATAAAACACTATTTTTGGGAAGATCCACATCTGTTTAAAAGTTGTCCAGATGGAATAATACGCCGATGTATATTTGGAGATGAAGCTAGTAAAATTTTAAATCATTGTCACACAGGACCAACAGGAGGGCATTTTGGGCCTCAACTAACAGCAAGAAAAGTTTATGATGCTGGATTCTATTGGCCTACAATTTACAAAGACGCACACCTTCTTTGCAAATCCTGTGATGCTTGTCAAAGGGCCGGAAAAATAAGTCAACGTGATGAAATGCCACAAAATGTCATCCAAGTATGTGAAGTATTTGACATTTGGGGTATTGACTTTATGGGTCCATTTCCAAAATCTCATAATAATCTATATATACTCGTAGCCATTGATTATGTATCTAAATGGGCGGAAGCACAAGCTCTCCCAACTAACGATGCACGAGTTGTAGTCAATTTTTTAAAACGTCTTTTTGCAAGGTTTGAAACACCGAAAGCTTTAATAAGTGATCGGGGTACTCATTTCTGTAATAATCAACTTGAGAAAGTTCTTAAAAGATATGGAGTAACTCATAAAATCTCCACCGCATATCATCCACAAACAAGTGGACAAGTTGAAAATACAAACCGAGCTTTAAAACGTATTCTAGAGAAAACCGTAGGATCAAATCCGAAGGAATGGTCCATTAAATTGGAGGATGCACTCTGGGCTTTTAGAACAGCCTACAAAACTCCAATTGGAACCACACCTTTTAGACTTGTTTATGGAAAAGCATGTCATCTTCCAGTAGAAATTGAACACAAAGCATTTTGGGCTTTGAAAACATGTAATCTTGATTTACATGAAGCCGGACGTCTACGATTAAGTCAACTAAACGAATTAGAAGAATTAAGGCATGAAGCATACGAAAATTCGTTAATCTATAAAGAAAGAACGAAGAAATGGCATGATAAAAGAATCAGAAGTTCAAAAGAATTTAAAGAAGGAGACAGAGTTCTTCTTTTCAATTCACGATTCAAGCTATTTCCTGGGAAATTGAAATCAAGATGGTCTGGACCATTCATAGTCAAAAGAGTTTTCCTATACGGAACGATAGAATTAATAAATTCAAATGGAATTGAATTTAAAGTTAATGGTCACAGAGTTAAACATTACATACATGGTCCGATGGAAGTTGACAATGAAGTTAATCATAATTTCACCACCCAAGAAAACCTTCAAAATGAAAACATAAATATGTTATCAACAACATATGAAAAATCAAAACTGGAATATAGGGAGGACTCAAATTTGAGTGATGAAGAAGAATTCCTATACAAACCTCCCATTCCAAGAAACGAAGAAAAATGTGAACAAGAAATTCAAATAGAAATGAAAGAATCAAGGAAAGAACACCCGAAAAAAGTTTACAAACCAACTCGACTTACTAAAGCAGGAGACCCGGGTGAATTTATCATTTCTTGCTTACTTAATGATGGTGCTGTATATAATGGACTCGCAGATTTAGGAGCAAGTGCAAATATTATGCCTCTTTCCTTATACAAAAGATTAGGCATGGGTAAATTAAAACCAACCAAAATAGGTGTTCAATCATTTGACCAAACCATTAAACACCCGGTTGGAATAGCAAATAATTTACTTGTTAACGTGGGAAGTTTGACCTTTGTTGCAAACTTCATAGTGATTAATATGGAGGAAAACCTTGATGTTCCTCTAATTCTAAGTCGCCCATTTTTAGCAACCACCGAGGCATTCATTGATGTAAGAGAAGGTAGAATGACACTTAGGGATGGTGATACATCGATCACCTTTGTGAACCGAAAGTTTAGATCTCCACAAACCAAAACTGTTAGGCCAATAAAAACGCATAAGTGTGGGGAAGATGAAGAAACACTTAATGATGATCCAATCACAAAGAATGCCGTTGACGATACGAAATTAGATGAACCCATTTTTAACAGTTCAACGAAGAAACTTTATAAACGGATTCACGATGCTAAGATTAAAGGAAACTTTAAGTTATATAACCGATTAATATCCAATTTATCGTCAAAAGAAAAGGCAATGTTAGTTGAATTTGTGAAAGTTACGGAGGAAATCAACAAATGGATTGAAGTAAAAGTTCAAGATATACAAGTTGTTGATGATTCAATTGAAAATAATGTTAATCATAATTTCAACACCACAGCTAACTAAGTGCGGGGAGAATCAAGTCTTTAAAGGATAATATGTATTTCTGTTAGAGTTAGATTGTCTGTTTTCGTGTAGTTCTCGAAAATGGAACCCGAATGGTTTTTCCCTAGCAGACCCTAAAGAACTAGTCTTCTCCCCCCATTCTAAATTTTTATTTTTTTTAGGTTTTTATAAAAATGAAGACTGCCTGTGAACTAAACCATGGTCTAATGCTACACGCTTTGATTACTAAACGTAATAATGACACACTACCAAGTGAAATAGTATCAGTAATCAGAGAAAGAATGGACGGAGTTAGAAAAGAATCCAGATGCGAAGATAATAAGTTACAATTTGGTAAAGGAAAATCAAAATCCGCAGCGAAAAGAAGAGCACGACACCTAGAAAGATGTCACAAATGCGGAAAATGGTCACATGGAGGTAAATGTTCAAATAATCAAACCTATTCAAACACCGAATTTGTTACCTTATGCAGAGACGGACCGTTCATATGTTTAGAAGAAAAGACACTGAATGCTCGAGGTTACGCCTATGTAGCTATGGAAAACCAATTAAACCGACTATCTTATGAATTGGATAGATCATATAACTAAGAAATCTATTTCACAGGTATGTCTGTACAGTTTTTATTTTTTTATTTTTAACCTTTTGATAATAAACGCTAATTTGTTCGCTATAAAGTATTAAATTGGTATTGAATAAAATTAGGTTTGGCGACCGAAATTATTGATATCATTCAAAAATTTATTACATCACTGCGAAATTTAACGTTTATTCTTAAGGTATAAATATCTTTAATCAATCAACCCAAAATATTTCAAAAATTCGTCATGAGTTAAATTAGGTCTTGGAACCGAAATTACTTTACCGAAAAGAGGGGCGCATATTTCTGATAATATTTGATTGATTAAAGTGGGATAAAAAGCCAAAAAGATTTTTTATTTTATTTTTACCATGTTTTTAAAATTAATATATAAATCTTAAATTAATATTGTAAACTTTGTAAAAACAATATATTTAAAATTGTAAATATTTGAAAAATTAATATAAGTTTGGTGTGAATTTATAATATGAATTTTTAAATTAAGTTTGGTGTGAATTTTTAATTTTTAAAATATGAATTTTTAATTTTATGCATTTCAAATTTTAAGTTTGGTGTGAATTTTTAATATTAATTTTAAATTTTATATTTAAATTGTGTGAATTTAAAAACAAAAATTTACTTTATCTCATTAAGTTAAAAATATGATTTTTAAAATTCGTCGTAAGTTGAAGACTAGGTCTTTGAACCGAAATTGCTTTACCCAAGGGAGGGACGAGAACTTTTATTATCATTATTTTTAATCTTATTGAATTAAAGTATGCCAAAAACATTAAAAAAAAAAAACCAAAAAAATCTTAGCCTTTAAAACAATCGCTACAAAAAGACAAATTTTAAAATTTTGTCGAAGGACGGACTAGGACATCGATCCGAAACGACCTCGTCCTAAATAACAAAGGAAACAAAAATTTTAAAAATTATTTACTTAATTGTTTTATAAGTTAATGATAAAAAAAAAAAAAAAAAGCAAACTCCGCGACTCGCGGAGTTTGAAGGGTCCAAACATCGCGAGTCGCGGGAGGACCAAAAATCAGAAAAAAAAATATAAACACCCGAACTGATCAGTCCCAACACAGAAAAAAAAAACCCTGCGAAAACTGCTCGAAAAAACCTGAAAAATACACCCCAAAATCACAATTTTTAACCGTTAATCATCAAATCTTTTGCTAAAATCATGTTGAGAAGGATGCTATCAAGGAATTACTCAAGAAAAACGGTAAATTTTACACCTAAACACCATTTAATCCTAAAATTAGTGTTCTTGAGCAATTTTTTCCCCAATTTGATTTTGATGCTTTTTAGTGTAATTAGGCTTAAATTGTTTATGTATTATGCTTGTATAACCTAGATTGATGCTGTTTAACATGATTAGAAGCCTTAAACTTCAAATTTTGAGTAATCTAGGGTTTGTGTTCTTGAGCAAATTTGGGGCTTTTTGATATAAACAGGTTATGGCCGATTTTTGTCATGAATTGTTGCTAAATTAAGTAGTGTAACATGTCTAGGTAGTTAAATGATCCAAATTTTGAGCCTAAACATGATTTTGAGAATTAAAGTGAACTTTTTCAAGTCCAAAAATTCATGAACTTGATTTTTGAAAGATAATGCCATTTGAAACTTGTTTAATTGCTAGTAATGATTATTTTGACATGTTATTTGAGTTGAATGCTTATGAACTTGGCGAACATTTTCGTATATGCTATTTTGAAAAAGTATAGATTTGATAAAAATGTGAAAATGAGCTTAAGTTTGATATAAATTGATCATGTCATTGTAATTATTTTGATTGATGATTTTGCTGACACTAATGCATATTTGGATGCACAAAAATTGTGTTTGATGTGTTTTGCAGACTGAAAGGGGTGAATCTTCATCCCAAGCTCGCAATGCTCCTGCTGAGAATGCAGAACAACAGGAGGTGGATAACTACTACAAGCAGGATATACCTCATCCAGTCATGACCTTTTCTGATATGCACTTGGAAGAGTTGCACCCGAACCTAAGATTTGACAGACTTTGGATAGATTATCCAAAATACCAAAGGGGTTTGCATACTCTTCATTCTAAGGTTGTTGAGGTACCGAGGGTCATAGAATGGGGACCCTTAGAAGCTGTAGAATTGGCCGGGCCAATTAGGGAATTACTTGTACAGAGGTATGGTAATTCTACTTTTAATGACTGGGTACGTTTATTCACCATGCGTAGACCTGTATATAAAGTATGGTGTGAAGAATTGTTGTGTAGTATAGAGTTGAATGATCGGGTAACTAGTTTAACAGATCGATCTTTTATTAGATTTTTGTTAGGCGGTTCGATGCGCCACATGTCTTTACTAGACATGGCTCAGGCTTTACGTATATATACGCCTGAGGAGTTAGCATCTGCCGATTGTAGAGGGTTGATACTAAATGGTAGAAAGATAGATGAAAATTTTGATACACACGGTGTGTGGAGTCAAATGACAAGCCATCACCGTTTCAAAGGGGGAAATTACTCTTATTTGGATATAGATAGAGCCGAATTAAGAGTGATTCATAGGTTTTTAGCTAATTCGATTACACAAAGAGGTAAGTACAAGGAAAAGGTAAATGAACAGGATTTGTTTTACCATATGTGTATTCGAGACCCACAAAGCGCTGTAAGTATACCATATTGTGTGGGTTATTATTTATCAGCTATGGTTAGGGGGATGCGACCGCATAGCATAATAGGAGGTGGTATTTTTATTACTTTGATTGGTGAATATCTCGGTGTGGATATAAGTCGGGGGGGATTATTAGTAGAAGAACCAGAACCCCACGATACTATAGGTTTAAATGTATACCATGGTGCGAAAGTTTTGAAGAGGCGAAATAACGCCGCAGTACAATACCTTGGTAGACATCCACAGGTTGAGAGAAACCAACAGCAAGGTAATGTAGGAGGGGGAAATGAGATGCAAGAAATGCAAAGGTTTATAGCTTCACAGGAGTACGAAAATGCTAGACAGAGAGCATTTGAAGATTGGCAAGTTCATCAGAACCAAATCATAGCTCATTGCCAACATATAGGTAGAAACTATATTCCTACACCGAAACCCATCTTCCCTCCCTGGTCTATAGAGATGCAACCACCGTATCCTACGTATAACCCTGCCGAAGCATTCTATTGCACCTATGGTTATGCCTGGAACCCCTATTGGTACCAGTATCATCCCTAGTCTACTTAGTTTTTTTTTTATTTTGTAATTTGTAATGTTGATACATTTAATACTTATGTTAATATTGTAATAGTTTTTATAATTTTCTAACTTTTATTCTTAGATTTTAATAATTTTTGAATGTGGGGTAATATACCAAACTTCAAAAATATGTATATATATTTGCAGTTTATCTTATGTACACAACAGGGTAAAACAACGCATTTTCAAAGACTGACATTAAGTTCAGCAAAAAGCAACTAATTTTGACGACAAGATGCAAAATATATGTGAAATAACAACGAGACGGAATGAACAAATGATGTGCACCATTTATCATTCAGCAAACAAACGCCAATATATTTGGAAACTTTGGTAAAAATTTAATCATTTTCACACAAATCACCCTCAATAATTTAAATTGTTACTGATTTCTTGCAAATGAGGGCATTGCAAGATCTTAAGTGTGGGAAGAGATTAAATTCTTTCGGATTTTAAAATTTTTACTTTATACACTTGGTTACCATTAAAAATACTAGTAAAACAGTAGTTGTATTAGAATCTAGTGCTCTCTGATAATAAAGAACAGCCCTAGTCTTATATACTGACTACCCAATTCTAGTAAAAATTTTCAAAATTTTCAATTAAATGAACTCAAAATCATGTTTATACATATTTATGAACGATAAAACTAGGTTTTAACACCGAAATTATTGTAACCTCGGAAAGGACATAAATTGAGAAACAAACCAAAATATTAAAATTCATTTAAAATGGAATAGAGGACGATAAAAAGGAAAATAAAAGCCAAGTGTGGGAAAATTTACCAAGTTATCTTAAACATATGTCACATATATCTGTAACAAATAACTGAAAATACTTTTGCTTTGAACTAAACTAAACTGTTCTACCCGATGAAAGAAAAGAAGAGATGGATCTACACGATGAATCAATTCCATCATTAAAAGGAAGTAAAGTCTTCCGAAAAAGAAACGCGCTTCTTGATTTAGGTCAGGAAGTTGTCGTCCAGACCAGCTGTAGGTTGACGAAAAATCTAGAAAAGTCATCACTAAAATCAGCAGAAAATCCACGGAACTCAGCATTAAACAGGGTCGCCAAGTGGTCAGATTTATCCTAACCATGAGAAGGATTTATCTCGTAAATGGGGGGGCACCATGCAAATTAGCTTGATAAGACTAATGAATCAGATCCCCAGAAAGGATAATCTCCTTAAAAGATCAAAAATCAGCTTTTAAGCCTGATATAACTCAATCCTTGAGATTGACCTTAAAGATTGAGAATTACAAACTCATGGAATTCAATGATATCTAAACTCGAGCTTGAACGAGAAAATATTTTGATCAAAATTATAAACCGATTTGTTTTCTGAAAACCCTATTTTCAATGCGTTCATTACCTTTGAACGTAAAATCCTAGGAATTCACCTGAAATTCATTAGGTCACCTGAACTAAATCGGGTGTTAACCGTAAGAACGGTGGTTGCATAGCATGGTCAAAGACAAGACCTTGTGCCAGACCGAAAAATCATAAGGGTGAGCTTTACTATTGCTCCTACCAAGGATAGTAATTGCGTCCGACACGTTATAGACCACAATTAAAAGCATGTCAGGGGACATTGCCTTAACAGTTGCTTGTACAACGCTTTCCTTTACAACCGGACGGTAGTTTACCGAAAGGTAATATACGGGACAAGTAAACTGGACGTGTTGCTTTCCTAATACAAGGTTAGCAAGTGGGTGACACAAAACCATAAGTTTTGAGCTAAAATTTTCAAATCTGAAACCCACCAAACCCACAAAAATATTTTGCAAACACCGGTAAAGGGTTATTCCGGAAAACTTATCTAGGGTAAAAACTAGATTTAATTTTCAAAAGATCAAATGTTTTCATAAAGATCCAATTTCCTTAATGGATCTAAATTTTTATAGTCATGTGGGACTGTAAACCATATCGTTACTACCATTGTTTATACCGCCGTATAGAAATCACTGATGTACAAAGTGTGAAGAATAAAGAAGTGATTCTAGTATTGCAAGACGATATTGCTAGCAACGCTCAAGTGTGGGAATATTTGATAATGCTAAAAACAAACATATATTTCATAGCATTATTCCTCAAGAAAGACAAGCTTTTAGTTGCAATTGTTCTATTTACAAGTGATATTCGTTTAAATAATAAAAGGTGAAGACAAAAGACAGATTCGACGAATTGAAGACGCAAACGACCAAAAAGCTCAAAAGTACAAAAGACAATAAAAAAGGTTCCACTTATTGACAAGAAACGTCTCGAAATTACAAAAGTACAAGATTCAAAACGCAAAGTACAAGATATTAAATTGTACGCAAGGACGTTCGAAAATCCGGAACCGGGACCAGAGTCAACTCTCAACGCTCGACGCAACGGACTAAAAATTACAAGTCAACTATGCACATAAATATAATATAATATTTAAATAATTCTTATAATTATTTAATATATTATATTTATAATTAAAACCGTCGGCAAGAAAGACTCCAAAAGGGACTGAGCTGTAATTTCAATCTCCGCGACTCGCGGAGTTTGAAGGCAAAAATGCCGCGAGTCGCGGAGCCCCAAAAATTTCAAAATCCCTATAAAAGCAAACGAATTCTGATCGCAAAAATTACCAAAAAATCGATCCATCTCTCTATCTATATCGTAACATAAAATACTATTAGACTATGTTTCGCGATACAGCGGCGCCAAAAATAACTTGATGTTTCGCGAGGTGTATATAAAATACTATTAATTTTTAGCAGGAAAAACTATTAAATACGATACAATTTTACACAAGATATTTATTTATTTAGAGAATGGATATACTTAAACCTTGCTACAACACTTATAGGCAGTGTACCTAATCGTACAGTAGTGTAGTTTTTAGTAAGTCCGGTTCGTTCCACAGGGAATCTTTTTAAACAAAGCTTAACGCTATATTAGTTTACTTTTATAAAAATACAAATATATATATATAAGTAATATTATTATTATAAAGGGGGGTTTTTACCGTTTAATGACCGGTTTGTCGATTTTAAAACTTTAGTCACAGTTAAAACCAAATGTAAAATATTAAAAATAAATACAAGACTTAAATTAAAGCGTAAAGTAAATAACGATAATGAAATTGCGAATAATAAAAGTGCGATAAAATAAACTTGCGATAATTAAAAAGTACGATAATTAAAAGTGCAATTAAATAAAATAACAATAAAAATGCGATAATTAGAAGTGCAATTAAATATAAAATAAAGGAAATTAAATATGAAATAAAATAATTATGCTTATTTAAACTTCCGTAATCATGATGTTTGACGTGTTGATTTTAGTTTTATGCCCATGGGTTAATTGTCCTTTGTCCTGGATTATTTAATATGTCCATACGGATTTGTCCATAATAGTCCATCAGTCATAAATATAAAGAGCGAAAGCCTTCGTCAAACTATTCTTATTCCCGAAGTCAAATATTCCAACTAATTGGGGATTCGAATTGTAACAAGGTTTTAATACTTTGTTTAATGAATACACCAGGTTATCGACTGCGTGTAAACCAAGGTTTTACTACTTTGTTAACAATTACACCAATTACCCTTGAATGTAATCCACCCCTGTTTTAATGAGTCCATTGACTATTAATCCATCCCCGTGTCCGGAAAATGAACAATAATTCGTACTTATAAATATCCCGCCCATCGTGTCTGATTAAGCGTATGTGGTTATATATAAATACGTCGAATTATAAGTTTGTATATTAAATTAACAAGGTATTGTTTAGTTAATATAAAACCCATTAATAGCCCATAGTCTAATTTCCACAAGTGTCGTTCTTTTATTCAAACCCCAATTATGGTACAAAGCCCAATTACCCAATTTTAGTAATTAGCCCAACATCATGATTACTTCGGATTAAATAAGCATAATAATAACTTAGCTACGAGACATTAATGTAAAAAGGTTGAACATAACTTACAATGATTAAAAATAGCGTAGCGTTACACGGACAGAATTTCGACTTATACCCTTACAACATTCGCTAACATACCCTTATTATTAGAATTATAATTAAAATTAAAATTAAAATATAAATAAATATAAATATTACGATATAGATAAAGAGATGGATCGATTTTTTGGTAATTTTTGCGATCAGAATTCGTTTGCTTTTATAGGGATTTTGAAATTTTTGGGACTCCGCGACTCGCGGCATTTTTGCCTTCAAACTCCGCGAGTCGCGGAGATTGAAATTACAGCTCAGTCCCTTTTGGAGTCTTTCTTGCCGACGGTTTTAATTATAAATATAATATATTAAATAATTATAAGAATTATTTAAATATTATATTATATTTATGTGCATAGTTGACTTGTAATTTTTAGTCCGTTGCGTCGAGCGTTGAGAGTTGACTCTGGTCCCGGTTCCGGATTTTCGAACGTCCTTGCGTACAATTTAATATCTTGTACTTTGCGTTTTGAATCTTGTACTTTTGTAATTTCGAGACGTTTCTTGTCAATAATTGAAACCTTTTTTATTGTCTTTTGTACTTTTGAGCTTTTTGATCGTTTGCGTCTTCAATTCGTCGAATCTGTCTTTTGTCTTCACCTTTTATTATTTAAACGAATATCACTTGTAAATAGAACAATTGCAACTAAAAGCTTGTCTTTCTTGAGGAATAATGCTATGAAATATATGTTTGTTTTTAGCATTATCAGTAATGCAATCACTTCGGCATGATTTGATGATGTAGCAACAAGTGTTTGTTTTTGAAAACGCCATGATATTGCAGTACCTCCATTTAGGAATACATATCCAGTTTGAGATTTAGCTTTATGTGGATCAGATAAATAACCTGCATCAGCATAACCAACCAAATCTTGTTTTGATTCGTTAGAATAAAATAATCCTAAATCAGTAGTTCCTCGAAGGTATCGAAATACGTGTTTGATCCCATTCCAGTGTCTTTTGGTAGGAGCAGAGCTGAACCTTGCCAACAAATTAACTGCAAAAGAAATGTCAGGTCTTGTACAATTTGTAAGATACATAAGAGCTCCAATTGCACTAAGATATGGTACTTTTGGTCCAAGAATATCTTCATGATCTTCACATGGACGAAATGGATCAGTTTCAACATTGAGTGATCTAACAACCATAGGAGTACTTAATGGTTTTGCCTTGTCCATATTGAAACGTTTCAGAATCTTTTCAGTATATGTTGTTTGATGTACAAGTAAACCATTAGGCATATGCTCAATTTGTAAACCAAGGCAATACTTGGTTTTTCCGAGATCTTTCATTTCAAATTCTTTCTTTAGAAGTTGAATGGCTTCATGGATCTCTTTATTTGTACCTATGATGTTAAGATCATCAACATAAACAGCTATGATCACATATCCGGATGTTGTTTTCTTAATGAAAACACAAGGACAAGTAAGGTTATTTGTATACCCTTTGCTTATCAAGTAATCACTTAATCGGTTATACCACATACGTCCCGATTGTTTTAACCCATATAAAGATCTTTGTAATTTAATCGAATACATTTCTTTGGGTTTTGCATTTGATGCTTCTGGTACCTTAAATCCTTCAGGTATCTTCATATATATATCACTATCAAGTGATCCATATAGATAAGCAGTCACAACATCCATGAGATGTATTTCTAAATTTTTAGAAACTGCCAGGCTGATTAAGTATCTAAAAGTAATTGCATCCATAACAGGGGAATAAGTTTCTTCATAATCAATTCCCGGTCTTTGAGAAAAACCTTGAGCTACAAGTCTAGCTTTATACCTTGTAACTTCATTTTTCTCATTTCTTTTTCGGACAAAAATCCATCTGTATCCTACAGGTTTCACATCTTTAGGAGTGAGAATGATGGATCCGAAAACTTTTCTTTTATTGAGTGATTCTAATTCAGCTCGTATTGCTTCTTTCCATTGAGCCCAATCATGTCTATTTTGACATTCAACCATAGATGTTGGTTCTGGATCATCATCATTATTCATAATGTCATATGCAACATTAAATGAAAATTTCTCATCAAGATTTTTCATTTCATTTCGGTTCCATAATATTTTTGAATGTGCATAATTGATTGCAATTTCTGTATTGACATCATCAATCTCCTCTGCAGTAGGAGTACTCATTTGTGGTTCTTTTTGAACACTTTCTTTTACCTTATTATCAGCTGATTTTCTTTTTCGAGGATTTTTATCTTTGGAACCAACTGGTCTCCCACGTTTCAGACGTGGCATAGATTCTTGAGTGACTACATTATCAGTTTTCCGATTTGGAATCTCAACTCGAGCTGGAGTATTAACTGCTGGTATATATGATTTAGTCACCCTTTTTGTATCTGTGAATGCATCAGGCAATTGATTTGCAAGTTCTTGTATATGCATTATCTTTTGAACTTCTATCTCGCATTCTTTTGTGCGAGGATCAAGATACTTTAATTGAGGTTCACACCATGAAACATCATTTTCTTTATTTTTTATTTCTCCCCCTAATCTAGGAAACAATGTTTCATTAAAATGACAATCAGCAAAACGTGCTGTAAAAACATCACCTGTCATAGGTTCAATATACCTTATGATTGAAGATGTTTCATATCCAACATATATTCCCAACCTCCTTTGAGGACCCATTTTTGTACGTTGTGGTGGCGCAATTAGAACATATACTGCACAACCAAATGTTCTAAGGTGGGAAATATTTGGCTCTTGACCAAAAGCAAGCTGTAGGGGGGAATATTTATGACTTGCACTTGGTCTTATGCGAATCAATGCAGCAGCATGTAAAATTGCATGACCCCATATAGATACAGGTAGTTTTGTTTTCATTATCAATGGTCTAGCGATTAACTGTAAACGTTTAATCAGTGACTCGGCTAAACCATTTTGTGTATGCACATGAGCAACAGAATGTTCAACAACAATTCCTATAGACATGCAATAGTCATTAAATGTTTGAGATGTAAACTCACCAGCATTATCAAGTCTCACCTTTTTAATGATGTAATCAGGAAAATGTGCTCTCAATTTAATAATTTCGGCAAGAAATTTTGCAAATGCTACATTACGGCTTGATAACAGACAAACATGAGACCATCTACTAGATGCGTCTATTAGGACCATGAAATATCTAAATGGTCCACATGGTGGATGAATTGGTCCACAAATATCACCTTGAATTCTTTCAAGAAACATTGGTGATTCTTTCTCAACCTTAAGTGGTGAGGGTCTAGTTATCAATTTTCCAAGAGAGCAAGATATACATGGAACCATTGTATCATGAAGGATTTTTCTATCCTTCAGTGGATGTCCATGTGTACATTCAATAATTCTTTTCATCATTGTTGATCCTGGATGACCCAATCTGTTATGCCATAAATTAAATACACCAGGATCAATATACTTTTCTTTAATCACCATATGTGCTTCTGGTACATTTATATGTGTATAATGTAATCCAGAATTAAGTCTTTGCAGTTTTTCAATCACGTGATTCTTGTTAGTGATACTTAAATATTTCTCATTTTCTACCGTTACTGACTGATAATCATATCCATTAAGGTATATGTCAGAAAAACTCAATAAATTTCTGCTTGACTTAGGAGAGAATAAGGCATTATTAATTAAAAATGTTGTACCATTTGGTAATATGAATTTTGCCTTTCCTATCCCTTCTATCAAGTTAGCAGCACCTGATATTGTATGTATAGTTCCTTCCGTTGGTTTCAAATCAATGAAATATTTTTCTGATTTAAGTATAGTGTGTATAGTACCACTATCTGCTATACAGAGATCTCCACTACTTGATTGATGTTGTGTTCCAGCAGAATTCATATTAAACTTCATATATAAGAAACAAACAGTAAGTATATAAATGTTACACAAAATGTTTATTACACACAAATAGATAAAACTGAAACATTTGACATACATAGAATTGAAACATCAAACATAGAACTGAAACATTTGATAAAACATATAGAACTGAAACATTTGAGAAAACATGATGACAAAGGTTAAATCGTTTTATTTATAAAAGAAACATATTAATTTAATTCAAGAAATCTTCATATAAATCAGATGGTTGCTCAGTGACTGTTGGATCAATATTATCCACAAAATTTACTTCCTTTTCTTTACCTTTCAGCGAATCCTGATACATCTTAACAAGATGTTTAGATGTTCGGCAAGTATTAGCCCAGTGACCCATTCTACCACATCTGTAACAAGATTCTTCAGAATTTTTAGAAGAATTTTCTTCAACATCTTGTTTAGTGGGCTTGTTTTGTGGTTGATATTTATATTTTCGTGGATTATTATTTCTTTGACCACCACGGCCACGACCACGGCCACGTCCACGCCCATTTCCATTACCATAAGGATGGTTTCTACCATAGTTATGGCTTTTGGCATGATGATGGCGATGGTTATTATAACCACGACCTTGCCCGCGTCCTTGTCCCTGTTTATAATTATTTGCAGTATTTGCTTCAGGGATTGCAAGTGTACCAGTAGGACGGGATTGCTGATTTTTCATTAATAGCTCATCATTTTGCTCTGCAACCAAGAGATATGAATTAAGTTCAGGATATGTATTGAACTTTAGCATTCGCAAATTTCTTTGCACTGTGATGTTGGCAGCATTCATTGTGGAGAAAGTTTTCTCCAACATGTCTGCATCACTTATTTCATGTCCACAGAATTTAAGTTGTGAGACTGTATTATACAGAGCTGAGCTGTATTCATTTACTTTCTTAAAGTCTTGGAACCTTAATGTTCTCCATTGATCCATAGCAGCTGGAAGTAAAATTTCTCTTTGATTATTGAATCTGCTTTTGAGACCTTCCCATAAAACATGGGGATCTTCTACAGTCACATAATTATTTTGTAAGCATTCATCAATATGTTAATGAATAAAGCAACATGCCGTTGCTTGTTCTTTTTCGGAACAAGTGTTGTTTTCATTTATGGTTTCAAGAATGCCCATTGATTTAAGATGCATTTTTACTTTTATAACCCATGGCATGTAGTTGTTTCCCGTTGATTCTAAAGGAGTAAATTTAAGCTTTTCCAGATTCGACATTTTCTATTATCAAAAATTAAAACAAACAACATGATAAATTAGAGTCAATTTATATTCATAAGTATATAAACATTAAACATAAATTTAATATAACATAAATGATAAGTAGGCGACATTGTCGACCATATGTAAGCAATCATAAATAAATGTTATATAACATAAATGATAATTAGGTGACAGTGTCGACCATATAAATGTTAGATAATAGAAATATAAATGTTAGTAACATAAATGATAATTAGGCGACAGTGTCGACCATATATTATTCAGGTGGTATAACCGACCATATATCATTTAGGTGGCAGAGCCAACCATAATTAGTATTAAGATTATCGTGCTGATAACGTGTTATAATTCAGTAGGCTTATAACTACCTTTAGTGGTTTGATTCTTGATGTTATAATTCAGTAGGCTTATAACTACCTTTAGTGGTTTGATTCTTGATTAAGAATGCTAATAATGAAGTGTAAGAACAAAGATAATAATATAGAGAAAGAAAGAAACACTTTGTAAGTGTGAGAAAATGGTGCAAGTTTAATGCTTGCATTAATGGCTATTTATAGCAAAAATATCACAAGTTTAGGTAATACAATAATATTACTTTTGTGTATCAATAATTGACTATCCATTTATATATGTATATATTTATATATTATAACAATAGTCAATTTATTAGTACTATGCTTCAATTAATCTTTTATGAAGATATATTATTTACCAAAGGAAGTTGAATCCCTCTTTCTATTGTTGACATCAATCAATTAATTGCAGATTTCATAATTCATCACCTTCAATGGCAGCTTCAAAACCTATTCTTGATCCTATAAAAAAGATGCAATTCAATGATACAAGCATTTTCATATACACATTCATAAATAAACATCAAGTATATATAAATATAAACATAACCAATTCCATATATGTGTACTCTCCTCCTAATCTATTATAATCAGGAGATTTGAACATTACTTTCCAAATCATCAAAAAGTTGCTTTGAAATCAAGACCCCATTTTGAAAATCAAGCAGATTTTGGGATTTCTTACAAGTCGTAGGATGTCTGCAACCATCATCGTCGGAGGTCTGAAACTATCGCACACCGCTGCCTCCACCATCGTACCTTAAATCTGAAGTAGCTTGCGATTCCGGTCGATTTCGCGACTTTAACGTATTCTGGTCGAAAGTGGATTTGTCAATGGATTTAATTGCAATGGGATATGTATTTTTTCAACTTTAATGGGTTTTGATTCAAACGGCAGTTTATAAGCTTAGATCTGAAAGTCTTTATGTTCAAAGATTGGTAGGGGTGAAGGGTACAAATGATAGTCCACGTGTTACTAAGTTTTTTTTTTCTTACACTTCATTCTCTTAGTTTTTTTTTTATAGCAGAAAGGAAAGGAAACACACAGATCAAAAATTATTAGTCATTCTCGAGTTTTAATTTTAAGCAGAAAGGAGAAGAGAGGAGATGATTGAGAAAGATAGTACAGTTATATTTTGTTAACAGCACTCTCCGCCCATATTTGAACGGATTAGGAAGGATAGTAAAACACTATCATCTCCTTTATTTTTAACTCCTTACTGCTGAGAAAAAAACTCAAGAATGCAACGTTAAGGAAAACATGAAAGAGAGTTGAACCAATTAAATAAAATATTTTACGGTATATTTCATTAGGGTATATTGAGAAGTTACCTAAGATAATGGTAGATAAATCAAAATTGATTGTGAAAATATAAATTCTTTGTAATTTTGTTTGGTTGTCTTTAGGGATGGCAGATATTTCATTCGTGGATATTCACCCGATATTATTCATATATAGTGGATATGAATGATGTAAAAGGATGAATAATGAATATAGATATGCATATGTATATGGGTGATTTAAATATTTTGTGGATCAAATATAGATAATAATTTAACATCTATATATATATATATATATATATATATATATATATATATATATATATATATATATATATATATATGTATATATCCATTATCACCCGAAATATATCAATATACACATATATACATACTAAAATAAGGGTTATGATAGTCACAATTATTAAATTGTCAGTAACAATTATCGAAGTTAGATATTTAGATTAGTTTAAACGTATATTAACTTATATTATACTAACGTATTTTGCTATATAAAGATTAAATATTTACAAATGTTATAATATGTATTAAATTTTTAAAATCGCCGTTACATTAATATTTCAGTTGATATCCAATGGATATCCATTAACCCAACGTAGTGGGCCGCCGGGCCTCCATCTAGTTTATAAAAGTCACCGAACTTTTTAACGGGATTTATCTTTTTTCCTTTCTGCCGCGAGTTAAATTTCTCCGTCATCACCGCCCGACTCGAAATAATTTTACGAACAAAACGCAATTGATTATATTGGAAATAGAGTTTTTTTTTTTTTAAAGAAAACATTTTGAATTAATTATAAATTTTATATATACGAGTAGATGGCTAGAACAAGTGGTAAATGCATTAGTTTGTAAAGGGAAAAAAATCGGAGTTCGAGTCCTTATGCCCCCTTTTTTCCGCAATTTTTCCCTTCAGTTCTCTCTCAACATTAGTTTCATAAAAAGCATTAAAATGTCCCAATGCAAAGCGGGATCCATTAGATATATTAGATACCAAACAACATATATTCAAATACAACCGCAGCATCGCGCGGTCAAATTTTTCCTAGTTTATATAAAAAAGAAAACCTTACATGTTAAATAGTTTGATCAACCAAAAGCAATCAATAAACACCTGTACTACTCATTTTATTTCTATCTCTTCTCATGCTCATGATGATATGATATTGCCTTCCTTTGTTTTTGCACAAGTAGCAGAAAAAAACCTTAAACTCGTTGCAACTGATCCTCAAAATATGTGAAATACGAACAATGGATTTCAGTCTATACGAAAAGTTTCAAATGGTTGCTGCATAAACGTCTCAGGTACCGCATAAAGCAAAATGACCATTGACGCCATGAACAATGTGAACTGTGACACAAAGAGATGGGTTAAAGAAGTGACGCTTTCGACACATTTACTTATAAATGGGTCGAATTATGTTATGTCTTATGCATAACCAGCGAAATGCATACTATTAAAAAGTTGAAATCGGCCTAAAATGTATTCTTAATCAATACAACCTCTGATTTGCTTTAATATTTTTTTTTTTCAGTTGGTAACGATTTGACGTATCAATTAGCTATCAAGAAAATGGGAAAAAGGGTGCTTGCAGGTCAACCTGTAACGCCCAATTTACCACTCCAAACACAAAATTAAAGAGCTTAAAAAAGTTTTGATATCCAAATGATTATATTTAGTGTTCACATACCACAAGAGGAAGAGTCAAGAAACTCCAAATCGGCCACAAAGCAAAACAGAATCTGCAAAGAAATCATATCATTATTAACTTATAATCGAAACTTTAAAAAAGGAAAAAGCGCAACGAAGGTTAATCATACAAACAAAACGAAAAGAGTGCTAGAATGGTGACAAGTGGCAAGGCGTATGTAGTTGATAGAGCCCTTTTCTCACTAGATTCCCCAGTACTCCATGCTGACATACTCGTATACAAGAAATATATTACATTCAAGCTTACACCAAAAAGGCCAACGTACATCTGCGCTCTGCGTAAAATTTATAATTAAGTAGTTTAGCATGAAGTTTCAGAATGCAGAAAAATTAGTATTTGATTATAACAGTCAACTTTAACCATTAGGCAAATTGAAAATAATGGGTGTAATTGATTAAATTGATGAAAGTTGGTCAGTTTGTTTAAACATTAGGCAAATTGAAAATTGAAATAATAATAAGGTGATATAAGTATATATACCTTCTTATTCTAGTATCATGAAACAGAAGATAAATCAAATTTGAGTGGCAATCTCCAAAATATACTATAAAAACTGCTGAAACAATCCAAAGAACATTCTCTAAAACCTCCACTCGTGTTTTGGCTGTCGGAAACATTGGGGATTGAGACTGTGGTATCGAACGAGCATCGTCTTCAAGATCATCACCACTTGAAGCACAGTCATAGCTTTGTCTCTGTCTCATATACCCACCAGAAGTTGCTGTTCCACTAGACATTATTAGTCCAATTTCACTAATTAACAATAGGATTTAAGACATTGAATGAAACAGGGAATTAAGTTGGATTACATGTGTTTTGAGTTGGTTAACTACTGAGGGATTTGTAAATAATGTGTGTGTGACAAAGTGATGATGAAACAGTTGGTTTTATAGTTGAGAAATGCCAGATTCGTTACTTGCATCTGTTGGCAATATTTTTCTTTTAATTTTTTTTTAAGTATCATTTATCTTCTTTCAAGAATAACATTAACTTATCATCACAATAAAAAGATAATTTGATCATATAAAGTATGTTATCCCCAAACTAAGTAGTGATAAGAACATAAAAGGTGTACTACCATAGTTGGTATATTTGAACCAACTTTTGTTCTAATTCATTTCTTTTGAAGCAACTTTTTTTCTCAAAACCTCATAATAGTGGGACCCCCATTCATTCTCTAGACTCCATTTTCAAAACAAGGCAAAAGAATAATTGGAAGGCAAGCAACTTTTGTTCTAAATATAATTTCTTTTTCAAGGTAAAGTGAATTGGGAATAAGTAATAAGACCACTTTAGCCCTATACATAAAGATGGAGCAAAATAGCATGCTTGCTCCCCACTCTTATCTTCCATCCAAACCCACCACCCATATCATATCATAATGGAAGTAAGATGCCTAAAACAAGTAAGCCTACAACAATAAACAATCTTGAATGACATCCTTTTTATAGAATTTTGTGACCAAAAAAGTTCAAAAACAAGTCAAAGGATGCTACCATTGTTGCACATGGTAACTAGATCCAACAATGTTGCATACAAAACATCTAGAGATAATTGACCTAAATCTCTTTGTTTCGCCGTCTGAATCCTGTTTTTGAAGCCTATATTCATCTGTTATTCCGTTGCCCACCACCAACCACCATGACATGCCACCTTCACTGTCTTCTGGATCAGCGTGTGCCACCAGACCTACCGCTTCACCCGGCTCTACCTCAAAATACTAACTTAAGATGAAACGACCTCGACTCATTTTCCGAAAAATGACAATTTTTTTTTATTTTGTTAAAACCTGCGCGATGCACAGGTTGATGTTGCACAACGCGCACATCGCCTGTTCCAGTTTCTGATCAATTTTTAGCTTATGTCACTTTTGTGTTCTTTATATCCTCATGTTATTTCTCTTTAACCGGTGCGATTCATAAGTTAATCTAATTATTACTTTCTTGTTCTCCCGTTCTCAAAGTAAATTCCCTTTTCTTTTTATTCTAAAACACATATAACAAGTTTTACTTTTTCAGATCTAATATTTGTATTCATCCGTAATTCACCACGCTTTATTGACCTATTATTAGATTTAAATTCCTCATTGTATAACTCACATCATGTACAGATATCTACTTTCCTTAAAAGAACTCTCAAGAACTCGTCCTTTAATTAATTTGATCTTTTGTTAACTTATAATATCTTATTTTCTTATTCTATTCGACATCAATTCCTTGTTTATAATTAGTATTTCTTCTCGAGTAATGAAGACACTCCTCCACTCCTCCCCCCCTTATATTTCAAATATTCAACCTTGTCGAATTCATTTAACCATCGCTATCTGTAATATGTAGAGTAATCGTTCTCTATTTACTCTTAACCTTCCGTTCTATTCATTATACAATATCACGTTATTTTCTGATTTGAGTCACATCTCATTAAGTAATAATCGCCTTAGATTCGTCTAGTCTACTCTCATTCGGTGTTTTTGCTTAGAATATTTATCGATGCTTTCTATCATGACTTGACCCCTTCGTTAATATATAGCAGATTAATTCACTCTCTTTCCTTTCATTTATCGATTTATTATTCACTCATCACATATTTTACTTCTAAATCCTCATTACCTAATCATATCATCACTTACTTACTAAGTGATATTTAAACCGTATATAGATATACATATACACTCTCATTTCTTTATATTTCAATAAAATATTTATAATTTCACCCTTCAGTCTTTATTACCGATGATACACATAATTATTAACTCTTGTTACGGATTTTCTTGTTATTACTTCCTACCGTAATTCATCAATGTTAAATAATTTATCGATATTCATATACATTTTCCGGTGTTTTCTTTATTCAATTGTCGTATTCAATATTGTTTCAACACGTATATCTCAAAATTTACATGAGCATACATTATCTTATTATATCCCATTAGCGTTTAGTCTTTAAGTAGATTTTGATATCCTTATTAATCTACATACAACACACATCTCTTTACATGAAAGGTTTAATACTTTATAGTTTTCTCGTATACAATTATCAACCTCCAAAACTTATTTATTTGTGCTTATGAGTCCATCATAATATTCATGATTGTTTGTCGCTCACTTTTAAACTCGTAATCTTATACAAATTACTCTAGTTACTAATACGTCGTATTGGTCAATATCACAATACTCAGTTATTTACATCCATTACTTAGTTCACTCATATTGTGTCCATGTTATACATCATTCATATTCATTTAACAGCTGCATTTTTTTTTACATAATCACCCGTTGCTTTCTTACTAGGTGATTTTTATATCGTATATAACAGAATCAAGTTTATTCAATGTCTAAAAGTGACAACGTATCATTTTTCCTTACCAAATTAATCTCAATTTACATCTTACATACCTCTCCTCTTTATAACTCTTACAATCATGTCTTATTACTTCATTCCTCCAATTCTTACATTTAATCGTTATACATACTTTTATATATATATATATTGTTGTGATTTAGGAGTTTATAACTACCTTTAATAATGTAGTCTCTAATTAGAGAATAATAGAAAGAAGAGAGAGAGAGAGAGAGAGAGAGAGAGAGAGAGAGAGAGAGTATGTATATGAAAATATATATTCAAAGGTGTATCTTCTGCAAACTACATCTTCATATATTTATAGTACAACATAAGTTACTATGCAATTCGGTGGAAAATTTATAGTCACAAAATTGGCAGACATATTTGACTTTCATAACACTCCTCCTTGGATGACAATTTTAGTTCATTATAGAGCAACTAGTACCGCCTCATTAAAAACCTTGCTAAAGAAAACCCAGTGGGAAAAAACTTTAGCTAAGGGAAAAAGAGTGCAGCATAGAGTTGACTCCCCCTCAAGTAGACATCGCTTCAGCTGTTACATCTTTTGAACATGTCTCATGCCAATGTTACATCTTTTGAACATGTCTCATGCCAATGTTACATCTTTTGAACATGTCTCATGCCAATGTTATGAACGTGTGTTCTGAAAATAGCAGTTGGAAGTGCTTTGGTGAAAATATCAGCAGAGTTTTTCTGGATTGTACATATCTCATTTCAATCTGGTTGTCCTTAATGAGATTTTGAGTGTATTAGAAGAATCTAGGAGGTATGTGTTTTGTTCGGTCACTTTTGATATACCCTTCTTTCATCTGTGCTATGCAAGCTGCATTATCTTCATAGATAGTTGTTGGACTTTTATCGCGTTCTAGTCCACAAGAATCAGTAATGAGTTGTGTCATTGATCTCAACCAAAAATATTCCCGAGTAACTTCATATAATGCAATCACTTCGGCATGATTCGATGATGTTGCAACAAGTGTTTGTTTTTGAGAACGCCATGATATTGCAGTACCTCCATTTAGGAATACATATCTATTTTGAGATTTAGCTTTATGTGGATCAGATAAATAACATGCATCTGCATAACCAACCAAATCTTGTTTTGATTTGTTAGAATAAAATAATCCTAAATCAGTAGTTCCTCGAAGGTATCGAAATATGTGTTTGATCCCATTCCAGTGTCTTTAGGTAGGGCTGTGAGCTGAACCTTGCCAACAAATTAATTGCAATTCTTGTACAATTTGTAAGATATATAAGAGCCCCAATTTCACTAAGATATGGAACTTCTAATCCAAGAAGAACTTCACGGGGACGAAATTGATCTGTGTCAAAATTTAGTGATCTAACAACCATATTAGTACTTAATGATTTTGTCTTGTCCATATTAAAATGTTTTAAAATCTTTTCGGTATAAGTTGTTTGATATACAAGTAGGTCATTAGACATATGCTCAATTTGCAATCCAAGGCAATACTTGGGTTTTTTTTTCAAGATCTTTCATTTAATTTTTTTTTTTTTTAGAAGTTGAATGATTTCATAGATCTCTTTATTTGTTCATATGATGTTATGATCATTGACATAAACAACTTGCAATCACATATTCGGACATCGTTTTCTTAATAAGAACACATGTTCAAATAAGATTATTTGTATACCCTTTTTCTTATCAAGTAATCACTTAATCAGTTATACCATTGTATCAACCCATATAAAAATCTTTGTGATTTAATGGAATACATTTCTTTGGGTTTTGCATTAGATTTTTCTGATACCTTAAACCCTTCATGGATATTCATGTATATATCACTATCAAGTGATTCATTTAAATAAGTAGTAATAACATTTATGAGATGCATTTTTAAATTTTTAGAAACTGTTAGGCTGATTAAGTATCTAAAAATGATTGCATCCATAACAGGAGAATAAGTTTTCCTCATAATCCATTCATGGTCTTTGAGAGAAATCTTGAGTTACAAGTCTAGCTTTACCTTGTAACTTCATTTTTTCTCATTTCTTTTTCGGATAAAAATTCATTTTTTATCTCATACGTTTCACATCTTTAAAAGTGATAACGATTGATCCGAAAACTTTTCTTTTATTGAGAGATTCTAATTCAACTCGTATTGCTCTTTTCCAATGATCCCAATCATGTCTATTTTTTTCATGACAGATTTTGGTTCTAGATCATCATGATCATTCATGATGTCATATGCAACATTATATGAAAATATGTCATCAAGATTTTTCATGTCAATTCGGTTCCATAATATTTTTTGAATGTGCATAATTGATTGCAATTTTCATATTGACATCATCAATCTCCTCTGCAGAAGGAGTATTGATTTGTGGTTCTCCTTGAACACTTTCTTTTACCTCATTATCAGCTGATTTTTTTCGATGATTTTTTTATCTTTGGAACCAATTGGTCTCCCACGTTTCTGGCGTGGCAAAGACTCATGAGTGACATTATTGCCAGCTTTTAGAATTTCAATTCTAGCTGAAGCATTTACTGCTAGTATATATGATTTAGTCACTACTTTTTGTATCTGTAAATACATCAGGTAATTTATTTGCAAGTTCTTGCATATGTATTATTTTTGAACTTTCTTTTTGCATTCTTTTGTGCGATGATCAAGATAGATTAATTTATGTTCACATCATGAAACATCATTTTATTTATTTTTTTTTATTTCTCCCCCTAATCTAGAGAACAATTTTTCATTAAAATGACAATCAGCAAAAACGTGCTTTAAAAACATCACCCATCATGGATTCAATATATCTTATGATTGAAGATGTTTCATATCCAACATATATTTCAATACTTCTTTGAGGAACCATTTGTTGTGGTGGTGCAATTAAAAATACACTGCACAATCAAATGTTCTAAGATGGAAAATATTTGGCTCTCGACTAAAATTAAGTTGGTAATGAAGAATATTTATGACTTGCACTTGGTTTAATGCGAATTAATGTCGCATCATGTAAATTTATATGTCCCCATATAAATATTGAGAGTTTTGTACTCATTACCAATTGTCTAGCTATTAGCTGCAAGCGTTTATCTATTAATTCAACTAAACCAATTTTGTGTATGCACATGAGCAACTGGATGTTCAACAACAATCCCTGTAGACATATAATAATCATTAAATGCTTGAGATGTTAACTCACCAGCATTATCAAGTCTCATCCTTTTAATGGTGTAATCAGAATAATGTGTTCTCAATTTAATAATTTGTGCAAGAAACTTTGCAAATGCCATATTACGGCTTAATAACACACAAACATGAGACCATCCGCTAGATGCATCTATTAGAACCATGAAATATCAAAATGGTCCACATGATGGATGAATTGGTCCATATATATAACCTTGAATTCTTTCAAGAAACATTGGTGATTTTTTCTCAATATTCTTTTCATTAATCACCATATGTGCTTTTCATTAATCACCATATGTGCTTTTTCATTAATCACCATATGTGCTTTTTCATTAATCACCATATGCGCTTTTCATCATATATCCTTTTCACCATATGCGCTTTTAATCATATGCGCTGCGCTTTTCATCATATGCACTTTTCATCATATGCGCTTTTAATCATATTCGCTGCGCTTTTCATCATATGTATCACACCCCCAGTTAGGGCCTGGGCGAAATGTGACTTAATATCAAAATATACCAACATATTATAATAACGAGAACAATACTAAATGAGAAAATTAACTTTAATGAGTACGCAGAGGAAAATGAAATGTCGTTACAACGGAATAAAGTAAATGTTTAAATGCAATAGTGAAATATGCGATAATCTCTTGATCCTATGTCCAAGTAGCATCACATAAGCAGTAGATAAGTAAGCTTGAATCAAACAGCACCTGAGACAAAACATGCTAAAGTGTCAACCAAAAAGGTTGAGTGAAGTTCATAGGTTTAACAAAAGTTTGATCGTTGTTTTAGACCACAAGATTTAGTTTGTAAAGTTGATCTCCCGCAGGATCTAAAGTTATGCCAAAGCGTGATATTTAGACTAAACGTTTAAGTTTGCCCCATGATAAGTTGTGTCTGTCCATGTCGGTTTTAATTTCATTATCAAGTAATACAAAGACTGAGTCAAATGTATCGGGGACGTTACTCCCGATAGGCCTACCCCCAATAATTAAGCATGCAGCAGCAACTAAAAATATCACTGTAGGGACTTAGTCGGACATAGCCGGGTATAGCATAGTTTAACAGTTTGGTACTTGTGTCTAAAGTGTAAAAAGTAAAAACATCATGTGTCTCACCCCAAGTAAAGTAAGTAAGTTTGCTATCAATAAAGAGGGGCTATGAATTCACCTTAGTAAGTAGAGAGAGAGTTATTCCTCGGAATAGAGAGTTGAACGAGTGAGCAGAAAAGTCAACCTTTGACATTTAAGAGTAGTTAAGTGTTTTGCCCATGTTTGAGTTTAAGTACATGTTTATGTATAGTTTGTTTCACTAAGTTTCTATTCCTAGTAAGATTCTATACTTAGAAAGTTTCTACTTAAAGAGTGTTTTCCATTTTAGGATACTTGTCGTATTAGATCAGCTTCCAATCACCCCTTTCCTTTCGAATGGCCATTTGAGATCTAGGGGCTTGAGCCATAGGACCCTTTAAATCGGAAATCCAAACCCTCTTCCTAGAGTCTCGTATAACCATTCGTCAAGAAAGTTCGAAGATCTATACATCTCTAATACATATCCCAAAACGTTCTTAAGTGTTATAATATAAGTAGTAGGTTATAGGTGATAGTAATAGTAATAGTGTATACATGTTAATTAATAGTATAAGTAGTATTAGGGTTTCATTAATTAGAGTTAGTTATTTAAAGTAGTAATTAATTAACTAGGGTATAGTAATTAATGTCCTAGGGTTTCATAAATTAGGGTTTAGTAAATTAGGGTTTTATTTAATGTAATAATGATTAGGTAATGATTAGGATTTAATAATTAAAGTGGTATTAAATAATTAGGATTAGGTTTAATGAATTAGGGTTTAATAATTAATTAGGTTTTTAATAAAACTAGGGTTTTAATTAAAGTAGTATAATTTAAATTAGGGTTTAGGGTTTTAGTGTATATATGTATATAATGTCGTGTATATGTATATATGTATATAAAAATTTATTTTTTTACATGTATATATATGTATGTGTGATATGTTCTAGAGGGTGTGTATGAAACGGCTATCAGTTTTATATTTATTTACTACAGAAAATCACCTAAATTAAACTAAAACACAAAAGGCAAGTATACCTATCGTGTAATAATATAGCTAAGGTAAAGTCCGGGAGGTCGATCCGTAGACACTATTATTGGGTGTCTTACTAGGTCAAATTAGTAAATTAAGTAGTTAAACTAGATTTAGTAATATATAGTAATTATAGGTAACTTTGGGGGGATTTACCGTTTAATGACCGGTTTGTCGATTTTATATTGTTAAGCGTAAAAATAAATGACAATAATTAAATTGCGTAAAATAAATAAATGACGATAAATAAAATAACAATAAATAAAATTGCGATAGAATATGAAATAAAAGGATTATGCTTATTTAAACTTCCGTAATCATGATGTTTGACGTTTGATTTTAATTAATTGTTATCGAGTTAATTGTCCTTTGTCCCGGTTTATTTGATACCTATATGGTTTTTGTCCATAATAGTCCATCGGTCATAAATATAAAGTGCGAGTGTCCTCATCAAATTACCCTTATACCCGAAGTCAAATATTCCCACTAATTAAGGATTTAAACTGTGATGCAGTTATCACTTCTGTCAACAATTACACCAGTTATCAATGTATGTAATCCACCCCTGTTTTGATTAGATATGAATATTAATTTACCCACTTGATCAGTTTGAATAATCAATTACCCGACCCGAATAATTAATTAAATGATTATAATAGATTCCATATAAACGTCACTAAATAGGACAACCATAATCATTATTAATTATTAGGTTAATTAATTTGAAGATAGGTTCGACAGACTCCAATGAGTTGTCACTCAATTAGACAATACCCCCAATCTATTAATAGTCAATAGTCCAATTTCCACAAGTGTCGGTCTTTTGCCCAAACCTTAATTATGGTCCAAAGTTCAATAACCTCGTCTTAATATTTAGTCAAACATTACGATTACTTCGACTTAAATAAGCATAATAATAACTTAGTTACGAGACATTAATTTAAAAAGGAAGAACATAACTTACAATGATTATTTATAGCGTAGCGTTACACGGACATAGTTTCGATTTAAAACCCGTAAAACATTCTTACAATAACCCAATTATTATTAAACTTAAATTATAATTATAATATATATATATATATATATATATATATATATATATATATATATATATATATATATATATATATATATATATATATATATATATATATATATATATATATCGTATATGATATGAGAAAGGAAAAGAAAAAGGTGTAGTTTCTTCATTACTCTGTGCCTTGCTTTTATAGGCAAATGATTGATACTGTTGTAGGTGGAATGTTAGCTGGCTACCATTCAAAGTTGAATCAATAATATCTCGTTGCGAATTATTGATTTGAAATTTTCACTTATGACCCTTTAACTATGCTCAATTAACAACTTTTTATTATTTATTATTATTCTTATTATGAATTATTTAAATATTATATTATATTCTTGTGCATAGTTGACTTGTACTTTCAGCTCCGTTGCGTCGAGCGTTGAAAGTTGGTTCATGTCTCGGTTCCGGATTTTCGAACGCCTTTTCGTATAATTTAATATCTTGTACTTTGCGTTTTGCGGCATGTACTTTTATAATTTTGAGACGTTTCTCATCAATAAATTGATCCACTTGAATTGTACTTTGTACTTTTTAGCTTTTTGGTCATTTGCGTCTTCAAATCGTCGAATCTGTCTTTTGTCTTCACCTTTTATTATTTAAACGATAATTACTTGAAATTAGAACAATTGCAACTAAAAGCTTGTCTTTCTTGAAGGATAATGCTATGAAATATATGTTCGTTTTTAGCATTATCAAATATTCCCACACTTGAGCGTTGCTTGTCCTCAAGCAATATAGAACTTGAATATAACTTTACCAGAATCACTTCTTTATTCTTCACACTTTGTACATCAGTGATTTCAATACGGCGGTATGAACAATGATAGTAACGATGTGGTTTACAGTCCCACATGACTATGAAAATTTAGATCCTTTAAGGAAATCGGATCTTTATGAAAACATTTGATCTTTTGAAAATTCAATCTAGCTTTTACCCTAGATAAGTTTTTCGGAATAACTCTTCACCGGTGTTTGCAAATTGTTTTTGTGGGTTTAGTGGGTTTCAGATTTGAAAATTTTAGCTTAAAACTTGCGATTTTGTGTGACCCACTTGCTAACCTTGTATTAGGAAAGCAACACGTCCAGTATACTTGCTCCGTATATTACCTTTCGGTAAACTACCGTCCGGTTGTAAAGGAAAGCGTTGAACAAGCAACTGTTAAGGCAATGTCCCATGACATGCTTTTGATTATGGTCTATAACGTGTCGGATGCAATTACTATCCTTTGTAGGAGCAATAGTAAAGATCACCCTATAGTTTTTCGGTCTGGCACAAGGTCCTGTGTTCGACCATGCTATGCAACCACCGTTCTTACGGTTGACACCCGATTTGGTTCAGGTGACCTAATGAATTCCAGGTGAATTTCTAGAATTTTACGTTCAATGGTAATGAACACATTGAAAATAGGTTTTCAGAAAACAAATCGGTTTGTAATTTGATCAAAATATTTTCTCGTTCAAGCTCGAGTTTAGATATCATCGAATTCCATGAGTTTGTAATTCTCAATCTTTAAGGTCAATCTCAAGGATTGAGTAATATCAGTCTTAAAAGCTGATTTTTGATCTTTAAGGAGATTATCCTTTCTAGGGATCTAATTCATTAGTCTTATAAGCTAATTTGCATGGTGCCCCCCATTGTACGAGACAGATCCTCTCATGGTTAGGATATGTCAGACCACTTGGCGACCCTGTTTGATGCTGAGGTCCGTGGATTTCCTGCTGATTTTATAGATGACTTTTCTAGATTTTTCGTCAACTTACAGCTGGTCTGGACGACAACTTCTTGACCTAAATCAAGAAGCGCGTGTCTTTTTCGGAAGACTTTACTTCCTTTTAATGATGGAATTGATTCATCGTGTAGATCCATCTTTTCTTTTATGTTTATTATAATATTACGGGTAAAACAGTTAATTTAGTCCAAAACAAAAGCACCTGTAATAAACTTTACAGAAACATGTGATAGATAGTTTTATTGAATAACTTGGTACATTCTCCTCACACTTAGTTTTTTTCTTTGCCTTTTTATTCTCCTTTATTCCATTTTAAATGAATTCAAGCGTTTTAAGGTGTTTCTCAATTTATGTCCTTTCCGAGGTAACGATAATTTCGGCATTAACACCTAGTCTTATCGTTCATAAATATGTATAAACATGATTTTGAGCTCATTTAATTGAAAATTTTGATAAATTTTACTAGAATTGGGTAGTCAGTATATAAGACTAGGGCTGTTCTTTATTATCAGAGAGCACTAGATTCTAATACAACTACTGCGTTACTAGTATTTTTAATGGTAACCAAGTGTTTAAATTTAAAATTTTAAAATTCCGAAAGAATTTAACCCCTTCCCACACTTAAGATCTTGCAATGCCCTTATTTGCAAGAAATCAGTAACAATTTAAATTATTGAGGGTGATTAGCGTAAAAAAATGATTAAATTTTACCAAAGTTTCCAAATATATTGGCGTTTGTTTGTTGAATGATAAATGGTGCACATCATTTGTTCATTCCGTCTTGTTGTTACATCACATTTGTTTTTCATTTTGTCGTCAAAATTAGTAGCTTTTGCTGAACTTAATGCCAGTCTTTGAAAGTGCGCTGTTTTACCCTGTTTTGTACACGAGATAACTACAAACATATATATACATACTATATATATATATATATATATATATATATATATATATATATATATATATATATATATATATATATATATATATATATATATATATATATATATATATTTATAAAACCTTTATTTATTAAAACAATTTAAATGAATAATTTTTAAAATTTTGTTTCCTTTTTACTTTAGGTAGTTTCGGTATGTTTACCTAGTCCATCTCTCGACAAAATTTAAAATTTGTCGTTAAATCGATTGTTTTAAAAGCAAAGATTTTTGAGTTTTTTTAATTTTTTTGGTATACTTTAGATCAATAAAATTAAAAATAATGATAACAAAATTTTTCGCCCCGCCCTCCGGTAAAGCAATTTCGGGTCCATGACCTTGTCTTCAACTTACGATGAATTTTAGAAATCATTTTTTAAACTTAATGAAATAAAGTAAATTTTGTTTTTAAATTCACACAAAACTTAAATTTAAAAATGCATATTAATTTCATACAAAACCTACAAAAATAAATTCAGAATGCGGGGAGAAAACTAGTTCTTTAGTGTCTGCTAGTGGAAAAGACCAATCGGATTCCATTCTCGGAACTACACGAGAATAGAACAACTAACTCTAGACAGTATTTTCTTTTTAGAACATTTGAATCACCCCACACTTAGGTAGCTGTGGTGTCAAAATTGTGATTAACTTTATTGTCAATTTCTTTTGGACCATAATCAACTTGCATATCTGTGACTTTTGCTTTAAGCCATTGGTCGGATTCCTGTGTAATATTCACAAATTCAACTAGTTTTGCCTTTTCTTTAGGCGATAGATTGGATACTAACCGGTTACATAACTTAAAGTTCCCCTTGGTTCTAGCATCGCGAATCCGTTTAATAAGTTTCTTCATTGAACTATTAATAACGGTATCATTTAATTTCGTATCAATAACGGGGTTCTTTGTTATCAGGTCATCATTAGGTGTTACTTCATTTTCCCCACACTTAGGCGTTTTATTATTGCTAAGCACTACCGTTGGAGTTGGTAAAACAACATGGTTCTTACCAATCGTTTTTGCTGGTTCAACGATTTTGGTTGGTGAAGATTTAGACTTTCGAATCATAAAGGTGATCGATTTCTCATCATTACTAAGTGTCATTCTACCCTCTCTTACATCAAATAACGCCCCGGTAGACGCTAAGAATGGTCGACCTAAAATTAGAGGAATGTTTGAGTCCTCTTCTATGTCAATGACAATAAATTCGACTAAAAAGGTTAAATTACCCACTTGAACGGGTAGGTTGTCAGCAATTCCAACTGGGTGCCTAATGGTGGATCAAAGAGTCGAACACTCATTTCCGTTGGACTTAACTCACCTACTCCTAATCTCTTATATAATGAAAGAGTGATAACACTCACACTCGTACCTAAATCTGCTAGTGCATCATACATGACACAATCACTAAGTAGACAAGGAACAATAAATTCACCCGAATCACCCAACCTGGGTGGAGGTTTTGGTGGAACTGTCTTCACCGGGTTTATCTTTACGGTTTTTATTTCTTGCACTTTCTTATTCTTCTTCTTCTTTCCAAAGGTATCATAAACTTTATTACCTATTACTTGCTCATACTCAACTCCTTTTCTTGGAAACGGGATGGGTGATCTGTATGGTGCCACCACTGGCTTTACATACTCGGGTGGTGGTGGTGTTGTAACTTCTTCATTGTTACTCAAATCTAAAACCTTCCCATCTTCTGATGCTGGTTTTTCAGAATTCGTTGATACCATATTAACATTCTCATTTCGAGGATTTACTTCAGTATCACTCGGTAGCTTTCCTTGTTCCCTCTCACTCATCATGCTAGCAAGAGTACCTACATGTTTTTCTAGATTCAAAATGGAAGCTTGTTGAGTTCTTAATGACTGATCAAACCTCTCATTTGTTTGGGTTTGAGATGTAATAAATTGTGTTTGAGATTCCATTAGCTTTGCCATCATTTCTTCCAGATTGGACTTTTTCTCTTCTGTTTGTTGTGGTGGTTTATACAAATCAGGTCTTTGTTGATTGAAAGTGTTGTTTTGAGTTGGTTGGTTATTCGGACCTTGTTGGTTGTACGAGTTATTTTTAGGTCCATTTGGATTGTAAAGAATGTTTTGATTTCGATTGAAGTTTGGCCTTGGCGGTTGATAATTATTTCCCGGCCTTTGGTTCATGTAGGAAACATTCTCACGTTGTTCCATTGTTTGCTCAATGTGGCAATCTTTCATTAAGTGTGGTCCACCGCATTGCTCACAACTGATTCGTATTGCATGAATATCTTTATTCATTTTTTCCATTCGTCTCTTGAAAGCATCTATTTTTGCGAAAACGGAATCAAAGTCATGGCTAGAATCGGCTCTAGCCACTTTAGATGAACGAAAAATATCTTTTTCCTGGTGCCACTCATGCGAGTGGGAGGCTGTGTTATCAATGATTTTGTAAGCTTCAGTTGCGGTTTTCTTCATAATGGAACCACCAGCTGTTATGTCGATGTCTTTTCGTGTAGCAACATCGACACCTTGGTAGAATATTTGTACTATTTGATAAGTATCTAAACCGTGTTGAGGACATCCTCTCAACAACTTTCCAAATCTTGTCCACGCCTCATGTAATGTTTCATCTGGCTTTTGCGCGAACGTAACAATTTCTCCTTGAAGTCTCATGGCTTTAGATGCTGGAAAGAATTGTTTAAGAAATTTTTCAACTAAAACGTCCCATGTATCAATCGCCCTTTCAGGTAACGATTCTAACCAATCTTTGGCTTCTCCCTTTAAAGTCCAGGGAAATAACATGAGATAGATTTGTTCATCCTCCACTTCTCGGATTTTAAATAGAGTACAGATCCTATTAAAGGTTCGAAGATATTCGTTTGGATCTTCCTTCAGCGCACCACTAAATTAGCATTGATTAGTTACCATGTGTAGGATTTGTCCTTTGATTTCATAATCTGGCGCATTAATGTCTGTCTTAATAATGGCGTGACCTTGGCCCGTGCATGTGGCTCTCATTTGATCTTCCATACTTAGAGATTCCTTTATTTCCATATTTGAATTTATTGAATCTGAATCACTAGAGGATTCTGAAATGGTTTCTTCCTTGACAAAGCACTCCTTATAAGGGTGTGGATACCTCTTCTGGTATGATGCGTTTTGAGGGTGTTTACCCGAGAAGCAAATCCGTGAGGTAGAAGTGCGATCCGGGGTTGTACTCGTACGCGGGTAGCTCGTCGGTGATCCGGGATAGCTCGTGGACACAAGTGCGATCACCGACGAGCTACCCGCGCACGAGTACAACCCCGGATCGCACTTCTACCTCACGGATTTGCTTCTCGGGTAAACACCCTTAAAACGCGTCATACCAGAAGAGGTATCCACACCCTTATAAGGAGTGCTTTGTTTTCATCTCCCACCGATATGGGACGAGTCTGTTACAACTCTCCCCCCCTTCGGGACACTGCGTCCCCGCAGTGCACATCGATGCGGGACCCAGCTCTGATACCATAAGTAACATCACCATCAGCCCGTAGTATGATATTGTCCGCTTTGGACACAAGCCGATCACCGACGAGCTACCCGCGCACGAGTACCACCCCGGATCGCACTTCTACCTCACGGATTTGCTTCTCGGGTAAACACCCTCAAAACGCGTCATACCAGAAGAGGTATCCACACCCTTATAAGGAGTGCTTTGTTTTCCTCTCCCACCGATGTGGGACGAGTCTGTTATAACCAGTGTTGTAAAAGACGGCCGAAACGGGCGCCGAAACGGACGCCGCAACGGATTTGCCTTACTATCGTTGCAACGGGCCTTGAAACGGCAAAAAAGACGGTCAACGCTTAAAAGACGGTCAACAACGCTAAAAACGGTAAAAAACGGCGAAAGACGGAAAAAAACGGTTAAAGACGGGAAAAAACGGAAAAAACGGTCAAAGACGGAAAAAATGGTCAACTTTATATTTATATATATATATGTAAATATATATATTTTTATATTATATATATAAGTCAACGTTAGTCAACATCCGTTTCGACCCCGTTTCGACCCCGTTTTTTCCGTTGCGACGTTTTGAGGTCGCTAAGGTTTCGGCCCCGTCTCACGTCTTTTTCAACCTTGGTTATAACTCTCCCCCCTTCGGGACACTGCGTCCCCGCAGTGCACATCGATGCGGGCCCCAGCTCTGATACCATAAGTAACATCACCATCAGCCCGTAGTATGATATTGTCCGCTTTGGACACAAGCCGATCACCGACGAGCTACTCACGCACGAGTACAATCCGGGATCGCACTTCTACCTCACGGATTTGCTTCTCGGGTAAACACCCTCAAAACGCGTCATACCAGAAGAGGTATCCACACCCTTATAAGGAGTGCTTTGTTTTCCTCTCCCACCGATGTGGGACGAGTCTGTTACACCTTGGGTCGTCATTTTACACAATTCAGACATTTTGTCAAACTTGAGAGCTGAGATTTCATCTCTCTCTCTCCCTAGCACTTTCTCTCACTAGAAGTCATCCGGCTAGCATTTTTACGCTCTACGGATGATAGATTGATTAAGCCACCCCACAAGTTTCTACACTTGTGAACCGGGTCTGCAGGGATTATTTCCCAAGGGTAAACATCAATCGGCAACACTCCGCCCTCTTAAAGCCAGGCTACTTCTAGTATTGAGTTGACACACTAAGCCTTACCTCATAAGGAAATAGGTGTTAACAATGGCGCAATCCATTATTAAGACGAATCATCTCACCAACACTGATAAAAACGGCGAGGATAACGAATTCATACCCATAGAAGTGGGCATGATACATTCATGAAAAGCTGGACAACGGAGGAAGGCAGAAGTGTTAGAAGATTGGGAAGAGCAATTAATATCATTTCCTTCCATGTGCAACACAAATCCATCCGATGGTCCAGTGGTTATAGAAGCGCGAGTTGCTAATTGCTTAATACGCAACATTTACACTGACACAGGAGCTGGAGCAGACATTATGTATGAACATTGCTTCATACAGCTTCCCAAAGATGTACAAGAAAAAATGAAGGAAACATATATGCCGTTAGCAAGTTTTACAAGTGAGCCGTCCTGGTCTGAAGGAAGTATTCTGCTTGAAGTAACCTTGGGCAAGCCACCCCTAAGACGCACAGCCAACATTGAGTTCTTGGTGGTTAAAGCAAATTCACAGTACAACATAATTTTGGGAAAACTGCTTTAATGGCGTTTGGAGCTGTAACATCAACTGTACATGGTATGATGAAGTTTCCAACGCCAGGCGGAGTAGCAACGTTATATGCAGAACGGCAGAAGTCAATTGAGTGTTCTCAAGTAACAAAGGCAATAATTAAGCCAATCATACACGATGATGGGTCAATTTCACCGAATCTTAAATTTCCAGATCAGAAAATCATAATTGGGCACACGTTGTCCGCCGAATGTAAAGAAAAATTATACAACATTTTGACAACAAATTTAGACGTTTTTGCATGGCAACCGTCTGATATGACCGGTGTTCCAAGGGAAATTGCAGAGCATAAGCTAAACGTGAATCCCAACATACATCCTGTTTGTCAGAAAAAGCGTGGCATGGCGCCAGAAAGAAGCAAATTCCTCCGTGATGAGGTACGAAGTTTGGTGGATGCTGGGATCTTGCGAGAGGTCAAATATCAGACATGGGTAGCCAATCCAGTCATGGTTAGGAAGCCGGACAACTCATGGCGGATGTGTGTGGATTTCACGGATATCAATAAAGCATGTCCAAAGGATAATTATTATTTACCTAAAATTGATTGGAAGGTTGAATCATTGGCAGGATATGGATTCAAATGTTTCCTAGATGCAGCTAAGGGATATCATCAAATCCCAATGGCTTTAAAAGATGAAGACAAAACGGCTTTTCACACGACGAAAGGCATATTCTGTTACATGAAAATGCCTTTTGGTTTGAAGAATGCAGGAGCAACATATCAACGACTTATTGATATGGCGTTTAAGGATCAAATTGGGCGAAACTTAGAAGCTTATGTTGATGATATTGTCATCAAAAGTCATACTGAAGAAAAGATGTTACGAGATATACAGGAAACTTTTGCATCTCTGCGAAAAATTAACATGAAATTAAATCTCAAGAAGTGCACGTTTGGTGTAGAAGAGGGAAAATTCTTAGGTCATATTGTCACAGAACGGGGTATTAAAGCTAATCCTAAGAAAATTCAAGCAATTGAAGACATGAAGTCACCAACTAGCAAGAAAGATGTTCAACGGTTACATGGATGTCTAGCAGCATTAACAAGATTCTTGTCCAGAGCAGCTGAGAAGTCGCTTCCATTCATGAAGGTGTTAAAGGGCTGTTTAAATAAAAAAGATTTTGTGTGGACGGCGGAAGCCGAAAATGCATTCCAAGAGGTCAAGCAGTTGCTAAAAACATTACCGACATTAACAGCACCGAAAGAGGGGGAAACCCTAATTTTATACTTAGCTGTCTCAAAGGAAGCAATAAGTTCTGTCCTAATCACAGAACGGAACGACGTGCAAATGCCTATATATTTTGTTAGCAAAGTGTTGCAGCTTAGTGAAGCAAATTATCCACCACTTCACCGCATGGTTTATGCCCTTGTGCATACTGCACGACGTTTACGGAGATATTTTCAAGGCCATCCCATTTTAGTGCTAACAGATCAACCATTGAAGCAAATACTCCGGCGTCCAGAATCATCTGGCCGTTTAGCAAAATGGGCCATCGAGTTGGGGGAGTATGAAATTAATTTTGCTCCCCGGAATGCAGTTAAAGGACAAATTTTGGCAGATTTCCTCTTGGAGACAAATGAAAAAGTAGAGTATGACAACAAAATGGCACCATCACAGCACGAGTGGGAGTTACACACTGATGGAGCATCCAGTGAGGAGGGAACAAGTGCAGGACTAGTTTTAACAAGTCCAGACGGTGAAGAGTATACTTATGTATTGAAATTTTGTTTTTATGCTTCAAACAATGAAGCAGAGTATGAGGCATTACTCTCCGGCCTCCGCATAGCGGTAGAAATGGGCATAACAAATTTACGAGCATATGTTGATTCTCAAATTGTCGCCCAACAGGTTAATGGAACGTTCGATGCAAGGGATACATCCATGAGGCAATATGTAAAGTTGGTGGAGGCAATTTCAAAGAAATTTGATAACCTTGAAGTCGTGCAAATCCCTCGAAATAAGAACAAAAAAGCTGACGTCTTGAGCAAGTTAGCTACTTTAACCTTTGATCATTTGCACAAACGAGTGTTGGTTGAAGAGCTTAAAGAGAAATCAATACATGGAAAACCAATTATTGCAATAGTTGAAGAAGCTAAGGAAACTTGGATGACTCCATATTCGAGATATTTGCGTGACGGATGGTTACCTGTTGACAAGGCGGAAGCAAGAAGAATAAAAGTGACCGCACCAATGTATGAAATTGTTAATGGTGTCCTTTATCGAAAATCATACAATGGTCCGTTGTTAAGGTGTTTAACCGATGATGAAGCATTAAAGGTGGTCAAAGAAATGCATGAAGGAGTTTGTTCTCAACACTTCGGTTTCCGTACTGTGGCATCACGGATCATGCGACAAGGGTATTTTTGGCCTTCCCTTTATCGGGATGTCGCAGAAATCATAAAAACATGTGAGAATTGTCAGAGGCATGGTACAATTTAGCTTCTTCCAAAGTATGACTTGATACCGGTGTCATCCGCTTGGCCGTTCTGCAAGTGGGCTATTGATATTGTGGGGCCATTCAATAGAAGCACTGGTAATGCTAAGTTCTTGGTGGTAGCAATTGATTTTTTCACGAAATGGGTTGAAGCAAAAGCTTTAGTAAAAATCACAGGAGAAAATGTCAATAAGTTTGTCTGGCATGATATAGTATGCCGTTATGGGGTGCCAAATGAAATAGTCAGCGATAACGGCAAGCAATTTGCAGAAAATCCATTTCGGAGTTGGTGTGAAGAGCTGGGCATAAAGCAAAACTTTACATCTGTTGCTCATCCTCAAGCGAACGGACAAGTGGAGGTTACCAACAAGGAAATCGTTGATGGCATTAAGGCACGGTTGGGTCTGAGTCAAACTGGATGGGTGGATGAGCTGCCAAATGTATTGTGGGCACACCAGACGACGCCAAAGCGGAGCACGGGAGAAACACCTTTCAGTCTAGTGTATGGAATAGAGGCAGTGATACCGGCTGAAATATGTGTGCCAACGCAACGCATTATGGCATTTGATGTTGAGGCTAATTCTGAAGCATTAAGGGAGAATCTCGACTTGTTGGAAGAAAGAAGGTTGATGGCCGCCATCCGGCAAGCAGATCACAAGCATAATATGGCAAAATATTACAACAAGAAAGTGCAGCATGTGCAGTTTGAAGTAGGTGATTTGGTACTACGTGATAATGAGGCAAGCAGGAAAATCAAATTTGGAAAGCTAGCTCCAAAATGGGAAGGACCTTATAAGGTCACAAAAGTAAATCAGAATGGATCATACATGCTTGCTGCGCCTTTCGGCGAGCAATATGAAAGAGCTTGGAATGCAATGAATTTAAAGAAATTTTATGCGTAGCACTATATGCATGGACAGCTTGATCAACTATCAAATGCATGAGATATAGTCATAAATGTAAAAATTTCTTTAAGAATATGAATAATAGCAATTATTCTTATGGCAATATTTTTCATAAATTTTATCCGGCCAAACATTTTTTAGCCCAGGTGTCACATAGCTGTGTGTCATCCCTACCCGCAGAAAGAAAGAAAGCCTTTCGGTGGTAGAAGTACAATCATACTCAAAATGGTTGTATCGATAGTGAGACATGTAGAACTCACTAAAGCATCGAAGCAATGAAACGAATCTACAAAAAATGTCATGACACAACTTATATACACAAAATGCAGAGCAAAACGAAAAACGGACCATGGTGTCCAGCAAAATATTTAAAGGCGAAAATAATTCATAACTTTTCCTCATGAGTTTCATGACGGAAAGCGTATAACGGAGAATATGATTTCAATGTTTACAAGCATAATGATTGCAAAGTACAATCTCAATATCTTGTGCATTGTTCACTACAACAATCATACTAAGTTACAGCATATTTCTAATATATACAACCAAGTACAATATTAAACGTTATGCAAAAACAGATGTATAAAAATATAGTATTTCATTCATCCTGCGGAGTATAATTCAATACATCATCTATTGTTACATCCGGCCTTTTACAAAGATTTTCAAGATCAGAAAACTTCATATTTTCTATTAGTGCACCAGCTGCGTCAGCTTCTTTTATGGCGTTTTCATTAATCTTCGATGTAATAATAACAGGCATTGGATTTGGCAATTCTGGCAGTTTTCTTTTCATAAAGTTGAAAAAATTTAGTCGTTCAGCAGACTTCGCAAGACGGACAAAGTCACGTATCCTGTGAGACAGAGCTTGGCAATTAAAGATACGCTCTACAAGCACAGGGATGCCAGCTATCATTCGTCTTTCGTTCTCCTCTTTAACTTTAAGCTGTTCTTTCAACATGTTATTTTGCTCAAGCATTTTTTCATTCTCCTTTACTAGTTCATCAATTTTGCTCAGATGCCGCTTTTCTCTGGAGGATAGTTCTTTGACTTGCTCCTTATATTCCGCCCTCTGATTGTTGCTATTATGATAAAGCCTCTTCATTGTCTCGTATTCCCTCTTTATCTCTGTAGCTATTTGTTCAGTCCTGGCTACTTTCTCCTTTTCAGCGAATAGCTCCTTATTTGTAGTGACTTCATTGTTTTGCAAGTTAGATAGGCGTTGAAGGTCATTTAACCCAGAAGCAATGTTCAGAATGATACTTTGTGCCTTAACCTTCTTGGCATCTGCATCAGATAGGTTGCTAAAGAATTGGGCTAGTGAAGGACACACTATGGCATTCAAAAAAGTCATGAAATCTTTGTAAGAGTGTGGTGGTCCTTTTAAAAGGGAGAAAAGCATATTTGTGTCAAGATTGGGAAGCATAATTTGTTGTTGAGAAGAACTAGGGCCAGCTCCTTGTTGAGCGGATGATGGAGGAATTTAACCAGTTCTTCTCCTCTTGGCGGAAGGCGGAAGAGTCACTAATGTAGTGTCTTGATGTGATGCACTAGCTGTTGGAGATAAAGGTAAATTGTTACTTATAAAAGAGTTCCAATATGCTTCACAACATTTCAAGGGTGGCATAAAATATAAGGAAGGGTTTGGATTATAAAATCCACCAGTACTGGGCATACAAGAAAACAAGTACAGGTTTTGGTATGGTATTTTACATAATTCAGTGTTATCATTTTCATTACCCGAGGCACGGCGTTCTCTAGAGGCAACTCAATTCATACCTATGTCTTCTTCTTCTTCTTCATCTTCCTCCTCCCTCACTTCATCTATTTTGGGGGTATCGTCAATAATTTTCCGAGTAGTAAAGGTAAGCTGTGAATAAGACGATGACCGCATGGCGGTAAGCGGAGTAATTTCTGTAAAAGTTTAAAAGTCACAGTGGTTAATTGGATAGATAAAGGAGAGCATCTTATTAAGCATATGTAGCAAAAGTAAATGCTTACTCTTCCTCCCAGCAAGGACACATGCATAACCTTGTGTAATATCCCAATCTTGGCTTACGGATGTCAGCGAAAGCATGTGTTCCCCATATTTAACATCATTGATTTGTTCAGCTTTAATTTTCTTAAACAAAATGTTTTCCTTGGTAACGAGTTTTGGAAAGGTAACTGATACGGTATGCAAGTGTTTGTGCCACACTCGAGTAGCTGAGTATTGGTCATCAATTGCATCTTCATTAATAAAGATAAATGAAGCATACCAGTTATCGCCGGGATGATCAAGTGCAGGTTTCAGAAATCCATGAACTTTATTGAATGTGAACCAACCTTTTTCATGGCGTGCTATACGTACCAAATGGCAAAATATCCGAATAGATGGCTCAATATTCCTTGCGCGACAATACATTTCAAAAATCAGACTCTTTCGAATTGATGCTGGTTCGAATTTACCAACAGCAACACCATAAAACTTGTAAACTTCTAAGAAGAATGGTGTAAATGGCAGACGTAAGCAAAAATTGAAAATTGAATGGCCATAAATAGCAACCTTGCCAGGGGGCGGTGAGCAGGCTCTGGCATTGATTGCAGGAATCACTGGTTCAACACCAGCTAATCTAGGAAAATGTTGCAGTAGCTCGCCTAAATATTTCTCATTTACTCTGCTATGAATAGCTGAAACATCCTCTATGGCTGCCATTAATGTTCTAATGAAACAGGAAGTAAAGAAGGTATTGATGGAAGAAGATGAACACTGTAGAAGGAAGTTGTAAAAGTAAATGATCGGTTAGGGTTTATGGTGGTTAAAAAGCAAAAAGATATAATAGCTGTAATCAGTGGTGATTTTTGGGGTTTTGTTTTCAGCCACACACGTGTAAGGACAAGATAAAAAGGCGAGTACATTGAAAAGCCTTTTTACAGCTAGAGGCGCGTGCAGTATTATAGCTGTGCAAAAAGCAATCATCATAATGTCAGTAAACGGAAAACGTGAAGACTTGGTTGGCATGCGTTATTTCAAGTTTAATAACTTATTCATTTTTCAAATGCTTAAGTCATTAAACTGGGGGGACTTAATGGTGTATCCTAGCGTATATACACATAAAAGACTTAATGGTTGCATAATAGTAGCATCAGGAAGGCTGGAAACAAAAGTTTTGTAGAGTTATCCGTCCAGCGTTCTCCGCTGTACAGACTGCTCTGTCGTGCGTAAGCCCTGAAGGCCGCCTAGCGCGTAAGCCCTGGCCGGAGAACGTCACCTTCAGCATAAATTTTAGATCACGAATAACAGAACGTATCATCATCTGACACGTGTCCCCGAGTAATCTGGTGGATCTGACACTATAAATAGACCCCTTGGGTCGTCATTTTACACAGTTCAGACATTTTGTCAAACTTGAGAGCTGAGATTTCATCTCTCTCTCTCTCCCTAGCACTTTCTCTCACTAGAAGTCATCCGGCTAGCATTTTTACGCTCTACGGACAATAGATTGATTAAGCCACCCCACAAGTTTCTACACTTGTGAACCGGGTCTGCAGGAATTATTTTCCAAGGGTAAACATCAATCGGCAACACTCCGCCCTCTTAAAGCCAGGCTACTTTTAGTATTGAGTTGACACACTAAGCCTTACCTCATAAGGAAATAGGTGTTAACAGGCTTCGAACAGGTCTTGATGTTTCAGAGTGTCCAACACCTACTTCGGTAGTAGGGTTGTGGTTTGCCTTGTTGGGCTTGTTAATGCTTGAGCTTGACATCCTATCATTAGGAAAGAGACTTTGATTAGAATCTTTTAGTCAAGTTTTGAAAAGCATAAATGTTAAGATTATAGGGCAATCCTAAGTGCTTTAAAGTCTAAGGCAGGAAAGGTTATAGTTTCCTAGATTGCTAAGGCACCCTAGCTAGCAAATAAGGCACACATAAAAATGCAATCCTGGTTCTCTATAACATCCTGGTTTGCTCTGATACCAATCTATCACACCCCCAGTTAGGGCCTGGGCGAAATGTGACTTAATATCAAAATATACCAACATATTTTAATAACGAGAACAATACTAAATGAGAAAATTAACTTTAATGAGTACGCAACGGAAAATGAAATGTCGTTACAACGGAATAAAGTAAATGTTTAAATGCAATAGTGAAATATGCGATAATCTCTTGATCCTATGTCCAAGTAGCATCACATAAGCAGTAGATAAGTAAGCTTGAATCAAACAGCACCTGAGACAAAACATGCTAAAGTGTCAACCAAAAAGGTTGAGTGAAGTTCATAGGTTTAACAAAAGTTTGATCGTTGTTTTAGACCACAAGATTTAGTTTGTAAAGTTGATCTCCTGCAGGATCTAAAGTTATGTCAATGCGTGATATTTAGACTAAACATTTAAGTTTGCCCCATGACAAGTTGTGTCTGTCCTTGTTGGTTTTAATTTCATTATCAAGTAATACAAAGACTGAGTCAAATGTATCGGGTACGTTACTCCCGATAGGCCTACCCCCAATAATTAAGCATGCAGCAGCAACTAAAAATATCACTGTAGGGACTTAGTCGAACATAGCCGGGTATAGCATAGTTTAACAGTTTGGTACTTGTGTCTAAAGTGTAAAAAGTAAAAATAGCATGTGTCTCACCCCAAGTAAAGTAAGTAAGTTTGCTAGCAGTAAAGAGGGGCTATGAATTCACCTTAGTAAGTAGAGAGAGAGTTATTCCTCGGAATAGAGAGTTGAACGAGTGAGCAGAAAAGTCAACATATGACATTTAAGAGTAGTTAAGTGTTTTGCCCATGTTTGAGTTTAAGTACATGTTTATGTATAGTTTGTTTCACTAAGTTCCTATTCCTAGTAAGTTTCTATACTTAGAAAGTTTCTACTTAAAGAGTGTTTTCCATTTTAGGATACTTGTCGAATTAGATCAGCTTCCAATCACCCATTTCCCTTCGAATGGCCATTTGAGATCTAAGGGCTTGAGCCATAGGACCCTTTAAATCGAAAATCCAAACCCTCTGCCTAGAGTCTCGTAGAACCATTCGTCAAGAAAGTTCGAAGATCTATACATCTCTAATACATATCCCAAAACGTTCTTAAGTGTTATAATATAAGTAGTTGGTTATAGGTGCTAGTAATAGTAATAGTGTATACATGTTAATTAATAGTATAAGTAGTATTAGGGTTTCATTAATTAGAGTTAGTTATTTAAAGTAGTAATTAATTAACTAGGGTTTAGTAATTAATGTCCTAGGGTTTCATAAATTAGGGTTTTATTTAATGTAATAATGATTAGGTAATGATTAGGGTTTAATAATTAAAGTGGTATTAAATAATTAGGGTTAGGTTTAATGAATTAGGGTTTAATAATTAATTAGGTTTTTAATAAAACTAGGGTTTTAATTAAAGTAGTATACTTTAAATTAGAGTTTAGGGTTTTAGTGTATATATGTATATAATGTCGTGTATATGTATATATGTATATAAAAATTTATTTTTTACATGTATATATATGTATATGTGTCGATATATATGTATATGTATATATAGTTATTTTGTTTCCTTAATTAACCACAAACAAATCTTCTAATTATATCTAGGGTTTTTAAAATCAAAGTTTCCCCTTTTTTTTTCTAGTCGACATTATACATACATATGTATATATCTATATATATATTTTTTACATGTATAGATCTAGGTTTGTTCTTATGTTTATGTGTTTATAATTTTATGTGAATATAGATTAAAAAAAAGATCAAAGAATTAAGAAAATAAATTAGGGTTTTATGTTATACCTTTGAAGATCCAAGAAGATTAACAAAGAAAAGAAGAACTTGATGAAGATAGAAGATCAAAGCCTTGAATATCTTGAAGAACACCTTGAAGATTCTTGAAGAACACGAAGAACGCGAAGAACACTTGAAGATTTCTTGGAAACCCTCAAGGATTTCGATGGTGGTGGTGGTGAATTTTCGGTTTTGGCCGAAAATTGGAGAGGGAGAGAGATATATAGAATGGAAAATTGAGTGAGGGATTTGTTTATGATTTGGTACATGGAATGGTTTAACTTAGGGGTCTATTTATAGGGAGGAATGGAGCATTCTAGAATTAGGTTTTAATAAGGAATTACTTAGGGAACAAGTAGGCTTGGAGAAGGGGTTATGGTGGTGATTTGGGCCGAAAATTTGGAGGGGTAGAAGGGTAATTTTTCCCTTCTAAATCGGCTAGGGTTTTATGAGCTAGGGTTTTAATATTTTCACTTAAGTCCTTTTATTTTAATTTAGCTTAATAACCCTTAATTATTCAAGTTTATTCATTTTAATTACACAAGTCTTTTTAGTTATTTATTTACTCACAAAAGTTTATTAACTTATTATTTTTATTAACTTGTCAATTAATGTACAAAGTTAATTATCGTATTTTATAATTCTTAACGCTTAACCTTTATCGATTAAAGTTTACTTATTAAGTTTAATTATTTTATTGGGCATTTAATAAGGAAAAGTATTGAATAGAAAAATGAGAAATATAGAATGGAAAAATGAGAGTCGTTTTAATATGCGCTTTTTATCATATGCGCTTTTAATTATATGCGCTGCGCTTTTTATCATATGCGCTTTTCGGTGCTACATAGGTATTTCTCATTTCCGGTTATCATTGACTGATAATCATATCCATTATGATATATATCAGAGAAACTTAACAAATTTCTCTTTGATTTGGGAGAAAACAAAGCATTGTTTATCAGAAAATAAGTACCATTTGGTAATATGAATTTTTGCCTTTTTCGTTCCTTATATCAAGTTTGCAAGACCTGATATAGTATTTATAATTTCTTTAGTTGATTTCAAATCAATGAAATATTTCTTAGATTTGATCATAGTGTGTATGTTACCACTATCTGCAATACATAGGTCTTTACCATTTAATTGATGTTGTATTTAAGCAAAATTCATACTAAAACTTCAAATAAGATAAACAAATAATGAATAATATTTCAGCAAGATAATCAAATTATATTACCTGCAAATAAGTTACAATCTGAAGTACATAAAAGATAACACTTAATAAACATATATATCTTATGGTCTAAAAACATTTATTTAGGGACGATACTTAACAAGCTAGACTGATGGACCATATTACCATATCATTAATAAGAATCTCTGGGATTCTTATAAGCGCATCTACTAACATCTTAAATTTTATTTGTTCATAGATCACGATTGTTTCTGAATAATTAATATCATATCTATCTTTGAGCTTTTTCCACAATACACTTGAATCTTTAATCATATATGTATGATTAAGAAGTTTGGTTTGATTATAATAATTTTTTAAAATATACAAGTAGCTAGCTAGCTTGTAATTGTTGATTACACGTTTATATTTTATATATAAAATAATCGTACGTGGATTGATTAAAGTTAGTACTGGGAGCTAGTGTTTTAATTATTTTAATACTTTATTTGGGAAATGTCTATAAGAAGTTGTTATTCTATAAAATATGTTTTAATCTAGTAGAAATCATCACTAAAAACTTTTATAAACAAATCAACTTCAAGTAGTACTACTCATTGATATTAAGTGAGGCGTTGAAATTGAAAGTTAAATAGAAAACTCTGTGCAATATGCTTCTTACAAACTCACATCTTTTACATAAAATGAATATTGTTATTTTCATTCAGGGTTTCTAAAATACCGATTGATTCGAGATGTTTTTCCACATTTATAATCCATGGTAAGTAATTATTCCCAGACAAAATTACGCTCGTCGTCCCTGAACTTGTATCCAACCTTCTCAGGTCATCCTTAAACCTTTTTTTTTGCTGACGTCGTCCCTGAACTTGTAATTCGTAACTCTGGTCGTCCCTCCGTCTATATTCCGTCAAATTTGTCTGTTAAATTGACTCATGTGTGAATCATGTGAGGGTATTTCAGTCTTTTATCATTTTCTAAAATAATTTAATTTAATTTTATCTTTTATCTTTTTTTCTATTTTTCCTTTCAATACTCATTTTCTTCTTTCTCTTCCTTCTTTTTCAGATCCTCATTTCATCTCTCCTCATTTCCTTCACCTTCCAAAACTAAAATCAAAGACAGAGTTTAGATTAATGGATAAATCAAATATTCAATCACCACCATGGTTACCACCATCTTCAACCACAACCAACCTTCAGCAAGTCGTTCATCAACATAAACTCCGTTCCCAAAGTAAACTCCGTTGTCACCACCGGAAAACACACTGAACTTCATTACCAAACTTCACAACACCGTGCCCAAAGTAACTTCAGATCTGGTGGGGTTTTTTTCCAAAACTAATATCAAATTTGGTGGGTTTTTTTCCGAAATTAATTTCAGATTTGGTGTTAGCACAAACATATGCTCATAACACATTCAATGCTCTTGATGGTTAAACAATCGATGATTATGGCTGTTAAAGATGGCTGCTCTACTAGCGGTCGATGATGGTGACGGCGGTCGATGTAGTTATTTGATTTTGGGCATCCACCCTTGCCCTGGTATTATATTTTTTTGTATATTCCTAATTTTTGCGTAACACTTTTAACTAATGCTGTAATTGCATTTCGTTGATTATACTTAAACTTTATAGATGTCTGATGTGATGACATTTTTCTGGGTTTTTATATTCAAATATTACGGAGTAATTTCTTAATTTTGTGTATAAAGGTGTTTGATGTGGCTGTGGATTTTTAATTGTTGTCAAAGTAAAAAAGATAAATTCAAGTGTAACAGATTTTAAGTTTTTAAGGATTTCTTAAACATAGAGGATTAAAGAGTGAGATTGAATATATGTGGATTTTAACTATGTTTTTGTTTTTTATTATTTAAGAATTGATTGAAGAGTGAAATTGAATATAGGTGGGTTTTAATTTTGAGTTCATCTTGAAGATTTTGTTGCAGAAGATGAATATTAAAGATAAAATAAGAGAGTGGAGAAGATGTGGAAAAGATAAAAATTAGATATAAAGAAAAAATTACGCCAGTCGTCCCTCAACTTGTAATCAGTGTTAAAAGGAGTAAAAGAGTTAAAAAGACTAAAATACCCTCACATGATTCGCACATGAGTAAGTTTAACAGAGAAATTGGATGAAATATAGACGGAGGGACGACCGGAGTTACAAAGTACAAGTTTAGGGACGACGTCAGCAAAAAAAAAAGTTTAAGGATGACCTGAGAAGACTGAATACAAGTTTAAGGACGACGAACGTAATTTTGTCTTATTCCCATTTGATTCTAAAAAAGCAAATTTAAGCATTTTTAAATTCGACATTTTCTATTATCAAAAAGATGAACAACATAAATAATAATCATAATCAACTTCTATTCATAGACAAATAATAAAATGAAATTAGAATCATTTTAAATTCATAAGTAGCAAACAACATAATAATGTCATGATTACAAATGATAAAACCACAAGAGCAGGATAGAATATAGGTTCACCCGGTGGTATATTAGCAACAATGATGATAGTTAGTATGACCAATACAATAGGAAAAAATCATCCTTGTGTGAATTATCTTTACAAAAAAAAACTTTTTGAGAGTGGTAATCTGAGAAAATGAAGATTGATTTGTGAAAATGTGAAAACGGAGAAGTTTATTTTATATTTGAAAAATATAGTCGTTGTAACGTCGTCAGTTGACGTTAACAACCGTTATGTATATATGACCGTTGTAACGTCGTTAGTTGACGTTAAAGACTGTTATGTACTTGTTGTATTAATAATAATTTTAATAAAAGAATTTTATTAGTACAAATACGATTACTATAAATACATTTAGTATAAATACGTTTAGTATAAATACGAAGATTAAGAGAATAAACATATATGCATAAATAATAAATTTTAAGAATAAACATTAGTATGCATGAAATAAATAATGATTAATTGCATAAGTAATCATAAATGTTAGATAACATAAATATAAATGTTAGTGAAGTTAATAAGAGTTAGATTACAAAAATATAATTCAGGCGGTATAACCGACCATATATAACTTAAATAATATAAATATAAATGTTAGTGAAGTTAATAAAAGTTAGATTACATAAATATAATTCAGGCGGTATAACCGACCATATATAACTTAAATAACATAAATATAAATGTTAGTGAAGTTAATAAAAGTTAGATTACAGAAATATAATTTTACTTATGATGATAATAATATTTACCTTACTAATAAATAATAGAAGATATCGTTAAAAAATTTCTTACCTTGATTAGTGACTTGTGCTTGCTTAGATAAACCTTGATTATACGGAGCACTTCGTGCTGATAACGTGTTGTGATTTAAGAGTTTATAACTACCTTTAATAATGTTGTCTCTAATTAGAGAATAATAGAGAGAGAGAGAGAGAGAGAGAGAGTGAGTATATGTATATGAAAATATACATTCAAAGGCACATCTTTTGCAAACTACATCTTCATATATTTATAGTACAACATAAGTTACTGTGCAATTCGGTGGAAAATTTATAACTACAAAATTGGCAGACATATTTGACTTTCATAACATACATATATATATATATATATATATATATATATATATATATATATATATATATATATATATATATATATTCATACTTTTGTAATATATTTACACAACCAATTCTTCGTCACTTGATTATTTGGTATATACGTTTACATACATGTATCATCCACGTTACGTTACGTGTTTTCTCCGTCTTTTCCAATTTAGCATCATGTCATATGTTTTAATTTATTCACTTCTCCTATGGTTACTTACTTATGGTTACTTACTAATGAAGTTTCAATTTTTTTTTTTTTTGAACGGCCGGTTAGTTGGTTACACTCTCCACACACGCTAGAAGGAACCCGCTCTCGAATCTTCGCACTTACGTGAACCGGATCGATTTTGTCATGCACCTACACCTGCCAGTAGCAAATCGTAGGGACCACAGACCCTAAGGTTGACTGTGTATACATAATATGCGGTAAACCTCCCCCCCTGGAATCGAACCCGCATCAATCACGATGAGAGAATGCGGACCCACAGTCCAGAGGCTTTGTACCACTCAGCCATGAGCTCGGTGGTTAATGAAGTTTCAATTATTTCACTTTCCATAACTACCGTCATTCCTCTTACCCGTAAATGTTTATTTTATACATATTCTAGGCGATTGTCATTAGAATTGACCTCATTATCAATTTAATCTTTTAACACGTTTCATGTTAACCACAATTCCGCATTAAGCTCTTCTCTACGAATGCGCTTCTCTTAACGTTCACCATCCTCTCACACAACCCTTAGGGTATGGGAAAATGCTTACAAGACTTACCCTATCGAATCGTCTACATCACTCCCTACCACCAATTGTCATCATACAGACTCCTTAATTATCATCAAACTACAAAGTGACAGACTCATAAAATTTTTTCACTGGGGGCAAATTTTTTTTTTTTAAAATGTAGGGATTTTTTTGGTAAAACATGGAGGTTTTGGGCAAAATATAGAGTTTTTGGAGCAAAATTTGAAGATATTTGGGCAAAATACGAAGGTTTTGCGGCAAAATATAAATGTTTTGGGACAAAATATGAAGGGTTTGGGGCAAAAAAAAAAATTCCACCGGGGACAAAATCGAAAAACCAAAATAGTTTGCACTAAAAATTGAAAATCCACTAGAGGCGGCGCCCCCTTGCCCTCACATAGGTCTGCCCCTGAAATTACACCGTCCAAGGGAACTACTAGGACTCGACGATCCTTAATTACTATATCTACTAAAGTCATCTCATTCTCACAATCACCACATCCTACTCATTGCAAACCTCTCCAAACATATCACGTCCCATCGTTCGGTACTCGACATACTTAGCTCGTGTGACGCGAAACACGGTTGTAATAATGTTGGCCATGCATTATTACAATCACAAATCCCATCACCTTTACTAAGCATAGAAAGTATGTTACATGACAAAACGTGACATTCACAAAATCTATCTAACAAGCAACATTCAAATCACATATCATTCATCAAATGTGTAAGGTTCAATTAAAACATAACATGTTAGTTCTCGTCCCCCTACCTGCTCAGTATAGACATTTACCACCTATCTAATAACGACACTTATCAATTTGGCAAGCCCCACATACTTCGCATGCATTTATATAATCATTCAACTTTATCAAATCAACACAATACACACAATAAACAGAGAATGTATAGTATACACATTGCCTCACATCCACATCATATAAATCCTCGTTAGTCTACCTACTCTCTATGGCAGCAATGTCCCACCAAGCATAAGCATCTACCTTACCAGGGATCATGAGTAACAATTAATCAGGTCCCACATAATCTACACATAACACACAATCTTATGGTTTAAGTCTAGGCATCCTACTCTAACAAGTGAATACCTAAATCCCTGAAACGACCTCGATTCATTTTTCGAAAAACGACAAATTTTTTTTTTTTTAAACCTGCGCGACGCACAGGTTGATGTTGCGCAACACGCACATCGCCTGTTCCAGTTTCTGATCGATTTTTAGCTTATGTGCAATGCACACTTGACCCAAACCATAATTCCAGCCAAAATGTGACAATTTTGACCCAAAACAACCGAACCAAGCACCGTACAACTTACATTAACATTCATACTACATTTAAATGATGATTCCCGACCCAAACTATTCAAAAGACGATTTACAAGTGTTCGAATCTACCTCAATGTTTCAAACAATTTATTTTAGTCAACAAGTATCATATTTGACCCGTTTACAAAAGTGTAATTTCGACTTGTTATACAAAATGTTGACTTGAAAGATCGAATATCAAGAGCATGAGTTATCGGATTATCACTACCCATCCAAGCGGAACTAACGAAGCATCTAGCAAACACTATTAACAAATATAACCCGCATCAGAAAAGCATATCATGCACAAGTCAACAAATCAACTATCATATTCTTTCTTGCTCGATCCGAAAACTATAAAAGGTTAAACAACAACGGGTAAGCTTTACGCTTAGTGAATACAATATGTGCATATATGTTAATAACATTCATAGAGATAAACAGTTATCCATATACCACAAACCAATCAAGTCATTCAGTTCACATATAGTTCCCGATGCGTTCCTAACGTGAAACGAGAACCCTACAATCATATCAATCATCACAATGCGCATGTGTGTACTATGGATCCTGATGCGTTCCCAACGTGAACCGAGATCCTGCCCGATGCATTCCCAACGTGAACCGAGCCCTCATACCAATCGTAATGCAAACAATCGCCTACCAATACAAATCTCATTAACATATAAAAACACATTATACTCACCTCGAATCCAAGCACTCAATTTAAAATCCAACAAGCACTTCCAAGCATGAAGTCAACACATGGTTCTCAAGCACAATTTACCTAAACAATAGGTACACATACAATATATCACATATCTACCACACTTGGTCAAACAAGGTCAACAAACCTAAGCTTACCCATTTTAACCCAACATGACCCAATTCGGTTAGTCCTTAGCTCTTATTCTCATTTTACCAAAAGTAACATTTTTGGACAGCTTGCATAACCTGTCAAACTTTGCAAGTTTAACTGACTTCTACCCACAATCAACACATGAGACTTACCATTCTGAAAACTAGACACATTGGGCTTTCCAACGAGTGTTTACACACCCCAAATGTAGTCACGGTTTAGGAGATATGACTGTTTTAAAACAACTCTTCAAATCTGTCCAAATTTTGTTTTTTTCACCAATACATCACCAATTCCTATTAAAACAAATTATAACGCTTTCATTTCACAAAATCAGTTTATAAGAGGTTTAAAGGACATATTTGACCAATAATCATCTTAATTATCACCATTCACTTACACTTAGTCAAACAAAGTCTATGCATTTAGGGTTTATCCTTCTAGACCCACAATACCCATTTTGACGCCTTCTAGACAAGAACACAAGACTTACAAATTGCAAGTTTTCATATTTCATCACCAAATTTATACAAGCCTTTAACTTACTCATAGACTTCTTAACTTATTCAACCATTTCCTACATAAATGAAAACTTAGATTTTAACCAAAGTCATACTAGTCTCAATTTAATGAGTCTTAATTTTACTAGTTCATCATCTTACAAAAATCCCCAATTCCATAAACCCTAACCCTAATTTTGAATTAGGGTTTCAAAGGTATTAAAACGTTGATTTCTAACAATTATAATATCATCTAACTACTTAAACTCGAATTTAGAAGACAATTTATTCATATCTTAACTTAGGGTTACAAAACCCCCAATTTCTCAAAAGAAGATGAATACATGAAGAATCAATAGCTCTAGTGGCACTAGTAGGTATTAGGGATACTAATAATATACAAATATCAAGTTGCATGTAAAAAATTGAAGTCTTCTTGCTGCATCTCCCAAAATCGCCTCTTCCACCTCTCTCAAGTTTCACACTATAAATTTTCTGCATTCTTGTGAAATGAAGTGCAGTTTTTTTATTTTATTAGAATGGGTTTTAACTCAATTTTACCCTTTTACCCTTACCCACTCAAAGTCTTGCGAGTTAAGTCCTTCCTTTACATGACAAGTCCTTTTTCTAACAAATGTTAAGTTAATTTAATACCCTCTAAATAATAAATAATACTTAAGAATAATATATGGGGTGTCACATAAGAAGTCCCCCGTTGCTTTCATTCCCACAGTTTGGGCTTCTTCATGCAGCCAACGAATAATTTGACTTACAACGAAGGAACTTTTTGGTCAGATTATTGTTCGGGGTAACGAACTTTGTTTGTAGTATGAAAAAGGCTAAAACTGTATAGTGTAAACTTTTATTCAGGGTAACTGATTTTCGGGAGCTACGCAAAGAAAAAAGTCAAAATGGTCCAACTTCCCAACACGTCATTAGCCACACTATTACTTTAATCGGGCAACTGAGTTAGAATCATCATCATATTATGATAGGTAAAAGGTAATTCAAAGTTGGTTCCATTTAAATAAGTGAAAACAAGGAATGTTATGCAAAACAACAATCATACCATACTAATTTTAATGAAAATTTCTCTTTGATTGTTCGTGGATTAAACTAATAGCAATATTAGATATAATCACGTTATATTCTCGTGTTATTTACATTTTTGCAATTTATTTTCTTTATTCACTTAAATTATCTGTTTATTGTTCGTCGGTTGATAATTTAGAGTTATCAAACCCTTGTTCTTGTCGGAGTTCACTATTATTCCTAACAATTAATTCTTTAACTTTTCTTGTCCTTTTTAGTCCTTAAATACCCTTACTCTTCTCCACAGCAAATCTGTTTTTCTTGAGAATTTCTGCTATTGTGACGACTGTGGCCATGGCTACAGCCTGCAGGGAAAATGATCAAAATAACCTGTCAACAAATTTGTTATTTATATATAGGATAGTAGAATAAAAAAGTAAAAAAACAAATCGTGTATTTTTCTTGTTAAAAAAAGGAAATTATATAAGAATTGTATTAGGCTATTAAGATTCTATTTTCTAAGTATAAGATATATGTTTCCTTATTTAAAGATTTATTATTACTATTATTATTAGTTACTCGGTATTAATTATTAATTTGTAATTTAATTATTACGAATAATAATAATAATAATAATAATAATAATAATAATAATAATTATTATTATTATTATTATAATTATTATATTATAGGCTCATAGCTAGCTATAGCTATATATCTTCTCTTCTCTTCTCTACCTTTTACAAAGCACATAAATTATTACTGACGTGGCACTCTGCTAATCACACTCCTAATTACAATCCACGTGTTTATCCCTCTTTTAATCAAAATTAATTCTGATAATTACATTAAAAAAACACGTGTCCATGTACTATTCGGCATCTCTGCCATCTAAAAAATACGCACAGAACAATAACCCACCCTATGTCTCTCTTTCTTCAAAATTGAAAAAATCAGATCCATTGCACCGTCGATTATGGCCTTATGCCGCCGTAATAGAGCACGCTGGTACTACCAATTAATCCGTAAGGATTTTCTCCACCTAACGATATCAATTTTACATAATATAGTCAGATTATTTGAAATCGCCGATGTTCTGTTTTTAGCCGATGTTTTTGTTTCTAAAATTGGTACAAAAATCATCGTCTGTAACACCCCTCTATCTGATTTTCTCTCATATTCTTCTTCAAAAAGAACCATGTTGAACAATCTTCAATTTTTTAAACCCAGAATCCTTATTCCGAACTGATATAGGGTTGTAATTTCAATCCTCGACTTCATCCGTCAATCATCGTCTCTGTCGAATATATTTATTGGTATTTTTGTCTTACGCGAACTTTGTTGAAAAAATTATTCTGCTTACCAACAGGTGTGTATCTGAATATATTATAGATTACAATCAATTGTGATTTCTATTGTGTTTCAAAATTCGTCAAATTGATCGTTCTAAACAGTATCAATCTTAATCAGATTAAAAGCTAAATTAATGAAGAAATCAAACTATTTTTTCTAAATCAGATTTGATAGAATTTTCACTCATATTAAATTTGAAATTTCGTAGCGTATATGTCTCAACGATTTGAAAAACTGGTTGGTATATAGATTTGTTTATCATTCTGTACCTGATTATTTATTTATTTGGTCAATTTCATATCATCAAGTATGAAATTGTGCTTATAATAATTATTATTAGAGATAATCAGAATCATTATGTTAGCTGTTTATTTTTTTAATTCGTAGAATTTATATGAGTGAATGTGATAATCATTTGATTTATAGTACCAATTATATGTACTTGATTTATTTTGAAGGTTTGCTTTTTGGCTACGAATTCATTATTTAGTTTGTTTTAGATATGCTGATTAAAGAAAAAAATAACCCTTTTTGATTGTTTCGATTTCACTTCGCCATTTTTATGGTGTACGGTAAGTCCTGATACAACTGGCCCGCACAAAATCCCTGATTGAACATATTGTGGTGATGTTTAATTAAAATAATTAAACTTTGTTCGCTAATTGTATCGAAAAATACGTTTTCATTTGTTGTTAATTTATTTATGTATTAGAAATTTTTTAATCATTTGATATGTGACTTTTAGGTTTTGAAGATCAATTGGCTCCGTTAAGAAATCATTTGGTGACGATAAGGTACCTTTTTACCTCAATTACTAAATAACTTTCTTTCATGATTTGGAGTTAAACTATGGATCGTTGTGATTGATATGCAAGGAATTCTGAATCAGAGGGTCGGATGATCATATGCATTTGTATCGTAAAATGATTTCGAACAAAGTTGATGATGATATAATTGAGAGTAGTGTTGGATCCAGTATTAAACAACTACTTATACAACTACAACATGTGATATCTCAAATGCAAGTGTGGGTGTCATTAGGTGGTTGCGTACATTGAGTTGACATCACGAAGTTTATCATGATCTGACTCAGTTAATTTTCATCCTTCGAACTTCATCACTTCTCTGTATCATGAAAGTTAGGAGGTGTAAGTTTCTTGGAAATGCGGAATAGTTTCATATAATTAGTATGTGTAAGTTTCTTCATTACAAGTTATTATAGAAAATTAACTAATCTTGGGAGTAATTGGTTATGCGCTTTGGAGCTGATCGTCTAATTATAATGACTTGAAAATACATTAATTTATCTAAGTACATGTACAACGACTTGAATCTGGATATGATTACCATATGACAGCTGTTCTAGAATAGGAATTGCTGCCTTTTTTTTGCAGAGGCAAGGTACTTTAGAGATTGGTGCGAAAGTGAGTTTGTAAGGCTTATTGGAACAAAAGGTATTACAAAACCTACAGTAGTTACTGGCATGTTAATTTGCATTTGACCAATGAGGTATCCTGGGAAGAATCAATGAGTCAACTGCACTTGCCTTTCTCTAGGAACGTTTTGGTATTGGCCTTCTACACGTTTATCTCACATAGAATAATAAACTTTATGATTTTCCTTTCAACTCAATGGTAGGTAAGGATCATGTATTGGTTTGTGTTACATATTTTCATGTCGTGTTGTAGCAAAATGGGCGAGTCAGGCGGGCTGGGTAATAGGTTGAAGCAAGTCCTGTCCGGGCTGACCGAAAACACTTCATCCAAGAAGGTCATTTTTCTATTAAAATTTTACAAATACAAGTAATTATGCCAATAGTAGTACATTATACATATTTTTTAATATGGTGATGTTGGGAGCCTTTATAGATTAATATACTTGAGGTCACATTCAGTCCAATTCCTATTGGTATAATTTTACAAGATCGACAAAGGCATGCATCACAATATTAGGTGCATCACAGTATAGACTGCTGCTGATTTTTAATTATTACAAGCATAAGCAGTTGATCAAATTTGGATATGGATGTTGAAAGTAAGAAGTTGTTACTTGAAGTTGTACCTATACACTTAAATTTGTAAATGTGGTACTCTCAAATCCATACCAAGTTATATGACTTTTTTTTTTTAACTACGGGCTCTTAGATATTCATATATTGTTTAAACAAAGGTTTTGAACATAACTTATATATGAATGTGAGTATATCTTGCCCTAATAGTATAGGTGACAATTATGTTTTTTTTTTCCTTTCACTCTTATGTGGATATATTTTCTTATAAATCTAATCACCTACGTCCTAATTTTTTTTATATTTATTACCTTAGGGTGTATCTGATAAGTCTCGGTTTTATGAATGGTTCGTGTAAGGTAGATTCACAACCAATTGATACGGGTTCCGAAGAACTCGATGCCCTTCGAGGAAGATACATACGAAGATTAACTGCTGTAATTATCCATCACATACCAGCCTTCTGGAAGGTTGCAGTTTCTGTTTCAAGTGCCAAATTTGCAAAGGTAAATTATTTTTTATCATGTTAGGTAAATTATTAATTATTAATTTTCGATTATGCTACTATCTTATTCATTAAGTTTCTCATAATAGGTAGGAGACAAAAAAAGTTCAAGTCACTCTCTTGATGAAGTGTCTGGAATGATCCAGAATACTATATCAGCTTTTGAATCAAAGGTACATTTTATTTGATACGTGTTCTTATGAATCTTTCAGTTGCACTATTTGACAATAGATATATATTTTCTTATATCGTTATCCATTATAATATTAATTTTTCAGGTTCATAACACGCTTCTTGATCTTGAAGAGTCGAATATTCTTCTTCCATACATGAGTGATGCAATAACTGATATGTCTAAAGCTTGTGAAGCTTTTGAATCAAAAGAATCGGCACCTTCAGTTGCAGGTATCTTGATTATGAGTGCAAATTTCAAACAAATTTCAAACCTGAACAAGATCTGTTTTTGGATTCCTTTTTTTTTTCGCTTGTGATCTTGGCCAAGGAATTTCTACATTGCGCTAAGGTGAATCATGCTAATTGACAATCAAGACCGGGTCGGGGTGGTTGATCACTTGATTGATAAAATGAAAGACGATCATCGGGGCCCAAAATAATCATCAAACATCTCATCCTCCATCTTATTATTGCACTCAATCCTTAATTAAGTAATAACTTGATATATGATTGATCATTCTCATGCAGCTGCTTTATGAATTATATTTAGATTGGTTTACTCACAAGTGGCTCTACCATTAATCTGCTTAGTACAATAAAGTATTAATTTTTTTTGTCAAGGTACAACTGTTTTTTTAGAAGTGAAGTTGTTATATCATCAATTATCAAACTGTTGATTTTAGAGTTGATAATGCAAAACCAGCCACTTCGAATTAGATCTCAGCATAAGGTTTGTCTTTTTGTGGGATTCAAGTTCCTGCTGTATTTAATTGGCAATGTTCTTTGTGCTTCTGTGCAATAATTAATGTATGTCTTTTCCTCCTCAAGATATTGTAATCGCACATATTTTAAGTGTTATATGTCTATCCAATATTAATGTACATTAAGTATATCTTCATGTATTCGAGTATATATATGCTCATTTTTAGATTTGATGCACTCTGCAAACCAAGCTTATGGTTGCTATCAGTTATCACGGTTCCGAAGTGGCAATTTAGGAACCTTTAAATGGAACATGCTTACCATCCATATGCTAGATTGCTAGCCATTCAATTATTTATCCATGTATCGATCAACACACGCGCATGTGTGTGCTGTGTATTTTGTTTGTTTTTTTTTTTTTTTGCTTTATTTTGGTTTTTGTTAATTTTATGGGGGTAATATTATGACTAAAATAAATAACAAGGTGTTTATATTGGTTCAGAGATCATGGCTGTTGAAAGCTTTTCACGCTAGAATTGCACATGGGCAATGTGACATCATCCAACTATCGTGAAGTGAGTCTGATACGGTTATATCAGAACCCGATTCGGTGATGGAAACGAGTCAAGCTATGGTTGTGATACCTGCTATGTCTCATTTTGAGATGATGTTTGGTGACCCTAGATTCAACTTTTGGGTGCTATATCAGTTATGCAACTTTTGGTGATGTACTTACATATAAAGTTGCTATTGTCGGTAATGTGTTTTGTGTTTTGCTAATGTCAGAATTAGTAGCATTAATCTATGTTTTTCGTGTAAAGTAAAAAAACTTAACCAAATTATGTTTATTTCATCCACAACAATACTTGTGATACTCTCTTTATCATACCGTTAATTGATACAACATAAACGTTTCCAGTTTGTTTGATTAAGAGTCGCCGTGCAACGCACGGGCTCTTAAAGGCTAGTATAGATATATAGAGGACCGGTTAATTACGTATGCTTGTAGAAAGACACCAGGTACAAGAGATACGAACAAAATAATTATACAGTAGTTCCTTTGGGTTATAATTAATTGTGATGACAACAACGACTTCCTACGGGCTATTATTCGTAGATTCATGTGAATATATCCGTGTAAAGGCGCGTAATGCTGATAATGACCATCATGATGATGATGATGATGTAGACGAAATCATAGTTATCAAGGACGACGTGATAGTGATCAAGGACGACATTAGATCTGTGATGCAATTTGTGCATGATGAATATTGGACAACTTATAAAGTGGAATTTAAATTGAATCACGACTCCATAATCACTACCGCTAGATACATGGATCAAGAGGAGCCATATGAAGAATCAGCTATGGCGTTTGCGAAGTTCGTGCTGTGGTATCAGTCTGGTTGCTCAATAGAACTTTTTTTACAAAGTGCGATTAAGGTTAGCCGTTTTAATGGTGAAAAGAAAGAAGAAGATGACGGTGATGAAGAGATTTGTGTAATTTGTCAAGAAAAGTATAGAACGGAAGAGATTATCGGAACACTGGAATGTAAACATAGTTATCATCATGAATGCATCAATAAATGGTTGATGCTTCCAGATGTATGTGCATGTCCACTTTGCAGGTTGAACGTTTTCCTTATCCGATTTAGATAAATAAATTTTTATTCAATGCACATTTGTTTTGGTTAGTCCAAAAAGTATGAGTCGTTTTGAGTCTTAGCAAGTTGAAATTAATGGCAGTTTTATAAGCCTCATATATAGACTTTGTGACATCAGTTCATGTTATTAGTTACTATACGTGCTTATTGAATCATGTTATTATGAATGAATTAGAGAAAAGTTCAACAAGTAGACACTTGAATCAATTTGAAAAGCCTGACAATTCTCTCTCGGAACCAATTATAAATTTGATTTGATTTGATTTATTTCGGTTTTAAAGTTTGAATTCACTTTCGATTTCAATTCGACATACATGTTTTCTTCCAAAATTTTCAAGCTCGGATGAACAGAGAAAACATAACACCCCTGTTGACATTTAGTAGTCGTCAAGTTCGGTATGATGCTTAGTTTTATTAAAGTAGATAGTAATAAAGTAAAATTAAAACTTCAAATAAAAAGAAAAAAAGAAAAAAAACTTAACGGCCAAGAATGATATTTTAGCTCGCTTTGCATTTCTATAAATACACAACTTTGATGAACAAAAAGAAACATTATGTATATATCTAATAGACAAAACCCTCTAGCACTATTCATCAATAGTAATTAAGGGTATTTTCATCATTTCATATTTTTTTTTATTTTTTTTGTCACCAACGATAAAAGAAGCAACTCTCATAAAAGAACCAACCCTTCAATGCTACCAAAAGATCTCGAAAAAAATTCTTTTTACCTAAAAAATCAACTAACGTTTTTTTTTTCCAACGATAAAGGAGACAACTTTCATAAAAGGAACAACCTTCAATGCTATCAAAGATGTCGAAAAACATTTTTTTTACAAAATAGATCAACTAACTTTAAAAAAAAAAAACAAACGCTAAAAGAAGCAACTTTCACAAAAGGAACAACTCTTCAATGTTAGATGTCGAAAAAAATTCTTTTTTACAAATAGATCAAGATTTTTTTTTAACTCACATTCAAAACGGAGCCTCCGGCGCGAAGCGAGGGCTCCACAACTAGTTATGCTCTAAAACCTCCATTATAAACCAACTGTTTATATATAAGTTCTTAACCCTATGACAAAACACATCCAAACACCATACATCATCGTCATCAACAATGATATCTAAAACTTTATGTTTGAAGCACTTGACAATAAACAATATGGCTCTTCAACCTGTTTCGTCCACCCAAACTCGACCACGAGTTCGACACCAAACTCTTCAACTGCCCTTTTCCCGCTATCGTTTCCCACAAATGCTCGGCCCCACCATCTCTCCCAACGTTCACTAACAATATACTCATATTATTTATTATAAAAGAAAATTTCCCATTAAGCGGAACCAACACTGCAGCCTCAAAACCTTTAGCATCCCCCATATGCATCTCGCTATCGATATCTTACTCCAAGAATCCGTTTTCGCATCATAAACCCTAAATTGCACTCCTAAGCGTAAAGTTTCCGTTTAAGCAAGTGCTCGGGTTTCGCCAACCTGAAACCATCCCGTCTTGAACCGAGGTCCACTCGCCCATTTCAGGTTGGTACATTGCCGTACTCATATCCGAAACAAAACACTATTGATTCTTACTCGGGTGATAAACTTCAACAGATCTTAAGGACCGTTGTACAACTTCACTTTCACCGACAACATACAAATGATTGTTTATAACACACGACCCAAAAAAATGTCCTTCTAATCATATCATGAGCCCGGTGCCATTTATTAGTTCGCACACTATAATACACCACTCGTCTCATTGACCCTTTAATGGAATCTTTAACACCGAATAGATACAAGAGACACCTACTCAAAACTGCACACCCAAACCCTAATGCTTCCGAGTATTCTCTAGGGACGCGTGGCAACGGTTGCCAAAGGTGGTTATTTGGGTCAAACCCATTCGATGTCATCTTTCGGTCATTGTCTCATTTCATAACGTACACCCATTCTTCAAATAGTTGGTTTTTTCAAAGAGAATAGAAGAAGTTTCCAGCTAAGAGACGATACCATCTTTTGCAAACTAAACGGAGCTTACGGTGCTCGATTCTGGGGACCCGGATCAAACGAGCAATGGCAAGTTCATCGGGCAGCCCGGGCAGGAGAGGGGATTGGTTACGGGTCCAGTCACGTGGTTGTTTTTGTCTGGTGGGATGGATTGATGGTTTGATGTCCGGTTGTAGACAGTTTTGAACCATGAACAAATCTTTTTGCTCCTGCAACGGTTTTTAAATCAGCATCTACTCTACATAAGCAAGCTGTTGTATCTACCTGCAGAATTGCGCATAAAGAACATTTGTCAAATTGAGTTAGAATCTTAAACAATATCATCATAATTTGATGTTAAACGACGAATTGAAGATTTCAGTCGTATTATGGTGAGGCTAATTACTGACATGATTGATGATTAGACTATGAAAATACCTAACTACTTAAGTACAATCAACGTTAACCAATATGCATTATGATCAATAACATTCAACATAACACATGGTTGATGAAATGTAATGGATAAAAAGAAAGTCACCTAATTACAGGTAAATGGGCATGCTTTTGGCTTTTTAGGCTCAAACATAATAATGGAATTCAAGAAAGATGATATAAAGATGAAAATTTGGCATACTTAATTTATTACAGTAGTATGCTTTTTTTTTTGGGTAAAGGGTCGATCACCCGGTGAATTTTATAAAAAAATATCAAAAAAATTACAAATCAGCGACTATGGGTGATTGCCCGATAGTCTAAGTATAGCCCAAAGCAAGCAAATCTAGCAAACGCTAGAGACAACCAAACCGAGGTAGCCCAGTCAAAACAAAACATAAACCACAAAACGACTAATTGAGCTGCCATAAAAATTTCAATCGCTGAATGTGACTCGAATCCTTGAATCTGATGGTCATAAGCTTTAGACGAACCGTAGAAAAAATCGTTTGATAAAGCTGCTCTTCAGATCTCAAACCTCCGTTAAATAAACGGTTATTTCTCTCTTGCCAAATGAAGTATATGGAAGCCGCAAATACAAGTTTCACCACCACCACTCTAGCCACTTTTCTATGAGAGACCGGAATCAGCACTTGCAACATAGCCTTCCAATTCGATGCTACCACTTGAAACTGCAGCAGACTCTTTAACTTCTTCCATACATTCGAAGAATATCTACAATCAAAAAACAAATGAAGCGAAGAATCTGGTTGCTGCTTGCAAAGAGAGCAAACACTTCCATAATTCTGTAAAGAAATGTCCCACGGCTTCAATTGGTCTTGAGTTTTCGGTTTATCTTTCATTAACAACCAAAGCACAAATGCATGTCTTGGAATTCTTTGAGGGTACCACACCGTCGAGAACCAATCCACCTGCTCAGACCGAGGGCGAAGAGACTGCCACACGATGCTTACCGAAAACTCATGCAATAACCCATCAGCATCTCTCCAAACTACTGAATCCTGCTTCGATCTGTCCGGGTTTGTTGTATTCACAAGTGATGGGAATCTTGAAATCCATGAAGATGGCCAAACCCACCCAGAATCACTTAAGGGCTTCGAGACAGAATCTTCATTACTTAGACCAGCAGCGTGACGTTCACGAGTAGAAAAAACATCAACCAGAGGACCATAGTCACACCAAGTGTCGAATAAAGCAGATGTATTCTGACCATTTCCAATTTTATGAATTATGAACTTTCGAATACAGCTTCTAATACTTAGAATTTTCCTCCACCCCCAACTCGAATCAGCTGGCGTATTTACCTCCCAAAAACTTTTCCTTTTCAACCTATACGAATGTATCCATTTGACCCAAAGCGATTCCTTACGAGATAAAACGCTCCAAACATGGTATGACATTAAGGCAATATTCCAACTTTTACAGCTTCTAATGCCTAGCCCACCCTCCTTCTTAGGCAAACAAACTTCCGTCCATTTAACTTTCGCTTTTCCTCGCTTTAAGTCACCTTGGCACCATAAGAATCCCCGCAAAACCTTTTCAATGTCTTTCACAATTTTATCAGGCAAAATAAAAACTGAGAACCAATATACTTGCATAGAGGATAAGACCGAAGATATTAATTGGACCCTACCCGCAAACGACAAAAATTTATTCTTCCAATTATCCACTTTCTCCTTAACACGATCTACAAGAATACGACAATCTTTATACATCAGTCTAGAAGACACAAGAGGCACACCCAGGTATTTAACCGGAAGATTTCCCTCTTCAAACGGAAGCAACTCAAGGATCTCGAATTTGACAGCAGAATGTGTTGGGAAATTAAGGTCTCACTAATTCCCACCACCCAGCCCAACAATAATAGTAAAGAAATAAGAACAAATACACAACACAAGATTTAACGTGGAAACTCCAAAACAGGAGAAAAACCACCGGCCCCCAAAGAGAGAAAATACACTATATCACAAATTGTTACAATGATATAGACGACTCTCTTAAGCCAACTACACTCTCCAAAATATTTAACTAATACAACTCTCAAACAAGGGTAAGAAAGAAAGAAATAATCAAATACTTAAAGTGTATTGATTGGTGTAATTTGGAAGTAATCACATGGCCTCCTTTTATAGCCAAGGAGTTCACCTCCAACTTCACTCTTCTACCAATGTGGGACAAAACTCCATTTTTCCTTCTAACCAAAATATAACTAACAAATTTCCACCTTTTGAATAAAAGAAAATAATCATGCTTCCACATTGCAAAGATAACCGATGTAGACGCTTCCTCGACGACAACTTCAAGATCCTCATCTTCATGCCGTTGACATTATCTCCCAAGAGACAAAACTTGCATCTTTACCGAACATTGTCTAAACCGACAATCATTGTCATCACAGACAATCATAACTCTTAACAAAAATTATCATACTCCACCATTAAGAGTATAGCACTTAGAATATCACATTCCAAGCATTTCACCTCGGCACATGTTGTTGAACAACCAGCTGAAACTTTATGGTGCAACTTCCCTGTTTGGCTTTCCCGAAAGTCCCATCAGCTACAACATCAGTTTCCACCACACAACCTGCATCAATGCCAAACCAATGCCCATGTGCAATTGTGGAACAGCTAACGAACATCCCTTTTCATGGTGGCGCGGACACACCATGAGGATGGTGTGACTTCAGAGGAATTCGTCACTCTCCGTAACAACAGAGACAATGTTAGCGTCTTTGGAGCCATTTGCCGGATTAGCTCCACCTGGACAATTAACCCTTACATGCCCAGTCTTCCCGCACCTCCAGCATACCAGATTCTTCCCAGAGTTTCTCTTTCGCCTATCCGAACACAACACTATCGTATCTCCTGATGACGAGACCCCGTTACCTTCCAGTCTTTTCTCCTCGGATAGGAGCTTGCTAGTAACGTCTTCAAACTTCAGAGTTTCTTTCCCATACATCAAAATAGGTTTCATGTGCTCATAGGACGATGACAAAGATATTATCAGCCTCAAAGCTTTATATTCATCTTCCATTTTAACTCCAATAGCCTCCAGTTCCAAAACAATACCATTAAGAATACTCAGATGATCTGAAATCTTTGAACCCCCATCCAAACGCAAAGTATGAAACTGTTCTTTAAGACACAACCGATTTGAGATGCCCTTGCCCTGGTACAACTGCTCTAGTTTAACCCAAAGCTCCTTTGCCGTTGATAACCCGTGCACATTTGCAAGCACGTTCTTTGCAAGACACAAACGAATCGCACTTGCTGCCCTCAAATCCATATCATCCCATTCTTCTTCATCGAACTTACTGCTAGAATCACTGCCAGGAACAAGGGTGGGTTTACCCTTCAAAGCCTTATGTAAACCGGACTGAATCAACACATCCTTGACTTGAACCTGCCATAAGCCAAAATTGATCATCCCATCAAATTTCTCTACATCAAACCTCATTGGACTGAACTTCGACATCGTATCCGTATCCTATAAACAACACTTTCTCCGATTTTGCTCACGTTTCGAATAGCCAAAAGATGTAGCAGGTAGCCAGGACCCTTTAAATCGGAAATTCACAACTAGGCCACTAACAAATCCAACTATTACTACGAATCAGAAAAAATATTGTCTAACCAGATACCCTATACGATCAATAGAACTCGTTTCTGATGTGGACGATCCACTCCCGTGGCAACCACAGAGCATACTCCGACTCCTATAACCGAGACCCCCGTCAAACCTGACGCTCTGATACCAGTTGTTGGGAAATTAAGGTCTCACTAATTCCCACCACCCAGCCCAACAATAATAGTAAAGAAATAAGAACAAATACACAACACAAGATTTAACGTGGAAACTCCAAAATAGGAGAAAAACCACCGGCCCCCAAAGAGAGAAAATACACTATATCACAAATTGTTACAATGATATAGACGACTCTCTTAAGCCAACTACACTCTCCAAAATATTTAACTAATACAACTCTCAAACAAGGGTAAGAAAGAAAGAAATAATCAAATACTTAAAGTGTATTGATTGGTGCAATTTGAAAGTAATCACATGGCCTCCTTTTATAGCCAAGGAGTTCACCTCCAACTTCACTCTTCTACCAATGTGGGACAAAACTCCATTTTTCCTTCTAACCAAAATATAACTAACACATTATAGAAAAATGCCGTGCTTTTTTGCATGCTCGGAACCAAGCCTGAGCATCGCTTAAATTCATCAAGCGCATCTGAAATGATCTTAACAGAGCTGCAGCTGCCATGCGCAAATAAGAAGAGATCATCCGCGAAGCAGACATTAATAATTTGTTGTTGATCACATTTCGGATGATAACGAAATTGCTCTGATTTTCTAATTTTGCGCTTTAAAAGTAGGGTCAAAGTTTCCATAACCAAAGTAAATAAGTAAGGGGACATGGGATCTGGCGTAATCCACGTTTACCCTTAAATTACCATGAAGCTTTCCATTAATGTTAATGGAAAATGAAGCAGTAGTAACACACCGCATGATCCATTTAATCATAATCTTATGAAAACCGAACTAAAATAGAATCACCTCCAAAAAATTCCAATCCACAGTATCGTATGCCTTTTGAATATCCACCTTGATTGCACAACGGGGAACACAACGATCCAAGTGATACCACTTCATAATTTCCTGGGTGATCAGTATGTTATCAAAAATTCTTCTGCCCGGGACAAATGCTGATTGGTTTTCACTAACCACATACTCCAATCCATCTTTTAAACGAGAAGTTATGATCTTGCTTATGCACTTATATATAACGTTACAACACGAGATGGGCTGATAGTCAGAAACCTTACTTGGAGTAAGAACTTTCGGCAATAAAGCCAAGGTAGTATGATTGATTTCTGTTAAGAGTTGACCATTGACAAAAAATTCCCTAACCTCTTCAATGACCTCCGTCCCAATGATATCCCAAGCTTCCTTATAAAAAACCGATGTGTATCCGTCCGGGCCCGGTGATTTACCATCGCCAATATCGAAAATAGCAGTTTTAATCTCGAAGTCGGTAACAGGGCGAATCATTAAAGCCGCTAGTTCTGGATCAATCTTCTTAGTGAAAATACTTTCAGGAGACACAATAGGTTCACACGCAGCAGCTGTACCAAGAAATTGCATAAAATGATTGACAAAAATAGGAGGCACATCTTTACCTTCAAGCATGCGACCCGAATTGTCCATCACAGATTAGATCCTACTTCGATTCGATCTACCTTTAACAACCTTGTGAAAATAACTTGAATTACTATCACCGACCCTTAGCCATTCCACTTTGGACTTTTGTTTCAAGAAACGTTCTTCATCAAGAATGGCTTCATTAAACTCCTTTAGTTTATTCGTCTCAGCTTCACGAGCCTCCACAGAGAATGGATTATGGTCTAAAGCGATTTGGGCTGTATCCAATTCTTCACGAAGTTTTGCAACTCTAGCATGAAGGTTGCCCTAGTCCCACATTACCTTGCGTAAAGGCTTTTTTAACAATCTTAGTTTCTTCACAAGTTGGAACATTTTATGCCCCTCTATAACCACTTTCCAACCCTCTTGAACGATACATTTAAACTTCTCCTTATGAACAATATAGTTGCTAAATCTAAAGGGTTTCGGCCGATACACCTACCTAGATGGAAACTTCAACACTGCCGGACTATGATCTGATATTCTGTATGGCTGGAAAATAGCATATGCATTAGCAAATATTTCCATAAACTTACTATTAACCATGATTCGATCAATCTTTTTCAAGACGCCCGAATCTGTATGTGGCCTTTGATTCCAAGTAAAATGAATACCATATTGATTAATATCTTCCATTTGAATACAATCAACACATTCTTTAAAATCCTTCATAGCAACCGTCATATGAGAACACCCGGCTATAGTATCTTCCACAGTTAAAGACGCATTGAAATCGCCCATGATGGCCCATGGTTGATTTCCAACAAAACTATGATGCAATATTAAGTCCTTCCATAAGGTTCTCCTGACTATGTAACGACCCGACTTTTTCGACTTGCTTTTGTGCCTTGTATTTTAGCGAAACTGCGTATTTGTGCGTACTGTGCTACTTTATAATCTGAAATCTTTATACACATGGCTTACTTTCATTTATGTGTTAAAACATGCCTTTAAGTACGTAGGATACTTAACTTGATCACCGGAAACCTTTATGACCGTTAGTGTCACTTGACGTTACGAACAAACTGCGTACTGCGTACACGTTTAACTTTTGTCGTAATCGGAATATTATGACTACGAAATCTTAATTATTATTTTATAATAATAATTACTTGGGTTTATGGATGCTTAATTACGCGTAGTAATTTACTTATGCTTACTAGTTAGTCTTGTTGGACTTTCTACCTTGTTGGGCCTTAGTCCACCCTACACTAGTTAGTGGACTATTTAATTAGCCCAATTATTATTAGCTAGTGACCCATTAATATGTAAGACAAATGCCCATTTATTAGAGGGAACATACTAGCATTTATGTCAAGTATTATCCTTAATGTTGCATGGAATCCCAACATAAGCACCAACTTTAGACAACCATTAACCAAAAAGCAAAAGTTGGTCTCCCTTGTCCCCCCACCCATACCCACGGCCACATACCCCCTCCCTCACCCCATCCACCTATAAATACAAGCCTCATTCCATTCATTTTACACTTGCTTTCATTTGTAATTCACACACACTCACTCTCTAATTCTCTCGCTAGTCCTTCTCTCTCTAAAAAGTGTAAGTATTGATTTTTCTTCTTCTTCTTCCTCTCTCTCTCACAAATTCATCATCATCATCATCATGGGTCGAGCTTTTTAGCTTTGATCTTGATTACATCTTGTAGATTCAAACTTAGATTTGAATCCTTCAAGAACATGGAAGATTCAAGCTTTCTAGCTTTGAATCTTCACCCACTTTGTAGATCTATATTTTTTAACTTTAATCTTGCTATATTGTTATAAAGATTCAAACTTATGTTTGTAATCTTCATGTAACTTAAAGATCCAAGCTTTATGCTTCAAGATCTTCATGAACAACCAAGATGCAAGCTTTCTAGCTTGAATCTTCATATCTTTTGTTGGATCTAAGTTTTCTAACTTATGATCTCATTATTTTGTTATAAAGATCAAAACTTGTGTTTATGGTCTTCATATAACTTAAAGATCTAAGCTTTATGCTTCAAGTTCTTCAAGAACACTAAAGGTTCAAGCTTTCTAGCTTTGTGACCTTATAACTTGTGTGAAAAGGATCCAAGCTCTCTAGCTTAGAGTTCCATCACTTCATTTGACTTATATTATGTTCATACTTGTTTGATTGAGGTAAAGTTTGTAGCTTTAGTTGTAAATGTAACTTGTAATTGTGTTAAGACTAAGGATATGATGTAACCTTGGTTCATCATCCATCTAAGACTCTTAAATGAGTTGTGTTCTTACTTGGTCTTAACATATTGTGTGTTGATGGTAGAATCTTGGTCAAGGTGATGCTAACCCATCAACGAGTTGTACACTTGAAGCTACAAGCATCAAGGATGAGAACCGTGATGAGCATCAAGCACTAAGAACCCCACCGGAGCACATTGCTTACTGTTTTTGGGATCAGATCAGACCACCTGGGCTACTATAAAGTTGATTTTCAGTTAGTTTGGTTCGATTAGATGATTTTCTGTTTAGACCTCATCTTAATCCGAGTTACGGTTTAGGATTTATGGCCTTCCGAAAGTCACTACACCCTATTAACGTTGTGCTGAAATTTCTGACCTACTCGCACTTAGACCGTCACCACGGTCAAACGAAGACGAGTTTGGTTCTAGAAATTGGTCAGAAACTAGAGGACTCATATACGGAGCCATATCCACTGATTACGCATCTTTTCGATTTACATAGAGGTCGTAGCAGCTGACCGAAGTCAGCCTATTGTTTTGATCTCTATTCTTGTCAAACTTACTTAGCTTTTATGATGATGAACGATGATGATGATGATGACACTTAAACTTATTTGATGCAGTATTAGAACTTATGAGGATAACATACTGAGCTAGTAACCTTTGACTTAGGTTGACGACCTTTCGGACCGACTTACTACTTGCATACTTTCATTATCGACTTTACCGCTCTTATCACTATGAGTTATAGCTTCCCTTTTAACTCATACTATTTTTGGGACTGAAAACACATGCGCTTTTTACATTTTACATACTAGGCACGAGTACTTAAACTTTATATATGTGTGGGTTATACAATGGCATAAACTTTCCCCTTAGCTCGGTAACGTTTAGTCAATGGTTTTTGAACCGGTGAACGCGAATCTTAGATATGGATCCATAGGGTTTGACATCCCCACTCGGGCTAGTCGCGCTAGCATTTAATGGGTGTTTAATACTTCGTAAACATACGCACTCGCCAAATGTACTTTTAGGGGGTTATAAACGTTAAGTTAGTTACCAAGTGCCCACGGTTAAACATATACTTTTCATACTGTTTTGGAATACTGAAATCTCGTGGCCTACCTTACATTACTGTTACAACTTAAACTATAGCTCACCAACATTATTGTTGACGTTTTTAAGCATGTTTTCTCAGGTGCTTATGTAACAACCCAATCCGTTAACCGACCAAAAATGCAGCATAAAAAAAAAATTTAAAACTGAGCTGTCCAGATGGGGTACGCGGCGCGCACCCACACCTGTGCGCGGCGCGCACAGGGCCTGGCAGCCCGCTGTCCACTTTTTCCAATTTTCGTAAAAAGATCTCTTGCTTCCCGACACTTTTAGACCAAACGCTTTTCACAACATTTTATATTAGTCAAAACTAACACGTTCCAATAATAAAATGAGTTTTACAAGACCGGGCCCACATCGGCCGTTTTACGACTTTCGTACAAAATACAAGTTTTCGACCACACGACTTCTAATACAAAATAAAGCCGAGCATGGTGATTGGGGATATGCTACCCAATCCTATCCAATCCAAAAGCATGATCTTCTAAAGCAAACTACGCAAGTCCACTAGTCCCACGCTTACCCGAGCAACCGCATCCATGCAAATCTATAAAAATATAAACAACGAGAGGGTAAGCTAACGCTTAGTGAGTGAAAATATACTACATACATATATATGCATAAAATGGACACGCCACACAAATAATCAAATACCGCATACCGGAGCATCCATGCATAAAGGCAAGCTAATCTAAGCATACCGTACGATCACTAAGCAACAAGCTAAATATGCATCAACAAACATAAGTTCACCAACGACGATGTGAACAACGCCAAGAAGCTACACCCGGAGGGTTAGCTACATCACGACAATACAACAATATATATAACAATATATAAACGAATAAGGTTAACCCCTTAACCCATTACCGAATACCAAACACCACGATGAAGATTAGCCGAACTACACGAGCCTTAGTAATCCGGAACCACACGAGATTACTATCTTCAACAAGACAACATCGAGGTTGGCTGAACTACACGAGCCTTAGTAATCCGAACTACACGAGATCACTACCTCAATAAGATGACCGAACTACACGCGTCACCATGAATCCGAACTACACGAGACTCACTTCCGATAAGATGACCAAACTACACGCGTCATCGTGAATCCGAACTACACGAGATCCACTTTCACAATTCAAAACCCACGGTCACGGGATTATAAAATCCACCACATCGGGGTTATCCACATGACAACAATATCAACCCTTCGCCATTGGGGTTATATACCCCACATCACAAACACGTGTGATAACGTACACACAAAACGTGTACCTCGCCAAAGGTGGTCAACCAAAACGCACAACCGTGCCAATTGGACCTAAACGCAAGTCCATCGAATCCACCTATATGTGAAGTGAGCTCTATAACCGAGAACCACTTCACCCGACCCGCACCCATCCTACACATACATATGCACATAGGATATTAACACTCACCTTGTCGTCTTGATGAATGCTTCCAAGTAATCCGCAACTCGTCAATGGAAAGTACATATTCCTTTATCACAATTACAACAACACACTTAGAGTGGATTTACAACCAACTCAATTCGACACTTAGTGCAAATTCGACCAATTGCACTCATAAACACAAAACGCGTCCAAACTAACAAATAATCACTAATCACAAGTGAACATGGTTCTAAAATGCCAATTAAACCCGAACATAAGTGTTAAACACTCGTCTTGCCCAAATTGACACCAAACCCAAATTTGACCCTTTTCAAAATCAATCAATCAAAAACTCCCACTTAGAATCGATCACGTCCTCGTGATCCTCGTCACTTAACCAAACGGACCACACTCCACGATCTTCAAACATAAGTCCCAATCCGACTTTCCTAAGCAATTCTTCCCAATAAATCGCCTCTATCAACTAAAATCGTCACCCGCGATTTATCAAATCCGCAAATCCGAGCACTAAAACTTGCTCATTCCCTCACATCGGGAAAACTCAACCAATCTCTTACCGAGATATCAATCCCTTAGCATACCCTTACCGAGTACAATGCTAAAAGCAACCAAGTCTCAACCTAAGGTCAACAACCCGAAACGATGAAGACCGAACAAAACGAATCCTTACGGATAACACCAATCACTAAACATCCTTTGTAGTGCACAATACGACCTATACGCAACTACCGTAACTTCATAATCAAACGGTTAAAATCGACAGCGCTCAAAATGATCATGGCAACGCTAGATCCCAAGGTGTACAAAATCGACTATCGTCACACCTGTAACATCACGTGAGCGAAACACGGCTATCACATCACTAATCATACAACATGGTCCTCACGACCTCACCATCGGTGTATAAAACAACCGATAGATCACACAACATGGAGGCTGGCCGAAAACTACACGCGCCTTAGTGAATCCGAAACTACACGCGACTCATCACCTCCACCGCACAACAATCGGGATTGGCCGAACTACACGAGCCCTAGTGAATCCGAACTACACGAGAGTCACTATCCCAATAGAATGACCGAACTACACGCGTCATTTGTGAATCCGAACTACACGAGACTCACTCCTCAAAACAATGACCGAAACTACATGAGTCATTTGTGAATCCAAACTACACGCGACTCACTTCCACAATAAGATGACCGAAACTACACGCGTCATCGTGAATCCGCAAACACACGCGATCCACTCCACAATCTCAACACAGGAATGGTACTCGCATTTCCCACTGGTACTCGCATTTCCCGATAATGTTATACCATGCCGATATAACACTACTCCCATCACACGCGCTCTTTGGCCTCCATCACGACGAGTAGTGTAACATCGCGCACTGCTACACCATAGTGCATCCTAACGGAATACACTAACCATCAACACACGCTCTTTTGGCCTCGATCAACGAGTAGTGTAACATCGCGCACTGCTATACTATAGTGAACCTTAACGGATACCACTAACCATCCACACAATCGAGCAAGAACCACCTATATCAAACATAGGTACAAAACAATAATTCTCTAGAAGAGAATCCGACACACGCATCCCTTAACCGAGGGACTTCACCTTGCTCGCCCAACTCATCCATTATCTCTCAACGAGATTTACCACATTACCACCTCGGTGGTAATTCAAATCCAAAATCATAAGTACAATTTAACCGAAATTGTACTCTACCACAAATCGACCAAACTAGGTCCCAACACAAGTTTCGGATCTACCATAAGCATTATCCGAATTTTCACCCTAAGATCTCCTCGTGCGGGAGTGTAACTCCCCCGCTTGGAACTACATTCCATAACCGCATCTTGTACAACCGTACAATGCTGCCCAAAGGTAGACTTTACCAATAATTTGGTTCACACGACCCATCACCATATCTTGCTCCAACCTTGAGCATGCCAAGGATCTTAACCTATCCTTAAACACTTCGAACGAAACGTGTACCACAGATTACACAACTATACTCTCGCAATCATCCAATTGCTTTAGTTTGTCAAATTCCACCAAGTCACTCATGTACTTAAGGGTTTCACTCCGGTACCCTAAGTGAAATGTCCCATTCTTATTGATTAAAAACGTTCCATATTAATTGATTTCGTTGCGAGGTTTTGACCTCTATATGAGACGTTTTTCAAAGACTGCATTCATTTTAAAACAAACCATAACCTTTATTTCATCAATAAAGGTTTAAAAAGCTTTACGTAGATTATCAAATAATGATAATCTAAAATATCCTGTTTACACACGACCATTACATAATGGTTTACAATACAAATATGTTACAACAAAATAAGTTTCTTGAATGCAGTTTTTACACAATATCATACAAGCATGGACTCTAAATCTCGTCCTTATTTAAGTATGCGACAGTGGAAGCTCTTAATAATCACCTGAGAATAAACATGCTTAAAGCGTCAACAAAAATGTTGGTGAGTTATAGGTTTAACCTATATATATCAAATCATAATAATAGACCACAAGATTTCATATTTCAATACACATCCCATACATAGAGATAAAAATCATTCATATGGTGAACACCTGGTAACCGACATTAACAAGATGCATATATAAGAATATCCCCATCATTCCGGGACACCCTTCGGATATGATATAAATTTCGAAGTACTAAAGCATCCGGTACTTTGGATGGGGCTTGTTGGGCCCGATAGATCTATCTTTAGGATTCGCGTCAATTAGGGTGTCTGTTCCCTAATTCTTAGATTACCAGACTTAATAAAAAGGGGCATATTCGATTTCGATAATTCAACCATAGAATGTAGTTTCACATACTTGTGTCTATTTTGTAAATCATTTATAAAACCTGCATGTATTCTCATCCCAAAAATATTAGATTTTAAAAGTGGGACTATAACTCACTTTCACAGATTTTTACTTCGTCGGGAAGTAAGACTTGGCCACTGGTTGATTCACGAACCTATAACAATATATACATATATATCAAAGCATGTTCAAAATATATTTACAACACTTTTAATATATTTTGATGTTTTAAGTTTATTAAGTCAGCTGTCCTCGTTAGTAACCTACAACTAGTTGTCCACAGTTAGATGTACAGAAATAAATCGATAAATATTATCTTGAATCAATCCACGACCCAGTGTATACGTATCTCAGTATTGATCACAACTCAAACTATATATATTTTGGAATCAACCTCAACCCTGTATAGCTAACTCCAACATTCACATATAGAGTGTCTATGGTTGTTCCGAAATATATATAGATGTGTCGACATGATAGGTCGAAACATTGTATACGTGTCTATGGTATCTCAAGATTACATAATATACAATACAAGTTGATTAAGTTATGGTTGGAATAGATTTGTTACCAATTTTCACGTAGCTAAAATGAGAAAAATTATCCAATCTTGTTTTACCCATAACTTCTTCATTTTAAATCCGTTTTGAGTGAATCAAATTGCTATGGTTTCATATTGAACTATATTTTATGAATCTAAACAGAAAAAGTATAGGTTTATAGTCGGAAAAGTAAGTTACAAGTCATTTTTGTAAAGGTAGTCATTTCAGTCGAAAGAACGACGTCTAGATGACCATTTTAGAAAACATACTTCCACTTTGAGTTTAACCATAATTTTTGGATATAGTTTCATGTTCATAATAAAAATCATTTTCTCAGAATAACAACTTTTAAATCAAAGTTTATCATAGTTTTTAATTAACTAACCCAAAACAGCCCGCGGTGTTACTACGACGGCGTAAATCCGGTTTTACGGTGTTTTTCGTGTTTCCAGGTTTTAAATCATTAAGTTAGCATATCATATAGATATAGAACATGTGTTTAGTTGATTTTAAAAGTCAAGTTAGAAGGATTAACTTTTGTTTGCGAACAAGTTTAGAATTAACTAAACTATGTTCTAGTGATTACAAGTTTAAACCTTCGAATAAGATAGCTTTATATATATGAATCAAATGATGTTATGAACATAATTACTACCTTAATTTCCTTGGATAAACCTACTGGAAAAGAGAAAAATAGATCTAGCTTCAACGGATCCTTGGATGGCTCGAAGTTCTTGAAGCAGAATCATGACACGAAAACAAGTTCAAGTAAGATCATCACTTGAAATAAGATTGTTATAGTTATAGAAATTGAACCAAAGTTTGAATATGATTATTACCTTGTATTAGAATGATAACCTACTATAAGAAATAAAGATTTCTTGAGGTTGGATGATCACCTTACAAGATTGGAAGTGAGCTAGCAAACTTGAAAGTATTCTTGATTTTATGTAACTAGAACTTGTAGAATATATGAAGAACACTTAGAACTTGAAGATAGAACTTGAGAGAGATCAATTAGATGAAGAAAAATGAAGAATGAAAGTGTTTGTAGGTGTTTTTGGTCGTTGGTGTATGGATTAGATATAAAGGATATGTAATTTTGTTTTCATGTAAATAAGTCATGAATGATTACTCATATTTTTGTAATTTTATGAGATATTTCATGCTAGTTGCCAAATGATGGTTCCCACATGTGTTAGGTGACTCACATGGGCTGCTAAGAGCTGATCATTGGAGTGTATATACCAATAGTACATACATCTAAAAGCTGTGTATTGTACGAGTACGAATACGGGTGCATACGAGTAGAATTGTTGATGAAACTGAACGAGGATGTAATTGTAAGCATTTTTGTTAAGTAGAAGTATTTTGATAAGTGTATTGAAGTCTTTCAAAAGTGTATAAATACATATTAAAACACTACATGTATATACATTTTAACTGAGTCGTTAAGTCATCGTTAGTCGTTACATGTAAGTGTTGTTTTGAAACCTTTAGGTTAACGATCTTGTTAAATGTTGTTAATCCAATGTTTATAATATCAAATGAGATTTTAAATTATTATATTATCATGATATTATCATGTATGAATATCTCTTAATATGATATATATACATTAAATGTCTTTACAACGATAATCGTTACATATATGTCTCGTTTAAAAATCATTAAGTTAGTAGTCTTGTTTTTACATATGTAGTTCATTGTTAATATACTTAATGATATGTTTACTTATCATAGTATCATGTTAACTATATATATATATATATATCCATATATATGTCATCATATAGTTTTTACAAGTTTTAACGTTCGTGAATCACCGGTCAACTTGGGTGGTCAATTGTCTATATGAAACATATTTCAATTAATCAAGTCTTAACAAGTTTGATTGCTTAACATGTTGGAAATATTTAATCATGTAAATATCAATCTCAATTAATATATATAAACATGGAAAAGTTCGGGTCACTACAGTACCTACCCGTTAAATAAATTTCGTCCCGAAATTTTAAGCTGTTGAAGGTGTTGACGAATCTTCTGGAAATAGATGCGGGTATTTCTTCTTCATCTGATCTTCACGCTCCCAGGTGAACTCGGGTCCTCTACGAGCATTCCATCAAACCTTAACAATTGGTATCTTGTTTTGCTTAAGTCTTTTAACCTCACGATCCATTATTTCGACGGGTTCTTCGATGAATTGAAGTTTTTCGTTGATTTGGATTTCATCTAACAGAATAGTGAGATCTTCTTTAGCAAAACATTTCTTCAAATTCGAGACGTGGAAAGTGTTATGTACAGCCGCGAGTTGTTGAGGTAACTCAAGTCGGTAAGCTACTGGTCCGACACGATCAATAATCTTGAATGGTCCAATATACCTTGGATTTAATTTCCCTCGTTTACCAAATCGAACAACGCCTTTCTAAGGTGCAACTTTAAGCATGACCATCTCTCCAATTTCAAATTCTATATCTTTTCTTTTAATGTCAGCGTAGCTCTTTTGTCGACTTTGGGCGGTTTTCAACCGTTGTTGAATTTGGATGATCTTCTCGGTAGTTTCTTGTATAATCTCCGGACCCGTAATCTGTCTATCCCCCACTTCACTCCAAAAAATCGGAGACCTGCACTTTCTACCATAAAGTGCTTCAAACGGCGCCATCTCAATGCTTGAATGGTAGCTGTTGTTGTAGGAAAATTCTGCTAATGGTAGATGTCGATCCCAACTGTTTCCGAAATCAATAACACATGCTCGTAGCATGTCTTCAAGCGTTTGTATCGTCCTTTTACTCTGCCCATCAATTTGTGGATGATAGGCAGTACTCATGTCTAGACGAGTTCCTAATGCTTGCTGTAATGTCTGCCAGAATCTTGAAATAAATCTGCCATCCCTATCAGAGATAATAGAGATTGGTATTCCATGTCTGGAGATGACTTCCTTCAAATACAGTCGTGCTAACTTCTCCATCTTGTCATCTTCTCTTATTGGCAAGAAGTGTGCTGATTTGGTGAGACGATCAACTATTACCCAAATAGTATCAAAACCACTTGCAGTCCTTGGCAATTTTGTGATGAAATCCATAGTAATGTTTTCCCATTTCCATTCCGGGATTTCGGGTTGTTGAAGTAGACCTGATGGTTTCTGATGCTCAGCTTTGACCTTAGAACACGTCAAACATTCTCCTACGTATTTAGCAACATCGGCTTTCATACCCGGCCACCAAAAATGTTTCTTGAGATCCTTGTACATCTTCCCCGTTCCAGGATGTATTGAGTATCTGGTTTTATGAGCTTCTCTAAGTACCATTTCTCTCATATCTCCAAATTTTGGTACCCAAATCCTTTCAGCCCTATACCGGGTTCCGTCTTCCCGAATATTAAGATGCTTCTCCGATCCTTTGGGTATTTCATCCTTTAAATTTCCCTCTTTTAAAACTCCTTGTTGCGCCTCCTTTATTTGAGTAGTAAGGTTATTATGAATCATTATATTCATAGATTTTACTCGAATGGGTTCTCTGTCCTTCCTGCTCAAGGCATCGGCAACCACATTTGCCTTCCCCGGGTGGTAACGAATCTCAAAGTCGTAATCATTCAATAATTCAATCCACCTACGCTGCCTCATATTCAGTTGTTTCTGATTAAATATGTGTTAAAGACTTTTATGGTCGGTATATATAATACTTTTGACCCCATATAAGTAGTGACTCCAAGTCTTTAATGCAAACACAACCGCGCCTAATTCCAAATCATGCGTCGTATAATTTTGTTCGTGAATCTTCAATTGTCTAGACGCATAAGCAATCACCTTCGTTCGTTGCATTAATACACAACCGAGACCTTGCTTTGATGCGTCACAATAAATCACAAAATCATCATTCCCTTCAGGCAATGACAATATAGGTGCCGTAGTTAGCTTTTTCTTCAATAACTGAAACGCTTTCTCTTGTTCATCATTCCATTCAAATTTCTTCCCTTTATGCGTTAATGCAGTCAAGGGTTTTGCTATTCTGGAAAAGTCTTGGATGAACCTTCTGTAGTAACCAGCTAGTCCTAAAAACTGGCGTATGTGTTTCGGAGTTTTCGGGGTTTCCCACTTTTCAACAGTTTCTATCTTTGCCGGATCCACCTTAATACCTTCTTTGTTCACTATGTGACCGAGGAATTGAACTTCTTCCAACCAAAATGCACACTTTGAAAACTTAGCGTACAATTCTTCCTTCCTCAATACTTCTAACACCTTTCTCAAATGTTCACCGTGTTCTTGGTCATTCTTTGAGTAAATAAGTATGTCATCAATGAAAACAATGACAAACTTGTCAAGGTATGGTCCACACACTCGGTTCATAAGGTCCATGAAAATAGCTGGTGCATTAGTTAAACCAAACGGCATGACCATAAACTCGTAATGACCGTAACGTGTTCTGAAAGCAGTCTTTGGAATATCATCTTCTTTCACCCGCATTTGATGATACCCGGAACGTAAGTCAATCTTTGAATAAACAGACGAGCCTTGTAGTTGATCAAATAAGTCGTCGATTCTCGGTAGTGGGTAGCGGTTCTTGATGGTAAGTTTGTTCAACTCTCGGTAGTCGATACACAACCTGAATGTACCATCTTTCTTCTTGACAAACAAAACAGGAGCTCCCCACGGTGATGTGCTTGGTCGAATGAAACCACGCTCTAAAAGTTCTTGTAATTGGATTTGCAGTTCTTTCATCTCGCTGGGTGCGAGTCTGTAAGGAGCACGAGCTATTGGTGCAGCTCCTGGTACAAGATCTATTTGAAATTCAACGGATCGATGTGGGGGTAATCCCGGTAATTCTTTCGGAAATACATCGGGAAATTCTTTTGCAATGGGAACATCATTGATGCTCTTTTCTTCAGTTTGTACTTTCTCGACTTGTGCTAGAACAGCATAGCAACCTTTTCTTATTAGTTTTTGTGCCTTCAAATTACTAATAAGATGTAGCTTCGTGTTGCCCTTTTCTTCGTACACCATTAAGGGTTTTCCTTTTTCTCGTATAATGCGAATTACATTTTTGTAACAAACGATCTCTGCTTTCACTTCTTTCAACCAGTCCATACCGATTATCACATCAAAACTCCCTAACTCTACTGGTATCAAATCAATCTTAAATGTTTCGCTAGCCAGTTTAATTTCTCGATTTCGACATATATTATCTGCTGAAATTAATTTACCATTTGCTAATTCGAGTAAAAATTTACTATCCAAAGTGTCAATGGACAACTTAATTTAGCACAAAAATCTCTACTCATATAGCTTCTATCCGCACCCGAATCAAATAAAACGTAAGCAGATTTATTGTCAATAAGAAACGTACCCGTAACAAGCTCCGGGTCTTTCTGTGCCTCTGCCGCATTAATATTGAAAACTCTTTCGCGGCCTTGTCCATTCGTGTTCTCCTGGTTCGGGCAATTTCTAATAATGTGGCCCGGTTTTCCACATTTATAACAAACTACATTGGCATAACTTGCTCCGACACTACTTGCTCCGCCATTACTCGTTCCGACACCATTTGTTCCTTTCGTTCTATTAACCCCTGGTCCGTAGACCTCACACTTCACCGCGCTATGACCATTTCTTTTACACTTGTTGCAAAATTTGGTGCAGAACCCCGAGTGATACTTTTCACACCTTTGGCATAGCTGCTTCTGATTGTTGTTGTTGTTGCGGTTATTATTATTGTTGGGATGATTGTTGTAGTTGCTGTTGTTGTTGTTGTTGTTGTTGTTGGGCCGTTTGTTGTAGTTGCGATTGATGTTGCGATTGTTGGGATAATTGTTGCGATTATTGTTGTTGTTGTATTGGTGATTCTTATCACCGTTTTCCTCCCACTTTCTTTTGACTTTCTTCACATTGGCCTCTTCAGCAGTCTGTTCTTTAATTCTTTCTTCAATCTGGTTCACTAGTTTGTGAGCCATTCTACATGCCTGTTGTATGGAGGCGGGCTCGTGTGAACTTATATCTTCTTGGATTCTTTCCGGTAATCCTTTCACAAACGCGTCGATCTTCTCTTCCTCATCTTCGAATGCTCCCGGACACAATAGGCACAATTCTGTGAATCGTCTTTCGTACGTGGTAATATCAAATCCTTGGGTTCGTAACCCTCTAAGTTCTGTCTTGAGCTTATTGACCTCGGTTCTAGGACGGTACTTCTCGTTCATCAAGTGCTTGAATGCTAACCACGGTAGTGCGTAAGCATCATCTTGTCCCACTTGCTCTAGATAGGTATTCCACCATGTTAACGCAGAACCTGTGAAGGTATGCGTAGCATACTTCACTTTGTCCTCTTCAGTACACTTACTTATGGCAAACACCGATTCGACCTTCTCGGTCCACCGTTTCAATCCGATCGGTCCTTCGGTTCCATCAAATTCCAAAGGTTTGCAGGCAGTGAATTCTTTGTAGGTGCATCCTACACGATTTCCTGTACTGCCAGATCCAAGGTTATTGTTGGTATGTAGTGCAGCCTGTACTGCGGCTATGTTTGAAGCTAGAAAAGTACGGAATTCCTCTTCATTCATATTCACGGTGTGTCGAGTAGTCGGTGCCATTTCCTTCAAAATAGTCAAATGGAACAAGTTAATCATACAGAATATTAAGAGTAGTTAATAGTATTTCGTAGCATAATATGAACTCATTTATAAAAGCTTTTTCTTCATATTAGCGTTTTATAAGTTTAAATTCGGGTAGTACCTACCCGTTAAGTTCATACATAGTAGCTAATATACAATTCAACTACTACAATTCTATATGAAAAACTGATTATAATAATATTTCGCGTTCAAACTTTTTCACAATATTTTACAAACTTACAATATCGCTTATTTTACATATAGCATGAAATATAGCACACAATAAATTTGATACAAGATGGTTGTGAAGATAATTCTAGCTAGTACACAAGTCGTTCAGCAAAGGCAATAAAGACACGTAATTCATACGTCCAGAAACAAGTCATGCATTCTGGTTTTACTAGGATTACTTCCCATCCTTGGTCTTGTGGAACATAACCGTTATGGCCGTTGATAAGACAGCGTGTTGTAACGTCGTCAAAGGGACGAGGGTTACGTAATGTCCAACAGTCCCGTAACAATCTAAAAACCTCATTTCTTACCCCAATTACCGACTCCGTCACTTGTGGGAACGTTTTGTTTAATAGTTGTAGCCCGATGTTCTTGTTCTCACTTTGGTGAGAAGCGAACATTACTAATCCGTAAGCATAACATGCTTCTTTATGTTGCATGTTAGCCGCTTTTTCTAAATCATGAAGTCCTATATTCGGATATACTGAGTCAAAATAATTTCTTAACCCGTTGCGTAAAATAGCATTTGGGTTCCCCGCAATATATGCGTCAAAGTAAACACATCGTAACTTATGGATTTCCCAATGTGATATCCCCCATCTTTCGAACAAAAGCCTTTTATAAACCAAGGCATTCTTGGAACGTTCTTCGAATGTCTTACAAACTGATCTCGCCTTAAATAGTTGTGCCGAAGAATTCTGACCGACTCTAGACAAGATTTCATCAATCATGTCTCCGGGTAGGTCTCTTAAAATATTGGGTTGTCTATCCATTTTGTGTTTTTATACTGTAAAATAGACAAGAGTTAGATTCATAAAAAAAAATACTTATTAATACAAGCAATTTTTACATATATCATAAAGCATAAGCACACTATATTACATATATTACACCACACGAATACAACTATCTTATTCCGACTCGCTTGTTTCTTCTTCTTCGGTTTTGGATCGTTTTGCCAAGTTTCTAGGGATATATAATGTTCCCCTAATACGAGCCGTTGTTGTCCACATTGGTTTAGAAAAACCTGGTGGTTTAGAGGTTCCCGGGTCATTGTTACAACTTAAGGACTTCGGGGGTTGACGATACATATAAAGTTCATCGGGGTTGGAATTAGATTTCTCTATTTTTATGCCCTTTCCCTTATTATTTTCTTTTGCCTTTTTAAATTCAGTTGGGGTAATTTCTATAACATCATCGGAATTCTTGTCGGAATCCGATTCATCGGAGAATTGGTAATCCTCCCAATATTTTGCTTCCTTGGCGGAAACACCATTGACCATAATTAACCTTGGTCGGTTGGTTGAGGATTTTCTTTTACTTAACCGTTTTATTATTTCCCCCACCGGTTCCGATTCTTCATCCGGTTCCGATTCTTCTTCCGGTTCCGATTCTTCTTCCGGTTCCGACTCTTCTTCCGGTTCCTCTTCGGGAACTTGTGAATCAGTCCACGAATCATTCCAATTTACATTTGACTCTTCATTATTATTAGGTGAGTCAATGGGACTTGTTCTAGAGGTAGACATCTATCACATAATATCAAACGCGTTAAGAGATTAATATATCACATAATATTCACATGTTAAAAATATATAGTTTCCAAAAAAATTTGTTAAGCAATCATTTTTTAAGTAAACACGGTCGAAGTCCAGACTCACTAATGCATCCTAACAAACTCGATAAGACACACTAATGCAAAATTCTGGTTCTCTAAGACCAACGCTCTGATACCAACTGATATGTCCCGTTCTTATTGATTAAAAACGTTCCATATTAATTGATTTCGTTGCGAGGTTTTGACCTCTATATGAGACGTTTTTCAAAGACTGCATTCATTTTAAAACAAACCATAACCTTTATTTCATCAATAAAGGTTTAAAAAGCTTTACGTAGATTATCAAATAATGATAATCTAAAATATCCTGTTTACACACGACCATTACATAATGGTTTACAATACAAATATGTTACAACAAAATAAGTTTCTTGAATGCAGTTTTTACACAATATCATACAAGCATGGACTCCAAATCTCGTCCTTATTTAAGTATGCGACAGCGAAAGCTCTTAATAATCACCTGAGAATAAACATGCTTAAAACGTCAACAAAAATGTTGGTGAGTTATAGGTTTAACCTATATATATCAAATCATAATAATAGACCACAAGATTTCATATTTCAATACACATCCCATACATAGAGATAAAAATCATTCATATGGTGAACACCTGGTAACCGACATTAACAAGATGCATATATAAGAATATCCCCATCATTCCGGGACACCCTTCGGATATGATATAAATTTCGAAGTACTAAAGCATCCGGTACTTTGGATGGGGCTTGTTGGGCCCGATAGATCTATCTTTAGGATTCGCGTCAATTAGGGTGTCTGTTCCCTAATTCTTAGATTACCAGACTTAATAAAAAGGGGCATATTCGATTTCGATAATTCAACCATAGAATGTAGTTTCACATACTTGTGTCTATTTTGTAAATCATTTATAAAACCTGCATGTATTCTCATCCCAAAAATATTAGATTTTAAAAGTGGGACTATAACTCACTTTCACAGATTTTTACTTCGTCGGGAAGTAAGACTTGGCCACTGGTTGATTCACGAACCTATAACAATATATACATATATATCAAAGCATGTTCAAAATATATTTACTACACTTTTAATATATTTTGATGTTTTAAGTTTATTAAGTCAGCTGTCCTCGTTAGTAACCTACAACTAGTTGTCCACAGTTAGATGTACAGAAATAAATCGATAAATATTATCTTAAATCAATCCACGACCCAGTGTATACGTATCTCAGTATTGATCACAACTCAAACTATATATATTTTGGAATCAACCTCAACCCTGTATAGCTAACTCCAACATTCACATATAGAGTGTCTATGGTTGTTCCGAAATATATATAGATGTGTCGGCATGATAGGTCGAAACATTGTATACGTGTCTATGGTATCTCAAGATTACATAATATACAATACAAGTTGATTAAGTTATGGTTGGAATAGATTTGTTACCAATTTTCACGTAGCTAAAATGAGAAAAATTATCCAATCTTGTTTTACCCATAACTTCTTCATTTTAAATCCGTTTTGAGTGAATCAAATTGATATGGTTTCATATTGAACTCTATTTTATGAATCTAAACAGAAAAAGTATAGGTTTATAGTCGGAAAAGTAAGTTACAAGTCATTTTTGTAAAGGTAGTCATTTCAGATTAAAGAACGACGTCTAGATGACCATTTTAGAAAACATATTTCCACTTTGAGTTTAACCATAATTTTTGGATATAGTTTCATGTTCATAATAAAAATCATTTTCTCAGAATAACAACTTTTAAATCAAAGTTTATCATAGTTTTTAATTAACTAACCCAAAACAGCCCGCGGTGTTACTACGACGGCGTAAATCCGGTTTTACGGTATTTTTCGTGTTTCCAGGTTTTAAATCATTAAGTTAGCATATCATATAGATATAGAACATGTGTTTAGTTGATTTTAAAAGTCAAGTTAGAAGGATTAACTTTTGTTTGCGAACAAGTTTAGAATTAACTAAACTATGTTCTAGTGATTACAAGTTTAAACCTTCGAATAAGATAGCTTTATATTTATGAATCGAATGATGTTATGAACATAATTACTACCTTAAGTTCCTTGGATAAACCTACTGGAAAAGAAAAAAATGGATCTAGCTTCAACGGATCCTTGGATGGCTCGAAGTTCTTGAAGCAGAATCATGACACGAAAACAAGTTCAAGTAAGATCATCACTTGAAATAAGATTGTTATAGTTATAGAAATTGAACCAAAGTTTGAATATGATTATTACCTTGTATTAGAATGATAACCTACTGTAAGAAATAAAGATTTCTTGAGGTTGGATGATCACCTTACAAGATTGGAAGTGAGCTAGCAAACTTGAAAGTATTCTTGATTTTATGTAACTAGAACTTGTAGAATATATGAAGAACACTTAGAACTTGAAGATAGAACTTGAGAGAGATCAATTAGATGAAGAAAAATTAAGAATGAAAGTGTTTGTAGGTGTTTTTGGTCGTTGGTGTATGGATTAGATATAAAGGATATGTAATTTTGTTTTCATGTAAATAAGTCATGAATGATTACTCATATTTTTGTAATTTTATGAGATATTTCATGCTAGTTGCCAAATGATGGTTCCCACATGTGTTAGGTGACTCACATGGGCTGCTAAGAGCTGATCATTGGAGTGTATATACCAATAGTACATACATCTAAAAGCTGTGTATTGTACGAGTACGAATACGGGTGCATACGAGTAGAATTGTTGATGAAACTGAACGAGGATGTAATTGTAAGCATTTTTGTTAAGTAGAAGTATTTTGATAAGTGTATTGAAGTCTTTCAAAAGTGTATAAATACATATTAAAACACTACATGTATATACATTTTAACTGAGTCGTTAAGTCATCGTTAGTCGTTACATGTAAGTGTTGTTTTGAAACCTTTAGGTTAACGATCTTGTTAAATGTTGTTAACCCAATGTTTATAATATCAAATGAGATTTTAAATTATTATATTATCATGATATTATCATGTATGAATATCTCTTAATATGATATATATACATTAAATGTCTTTACAACGATAATCGTTACATATATGTCTCGTTTAAAAATCATTAAGTCAGTAGTCTTGTTTTTACATATGTAGTTCATTGTTAATATACTTAATGATATGTTTACTTATCATAGTATCATGTTAACTATATATATATATATATCCATATATATGTCATCATATAGTTTTTACAAGTTTTAACGTTCGTGAATCACCGGTCAACTTGGGTGGTCAATTGTCTATATGAAACATATTTCAATTAATCAAGTCTTAACAAGTTTGATTGCTTAACATGTTGGAAACATTTAATCATGTAAATATCAATCTCAATTAATATATATAAACATGGAAAAGTTCGGGTCACTACACTAAGTACAAAGTAACCGCAACACTATCGGAGTCGAACACTACGCTAGTAGGTATGAAAGAGGCACCTAATGTCGCGTCATGTAAACTCCACTACCAACATACATCGAGATCCAAAACACTCGATCTCAAGGGTTTCAATCCACCAGACGAACCCCATGGTTCATTAACTTCAACACGAGAGCGAACACGCTCTAACAACCGAACACCAAAGCCCATTCCCAAAGCTTGGTAGAAACATTTCCCAAATACTAAGGAATGCTTGGTTGCACCAAGTCTTACGCCCTTCGCCCGACAATCAAACGTCACCATAGGGTACTTCCATTAGGAACGTCACCCATATCAATAACATGCACAACACAATGCATCTAATAAACTCAAACTCAACGGCACATAGTAAATAATCAAAGGACATATTTATTAAAACGAAACGTACCTTAACGTCTCCTTGTTGCACCCGTCCCCGCTAACTTGGGACATTCTGACTTACGATGTCCTTCTTCTTGGCAATTGAAGCACACCATACCATCACCCTTTGGTACCGAACATTCCCAAGACTTGTGACCCCTCATGCCACAATTGTAACATCTAGACGCACTAGAATCCAATATACCCGTCCGTGTACCACCCGTGCTCACACTCGGACCCTTAGTCCTCTTACTTGGAGCACCATACGAAGCAACCCTTCTCTCACTTGAAGGTTCACCCTTCTTGGATCGTGAATACGACTCAAAACCTCTAGCCAAGTCGAATAATTCCGTAAATGATTTCACTTGACCTTGGCTAATTTTACTCTTCAAGTCATCATTCAAGGTCCGATATAAATCTCCCATCAACAAACGATCATTCCCCAAATACTCCGGGCAAAAACGAGCCTTCGCCATATAGGTCGTCTTGAGAGTATTCAAATCCATAGATCCTTGTCGCAAATTTCGCAACTAGTTCCCACAAATCGGCTGAAGGCCGAAACTCCTCGAAGAATTCCTTCTTAAATTCGTCCCACGATAAAGCCATAAATGTTTCACCACCGACAAGATCAATCTTATCATCCAACCAATCCTTCGCCCTACCTCCCAACAAACTAATAGCGAGTCTTGTCCTCTTCTCGGGAGGGCAATCAATAGTACGAAAACCCCCTTCGACATCCGAGATCCAAGTTGTGCTCACCAAAAGATCCGGTTTCCCATCATACATCGGGGGTTTAGTCCTCATGAAGCTCTTATGACAACGCTCCATTTCACCACTACTTTGAAGTTCAGAATACTTCCTATCCATTTCTTCTTGAAACACACTCATTTGCTCCACAACGGCGGCCGCAACTCTAGTGTTAAACTCCAAATCGTTCATCTCGATCCCACCTCCCGTCGCCATTCTAAGGAATGCAAAGCGATTAGATAACGAACGTATAAAACACACACTCCACACCGTCCCCATCTTGCTAAACACTCGTCGTACATCACTTGATAGACACAATTTGCGCCTGTAATAAGGTTTGCAAGTCCTTATTACGCACACACGCCGTATTAACTCGTTAGTACAACGACCGCTTCGCTCGATGATATAAACAAACACAAACAAAATTCTACGCGATATAAACACACGCGAGAATTACACCACAACACAATAATATATTAATAATATTCGCGTTACTAATATAAATGTTAGTCCACCTACAAACAAGACACTAACTATAACCCATTCCGACCCGTAATCCTACAAGTCCCGCAACAAATTAAGCACACACAAAAGTCTAAGTCTAGACACCTATCTCAAGTCACCTAAATCCCTTAGACCATGCTCTGATACCACTTGTAACAACCCAACCCGTTAACCGACCAAAAACGCAGCATAAAAAAAAATTTAAAACTGAGTTGTCTAGATGGAGTGCGCGGCGCGCACAGGGCCTGGCAGCCCGCTGTCCACTTTTTCCAATTTTCGTAAAAAGATCTCTTGCTTCCCGACACTTTTAGACCAAACGCTTTTTACAACATTTTATATTAGTCAAAACTAACACGTTCCAATAATAAAATGAGTTTTACGAGACCGGGCCCACATCGGCCGTTTTACGACTTTCGTACAAAATACAAGTTTTCGACCACACGACTTCTAATACAAAATAAAGCCGAGCATGGCGATTGGGGATACGCTACCCAATCCTATCCAATCTAAAAGCACAATCTTTTAAAGCAAACTACGCAAGTCCACTAGTCCCACGCTTACCCGAGCCACCGCATCCATGCAAATCTATAAAAATATAAACAACGAGAGGGTAAGCTAACGCTTAGTGAGTGAAAATATACTACATACATATATATGCATAAAATGAACACGCCACACAAATAATCAAATACCGCATACCGGAGCATCCATGCATAAAGGCAAGCTAATCTAAGCATACCGTACGATCACTAAGCAACAAGCTAAATATGCATCAACAAACATAAGTTCACCAACGACGATGTGAACAACGCCAAGAAGCTACACCCGGAGGGTTAGCTACATCACGACAATACAACAATATATATATAACAATATATAAACGAATAAGGTTAACCCCTTAACCCATTACCGAATACCAAACACGATGATGAAGATTGGCCGAACTACACGAGCCTTAGTAATCCGAAACCACAAGAGATTACTATCTTCAACAAGAAAACATCGAGGTTGGCCGAACTACACGAGCCTTAGTAATCTGAACTACACGAGATCACTACCTCAATAAGATGACCGAACTACACGCGTCACCGTGAATCCGAACTACACGAGACTCGCTTCCGATAAGATGATCGAACTACACGCGTCATCGTGAATCCGAACTACACGAGATCCACTTTCACAATTCAAAACCCACGGTCACGGGATTATAAAATCCACCACATCGGGGTTATCCACATCACAACAATATCAACCCTTTGCCATTGGGGTTATATACCCCACATCACAAACACGTATGATAACGTACACACAAAACGTGTACCTCGCCAAAGGTGGTCAACCAAAATGCACAACCGTGCCAATTGGACCTAAACGCAAGTCCATCGAATCCACCTATATGTGAAGTGAGCTCTATAACCGAGAACCACTTCACCCGACCCGCACCCATCCTACACATACATATGCACATAGGATATTAACCCTCACCTTGTCGTCTTGATAAATGCTTCCAAGTAATCCGCAACTTGTCAATGGAAAGTACCTATTCCTTTATCACAATTACAACAACAACAAACTTAGAGTGGATTTACAACCAACTCAATTCGACACTTAGTGCAAATTCGACCAATTGCACTCATAAACACAAAATGCGTCCAAACTAACCAATAATCACTATTCATAAGTGAACATGGTTTTAAAATGCTAATTAAACCCGAACATAAGTGTTAAACACTCGTCTTGCCCAAATTGACACCAAACCCAAATTTGACCCTTTTCAAAATCAATCAATCAAAAACTCCCAAAAGGGTTCCAACACTTCCATAATCACTAAACCTAGTGATTAAACCCAAATCCAAGTCTTAGATGGCCAATTAGTTCACCAAACCCAAAATCCACGATTAACAATAATTAACCCGATTACAAGCAACACTAAACTCACTTCATGAGTTTAAATAGGTTTATCAACAATTTAAGTTCAAACCCTAACTTGAATATCAAAATCAAACAATGAAATTTGGAGTTAGAACTTACCACAATAACCAAAATGTAGCTAGGAACGAGGTGAACAACTTTAACACTCGAGACTTTGATCAACTCAAGCTCCTTCTTCTCCAAAACCCCAATTCTCTCACTAGAAAATCTCTCTCTCTCTCTCTAAGATACTTGAGAGTGTTTGTGGATGTGAAATATGATCCAAAACTGAATCCAACCAGCTGATATTGCCTCACATTTGGCCTCAAGTGAAAAGACCAAAAAGCCCCTCATTAAACTCAAAATAAAAAAAGGCAGAATTCTATTGCTGGGCATGTGCGCGGCGCGCACCCATGTCTGGGCAGATTCTAACCTTTATTTATTTACACAATGCTTCCTACACTCTATGTAGCATAATTACACTTCCGTACAATAAATATTAGGGTCTTACAGCTCAGAGGTTTGTTGCTTCCGCTGTTTAGACTTGCTGTTAAGGACCTGCTATGCTAGAATTCCGCTGCATAATCTTAGAGATGTCTCAATCATGGAACTTTTCTTTTACATTCGTAGTTTATGTTATTTTCAAATAATGGCTTTGTAACGACCTTTGTGTCACGCTATCTTTTGTAAACGCTATGTCTTTTATGAATGCAAAACTGGTTTTCAAATAGCATGTAGTACTTGACCGTGTAAAGATCCTGTTGTTGACGAATCATACACGATGGTTTTATACGGGGCGTCACATTTGGTATCAGAGCATTGGTTGTAGGGAATTAGGTTGCATTAGTGAGTCTAGATCGGACCGAGTAGGATTCACTAATAGGACTAATCTACAACTTGCTAGTTTACTTGTTTCTGCGGAACTTACTGCATGCTGCTACTTACTTCTACTGCTATATGACGTATACTGCTACTTGATTTTCATTACTGCATGCTACTATCTGCTTTCAATTGCATGATACTTCTATACAATTTATTGCCATGCTATTTACTGCTATAGGTGATCTATACTATCGTAGTTATTTTGCCTAATATGTGCTTGCTTTATGACTTACTGACATGGAAAAAGTCATTTTTCCCTGTTCAGATGTCGGATGTCCCGCCCGTTATCATTTTGGAGAGTGACTCAGACTCACCCTCCACCTCGCCTGCCATTGTTGCCGATTCACAGATCCCGTCGTCGACACACTCCAGTGACTCTGGCACTTTGACCTCTGGAGCCAGTGGCCATGCACTCGACCCAGTGATCACCTCAGACGGACACGAGGATCCACCAGAGATTCCAGCTCCACTCATCCCAGGACCCTCAGAGCCACATCACCATTCTGGTGGTGTTGTGATTCCAGGGGAATATGGGGACGTTCCGTTTCGTAATGAGCATAACCATTAGTGCAGACGCCTTCCTGATGGACGTGTCATGCCGATTCCGCCTTTCAGATATCGAATTATGACTACCGGCCGAGCAGAGCCACCTCCAACTATTTTTGACTACTCATCATCCGACGACTCATCCTCTGATGACTCCAGTGACGAGGATTCCGACGAGGACCCTGAGGAGACGCCCGTGCAGCCACCCTCTACCCCGCCAAAGAAGCGGTATCGTTTCGATGGTACCGTTATTCTAGGGGTTAACGTAAGTAGGTCGTCCATTAATGCACATGGACTGAGGACTAGGGTCACCGCTCGCAAGCGAGTTGTGCCGTATCCTGCCGATCCATTCGTGTGTAAGACTTACCGTTATGCACCATCTACTTCTGGCGCTGGACCACCTGCACCACCTGTACCGACTGCACCGCCCGCCCCACCATCTCCCTCCTTCGAGGAACTGACAAGGGAAATGGAGATCCTCCGTGCTCGGGTAACTGCGCTCGAGGACCAGATGTTCCACGTAATGGACATCCTTTACCCACCGTTACCATAGGGCATTGTAGTAGATTTCATTATGTAATCTCGTTTGTAGTTTCATGTTCTACTCATGTATTGTGCGAACCTATGCGGATGTATGCAACTTATTATTAATGAATGGAACTTAGTGTTGTTTACTTTTTGTACGGTGTTCTAATTACGTTACTATATGGTGATTTTGTGGTATATGTATCTAGTTACATTGCTTAGTTAACATGTGTTGCGTTGATTCCATGTTGGTTGCCATATACTATATTATTATTTATTAAATGCGGGATTTTGACTTAAGTCAAAATTTCTGTCTAGAAGAGCAATGGCAAATGGAAGAGCAGCGCCCACAGCAGCACAAATTGAGGAAATGATTGCGGAAAGAGTAGCCGCAGCTATTGCGAAAATCAACCCCCAAGCTCCACCAGTTAACCCGCCCATCCATAACGGGTGTACATATAAGGAGTTTCAAAGTTGCAAGCCCCACAACTTTAGTGGTACTGAGGGGCCAGTTAGATTGACTAGGTGGTTTGAGAAACTAGAAGCTGTGTTCCGTGTAAGCAACTGCTAAGAGACGAACAAAACCAAGTATGCCTCCTGTACGCTGTCGGATGGCGCCCTAACCTGGTGGAACACACTTGCTCAAGCCAAAGGTATTGACGAGGCTTATGCTAATCCTTGGGAAGAATTTAAGGGAGCCATGATCGAAGAGTACTGCCACAGAACAGAGATACAGAAAATGGAGGCTGAGTTCTGGGAGTTGAAGGTTGTGGGAAACGATCTTGATGGTTACAACCGTAGGTATCTGGAATTAGCACTGATGTGTCTCTCGATGGTTACCCTGGAGTTTAAGAGAATGGAACGATACTTGTGGGGACTTCCCAAGTCCATTCAGGGAAATGCCACCTCTTCGAAGCCACCCAACGTCCCGGAAGCTATGCACATGGCGCACACCCTGATGAACCAGATCACCTGCAAGGAACCTGAGAAAGCGAAATCAGAATCGAGGACTAGTCATGAGAAGCGTAAGTAGGATGGAAACAAGGGAAAGGTCTTTGATCAAAACCCAGCTAAGAGGCATGAGGGTTTCAAGGGAAACACCGACTGGAGGAACCCCAACCCGACCCCTAGCTCGAACCCCAACTACAAGGGTACTCTACTGCAGTGCAAGAGGTGCTACAAGCACCATACTGGGTACTGTAATGTGGTCTGTGAAAAGTGCAAAAGGACCGGGCATATTGGTAAGGACTGCAAGATTCCCACCCCAACGATGAAGACAAACCCTACTAGACCAAGGCAGTGCTATGAGTGCGGACAACAGGGCCACTTCAGGAATGAATGTCCCAACAAGCGAAAGGACGGCGGACCACCACGTGGAAGAGCTTTCAATGTAAACGCAAGGGATGCCCGTGAGAACCCCGACTTGGTTACAGGTATATTCACTATCAACAATCTATTAGCTTCTGTCCTATTTGATACTGGTGCTGATAGGAGCTATGTTTGTAGACACTTTTTCTCTAAGATAGATTGGTCGTTAGTTCCTTTTAAGGAGAGTATGCTTGTTGAGGTAGCCAATGGAAAACTTGAGAAAGTTGACCAAATTGGCCGATGAGCTATTATCAACATAGCTGGTGTGGATTTCGAGATTGACTTGATACCCATCAAATTGGGAAGCTTTGATGTGATTGTCGGTATGGATTGGTTGACCAAAGTAAGGGCCGACGTTATCTGTGGAGATAAAGCTCTTCGTATACCCCACGGAGATGGTGAGCCACTGATTATTTACAGAGAGAGATGTAGTTCGAAGCTGAACCTCATTAGTTGCATGAAAGCACAAAAGATCATGAAGAAAGGACGTCTTGCTGTTTTAGCTCATGTGAAAACGTTAGAAGCCCAGGTGAAGAGTGTGAATGATGTTGATAATGCGAAAAACGAACATATATTTCATAGCATTATCCTTCAAGAAAGACAAGCTTTTAGTTGCAATTGTTCTATTTACAAGTGATATTCGTTTAAATAATAAAAGGTGAAGACAAAAGACAGATTTGACGAATTGAAGACGCAAACGACCAAAAAACTAAAAAGTACAAAGTACAATCCAAGTGGTTCAAATTATTGATGAGAAACGTCTAAAAGTTACAAGAGTACGAGCCGCAAAACGCAAAGTACAAGATATTAAATAGTACGAAAGGACGTTCGAAAATCCGGAACCGGGACCAGAGTCAACTCTCAACGCACGACGCAACGGACTAAAAATTACAAGTCAACTATGCACATGAATATAATATAATATATAATTAATTCTTAAAATTATATATATATATATATATATATATATATATATATATATATATATATATATATATATATATATATATATTATATTATATATTAAAACCGTCGGCAAACAAGAAAACAAAGTTATGTGAGCTGTCCCTAGACTCCATGCGATCGCATGGCAAATGCAAAGGAAGCCCATGTGATCGCATGGCCCCAAAAGTCTGGCCACATCTATAAATTTGGCAGTTTTCGGCCGAATATCACACAACTAATTCAATCTCTCTCACTCTCACGATATATATATATATATATATATATATATATATATATATATATATATATATATATATATAATTTATAATTTTAATTTTAATTTAAGATTAATAATAATAAGGTTATGTTAGCGAATGTTGTAAGTGTGTAAGTCGAAATTTTGTCCGTGTAAAGCTACGCTATTATTAATCATTGTAAGTTATGTTCAACCTTTTTAAATTAATGTCTCGTAGCTAAGTTATTATTATGCTTATTTAAGCCGAAATAATCGTGATGTTGGGCTAAATATTAAAGACGGGATAATTGGGTTTTGGACCATAATTGGGGTTTGGATAAAAGAACGACACTTGTGGAAATTAGACTATGGGCTATTAATGGGCTTTATATTAACTAAATGATACCTCGTTAATTTAATATATAGACTTATAATTTGACGTATTTGTATATATCCACATGCGCTTGACTGGGTACGGTGGGCGGGATATCTATAAATACCAATAATTATTCATTTGACCGGACACGGGGATGGATTAATAATCAATAGACTTGTTGAAATAGGGGTGAATTACATACAAGGGTAATTGGTGTAATTGTTAACAAAGTAATAAAACCTTGGATTACACGCAGTCGATAACCTGGTGTATTCATTAAACAAAGTATTAAGACCTTGTTACAGTTCGAATCCCCAATTAGTTGAAATATTTGACTTCGGGTATAAGGATAACTTGATGAAGACTCTCGCACTTTATATTTATGACTGATGGACTATTACGGACAAAACCGTATGGACATATCGAATAATCCAGGACAAAGGACAATTAACCCATGGTAATAAACTAAAATCAACACGTCAAATATCATGATTACGGAAGTTTAAATAAGTATAATTCCTTTATTTTATATCTCATCGCACTTTTATTTACTGTCATTTTATTTATCGTACTTTTTAATTATCGCAATTTTATTTATCGCACTTTAATTATCGTCATTTACTTTACGCTTTAAATTAAGTTATATTTATTTTTAATATTTTACATTAGGTTTTAACTACGACTTAAGACATAAAATCGACAAACCGGTCATTAAACGGTAAAAATTCCCTTTTATAATAATAATACTAATTATATATATATATATATATATATATATATATATATATATATATATATATATATATATATATATATATATATATATATACAAATATAGTTTTAAAAATATAGCGTTAAACTTGGCTAGTTCCCTGTGGACGAACCGGACTTACTAAAAACTACACTACTGTATGATTAGGTACACTGCCTATAAGTGTTGTAGCAAGGTTTAGGTATATCCACTCTATAAATAAATAAATAACTTGTATAAAATTGTATCATATTTAATAGTATTTCGTAGTAAAAATATAACTATTTTTTATACACCTCTGGGCACATCAAGTATTTTTGGCGCCGCTGCCGTGGAACTTCTTAAACGCCGGAAGCGAAACGCTATATATATATAAAAAAATGTTCCTTTATTAAGTTTTAATTTCTTTTTGTAAAAATACGTTTTAAATATTAAAAATACAAAAATATAAAAAGAAAAACAAAAAATATATATTTTTAAGAGTTGTTCAAATTATATAAAATTATAAAGTATTTTTATTTTTATTTTAGTTTTTAAATATAAGTTTTATTTAATTTATATAAATATTTTATATAAATATAAAAAAAAGTAAAAAGTATTCGGGCTACACTGTAGCAGCCCAACATTTGATCTAGAATTCGGGCCCATGCGACCGCATGGAATGGACGACTAAAACTCATGCGACCGCATGAGGTTGTCTGACACGTCTGGTCTGATTCTGGTACAACATTAATTACGGTGTATTATTAATTATTATTATTAAACCCTAATTAGGGTTATTTATTATATTAATTAATTTTAGTTTTATTAATTTTGTATTTTTAAGTTATATTTAGTTTTATTAATATATTAAATTAATACTTTTATAAAATAATAATATAAAAATAATATTTTTATAAAAAAATTGTATTTTTATAACTTTAAGCCTATTTTTATATTTTGTATATTTTTTTTAATCGTTAAAGCGTAATTTTATAATTTTTCATTCGTAATTAGTTCGTAACTTAGTATTTTGCCGTAGTTATTTTATATTTCTATATTTTTAGGTTTTGCCGTAAAATCACTTAAGTGCTTTTTCTTTAGACTAAGATTTAGGTGCTTTAGAATTTTGCGACGCCTTTTTAAAATTTTAGTGACTTTTAAGTTATTGCCGTTTTGGATATAGAATTCTTTTAAGCTTCAATACCTTTAGACGCAACTTTTAATATTTAGTTTTTAGACTTTTGAGTTTCGACACTTTTCTTTCTTATTTTTATTTTTCAACCTTTTATTTTTTTTGACATTTTTCGACGCGCTCTTTTTCTTTCTTATTTCTCGACGCTCTAGTTTTTAGGACATAGAATATTTTCTATTTCTTCTCTAAAATTTCAAAACGAAAAATTATTTTAAGTGGTTAAATTGATAGACATCCAAAATTTTCTGGTTCGTAGTAATAGTTGGATTTGTTAGTGGCGAGTTGTGGGCTTCCGATTTAAAGGGTCCTGGCTACCTGCTGCATCTATTGGCTATTTGAAACGTGGGCAAAATCAGAAAAGTCTATTAATTTGATAACTTATATAATTTTTATCTTTTATAACTAATAGGATATTCTGTGAATGCACTGAGCAAAACGTTCACCACCTTTCATACGTTCACCACCTGTAACAAGATCAAGACATCTAGCTAATATTGTCGCCGTTGATTTTTCTTTAGAATCGTCATCTAGTCGACCAAGTACTTCAATTCAAATTTCCGATAATCCATTTTTTAAACCCGACCTCACAATTGAGAATCCGGAGAATATTCAGGCACAATTCAGAGATCCTGAATCATTAATCAATCCTCCTGAACCATAAATCACTTACCCAGAAATTGTCGAGGAAGAAACCATTAAGTCAGAATCCTCTAGTGATTCTGATTCAACAAATTCAATCATGGAAAATCTGGAACCTCTAAGTATGGAAGACCGAATGAGAGCTAAACGCACTGGCCAAGGTCACTCAATTACTCAACCAGACATTAATGCGCCAGACTATGAAATCAAAGGACAAATCCTACACTTGGTAACTAATCAATGCCAATTTAGTGGTGCACCGAAGGAAGATCCAAACGAACATCTTCGTACATTTAATAGGATCTGTACTCTATTTAAAATAAGAGAAGTGGAGGATGAACAGATCTATCTCATGTTATTTCCCTGGACTTTAAAGGGAGAAGCCAAAGATTGGTTAGAATCGTTACCTGAAGGGGCGATTGATACATGGGATGTCTTAGTTGAAAAATTTCTTAAACAATTCTTTCCGGCATCTAAAGCCGTGAGACTTCAAGGAGAAATTGTTACGTTCACGCAAAAGCCAAATGAAACTCTATAAGAAGCATGGACAAGATTTGGAAAGTTATTAAGAGGATGTCCGCAACATGGTTTAGAAACTTATCAAATAGTACAAATATTCTACCAAGGATGCGACATCACTACAAGGAAAGACATAGATATAGCAGCTGGTGGTTCCATTATGAAGAAAACCGCAACTGACGCTTACAAAATTATTGATAACACTGCTTCCCACTCACATGAGTGGCACCAAGAAAAAGATATCGTTAGATCATCTAAAGTGGCTAGAGCCGATTCTAGCCATGACTTAGATTCCATTTCCGCAAAGATAGATGTTGTCGAGAGATGAATGGAAAAGATGACTAAAGATATCCACTCAATACGAATTAGTTGTGAGCAGTGTGGAGGACCACATTTGACAAAAGATTGTCTCAGTATTGAACCAACAATGGAACAAAGAGAGAATATTTCATACATAAACCAAAGGCCTGGAAATAATTATCAGAATAATTATCAGCCGCTAAGACCAATCTACAATCAAAATCAGAACTATAACCGAAATGTTCCATACAACATACAAACAAGGTCCAAGTAATCAGCAAGTATCCAATAATACTTACAACCAGTAAAGACCTATTTTTCAAAATAAACCACCATAAACCGATGATAAAAAGCCAAATTTAGAAGATATGATGTCGAAGCTAGTTGAATCTCAAACGCAGTTTTTCACATCTCAGAAACAAACCAATGAACAAAATGCTCAAGCATTTAGAAATCAACAAGCTTCTATTCAAAATCTGGAACAAGAAGTGAGTAACCTAGCAAGGTTAATAGGTGAAAGAAAACCGAAAAGTCTATCTAGCGATACAAATGCTAACCCCCGGAATGAAACAGCTAAAGCCATTACCACAAGAAGTAGTATTACACTTAAACCACCTAAAATACCTGTAATTTCCGATGACTCTATTCCTACTCCACAAGAACAACAACCTGAGCAAGATAAGGAAAAAGAACCGGTAGTTGAAAAGGTTAATGAAGATAACACAGTTAAGGCTAAGCCTTATGTTAAACCATACCAACCACCACTTCCTTACCCGAGTAAAATGAGAAAAGAAAGACTTGAAGCCGAGCAATCTAAATTCTTGGATATGTTTAAACAAATAAATATAAATCTTCCTTTCATTGATGTAATTTCAGGAATGCCTAGATATGCTAAATTCTTGAAAGATCTAATCACAAATAGAAAGAAAATGGAAGAACTCTCGGCTGTTACTATGAATGCTAATTGTTCTGCAGTGCTGTTGAATAAGATACCAGAAAAATTATCTGATCCAGGAAGTTTCACAATTTCATGTTTTCTGGGTAGTCTTAGTTCAATAGAAGCATTGGCAGATTTAGGTGCTAGTATAAATCTAATGCCGTATTCACTATACGCTAAACTAGATCTTGGAGAATTGAAACCAACAAGAATAAGCATACAACTGGCCGATCGATCAGTAAAATATCCTAGAGGGATAATGGAAAACATGCTAGTTAAAGTTGGTACTTTAGTATTTCCAGTATATTTTGTTATTTTGGACATGGAAGAAGATTCTCAAGTTCCTCTCATATTAGGAAGACCATTCTTAAACACTGCTAAAACAATAATAGACGTGTTTGGTAAGAAACTGACCCTAAGTATAGAGGACGAGAGTGTTACCTTTTCTGTTGATAGAGTAATGCAACAACCGCAATCTGCAGATGATACATGTTATTATATTCAAACTATAGATTCACATGCAGAATTGTTAGAAGAATTTCCAGAATTACAAGGAACAGGAGAATGTTCTTTAGGAGAAGGAACTGAACCAATTGATGAAACTGAAATTGTAACACCCCGTTTTTCCCCGTACATGATTTATAGGTGTATTGTGTATGTATTACAAGCATATGAAGGGTTCGATACATGTTTTGGTGTTAAAGTCTTGTATGCGAGAAAATGTGTCAGGCCACGTTGGGTGTCGCGGCGCGAAAAAGGGAGCCGTGGCGCGGCGTTTTGAATAAATCCAGATCAGAAAGCTTGTTAACAAAGTCACCAGTTCGAGGCAATCGTCGCGGCGCGACGAATTAGGCCGCGGCGTGGCAAATGGTGCGAACTGGCACCAGATTCTTGTAAATTTAATGAAGTTCAAGGGCAATTTGGTATTTTCGCGTTTGAGCCAGATTTGAGGATTTAACCTCATCCATTCATTCCATTTCTCATTTTAATTTCCCTTTTCTTTTCATTTTTCCTCTCAAACTCAAACACCCAATTGATTTCAAAAGGATTTTTGGAAAGGAAGGAGCGGGATTTGATCTTTGGTGTAGTTGACAAGTGTGTTCTCCTCGTTCTTAGCTACACGGTGATACTAGTGGTAAGCTCTAACTCCGAATTTCATTTTTGTGTTCATCATTCAATTTTGGGGCTTTTGATTGTATGATTCATAGATGGAACCCATTTAGTTGTTAATTGGAGATTAACACCAAGATTCGGGTTTATAAGTGTTAAAGGCGGGTTTTGGGTTGGTTAATGATTTAACCACGTTTAAGACTTGAGAATGGTGTATAATCACTAGTGTTAGTGATTATTAATATTTTGGAGACTTTTAGGGTTCTTGTGGTTGACTAATTTTGACTAGAGTCGAAATTAGGGTTTGTTGAGGATTATAACCTGAATGTCGATTCAATGAGGTTTGTAAACTTAAAATGGATTAAGTTGAAGTATAAAACGGAGTTAAACATGTTTTGGTGTCAAAACTTGTAAATGGTGAGATTTTGACCTTATGGGTCAAAATTAGGGTTTATGGGCGATTTTGAGAACGATAAGTGTTTAACACTTGTGTTCGGGTTTAATTGGCATATTAGGACCATTATCACTTGTGTTAGTGATTATTGGTTAGTTTGGGCGCAGTTTGTCCTTGGAAGTGCATTTGGGTCGAATTTGCACTAAGTGTCAAATTGGGTTGGTTTGTAAATCCAACCTAAGTGTGTTGTTGAATTTGTGATAATGGAATAGGTACTTTCCATTAATGAGTTGCAGATTACTTGGAAGCATTCTTCAAGGCGACAAGGTGAGTGTTAATATCCTATATGCATATGTATGTGTAGGATGGGTGCGGGTCGGGTTATAGAGCTCACTTCACATATAGGTGGATTGATGGACTTGTGTATAGGTCCAATTGGCACGGTTGTGCGTTTTAGTTAACCACCTTTGACGAGGTGTACACCTTGTGTGTACGTTATCACATGGGCTTGTGATGTGGATTATATAACCCCAATGGCGAAGGGTTAATATTGTGAGTGGAATAATTATACGTATGTGTATATGGCGTATTTATTTGTGAATGTTATGGTATGAACCATCGAGCCAGTAGTGCCATAATGTGTGTGTGATAGGATGTGAACCACGAGCCAGTAGCATCGAGTGTGAACCACGTGCCGGTAGCACTATAAAATAATTGATGTGAACCACGTGCCGGTAGCATCGAGTGTGAACCACGAGCCGGTAGCACTATAAAAGAGTATGACTCAAATGCGTATGGTGTGAACCACGAGCCGGTAGCACCATAGCGTTATGGTTAACCTTGGGTGTTTTACGCGTTGTTATATATTGTATACGTATAATGTTGTACTGATGTGATGTAGCTAATCTTCTGGTTGTAGCTTATTGGCATTGTTCACAACTTTGTTTGCGAACTTACTATATTGTTAGCGTTGTTAGCTTGTGCTTAGTGAAAGTACGGTATGCTAGGTTTAGCTTGCCTTATGCTTGGATGCTTCGATATGCGCTATTTAATTATTATTGTGGCGTGTCCATTTTATGCATATATATGTATGTAGTATATTCTTACTCACTAAGCGTTAGCTTACCCTCTCGTTGTTGATATTTTTATAGGTTCGCATGCTTGGCGGCTCGGGTAAGCTTGGGGATTTAGAAATCTTGGCTAGGTTGCTTAGAAGATCTTGCTTTTGTACTCGATTAGGATTTGGGTAGCGTAGTCCCAAATCACCATGCTCGGTTTGTTGGAAACTAAACTAGTTGGGTCGTGTATGTTCGTTTGGACAATTAACTAATGTATTAAATGTTTTAAGGTTATTGAACCTTCTATTGTAATTAAAGATGTTTATGGAAAAACAATCAAGACCTAAAGTGTTATTTAAAGCGTATTAAAAAGAAAAAAATATTATAGCCGATTTTAATACGGGTTGGGTTGTTTCAAGTGGTATCAGAGCATGGTCTAAGGGATTTAGGTGACTTGATATAGGTGCCTAGACTTAGACTTTTTGTGTGTGCTTATTTATTGCGGGACTTGTAGGATTACGGGTTGAAATGGGTTTAGTTAGTGCCTTGTTTGTAGGTGGACTAACGTTTATATTAGTAATGTGGATATTATTAATATATTAATTGTATTGTGATTATAATTCTCGCATGTGTTTATATCGCGTAGGATTTTGTTTGTGTTTGCATATATCATCAAGCGAGACGGTCGTTGTACTAACAAGTCGATACAGCGTGTGTGCGTAATAAGGACTTGCAAACCTTATTACGGGTGCAAATCGTGTCTAATAAGTGATGTACGACGAGTGTTTAACAAGATGGGGGCGGTATTGTGTGTGTGCTTTATACGTTCGTGATCTAATCGCTTTGCATTCCTTAGAATGGCGACGGGAAACGGGATCGAGACGAATGATTTGGAGTTTAACTCTAGAGTTGCGGCCACCGTTGCGGAGCAAATGAGTGAGTTTCGAGAAGAAATGGATAGGAAGTATTCCGAATTTCGGGGTAGTAGTGAAATGGAGCGTTGTCTTAAGAGCTTCATGAGGACTAAACCCCCCGATGTATAACGAGAAACCGGATCCTTTGGTAAGCACAACTTGGATCTCGGATGTCGAAGGGTGTTTTTGTACTATTGAATGCCCTCCTAAGAAGAAGACGAGACTCGCTACTAGTTTGTTGCGGGGTAGGGCAAAGGATTGGTTGGATGGTAAGTTTGATCTTGTCGGTGGTGAGCCGTTTATGGCTTTATTGTGGTATGAGTTTAAGAAGGAATTCTTCGAGGAGTTCTAGACTTCAGCCGATTTGTCGGAAATGCGTAATGAGTTGCGAAATTTGCAACAGGGTTCTATGGATTTGAATACTCTCAAGATGACCTTTATGGCGAAGGCTCGTTTTTGCCCGGAGTATTTGGGGAATGATCATTTGTTAATGGGGGATTTCTATCGGACCATGAATGATGACTTGAAAAGTAAAATTAGTCGGGGTCAAGCGAAATCGTTTGCGGAATTATTCGCCGTGGCTAGAGGTTTCGAGTCACATACGCGATCAAAGATTTGTGAACCTTCAAGTGAGAGAAGGGTTGTTTCGTATGGTGCTCCGAGTAAGAGGACTAAGGGTCCGAGTGTGAGCACGGGTGGTACGCAGACGGGTATACCGGATTCTAGTGCATCTAGATGTTACAATTGTGGCATGAGGGGTCACAAGTCTTGGGAATGTTCGGTACCAAAGGGTGATGGCATGGTGTGTTTCAATTGTCAAGAGGAAGGATATCGTAAGTCGGAATGTCCCAAGTTAGCGGGGACGGGTGCGGTAAGGAGACGTTAAGGTACGTTTCATTTTAATAAATATGCCCTTTGATTATTTATTAAGTGTCGTTTGAGTTTGAGTTGTTAAATGCCTTGTGTTGTGCATGTTTTCGTCATGGGTGACGTTCCTAATGGAAGTACCCTATGGTGACGTTTTGATTGTTGGGCGAAGGGCGTAAGACTTGGCGTAACCAAGCATTCCTTAGTATTTGGGAAATGTTTCTACCAAGCCATGGAAATGAGTTTTGGTGTTCGATTGTTAAGCGCGTGTTCGCTATAGTGTGGAAGTTGATGAACTATGAGGTTTGTCGGGTGGTTGGAACCCTTGAGATCGAGTGTTTTGAATCTCGATGTATGTTGGTAATGGATTTTATATGATGCGACATTAGGTGCCTCTTTTATACCTACTAGCGTGGTGTTCGACTCCGATTGTGTTGTGGTTACATTGTACTTAGGGTACCGGAGTGCAACCCTTAGGTACATGAGTGACTAGGTGAAATTTAACAAACTAAAGCAATTGGATGATTGCGAGGTTATGGTTTGTGAAATCGTGGTACACTTTTCGTTCGAAGTGTTTAAGGATGGTTTGAAATCCATCGTGTGCTCAAGATTGGAGCAAGATATGGTGATGGGTCGTGTGAGCCCAATCGTTTGTAAAGTCTACCTTTGGTAGCATTGTACGGTTGTACGAGTTGTGGATATGGGACGTAGTTCCAAGTGGGGGGGAGTTACACTCTCGCACGAGGAAGTTTTAGTGTGAGATTTCGGATGATGCTTTTGGTAGATCCGGAAAATGTTGTCGAGACCTGGTTTTGGTCGATTTGTGGTAGATTACAATTTCGGATAAATTGTACTTATAGTTTGGATTTGAATTATCACCAAGGTGGTAATGTGGTAAATCTCGTTGAAAGGTAATGGACGTGTTTGGGGAGCAAGGTGAAATCCTTCGGTTAAGGGAGGTGTGTGTCAGATTCTCTTCTAGAGAATTATTGTTTTGTGCCTATGTTTGATATAGGTGGTTCTTGCTCGAGTGTGTGAATGGTTAGTGGTATCCGTTAGGATTCACTATGGCGTAGCAGAGCGCGATGTTACGCTACTCGTCGTTCGAGGCCAAAAAGGGCGTTGATTGGTGAAGCATGACCTTCGGGGTCCGCTGACTTCATCATGGTATTGTTGGTTGGTGTAGCATGACCTTCGGGGTCCGCTGACTTCATCATGGTATTGTTGATTAGTGAAGCATGACCTTCGGGGTCCGCTGACTTCATCATGGGAGTATGCGATTGGTGGAGCATGACCTTCGGGGTCCGCTGACTTCATCATGAGCGAGGTGTTATATCGGTGAAGCATGACCGTTGACGGGGTCTGCTGACTTCATCCGGTGTTGAGTGATCTATCGGTTGTTTTATACACCGATGGTGGGTTCGTAAGGACCGTGTGGTGTGATCTATCGGTTGTTTTATACACCGATGGTGGGATCGTGAGGACCATGTTGTATGATTAGTGAGGCGATAGCTGTGTTTCGCTCACATGATGTTACGGGTGTGACAATAGTCGATTTTGGACACCTTAGGATTAGCGTTGCCATAGTCATTTTGAGCGCTTTTGGTTTTATCCGTTGCTTATGATGTTAGGATAGTGGCGTATTGGTTGTATTTCGCACTACAAAGGATGTTTAGCGATAAGTGTAACCCGTAAGGATTCATGTGGTTCGATCTTCAACGTTCGGATTTTTGACTTTAGGTTGAGACTTGGTCGCTTTTAGCGTTGTCCTTGGTAAAGGTACGCTAAGGAATTGATATCTCGGTATGAGATTGGTTGAGTTTTCCCGATGTAAGGGAATGAGCATGGTTTTAGTGCTCGGATTGTGGATTTGATAAATCGCGGGGGACGATTTAGTTGTTAAAGGCAATTCAGTGGGAAGAATTGCTTAGGAAAGTCGGTTGGGACTTATGTTTGAGGATCGTGAAGTGTGGTCCATTTGGTTAAGTGACGAGGATCACGAGGACGTGATCGAGTCTAAGTGGGGGAGAGTTGTAACACCCCGTTTTTCCCCGTACATGATTTATAGGTGTATTGTGTATGTATGACAGGCATATGAAGGGTTCGATACATGTTTGGGTGTTAAAGTCTTGTATGCGAGAAAATGTGTCAGGCCACGTTGGGTGTCACGGCGCGAAAAAGGGAGCCGCGGCGCGGCGTTTCGAATAAATCCAGATCAGAAATCTTGTTAACAAAGTCACCAGTTCGAGGCAATGGTCGCGGCGCGACGAATTAGGCCGCAACGCGGCAAATGGTGCGAACTGGCACCAGATTCTTGTAAATTTAATGAAGTTCAAGGGCAATTTGGTCTTTTCGCGTTTGAGCCAGATTTGAGGATTTAACCTCATCCATTCATTTCATTTCTCATTTTAATTTCCCTTTTCTTTTCATTTTTCCTCTCAAACTCAAACACCCAATTGATTTCAAAAGGATTTTTGGAAAGGAAGGAGCGGGATTTGATCTTTGGTGTAGTTGACAAGTGTGTTCTCCTCGTTCTTAGCTACACGGTGATACTAGTGGTAAGCTCTAACTCTAAATTTCATTTTCGTGTTCATCATTCAATTTTGGGGCTTTTGATTGTATGATTCATAGATGGAACCCATTTAGTTGTTAATTGCAGATTAACACCAAGATTCGGGTTTATAAGTGTTAAAGGCGGGTTTTGGGTTGGTTAATGATTTAACCATGTTTAAGACTTGAGAATGGCGTATAATCACTAGTGTTAGTGATTATTAATGTTTTGGAGACTTTTAGGGTTCTTGTGGTTGACTAATTTTGATTAGTGTCGAAATTAGGGTTTGTTGAGGATTATAACCCGAATGTCGATTCAATGAGGTTCGTAAACTTAAAATGGATTAAGTTGAAGTATAAAACCGAGTTAAACATGTTTTGGTGTCAAAACTTGTAAATGGTGAGATTTTGACCTTATGGGTCAAAATTAGGGTTTATGGGCGATTTTGAGAACGATAAGTGTTTAACACTTGTGTTCGGGTTTAATTGGCATATTAGGACCATTAACACTTGTGTTAGTGATTATTGGTTAGTTTGGGCGCGGTTTGTCCTTGGAAGTGCATTTGGGTCGAATTTGCACTAAGTGTCAAATTGGGTTGGTTTGTAAATCCAACCTAAGTGTGTTGTTGAATTTGTGATAATGGAATAGGTACTTTCCATTGACGAGTTGCGGATTACTTGGAAGCATTCTTCAAGGCGACAAGGTGAGTGTTAATATCCTATATGCATATGTATGTGTAGGATGGGTGCGGGTCGGGTGAAGTGGTTCTCGGTTATAGAGATCACTTCACATATAGGTGTATTGATGGACTTGTGTATAGGTCCAATTGGCACGGTTGTGCGTTTTGGTTAACCACCTTTGACGAGGTGTACACCTTGTGTGTACGTTATCACATGGGCGTGTGATGTGGATTATATAACCCCAATGGCGAAGGGTTAATATTATGAGTGGAATAATTATACGTATGTGTATATGGCGTATTTATTTGTGAATGTTATGGTATGAACCATCGAGCCGGTAGTGCCATAATGTGTGTGTGTGATAGGATGTGAACCACGAGCCGGTAGCATCGAGTGTGAACCACGTGCTGGTAGCACTATAAAATAATTGATGTGAACCACGTGCCGGTAGCATCGAGTGTGAACCACGAGCCGGTAGCACTATAAAAGAGTATGACTCAAATGCGTATGGTGTGAACCACGAGCCGGTAGCACCATAGCGTTATGGTTAACCTTGGGTGTTTTACGCGTTGTTATATATTGTATACGTATAATGTTGTACTGACGTGATGTAGCTAATCTTCTGGTTGTAGCTTATTGGCATTGTTCACAACTTTGTTTGCAAACTTACTATATTGTTGGCGTTGTTAGCTTGTGATTAGTGAAAGTACTTTATGCTAGGTTTAGCTTGCCTTATGCTTGGATGCTTCGGTATGCGCTATTTGATTATTATTGTGGCGTGTCCATTTTATGCATATATATGTATGTAGTATATTCTCACTCACTAAGCGTTAGCTTACCCTCTCGTTGTTGATATTTTTATAGGTTCGCATGCTTGGCGGCTCGGGTAAGCTTGGGGATTTAGAGATCTTGGCTAGGTTGCTTAGAAGATCTTGCTTTTGTACTCGATTAGGATTTGGGTAGCGTAGTCCCAAATCACCATGCTCGGTTTTTTGGAAACTAAACTAGTCGGGTCGTGTATGTCCGTTTGGACAATTAACTAATGTATTAAATGTTTTAAGGTTATTGAACCTTCTATTGTAATTAAAGATGTTTATGGAAAAACAATCGGGACCTAAAGTGTTATTTAAAGCGTATTAAAAAGAAAAAAAATATTATAGCCGGTTTTAATACGGGTTGGGTTGTTTCAGAAATGTTAGCTACACTTATGGCTAATGGATATGAACCAACAACAGAAGAAATTCAAATGCTAAAAGAAGAAGACAGATATCGATATAAATCATCGATAGAAGAACCACAGACATTAGAGTTAAAGCCACTCCCAAACTATTTGGAATATGCTTATTTACATGGTAAATCTGAATTACCTGTAATAATATCGTCTTCTCTTACTGAAAATGAAAAATCTCAACTCATTTCTGTGTTAAAAGCTCATAAACCAGCTATTGCATGGAAAATTCATGATATTAAAGGAATAAGTCCTTCGTATTGCACATATAAAATTCTTATGGAAGAAGGTGTAACGACCCGGAAATTTCCGACCAAATTTAAACTCTAATCTCCATATGTTTCCGACACGATAAGCAGAATATGTATTGTTGAGTCTAGAAAGGTTTGAAATCTATACTCAGGTAATCAGTTACCCTTTGACCATGTCTGATGATTCACGAACCACTATTTGTAAATATAAATGTAAGTATATATATAGTAATAATTGGAAATAATAAAATATAAATTAAATATTAAAAATTATTATATACATTTGATTTGTTATATTGTTACTAATATTATTGTTATCCATACTAATAACAATATTTTTATCAGTAGTAGTAAAAATCATGATTTTGATTATTATTATGACATCATTATTATTAACTCTATTATTATTAGTATTATTAATATTAATTGTATTAATATATTTATATTTATAAATTAACAAAATTTTAGGATTAAATATATTGATATTGATGTATATATATACAAATACATATACATATATACAGATATACAGATATTTATATATAAATACATATTCAGATTTATATAAATATACATACACCGTATATCCCTATATAAACACAGAAAACTCGTAAAAAGTGTATTTATATCGTTTTCAATCCTGTTGTAAAATGATTCTCAATCTCCAAAAAATCTGTAGCAACTGCTATTGATTTTTATTTTTATTCCCTGACCAATTGAAAAAGGACACCATCGACTAGTACACTCTTTAAATCAAACAAATTGATCAGTGTTATGAACGACCTCATTCAGTTCCTTCATCACCTCCATCTCTCTCTCGATCTTGTTCTGTTTAAACCGCCACCCATCACAACAAGTTACTACCTTCTCCTTCTCTCCCTATCTCTCTCCTAATTCTAGCTTATGGAAACCACCTTTACTTCCTTACTAACCAACTCAATCACCATCTTAAACTTGACGTGTTTAGTTCTGCAACTTACCACGACCTTTAAGGTAAATACGATATACTCAGTTTCATACAAACCTGATGTATTTATTTCTGTTTTGAACTCCAACTGCTATGACAGCCTCTAAGCCACCTGCTATGTTCGACAAACCATACCTGACACCATAAACCCACCACTCGACCATGAACACGATCCTGTTTCGGTTACAACTCAAAACACCATTTTAATCACAAACACCCATCAGCACAAACCCACTTATTGTCTACGTTCTTTTTGACTGAGTCATCACCAATTTAAAACCATCGAAATCAAACCACCAATTCGATTAATCTGTCTTGCTTACTTCTGATTTTCGAATATGTATTACACTCATTGAACCCATATAAACTGAAACCCATTTTTGCTACAAGTTGTTTCTGATTTTCTGTTTCTTCATCGAAAACCAACTTCACAACCACCATGTTTGAACACCACCTCAACCATCAACAACTATATATCTCGCCCTCTCCTATCCTCACCGTAAACCACCACCAATACCGCCACCACCCAACACCTTTTCACAGTTAGAAAACATCACCAAAATATCTTGTTCACTATATATATATATATATATATATATATATATTTTCTCCAACTAGGCTGCTATACTTGCAAATGTATGATCTTTCTTCCACACCCGCCTCCTGTTTCTGTTTATGATACGAAGGATTGATGATAACAATTGAGGATGACGGGTCACAGTTAATGTTTTGTCAACATGGAAATAAAGAACATACTTAATCAATACACTATTATACGCAAGTGGATCCAGATTGGAAGTTGTTGGCCGACAATTACCCAAAAAAGGAGATAACAACTTGTGGTGACTTAGTGTAATTATTAATTAGTTGGTGGAGCCAGGGATATACAAGCACGTACACGTACACCTTTTATTCTTAATGAATATTGTCGTGATTGCTGGACTAGGGTGTTTGCACTTGGGCCATGACATGTTGATTCATTTAAATGGACCGTAACCCTTAAATATGTTGTGGGTTGTACTAGTGGGCCGGAATTCATTTTAGGTTTTCTGTAAAACGAATTCATATAAGATGAAACTTAGATGGAGAATAATGGTGGGTGCTCACAAAAATAACGATATAGATATATATGAAAGACGTAAGATACAAGAAATCATGAAATAAGATAATGATGATAATTAATAGATGGTGAGGTTCATGAATGATGATGGGAGTAACGATTATGATGAAACCAGATAATGATGATTTCGTCCAGGAGGATAAGGACGGGTCCTCACAGGTGGTATCAGAGCGGTGGTCTTAGTGAACCAGGTCTTGCATTAGTGTGTCTAACTAGTAGCTGTTAGGATACATTAATGAGTCTGGACTTCGACCGTGCCTGCATGTCAAAAGTTTTGCTTATCATTTCTAGTCGTAAATTATTTGCTTATCATCCTTAGGGAATTGCCTGCTTATCATTCATAAGTCTAGACACGTCTTACTGCATTTAGTGCATCGATAGTGTATAGACAAAATTCATATCTTAGCATATCTGTTACTTTGAACTTTAGTTGACATCTTTTCAAAGATTCTCCGTAATTTACGGGATTTTGGTGTTATATACACATATGTAAAGTATGTATTGAAGAGTACCAAATCTAACTTCTATAATCTATTTCATACCAAAAATTCATTTTTCCGATTATACAAGATGGATTCCGCATCTAGTTCGAATTCCTCAGATTATGAAAGCTATGCCGATATGGATTTTCATTCAAACTCCGAAGGCAGCGTCACCGGAATGGATCAACCAATCTCCCATCACCTATTCTGGATGAATTGGGGGTGGGTTCGTAATATACTAAGTCACTGGAGACATGAAGAGGGTGATCCCTTCCATCCACCAAATTGCCCTCTTGGCGATGAACCTGAAGCACTTACCGGCGAACCTGTTCGAGAAACCATTTTCTCTCTCATTTCTAGAGTATCTCGTCACGATTATATACTATCCCATATTTCAGATCTTGTTCATTCGCTCACTCCAACCACCAATCATCCCGGTGTACTAGCAGAAGTTAACGAACTTCGCGCTCGCGTGACGGCTTTGGAGAATATGGTGCGAAGGTTATAAACACCAACAACAGCACCAGCAGCATAATCCGTACCACCATCATCAACACCGCCAGTACCCATATCACCCTCAACCACAACCGCGTCGTAAACCTCAACATCACAATTTGTACCTCGGATATCAACATCACACACCTCAATATCACTATCTGTACTTCGAGTATGATCTTCGTTTTACATATCATTCTATATCGATTATCTTCGCTTTACTTATCATTCTATCTCATTTATCTTCGTTCGACATGGTAATTATGTAATCTTTAATGTTTTAGAGATCATGTAATCAAGTATTAACGATAAAAAAAAAAAATTTAATATCTTATTGACTCATTAGATCCATGATTACATCTGAAGAAAATATATATACAAGTATATTTTCATAAAGATTGTAATTAAAAATTCTTTCGTACAAACTGTTAATGATAAAAATATTTTAACGGGTAGGTAGTACCCGAGGAATATTTAGATCTCACATTAATAAGTTACAGTGTATATTCTTCGAATCTGATTCAACGGTCATTTGCTATTCTACTTACAACCACCGATATTCGTATCTGTTCACCACCGAATAACCATTTTTATTCAAATTTCATATTTGGATTTTTATCTATCAGAATCCAACAAGTGACATAATGAAGAAAACATTGGACAAAATAAAAAGTGTTAGAAACAAACAAATTAATTATGAGAAATTCTGTTAGGAATCCACGCTAACTGTTCCTAGTTAACTGTTCCCAGCTAACTGTTAATTCTGTATTACATTTTTATCGCAATTTAATTTATTGTCATTTAAGTTCTGTTATTTATTTTACGCACTTTAAATAACGGGACACGTATACAAGGTTTCGACCTATCATATCGACCCATCTATATATATATTTCGGAACAACCATAGACACTCTATATGTGAATGTTGGAGTTGGCTATACAGGGTTGAGGTTGATTTCAAAATATATATATGGTTTGAGTTGTGATCAATACTGAGACCGGTACACGGGTCACGATACGTATTAATTAATTCGAATATTATATATTAAATTATATATGAACATATTGGACTAGTGGACAACTGGACTATTGGACTGCTAACTTTGGACAATTAAAATGAATTAAAATATTGATTATAACATATGAAACTAAACAATTCTTCAAGTTTGCCACTTGATTTCATCCTAAACCTCATTTGTATCTCGACGTTTACAATCCGCGTACAAACCTATCAGGATTCTTGAAAATACCTCAATCGAGAAGTTGAACCGACCGCACTTCATCTACAGAAGAAAAGATCTATACACATGAAAAACTCTTGAACCTAAAGTCATAGTTTAACACGTACCGCGACGAATTCTTTAGCATTTATTAGCAAAAACAACCTTACGATTCCTTTTCAAAGTAGCCAATTTTGTCACAGCTTCAGCAGAACAACTTCGACCTTTCATTCGAAAAAGTCTTATTATAACTTTGATATATACGATTGGTTTTCCTCATCGTTACCGGGGAACCTTTCATACTCCGCCATGTTATCATCAGCATTTAATCATCTAAAAACACAATTCGCCCAAAAACACCTCGGATTGATAATCGACGATTCAGATATGACTGCATTAAATGCAGAGGAAACAGTAAAATTTTAGATGGCCTAAATGGCCAAAAGTTTGATGATAAAGAAGGGAATGTTAGGAACGCTCGATAGAAAATTTAGTGCTGAAAAATGGATTGAGCTAACCGTGAAGGAAACAAAGAACAAATACAAGGAATGAACCTGCCTTCAAATAATGCAAATGATTCAGTGTCTGTTGAAACCGTCAGTATGAATCCTACTCCTTATTCTAAACTTTTTCAGATGATATTATTCATCATCATCTTATCTTAGATATTATAAGATATCTTCATATTTTCCGCTATACATATTCTCCAAATTTCTAAAGATATTTTCACAACTATTCCTATCTGCAATCATCTATCTCCCCGTAATATCTGCGTTACAACATAAAAGAAACTGTGTTAGTTTCTAAATTCTGAAATCTGCAAGTTTAAAATATGAATGTTTTGAAGCAGTGTTGGGAACTGATGCGTGAATTAGTATAATATAATGAAACTTGATCAACTTCATTATATTACAGTAAGTCATGTTGCGTTCCTAATGGAATGTGATGATTCACAGTACCATCATCATGTGCCATGTTACACGGCTCTTACATTCTATCAAATATCTAAACATATCAAGAAAAATATTTTTCTTGGTGATTCGGTCTTTTCCAGGATATTCTAGTAATTTTACAAGTCAAAAATCGTGCCATTACCATTTCTTTCTTAGAACATTAACTATGTTCATTTCGAATTTCATACCTACGAATTCTGGACCATTACAAAGGATGCTTAGTTGAAGAGGAGGAAAAGAAAAAGAATGAAGCTCCGAAATAAAATTTGTAGTAAAGATCGCAGCAATTAGGAAAGAACATTAACTGTGGATGACAATGATTATAGAAAACAAAAGTAATAACATCGAAGTATAAGGAAAGATATAAAACCCAACAACCACCCAGAAACTACAAACCGTGTATATCAATACGTATCGCAACGTAAAGACACGGGAGAATTAGAAACAATATAATTCCAAGGAAATCATAAAAGTGAATAGATTCTTCTGGCGACAGATGAAAGAGAAGAATGAAAAATATGAAAGTTAGAAGTATAATAAGAATCAGGATTGGATGGAGCATATTAAGGAATGAGTAGAGGGATAAAGAATAGAAGATGTGGAGAATAAGAAAAACGAAGAGGTGAATTTATAGTGAAATATCCGACAAAGAAATCGAAACAGATTGCCGCATTAAATCAAAGAAGATCCTGATTTTCTAAATCGCCGAAGAACCAAATCTTATTATGTAAGATTTTCTTTAAATTCCTTAAATCCCGGAAGTCAATGGTAGCTACGTCATCGGTTAAAACAAATATATTTATTTACTCATTTCACCCTTTTGCGATAGCTTCATTTATATTCTTCGCGTAATCGAATCGTTTTATCTATATCTCTCAATAATGATAAAACACCATTATTACCTCATATTTGTCATGAAAACATTCCTATTGTTATCCATGACGACCTTTACCAAATTTCGGGGACGAAATTTCTTTAACGGGTGGGTACTGTAACGATCCGGAAATTTCCGACCAAATTTAAACTCTAATCTCCATATGTTTCCGACACGATAAGCAGAATATGTATTGTTGAGTCTAGAAAGGTTTGAAATCTATACTCAGGTAATCAGTTACCCTTTGACCATGTCTGATGATTCACGAACCACTATTTGTAAATATAAATGTAAGTATATATATAGTAATAATTGGAAATAATAAAATATAAATTAAATATTAAAAATTATTATATACATTTGATTTGTTATATTGTTACTAATATTATTGTTATCCATACTAATAACAATATTTTTATCAGTAGTAGTAAAAATCATGATTTTGATTATTATTATGACATCATTATTATTAACTCTATTATTATTAGTATTATTAATATTAATTGTATTAATATATTTATATTTATAAATTAACAAAATTTTAGGATTAAATATATTGATATTGATGTATATATATACAAATACATATACATATATACAGATATACAGATATTTATATATAAATACATATTCAGATTTATATAAATATACATACACCGTATATCCCTATATAAACACAGAAAACTCGTAAAAAGTGTATTTATATCGTTTTCAATCCTGTTGTAAAATGATTCTCAATCTCCAAAAAATCTGTAGCAACTGCTATTGATTTTTATTTTTATTCCCTGACCAATTGAAAAAGGACACCATCGACTAGTACACTCTTTAAATCAAACAAATTGATCAGTGTTATGAACGACCTCATTCAGTTCCTTCATCACCTCCATCTCTCTCTCGATCTTGTTCTGTTTAAACCGCCACCCATCACAACAAGTTACTACCTTCTCCTTCTCTCCCTATCTCTCTCCTAATTCTAGCTTGTGGAAACCACCTTTACTTCCTTACTAACCAACTCAATCACCATCTTAAACTTGACGTGTTTAGTTCTGCAACTTACCACGACCTTTAAGGTAAATACGATATACTCAGTTTCATACAAACCTGATGTATTTATTTCTGTTTTGAACTCCAACTGCTATGACAGCCTCTAAGCCACCTGCTATGTTCGACAAACCATACCAGACACCATAAACCCACCACTCAACCATGAACACGATCCTGTTTCGGTTACAACTCAAAACACCATTTTAATCACAAACACCCATCAGCACAAACCCACTTATTGTCTACGTTCTTTTTGACTGAGTCATCACCAATTTAAAACCATCGAAATCAAACCACCAATTCGATTAATCTGTCTTGCTTACTTCTGATTTTCGAATATGTATTACACTCATTGAACCCATATAAACTGAAACCCATTTTTGCTACAAGTTGTTTCTGATTTTCTGTTTCTTCATCGAAAACCAACTTCACAACCACCATGTTTGAACACCACCTCAACCATCAACAACTATATATCTCGCCCTCTCCTATCCTCACCGTAAACCACCACCAATACCGCCACCACCCAACACCTTTTCACAGTTAGAAAACATCACCAAAATATCTTGTTCACTATATATATATATATATATTTTTTCTCCAACTAGGCTGCTATACTTGCAACTGTATGATCTTTCTTCCACACCCGCCTCCTGTTTCTGTTTATGATACGAAGGATTGATGATAACAATTGAGGATGACGGGTCACAGTTAATGTTTTGTCAACATGGAAATAAAGAACATACTTAATCAATACACTATTATACGCAAGTGGATCCAGATTGGAAGTTGTTGGCCGACAATTACCCAAAAAAGGAGATAACAACTTGTGGTGACTTAGTGTAATTATTAATTAGTTGGTGGAGCCAGGGATATACAAGCACGTACACGTACACCTTTTATTCTTAATGAATATTGTCGTGATTGCTGGACTAGGGTGTTTGCACTTGGGCCATGACATGTTGATTCATTTAAATGGACCGTAACCCTTAAATATGTTGTGGGTTGTACTAGTGGGCCGGAATTCATTTTAGGTTTTCTGTAAAACGAATTCATATAAGATGAAACTTAGATGGAGAATAATGGTGGGTGCTCACAAAAATAACGATATAGATATATATGAAAGACGTAAGATACAAGAAATCATGAAATAAGATGATGATGATAATTAATAGATGGTGAGGTTCATGAATGATGATGGGAGTAACGATTATGATGAAACCAGATAATGATGATTTCGTCCAGGGGGATAACGACGGGTCCTCACAGAAGGTCATAAAACGTATGTGCAACGCCAACGAAGACTAAATCCTAATATGCAAGATGTTGTTAAGAAAGAAATTATTAAACTACTTGATGCAAGTTTAATTTATCCAATCTCTGATAGTCCATGGGTAAGCCCAGTTCAATGCGTGCCTAAGAAGGGTGGCATGACTGTCATCACAAATGAGAAAAATGAGCTTATTCCTACTAGGACTGTAACAGGATCGCGTGTTTGTATTGATTATAGAAAATTAAATGACGCCACCAGAAAAGATCACTTTCCCTTACCTTTCATTGATCAAATGTTGGAAAGATTAGCCAGAATTAGTTACTATTGTTTTCTTGATGGTTTTTCCGGATATTTTCAAATTCAATAGCACCCGAGGACCAAGAGAAAACCACATTCACGTGCCCTTATGGTACTTTTGCTTATAAAAGCATGCCATTTGGACTTTGCAACGCCCCTGCAACCTTTCAAAGGTGCATGATGGCAATTTTTCACGACATGTGCAATAGAATCCAGCATCGTAAACTTTTCTTGCTGTGAGCTGAGGACCATAATGCCCTCCTGTTGGTCCTGTGTGACAATGGTTTAAGATTTAACTAGCTTCATCCCCGAATACACATCGACGTATTATTCCATCGGGACAACTTTTAAACAAATGTGGATCTTCTCAGAAATAGTGTTTTATATCACTAAAGAATTTCTTTCGTTTTTGGTACGACAATCCTTTTTCAAGGAATCCACATACTAAGTAGTTTGCATAATCTGCAAACCATGGAATTTCATTATAATTTATCTTCAATAGATATTCATCAGGAAAGTTGTCTTGTATGGCCGATTCATTTAGAACTTCTAATTCAGGATTTTCAAGACGAGAAAGATGATCAGCGGCGAGATTTTCTGCTCCCTTTTTATCTCGGATTTCAATATCGAACTCTTGTAAGAGTAAGATCCAACGGATTAATCGTGGTTTAGCATCTTGTTTCGAAAATAGGTATCTAAGAGCAGAATGGTCGGCATAGACCACCGTTTTAGCTAGAACGAGATATGAACGAAATTTGTCAAAAGCAAAGACAATAGCAAGGAGTTCTTTTTCAGTAGTTGTCAACAAATTCAATCATGGAAAATCTGGAACCTCTAAGTATGGAAGACCGAATGAGAGCTAAACGCACTGGCCAAGGTCACTCAATTACTCAACCAGACATTAATGCGCCAGATTATGAAATCAAAGGACAAATCCTACACATGGTAACTAATCAATGCCAATTTAGTGGTGCACCGAAGGAAGATCCAAACGAACATCTTCGTACCTTTAATAGGATCTGTACTCTATTTAAAATCAGAGAAGTGGAGGATGAACAGATCTATCTCATGTTATTTCCCTGGACTTTAAAGGGAGAAGCCAAAGATTGGTTAGAATCGTTACCTGAAGGGGCGATTAATACATGGGATGTCTTAGTTGAAAATTTTCTTAAACAATTCTTTCCGGCATCTAAAGCCGTGAGACTTCAAGGAGAAATTGTTACGTTCACGCAAAAGCCAAATGAAACTCTATATGAAGCATGGACAAGATTTGGAAAGTTATTGAGAGGATGTCCGCAACATGGTTTAGACACTTATCAAATAGTACAAATATTCTACCAAGGATGCGACATCACTACACGAAAAGACATCGATATAGCAGCTGGTGGTTCCATTATGAAGAAAACCGCAACTGAAGCTTACAAAATTATTGATAACACTGCTTCCCACTCACATGAGTGGCACCAAGAAAAAGATATCGTTAGATCATCTAAAGCGGCTAGAGCCGATTCTAGCTATGACTTTGATTCCATTTCTGCAAAGATAGATGTTGTCGAGAGACAAATGGAAAAGATGACTAAAGATATTCAGTCAATACGAATTAGTTGTGAGCAGTGTGGAGGACCACATTTGACAAAAGATTATCTCAGTATTGAACAAACAATGGAACAAAGAGAGAATGTTTCATACATAAACCAAAGGTCTGGAAATAATTATCAGAATAATTATCAGCCGCCAAGACCAATCTACAATCAAAATCAGAATTATAACCAAAATATTCCATACAACAATCAACAAGGTCCTAGTAATCAATAAGTATCCAATAATACTTACAATCAGCAAAGACCTATTTTTCAAAATAAACCACCACAAACCGATGATAAAAAGCCAAATTTAGAAGATATGATGTCGAAGCTAGTTGAATCTCAAACGCAGTTTTTCACATCTCAGAAACAAACCAATGAACAAAATGTTCAAGCATTTAGAAATCAACAAGCTTCTATTCAAAATCTGGAACAAGAAGTGAGTAACCTAGCAAGGTTAATAGGTGAAAGAAAACCGGGAAGTCTACCTAGCGATACAAATGCTAACCCCCGGAATGAAACAGCTAAAGTCATTACCACAAGAAGTAGTATTTCACTTAAACCACCTAAAATACCTGTAATTTCCGATGACTCTATTCCTACTCCACAAGAACAACAACCTGAGCAAGATAAGAAAAAAGAACCGGTAGTTGAAAATGTTAATGAAGATAACACAGTTAAGGCAAAGCCTTATGTTAAACCATACCAACCACCACTTCCTTACCCAAGTAAAATGAGAAAAGAAAGACTTGAAGCTGAACAATCTAAATTCTTGGATATGTTTAAACAAATAAATGTAAATCTTTCTTTCATTGATGTGATTTCAGGAATGCCTAGATATGCTAAATTCTTGAAAGATCTAATCACGAATAGAAAGAAAATGGAAGAACTCTCGGCTGTTACAATGAATGCTAATTGTTCTGCAGTGCTGTTGAATAAGATACCAGAAAAATTATCTGATCCAGGAAGTTTCACAATTTCATGTTTTCTGGGTAGTCTTAGTTCAATAGAAGCATTGGCAAATTTAGGTGCTAGTATAAATTTAATGCCGTATTCATTATACGCTAAACTAGACCTTGGAGAATTGAAACCAACAAGAATAAGCATACAACTAGCCGATCGATCAGTAAAATATCCTAGAGGGATAATGGAAAACATGCTAATTAAAGTTGGTACTTTAGTATTTCCAGTAGATTTTATTATTTTGGACATGGAAGAAGATTCTCGAGTTCCTCTCATATTAGGAAGACCATTCTTAAACACGGCTAAAGTAATAATAGACGTGTTCAGTAAGAAACTGACCCTAAGTATAGAGGACGAGAGTGTTACCTTTTCTGTTGATAGAGCCATGCAACAACCGCAATCTGCAGATGATACATGTTATTATATTCAAACTATAGATTCACATATAGAATTGTTAGAAGAATTTCCAGAATTACAAGGAACAGGAGAATGTTCTTTAGGAGAAGGAACTGAACCAATTAATGAAGCTGAAATGTTGGCTATACTTATGGCTAATGATTACGAACCAACAACAGAAGAACTTCAAATGCTAAAAGAGGAAGACAGATATCGATACAAATCATCGATAGAAGAACCACCGACATTAGAGTTAAAGCCACTTCCAAACCATTTGGAATACGCGTATTTACATGGTGAATCAGAATTACCTGTAATAATATCATCTTCTCTGACGGAAAATGAAAAATCTCAACTCATTTCTGTGCTAAAAGCTCACAAACCAGCTATTGCATAGAAAATTCATGACATTAAAGGCATAAGTCCTTCGTATTGCACACATAAAATCCTTATGGAAGAAGGTCATAAAACGTATGTGCAACACCAACGAAGACTAAATCCTAATATGTAAGAAGTTGTTAAGAAAGAAATTATTAAACTGCTAGATGCAGGTTTAATTTATCCAATCTCTGATAGTCCATGGGTAAGCCCAGTTCAATGCGTACCTAAGAAGGGTGGCATGACTGTCATCACAAATGAGAAAAATGAGCTTATTCCTACTAGGACTGTAACAGGATGGAGAGTTTGTATTGATTATAGAAAATTAAATGACGCCACCAGAAAAGATCACTTTCCCTTACCTTTCATTGATCAAATGTTGGAAAGATTAGCTGGGAATAGTTACTATTATTTTCTTGACGGTTTCTCCGGATACTTTCAAATTCCAATAGCACCCGAGGACAAGAAAAAACCACATTCACGTGCCCTTATGGTACTTTTGCTTACAAACGCATGCCATTTGGACTTTGCAATGCCCCTGCAACCTTTCAAAGGTGTATGATGGCGATTTTTCACGACATGATAGAAGAATGCATGGAAGTTTTCATGGATGACTTTTCAGTCTTCGGTGATACTTTTGAAACATGTCTAGTTAATCTTGAACGAATGCTTATTAGATGCGAGCAATCAAATCTAGTTCTTAATTGGGAGAAATGCCATTTCATGGTTAGAGAAGGCATCGTTCTTGGTCATAAAATTTCAAAGGAAGGAATTGAAGTGGATAGAGCTAAAGTAGATGTAATTGCTAACTTCCACATCCCACCAATGTTAGAGGAGTTAGGAGTTTTCTAGGGCATGCCGATTTTTACCGACGTTTCATAAAAGATTTTTCTAAAATTGTCACTCCTATGAATAAACTCCTAGAAAAGGATGCTCCATTCATCTTTTCAGATGAATGCATCAAATCTTTTAATATTCTTAAAGAAAAACTCACTAATGCACCGATCATGATAACTCCAAATTGGAATCTACCATTTGAACTCATTTGCGATGCAAGTGATTTTGCAATGGGAGCCGTTTTAGGACAAAGGATTGAAAAATGATTTCAACCTATCTATTACGCTAGTAAGAAGTTATGAGGAGCACAAATGAATTACACAACTACTGAAAAAGAACTCCTTGCTATTGTCTTTGCTTTTGACAAATTTCGTTCATATCTCGTTCTAGCTAAAACGGTGATCTATACCGACCATTCTGCTCTTAGATGCCTATTTTTAAAACAAGATGCTAAACCACGATTAATCTGTTGGATCTTACTCTTACAAGAGTTTGATATTGAAATCCGAGACTTTTCTTGCTGTGAGCTGAGGCCAATAGAATCCAGCATCGTAAACTTTTCTTGCTGTGAACTGAGGCCCATAATGCCCTCATGTTGGTCCTGTGTGACAATGGTTTAAGATTTTACTAGCTTCATCCCCGAATACACATCGACGTATTATTCCATCGGGACAACTTTTAAACAAATGTGGATCTTCTCAGAAATAGTGTTTTATATCACTAAAGAATTTCTTTCCTTTTTGGTACGACAATCCTTTTTTAAGGAATCCACATACTAAGTAGTTTGCATAATCTGCAAACTATGGAATTTCATTATAATCTATCTTCAATAGATATCACTAGAGTATTCTGATTTAATGAGTTGTTCCTCGACAATTTCTGTTTGAATGATTGGTGGTTCCGGAGGAAAGATTAGTGGTTCAGGATCTCTGAATTGTCCCTGAATATCCTCCGGATTCTCAATTGTGAGGTCGGGTTCAAAAAATGGATTATCGAAAATTTGAATTGGAGTACTTGGTCGACTGGATGACGATTCTAAAGAAAAATCAACGGTGACAATATTTGCTAGATGTCTTGATCGAGTTACAGGTGGTGAACGTACAAAAGGTGGTGAACGTTTTGCTCGGTGCATTCACTGAATATCCTATTAGTTATAAAAGATAAAAAATTATATAAGTTATCAAAATGATAGACTTTTCTGCTTTTGCCCACGTTTCGAATAGCCAATAGATGCAGCAGGGAGCCAGAACCCTTTAAATCGGAAGCTCACAACTCAGCCACTAACAAATCCAACTATTACTACGAAGCAGAAAATTTGGATGTCTATCAATTTAATCACTTAAAATAATTTTTCATTGAAATTTAAAGAGATTTTAGAGAAGAAATAGAAATTTCTATGTCCTAAAAACTAGAGCGGCGAAAAATAAGAAAGAAAAAGATCGCGTCGGAAAACGTCAAAAAATAAAAGGTCGAAAAATAAAAATAAGAAAGTAGCGCGTCGAAACTAAAAAGGAACTAAAAACTAAGAATTAAAAGTTGCGTCTAAAAATATTAAAGCTTAAAAGAAATACTATATCCAAAACGGTAATAACTTAAAAAGGTACTAAAATTTATAAAACGGCCTCGAAAAATTCTAAAGCACCTAAATCTTAGTCTAAAGAAAAAGCACTTAAGGGATTTTACGGCAAAGCCTAAAAATCTAGAAATAAAAAAAAAATAACTACGGCAAAAACTATAACTTAAAACTAAATACGAGCGAAAAATACAAATATTACGAAGAAACGATTAAAAAGATACAAAATATAAAAATAAAACTTAAAGTTGTAAAAAGTACAATTTTTATAAAAATATTATTTTTATATTATTTATTTTATAAAACTATTAATTTTATATATTAATAAAACTAAATTAAACTTAAAATACAAATTAATAATAAAAACTAAACTAATTAATTAAAAACTAAACCCTAATTAGGGTTTTAATAATAATAATAATAATAATATACTCCGTAATTAATGCGAAATTAGGTCAAAGATGGCGTGTCAGAACCTGTCATGCGGTCGCATGAGTATTTGCCTATGGATCCATACGATCGCATGGCCCAAATATTCAGGTTACAAATTGGGCTGCTACAGTGTAGCCCGATTCTTTTACTTATTTTTTTTTTTCTGTTTTTCTGTTTTTATATTTATAAAAAGTATTTATATAAATTAAATAAAACTTATATTTTTACAAACTAAAACTAAAAATAGAAATAGAAATATTTTATAATTTATATATTTTATCAAACTCTTAAAAATATAAATATATTGTTATTCTTTTTATGGTTTTTGTATTTTTAATAATTAAAACGTATTGTTACAAAAGCGTATTTTTACAAAAGTAAATTAAAAAGAAGTAAAGTCTTTTTTTCAAATTTTTTTTATATATATAGCGTTTCGCTTTCGGCGTTTTAGTGTCCCCGGCAGCGGCGCCAAAAATACTTGATGTGCGTAGAGGTGTATACAAAATATTTATATTTTTACAACAAAATACTATTAAATACGATACAATTTTACACAAGTTATTTATTTATTTATAGAGTGGATATACCTAAACCTTGCTACAACACTTATAGGCAGTGTACCTAATCGTACAGTAGTGTAGTTTTTAGTAAGTTCGGTTCGTCCACAGAGAACTCGCCAAGTTTAACGCTATATTTTTAACTTATAATTGTAAAAATACAAAAATATATATAAGTAGTATTATTATTATAAAAGGGGGTTTTTACCGTTTAATGACCGGTTTGTCGATTTTTAAAACTTTAGTCGCAGTTAAAACCTAATGTAAAATATTAAAAATAAATATAACTTAATTTAAAGCGTAAAGTAAATAACGATAATGAAATTGCGATAAATAAAAGTGAGATAAAATAAAATTACGATAATTAAAGAGAACGATAATTAAAAGTGCAATTAAATAAAATGACAGTAAAAAGTGAGATAATTAAAAGTGCAATTAAATATGAAATATATAAATTATGCTTATTTAAACTTCCGTAATCATGATGTTTGACGTGTTGATTTTAGTTTATTACCATGGGTTAATTGTACCTTGTCCTGAATTATTCAATATGTCCGTCTGGTTTTTGTCCATAACAGTCCATCAGTCATAAATATAAAGTGCGAGTGTCCTCGTCAAATTATCCTTATATCCGAAGTCAAATATTCCAACTAATTGGGGACTTAAACTATAATTACACCAAGTGTCCTTGTATATAATTCACCCCTATTTTAATAAGTCCATTAACTATTAATTTATTCTCGTGTCCGGTTAAATGAACGATTATTAGTACTTATAAATATCCCGCCCATCATGTTCGATCGAGTGTATATGGTTATTTATAGGTACGTCCAATTGTAAATCTTTATATTAAATTAACAAACTATCATTTAATTAAACAAATATAAAGCCCATTAATAGCCCATAGTCTAATTTTCACAAGTGTTGTTCTTTTATCCAAACCCCAATTATGGTACAAAGCCCAATTACCCAATTTTAATATTTAGCCCAACATCACGATTACTTCGGCTTAAATAAGCATAATAATAACTTAGCTACGAGACATTAATTTAAAAAGGTTGAACATAACTTACAATGATTAAAAATAGCGTAGCGTTACACGGACAGAATTTTGACTTACACCCTTACAACATTCGCTAACATACCCTTATTATTAGAATTTAAAATTAAAATTAAAATTAAAATTAATATATATATATATATATATATATATATATATATATATATATATATATATATATATATATATATATATATATATATATATATATATATATATATATATACGTTTAGATTGAGGAGAAGAAAAAGATATATTAAAGTTCGCTCAAAACTGCGAAATTTATAGGCATGTGGCAACAAAAAGTGGCCCATGCGATCGCATGGATATTAAGCCTACAGGCCATGCGATCGCATGGAGGTAGGTACCAGCTCACATTGCTTTGTTTTCTTTCTTGCCGACGGTTTTTATAAATAAATATAATATATAAATAATTTTAAGAATTATTTAAATATTATATTATATTTATGTGCATAGTTACTTGTAATTTTTAGTCCGTTGCGTCGAGCGTTGAGAGTTGACTCTGGTCCCGGTTCCGGATTTTCGAACGTCCTTGCGTACAATTTAATATCTTGTATTTTGCGTTTTGCGACTTGTACTCTTGTAATTTTGAGACGTTTCTCATCAATAATTTGAACCACTTTGATTGTACTTTGTACTTTTGAGTTTTTTGGTCCTTTGCGTCTTCAATTCGTCGAATCTGTCTTTTGTCTTCACCTTTTATTATTTAAACGAATATTACATGTAAATAAAACAATTGCAACTAAAAGCTTGTCTTTCTTGAGGGATAATGCTATGAAATATATGTTCGTTTTTAGCATTATCAGCCTATAATTTTCAAAGACGCACACCTTCTTTGCAAATCCTGTGATGCATGTCAAAGGGCCGGAAAAATAAGTCAATGTGATGAAATGCCACAAAATGTCATTCAAGTATGTGAAGTATTTGACGTTTGGGGTATTGACTTTATGGGTCCATTTTCAAAATCTCATAATAATCTCTACATTCTCGTTGCCATTGATTATGTATTTAAATGGGCGGAAGCACAAGCTCTCCCGACTAACGATGCACGAGTTGTAGTCAACTTTTTAAAACATATTTTTACTAGATTTGGAACACCGAAAGCTTTAATAAGTGATCGGGGTACTCATTTTTGTAATAATCAACTTGAGAAAGTTTTCAAAAGATATGGAGTAACTCATAAAATCTCCACTGCTTATCATCCACAAACAAGTGGACAAGTTGAAAATACCAACCGAGCATTAAAACGTATTCTAAAGAAAACCGTAGGATCAAATCCAAAGGAATGGTCCATGAAATTGGAGGATGCACTCTGGGCTTTTAGAACAGCCTACAAAACTTCAATTGGAAATACACATTTTAGACTCGTTTATGGAAAAGCATGTCACCTTCCAATAGAAATTGAGCACAAAGCATTTTGGGCTTTGAAGACATGTAATCTTGATTTGCATGAAGTCGGACGTCTACGGTTAAGTCAACTAAACGAATTAGAAGAATTAAGACATGAAGCATATGAAAATTCATTAATCTATAAGGAAAAAACGAAGAAATGGCATGATAAAAGAATCAGAAGTTCAAAAGAATTTAAAGAAGGAGACATAGTTCTTCTTTTCAATTCACGATTCAAGCTATTTCCTGGAAAATTGAAATCAAGATGGTCTGGACCATTCATAGTCAAAAGAGTTTTCCCATACGGAACAATAGAGTTGATAAATTCAAATGTGATTGAATTTAAAGTTAATGGTCACAGAGTTAAACATTACATACATGGTCCAATGGAAGTTGAAGATGAAGTTAATCACAATTTCGACACCACAGCTAACTAAGTGTGGGAAGATTCGAATCTTTTAAGGGTAATATATATTTCTGTTAGAGTTAGATTTTCTGTTTTCATGTAGTTCTCGAAAAATGGAATTCGAATGGTCTTTCCCTAGCAGACCCTAAAGAACTAGTCTTCTCCCTCCATTCTGAATTTTTATTTTTTTTAGGTTTTACTAGATGAAGAATTCCTTTGATCTGAACCATGGTCTACTACTACACGCTATGATTACTAAACGTAATAATAACATCTTTTCGAGTGAACTGGTATCATTCATAAGAGGAAAAATGGACGAAGTAAGGAGAGAACTCGGGAAAGATCATCATAAGACACATTTTGGTAAAGGAAAATCAAAATCCTCAACAAAAAGAAGAGCACGGCACCTTGAAAGATGTCATAAATGCGGAAAATGGTCACACGAAGGTAAATGTTCAAACAATCAAACATATTCAAATACCGAATTTGTTACTCTATGCAGAGAAGGACCATTCATATGTTTAGAAGAAAAGTTATTAAAGAATCGAGGTTACGCTTATGTAGCTATGGAAAACCAAATCACACGACTCTCTTATGAGTCAGCTAAAGCAGGTCTCTGAGAATTCTATCTCACAGGTAAGTATGTACAGTTTTTATTTTTGTTTTTATTTATTGCTTTTAACCTTTTGATAATAAACGCTAAATCATTCGCTATAAAGTATTAAATTGATATTCAAATAAAATTAGGTATGCGAAACCGAAATTATTGATATCATACAAAAATTTATTACATCACTGCGAAATTTACCGTTTATTCTTAAGGTATAAATATCTTTAATTAATCAACCCAAAATATTTCAAAAATTCGTCAGGAGTAAAACTAGGTTATGGAATTGAAATTACTTTCCCGAAAAGAGGGGCGTATATTTTTGTTAATATTTGATTGATTAAAGTGGTATAAAAAATCAAAAAGATTTTTAATTTTAATTTTTACCTTATTTTTAAAATTAATATATAAATATCAAAGTATTAATGTAAATTTTTAAAATCAATATATTTAAGTTTTTAAATATTTTAAAAATTAATATTTTTAATATAAATTTGTAAAATTAATGTACAAAAATATTAATGATATTTATATGAATTTTTAAGTTTATGCATTTAAGTTTGGTGTGAATTTAAAAAAAAAAAAAATTACTTTATTTCATTAAGTTAAAAATTTGATATTTAAAATTCGTCGTGAGTTGAAAATGAAATGTCCCGTTCATATTGATTATAAACGTACTATATTAATTGATTTCGTCGCTAGATTTTGACCTCTATATGAGACGTTTTTCAAAGACTGCATTCATTTTTAAAAACAACCATAACCTTTATTTTATCGATAAAGGTTTAAAAGCATTACGTAGATTATCAAATAATGATAATCTAAAATATACCGATTACACACGACCATTACATAATGGTTTACAATAAGAATATATTACATCAAAAATAAGTTTCTTGAATGCAGTTTTTACACAATATCATACAAGCATGGACTCCAAATCTTGTCCTTATTTTATTATGCAACAGCGAAAGCACTTAATAATCACCTGAGAATAAACATGCTTAAAACGTCAACAAAAATGTTGGTGAGTTATAGGTTTAACCTATATATTATCAAATCATAATAATAGACCACAAGATTTCATATTTCAATACATCCCATACATAGAGATAAAAATCATTCATACGGTGAACACCTGGTAACCGACATTAACAAGATGCATATAAGAATATCCCCTATCATTCCGGGAAATCCTTCGGACATGATAAAAACGAATTCGAAGTACTAAAGCATCCGGTACTTTGGATGGCGTTCGTTAGGCCCAATAGATCTATCTTTAGGATTCACGTCAATTAGGCGTGAACTAATTCTCAAAATTAGTGATGTTCCCTAATTCTTAGGTTACCAAGCAAAAAGGGGCATATTCGGCTTCGATCATTCAACCATATAATGTAGTTTCGATTACTTGTGTCTATTTCGTAAAATATTTATAAAAATTGCGCATGTATTCTCAGCCCAAAAATATAAAGGGTAAAAAGGAAAATGAAACTCACTTCAAATAATCAAGTCTTAACAAGTTTGATTGCTTAACATGTTGGAAACATTTAATCATATAAATATCAATTTCATTTAATATATATAAACATGGAAAAGTTCGGGTCACTACAGTACCTATCCGTTAAATAAATTTCGTCCCGAAATTTTAAGCAGTTGGAGGTGTTGACGTATCTTCTGGAAATAAGTGCGGGTATTTCTTCTTCATCTGATCTTCTCGTTCCCAGGTGAACTCAGGTCCTCTACGAGCATTCCATCGAACTTTAACAATTGGTATTTTGTTTTGCTTAAGTCTTTTAACCTCACGATCCATTATTTCGACGGGTTCTTCGATGAATTGAAGTTTTTTGTTGATTTGAATTTCGTCTAACGGAATAGTGAGATCTTCTTTAGCAAAACATTTCTTTAAATTCGAGACGTGGAAAGTGTTATGTACAACCGTAAGTTGTTGAGGTAACTCAAGTCGGTAAGCTACTATTCCGACACGATCAATAATCTTGAATGGTCCAATATACCTTGGATTTAATTTCCCTCGTTTACCAAATCGAACAATGCCTTTCCAAGGTGCAACCTTAAGCATGACCATCTCTCCAATTTCAAATTCTATATCTTTTCTTTTAATGTCAGCGTAGCTCTTTTGTCGACTTTGGGCGGTTTTTAACTGTTGTTGAATTTGGATGATTTTCTCGGTAGTTTCTTGTATTATCTCCGGACCCGTAATCTGTCTATCCCCCACTTCACTCCAACAAATCGGAGACTTGCACTTTCTACCATAAAGTGCTTCAAACGGTGCCATCTCAATGCTTGAATGGTAGCTGTTGTTGTAGGAAAATTCTGCTAACGGTAGATGTCGATCCCAACTATTTCCTAAATCAATAACACATGCTCGTAGCATGTATTCAAGCATTTGTATCGTCCTTTCACTCGGCCAATTAGTTTGTGGATGATAGGCAGTACTCATGTCTAGACGAGTTCCTAATGCTTGCTGTAATGTCTGCCAGAATCTTGAAATAAATCTTCCATCCCTATCAGAGATAATAGAGATTGGTATTCAATGTCTGGAGATGACTTCCTTCAAATACAGTCGTGCTAACTTCTCCATCTTGTCATCTTCTCTTAATGGCAAGAAGTGTGCTGATTTGGTGAGACGATCAACTATTACCCAAATAGTATCAAAACCACTTGCAGTCCTTGGCAATTTAGTGATGAAATCCATGGTAATGTTTTCCCATTTCCATTCTGGGATTTCGGGTTGTTGAAGTAGACCTGATGGTTTCTAATGCTCAGCTTTGACCTTTGAACACGTCAAACATTCTTCTACATATTTAGCAACATCGGCTTTCATACCCGGCCACCAAAAATATTTCTTGAGATCTTTGTACATCTTCCCCGTTCCAGGATGTATTGAGTATCTGGTTTTATGAGCTTCTCTAAGTACCATTTCTATCATATCTCCAAATTTTGGTACCCAAATTCTTTCAGCCCTATACCGGGTTCCGTCTTCCCGAATATTAAGATGCTTCTCCGATCCTTTGGGTATTTCATCCCTTAAATTTCCCTCTTTTAAAACTCCTTGTTGCGCCTCCTTTATTTGAGTAGTAAGGTTAGTGTGAATCATTATATTCATAGCTTTTACTCGAATAGGTTCTCTGTCCTTTCTGATCAAGGCGTCGGCTACCACATTTGCCTTCCCCGGGTGGTAACGAATCTCAAAGTCGCAATCATTCAGCAATTCAATCCACCTGCGCTGCCTCATGTTTAGTTGTTTCTGATTAAATATGTGTTGAAGACTTTTGTGGTCGGTATATATATTACTTTTGACCCATATAAGTAGTGCCTCCAACTCTTTAATGCAAAAACAACCGCACCTAAATCCAAATCATGCGTCGTATAATTCTGCTCGTGAATCTTCAATTGTCTAGACGCATAAGCAATTACCTTCGTTCATTGCATTAATACACAACCGAGACCTTGCTTTGAGGCGTCACAATATATCACAAAATCATCATTCCCTTCAGGTAATGACAATATAGGTGCCGTAGTTAACTTTTTCTTCAACAATTGAAACGCTTTTTCTTGTTCATCCTTCCATTCAAATTTCTTCCCTTTATACGTTAATGCAGTCAAGGGTTTTGCTATTTCGGAAAAATCTTGGATGAACCTTCTGTAGTAACCAGCTAGTCCTAAAAATTGGCGTATGTGTTTCGGAGTTTTCAGGGTTTTCCACTTTTCAACGGTTTCAATCTTTGCTGGATCCACCTGAATACCTTCTTTATTCACTATATGACCGAGGAATTGAACTTCTTCTAACCAAAATGCACACTTTGAAAACTTAGCGTACAGTTTTTCTTTTCTTAGCAACTCTAGCACTTTTCTCAAATGTTCTTCGTGCTCTTGATCATTCTTCGAGTAAATAAGTATGTCATCGATGAAGACAATGACAAACTTGTCAAGATATGGCCCACGCACTCGGTTCATGAGGTCCATGAACACAGCTGGTGCGTTAAGCAATCCAAACGGCATAACCATAAACTCGTAATGACCGTAACGCATCCTAAAAGTAGTCTTCGGAATGTCATCCTCCTTCACCCACATTTGGTGATACCCAGAACGTAAATCAATCTTCGAATAAACCGACGAGCCTTGTAGTTGATCAAATAAATTGTCGATTCTCGGTAATGGGTAACGGTTCTTGATGGTAAGTTTGTTCAACTCTCGGTAGTCGATACACAACCTGAATATACCATCTTTCTTCTTGACAAACAGAACAGGAGCTCCCCATGGTGATGTACTTGGTCGAATGAAACCACGCTCTAAAAGTTCCTGTAATTGACTTTGTAATTCTTTCATTTCGCTGGGTGCGAGTCTGTATGGAGCACGAGCTATTGGTGCAGCTCCTGGTACAAGGTCTATTTGAAATTCAACGGATCGTTGTGGGGGTAATCCCGGTAATTCTTTCGGAAATACATCGGGAAATTCTTTTGCGACGGGAACATCAATGATGTTCTTTTCTTCAGGTTTAACTTCCTTGATATGTGCTAGAATGACGTAACAACCTTTTCTTATTAGTTTCTGCGCCTTCAAACTACTAATAAGATTTAATTTTGCGTTGTTCTTTTCTCCGTACACCATTAAAGGTTTTCCTTTTTCACGCACAATGCGAATCGCATTTTTGTAACAAACGACCTCTGCTCTCACCTTTTTCAACCATTCCATACCAATTATTACATCAAAGCTCCCTAACTCGACTGGTATTAAATCAATTTTAAACGTTTCATCCCCCAGTTTAATTTCTCTATCCCGACATATATTATCTGCTGAAATTAATTTACCGTTTGCTAATTCGAGTAAAAATTTACTATCCAAAGGCGTCAATGGGCAACTTAATTTAGCACAAAAATCTCTAATCATATAGCTTCTATCCGCACCCGAATCAAATAAAACATAAGCAGATTTATTATCAATAAGAAACGTACCCGTAACAAGCTCCGGGTCTTCCTGCGCTTCTGTCGTATTAATATTGAAAACTCTTCCGCGGACCTGCCCATTAGTATTCCCCTGATTCGGGCAATTACTTCTAATGTGGCCCGGTTTTTCACATCCATAACAAATAAAGGCGGCATTACTTGTTTCGCCACTATTTGTTCCTTTAGTTCTGTTAAACTTTGGTCCGTAGACCTCACACTTTTTTGCACTATGGCCAGTTCTTTTACACTTAGTGCAAAATGTCGTGCAGAACCCATTCTGGTGGTACTCTTCACACCTTTGGCATTTTTGATTTTTGTTGCCGTTGTTGTTATTGAGGTTGTTGTTGAGATTGTTGTTATTGTTGGAACGGTTGTTGTAGTTGTTGTTGTTATTGGGACGTTTGTTGTAGTTATTGTTAGGATTGCGGTTATTGTTGCGATTGTTGTTGCGGTTGTGGTTGTAATTGTTGTTGTTGTTGTATTGGTGACCCTTGTCACTGGTTTCTTCCACTTTCCCTTGAGTTGTTTCGTGTTGGCTTCTTCAGCCGCCTGCTCTTTAATTCTTCCCTCAATCTGATTTATGAGTTTATGAGCCATTCTACTTTCCTTTTGTATGGAAGTGGGCTCGTGTGAACTCACATCTTCTTGAATCCTTATTGGTAACCCTTTTACAAACGCGTCAATCTTCTCTTCTTCATCTTCGAACGCTCCCTGACACAATAGGCACAACTCTGTGAATCGTCGTTCATATGTGGTAATGTCGAATCCTTGTGTTCGTAACTCTCTAAGTTCTACCTTGAGCTTATTGACTTCGTTTCTAGGATAGTACTGCTCGTTCATCAATTGCTTGAATGCCGACCACGGTAGTGTGTAAGCAGCATTTTGTCCTACCTGTTCAAGATAGGTGTTCCACCACGTTAACGCAGTACCTGTGAAGGTATGCGTAGCGTACTTAACTTTGTCCTCTTCAGTACACTTACTTATGGCAAACACCGATTCGACTTTCTCGGTCCACCGTTTCAATCCAATTGTTCCTTCGGTTCCATCAAATTCCAAAGGTTTGCAGGCAGTGAATTCTTTGTAGGAGCATCCTACACGATTTCTTGTGGAATTAGTTCCACTGCTAGATCCAGAGTTATTGTTATTTTGCATCGCAGCCTGTACTGCGGCTATGTTTGCTGCAAGGAAAACACGGAAGTCTTCCTCGCTCATGTTCAAATTCTGACGAGTCGCCGGTGCCATTTCCTTCAAAAATATGCAAAAGAATTGAGTTAATCATATAGAATTTAAGAGTAGTCAATAGTATCTCGTAGTATTATATGAACTTATTTATAAAAGCTTTTTCTTCATATTAGCATTTTATAGTTTATATTCGGGTAGTACCTACCCGTTAAGTTCATACTTACTAGCTACTATACAATTCAACTACTACGTTTCTATATGAAAAACGTATTACAATAATATTTCGCGTTCAAACTTTATACAAAATATTACAAACTTACAATACCGCTATTATACATATAGGATGAAATATAGCACATAATAACTTTACTACCCGGCAGCTATAAAGGCAATTCTAGTTAATACGCAAGTTGTTCAGCAAAAGAAATAAAGACACGTAATTCATAAGTCCAGAAACAAGTCATGCATTCTGGTTTTACTAAGACGACTTCCCATCCTTGATCTTGTGGAAAGTAACCGTTATGACCATTGGCTAGGTAGCATGTTGTTATGTCGTCAAAAGGACGAGGGTTTTGTAATGCCCAACAGCCTCGTAGCAATCTAAAAACCTTGTTTCTTACCCCAACTACTGAGTCCGTCACTTGTGAAAATGTTTTATTTAAAAGTTTCAACCCAATGTTCTTTTTCTCCAGTTGATGAGAAGCGAACATTATTAACCCGTAAGCATAACATGTTTCTTTATGTTGCATGTTAGAAGCTCTTTCTAAAGAACGGAGTCCTATGTTGGGATATGTTGAGTCAAAATAGGTTCGTAACCCGTAGCGTAAAATTGCATCTGGGTTTTCCGCACTAAATGCCTTAAAGAAAACTTGGCGTAACTTAAAGTCTCCCCAATGTGATACACCCCATCTTTCAAAGGAAAGCCTTTTATATACTAAGGCATGCCTGGAATGTCTTTCAAACATTTGACAAACTAATTTTGCCATAACTAATTGTGCTGATGAATTCTGCCCGACTCTAGACAAGATTTCATCAATCATATCTCCTGGTAGGTCTTCTAAAATTTTTGGTTGTCTATCCTTAACGTACATTTTGTGTTTTTATACTGTAAAATAGACAAGGATTAGATTCGTAAAAGATAATTAATAAACAATACAAGCAATTTTTACATAGAACATAAAATTACAAGCACACTACAATACATATAATACACAACATGATTACAACCCTCTAATCTGAATCACTGGTTTCTTCTTCTTCGGACTTGGTTCGTTTTCCTAATTTTCCAGGGATATATGGTGCTCCTCTAATACGAGCCGTCGTTTTCCACAATGGTTTAGAAAAACATGGTGGTTTAGAAATTCCCGGGTTATTGTTACAATTTAGGAAATACGGATGTTGCCGATACATATAAAGTTCATCGGGGTTGGAATCAGGTTTCTCTATTTTTATACCTTTTCCCTTATAATTTTCTTTTGCTATATTAAATTGGGTCGAGGTAATTTCTATAACATCATCGGAATCCTTATTGGAATCCGATTCATCGAAAAATTGGTTATCTTCCCAATAATTTGCTTCCTCGGCGGAAACACCATTGACCATTTTTAACTTTGGTCCGTTGGTTGAGGATTTTCTTTTATTTAATCGATTTACTGTAGGTATTAACATTTCTTCCTCCGGAACTTCTTCTTCTTCCGGTTCTTCCTCTTCCGGTTCCTCTTTTTCCGGTTCCTCCTCTTCCGGTTCCTCCTCTTCCGGTTTCTCCTCTTCGGGAATTTGTGAATCTTCCCAAAGTATATTCGACTCTTCATTATTATTAGGTGAGTCGATGGGATTTGTACTAGTGGTAGACATCTATCACACAATATCAAACATATTAAGAGGTTAATATATCACATAATAATTACATGTTAATAATATATAGTTTCCAACAAAAGTGTTAAGCAATCGTTTTTAAAGAAAACACGGTCGAAGTCCAGACACACTAATGTATCCTAACAAACTCGATAAGACACACTAATACAAATTTCTGGTTCTCTAAGACCAACGCTCGGATACCAACTAAAATGTCCTGTTCATATTGCTTATATACGTTCCATATTAATTGATTTCGTCGCGAGGTTTTGACCTCTATATGAGACGTTTTTCAAAGACTGCATTCATTTTTAAAACAACCATAACCTTTATTTTATCGATAAAGGTTTAAAAGCATTACGTAGATTATCAAATAATGATAATCTAAAATATATCGATTACAAACGACCATTACATAATGGTTTACAATAAGAATATATTACATCAAAAATAAGTTTCTTGAATGCAGTTTTTACACAATATCATACAAGCATGGACTCCAAATCTTGTCCTTATTTTATTATGCAACAGCGAAAGCTCTTAATAATCACCTGAGAATAAACATACTTAAAATGTCAACAAAAATGTTGGTGAGTTATAGGTTTAACCTATATATTATCAAATCATAATAATAGACCACAAGATTTCATATTTCAATGCATCCCATACATAGAGATAAAAATCATTCATACGGTGAACACCTGGTAACCGACATTAACAAGATGCATATAAGAATATCCCCTATCATTCTGGGAAATCCTTCGGACATGATAAAAACGGATTCGAAGTACTATAGCATCCGGTACTTTGGATGGGGTTCGTTAGGCCCAATAGATATATCTTTAGGATTCGCGTCAATTAGTCGTGCACTAATTCTCAAAATTAGTGATGTTCCCTAATTCTTAGGTTACCAAGCAAAAAGGGGCATATTCGGCTTCGATCATTCAACCATATAATGTAGTTTCGATTACTTGTGTCTATTTCGTAAAACATTTATAAAAATTGCGCATGTATTCTCAGCCCAAAAATATAAAGGGTAAAAAGGCAAATGAAAATTACTTCAAATAATCAAGTCTTAACAAGTTTGATTGCTTAACATGTTGGAAACATTTAATCATATAAATATCAATTTCATTTAATATATATAAACATGGAAAAGTTCGGGTCACTACAGAAAACTAGGTCGTTGAACCAAAATTGCTTTACCCGAGGGCTGGACGAGAACTTTTCTTATTATTATTTTTTATCTTATTGAATTAAAGTATGCCAAAAACATTAAAAAAACCCAAAAATCTTTGCTTTTAAAACGACGCTTAAAAAGTAACAAATTTTAAAACTTTGTTGAGAGACGGACTAGGACAACGATCCGAAACGCCCTCATTCTTAAAAAGAAACAAATTTCTAAAATTTATTAATTTATGTTTTATTAGTTAAAGGTTTAAAAAAAAAAAAGATCAGACCCCATGCGATCGCATGGGGTTTCCTCTTCAAATCCATGCGGTCGCATGGAGGCAAAATGCTGGCCAGGATCATAAAGTCAGTCGAGCTGTTCTGTACTCACACAACTACATACACATACACGAAAAACACAGCAAAACACCCTCTAAAATCATCAATTTTTCATCAAATTCAACCAAAATTCGTTCTACAATTAGCTCTAATCATGTCTTTCTTCAGATGGGGAGGCAAGAAGGTAAAGATTTCACCCCTAAACTCTTTAAATTTTTAGTTTTAGTGTTCTTGAGCTAATTTTTACCTAATTTAATTTTATTAATTTCTAGTGTAATTAGAGTTAAATTGTTAGTATATTATGCATATATAACCTAGATTAATGCTATTTAACATGATTTGAAGCCAAAAACTTCAAAATTTTTAGAAATCTAGGGTTTGTGTTCTTGAGCAATTTGGGGCTTTTTGATATAAACAGGTTATGGCCGATTTTTGTCATGAATTATTGCTAAATTAAGTAGTGTAACATGTTTAGGTAGTTAAATGATCCAAACATTGATCCTAAACATGAATTTTGAGAATTAAAGTGGACTTTTTAAGTCTAAAATTCATGAACTTGATTAAATTGATGTAAATGCCATTTGAAACTTGTTCAATTGCTAATAATGATTATTTTGACATGTTATTTGAATAGAATGCTTATGAACTTTGTAAACATTTTCATATATGCTTATTTGAAAAAGTGTAGAATTGATAAAAATATGAAAATAAGTATGAGTTTAATATGGATTAAACATTTTATTGTAATTGTTTCAAGTTGTTATTTTGCTAACACTAATGCATATTTGGATGCACAAATTTTGTGTTTAATGTGTTTTGCAGAAATATACCGAATCTGACGGTGGATCATCATCCAGACAACCTGAAAATGAACCTGAACCAGAAATGCAATATGAACCAGAACCTGAACAGGAACAACAACAACAACAACAACCTGATCAACACGTACCATACTATGATCCGCAACAAGAATATGTTAATGCCTACGTACAATTTCCGATTCATCTAATAATAGAACACCCAACGATTCATGAAGAACAGTTGCATCCTAATTTAAGATTTGATCGAAGTTGGAGAGATTACCCGACATACCAAAGTAACAAATTTAAACTGGTAACGAAAAATGTAGAAGTGCCGAGGGTAATAGATTGGGAGCCTTTGGAAAGGATCCAACTAGTTAACTCAGTTAGGCAGCATCTGATCCAAAGGTATGGAAACTCTTCTTTTCCCGATTGAGAACGTTTATTCACCATTCGTAGGCCTGTATATAAAGAATGGTGTGTTGAGCTTATGAGTACTATATCACTTAATGCGGATGTAGTTAGGTTAGACGATAGGAATTTTCTTAGATTTTTACTTGGCCGTAGGATGTATAGGATGTCCATGCTGGACATGGCCAGGGCTTTACAGATTTACACTCCTGGTGAATTACTACTACCTGATTGTACAAATTTGATTTATCATGGTAAAAGGGTAGATAGGAATTTTGACGCGGACGCCGTCTGGAGGCGTATGTCAAATTATAATGTTTTTACGCTGGGAGGAAGACACTCCTATTTAGATATTAACAAAGCAGAGCTACGTATTATTCATAGATTTTTAGCTAATTCGATTACACAAAGAGGTAAAAACAAGGAGAAGATGACGGGTCTGAATTGACACTTCTGCCTTCAACGTGATCCACCATGTTAATGTGTATGTACTATAACGGAACAGTAGGCATCTTAGAATTTGCCTCCTCATCCACCTCCTTTATATTACTAGGGTTACCATCGCCAATTGCTTCAGACTTTTTGCAAGGGTTTTTTGATATTGTACAATCACTTATCGATTGATTATTAGATGATTCCGTCCCAATTGTACGATTCCGAAGAACACGTTGCACAGATGCATAACCTTTCTTATTGTTTCCCCCCGAATTTTTCCCCATATTCAAATCACCAACAAAACAAAGAGAACCAGAGTAGCAGATATCAAACAACTAGAAGCACGAGAATCACAAGAAAAAATGAAGATTACAGCACGAAAACGATTGAAATCATGATCGCCGTTTGTCGCCCTAGGGTTTATGTTCAGGAAGGGGAAAGTTTTTTATGTGATAATATTATTACAGTAGTATGCTTCAATGAATCTTTTTTTGAAGATATAAAGATACTACTCCTAAAAGATAAATTATTTACCAAAGGAGGTAGAATCCGTCTCTCCATTCTTGACATCAATTAATTATATGCAGATTTCATAATTCATCACCTTCAATGCAGTGGCGAATCCAGGATGAAAACCCAATTGGGTCCCCGAAATTTTTTCAACGATAGTTATATTTTAAGGTCACTTTAGTGGTTGTTTACCTGAAAAAACTATAAATTTTGAAAATATATGGGTCATATCCTTAAATTTAATGGTGTCCTACACAATTTGAAGTAAACATTCTATAAAAAAAAATTACACTAGTGGGGTCATAGGATCCCACTCCTACTATAAACTCGCCCATGCTTCAATGGCAGTTTCAAAACCTATTCTTGATCCTATAAGAAAGATACAATTTAATGATACAAGCATTTGCAAATGAACCCAGATTAAAGACTTAATCTTTAGTTACCTCAAAGCATAGAGAGGACCCAATGTTATTCTTCTTCTCAGAACCCAACTAAAGATTGAAATAAAGAAGACGCCAAAATTATAATTCAAAACCCACAATTTGAATTTGATATACAGGTGAAGATAAAGAAAACTATTAAACACTCAAAAGGCACAACTTTATACAGTCAACAAAGCTGATCGAAAAGCATAAATAAACTCAGCTCGGATCTCAAAATGGTGAATGCAAACCCTAGAAATATAAAAAAGTCAAGACATGGAAAACTAGCAGATTATTTTGAATAAGACCAAATAACCGAGTGGCAAAACATAATAAAAAAAAATCTCATGAAGCAAAAGTTAAAGAATCAATAATAATAATAATATAGAACAATATTGTTGGACTAAAAAAAAAAAAAAAAATCCCAAAAACACAATAATATCTGCTAGTTTACTCACCATTAAAGTCTTGACTGGAGAAGAGGGCCCCATAACTCCAATGAGCAAAACACAATAATATCAAATAAACAAAATTGCTGAAATAGTCCATGTAGTTTGTACCAAAATGCTAGTTTCGTCCCTGTGCTTTTTTTTGATGGATTTGGTCCCAGTGATTTGTAAAAGTTGCTGATTTAGTCCCTCTGACCGACGGCCGTCAAAAAAGGCCGTTAACTCCAGTCATGTGCCAGACATGTGAGGGTATTTTCGTCAGTTTCTTTGATTTATTAGCAAAATTGCTGAAATGGTCTCTGTGGTTTGTACCAAAATTGCTGAATTGATCCCTGTGGTTAGTACCCAGCAATTTCATCTTCATCTTCATCTTCAACCTGCTTCTGATTCATCCTCGTTTATTGATTGATCAAATTAAAACTAAAAATCACTGGAACTTAATTCCAATAGCAGCGTTTAACAAGATTTGTGAAGAGTCTATAACTAAAACAGCATCAAATCTTAGAAATCACCATGAATCGAGTCATTTTTCATCATATGAACACCAAAATCAAAATCATCTTCAGATGCGTTTCAGGTGTTATCATCAACATGAAATCTTCTCATAATCACCTCCTGAATGCTCGAGAATCATCCTTTTCATCTAAATGTTACTGATTCAACTCAATCAAAATGTTGACCGGAATGGTTCGAACTTTGACTTTGAGTTTTCAAGCTCTGTGATGAATCTCAATCTAAAATAAAGCTTCTAATACCTTGAGTAAATGATGAGAAATCCAGATCGGTGCTCAGTTTATTCTGAAAAATCCTAAATAATTCCGGGACAAAATTGCTGAAATGGTCCCTGTGGTTTGTACCAAAATGCTGGTTTCATCCCTTTGCTTTTTTTTGATGGATTTGGTCCCGGTAGTTTGTAAAAGTTACTGATTTAGTCCCTCTGACTGACGGCTGTCAAAAAATGCCGTTAACTCGAGTCATGTGCCAGACATGTGAGGGTATTTTCGTCCGCTTGTTTCCTTTATTGACAAAATTACTGAAATCGTCCTTGTGGTTTGTATCAAAATTGCTGAAATGGTCCCTGTGGTTTGTCTTTCCTTTGAGAAACTTCATCACCTATCTTCATCTTAATCTTCCTCCCCAAATCAACACCATTCAAAACTCTAAAAACTAAAATCAAATTAATATTACAACCGAACAAAGATAACACCCATCATCATCATCTTGATACTTCATCATCATCTATTTAATTTATACTAAAGAAATGAGATATTCAAGAACATAACTCGCTCGATCAAATTACAGCAATAACTATTATAAAAATAAATATCAACTTTATATGACAAATTGGTAAATAAGTTGTTAAAAGGAAACCTGAAGTGATTCAAATTGTTTCGAATAACACGAAGCAGGTCATTGTTGGTGTTGGTATTTGAGGTATCCATTTTACTAAACTCATTCTAAATTCATCAAACCATTTGAACATACACATCTACTTCTACTCCATATTCATCTTTAAACACAATCAGTCATGCACAAACACATCTACTTCTACTCCTTAAATTCATTACTACAAAACAAAAACTCAAACATAAACTCTCAGATTCATATTACAAGCCTTTTACCTCAAATTGGGCAGATCTGGATTTTGTACTTCGATTGCGTACTTCAGATAAGCTCTGATTGCTGCTATTCATCTGTTTCTTGAGCTTGAGCTTGAGCAACCAATTCGTAACTCACCAGCAGCAATCAATTCGTGATTCAGATCATAAAGGTGCGTTCGTGACTTTGATCTTCAAGGTTACTGCTATACATCTGTTTCATGACCAAAGAAGCTTCGATTGCTGCTGCTATTCATCTGTTTCGTAACCAAATCAGGCTTCGTGACCTAGATATGAGGATCGTGAGGTTGGTGGTGGCGTGGTGGTGGTGATGGGAAAGGAGATGGTGGGGTTGGTGGTGACTTTGTGACCTAGATCTGTGATTTGAATTTAGTGATTGATCTAGTGTTTTTAATTTGGTTTTAGTTTTTAGGGTTTTTATGGTGTTGATTTGGGGAAGATGAAGATAGATGATGAATTGAAGGATAAAATAAAAGAATTAATTAATATGCCTAAAATACCCTCATGTGCATAGCATGTGACCTGATATAACAGAATTATTTAACGACCGTTAGCGTGAGGGACTATTTCAGTTCGATTTGCATACTACAGGGACGAAATCCATCAAAAAAAACCCTAGGGACTAAATCAGCATTTTAGTACATGAGTTTTTAGTTCATGATAAACTCGAGATGAATTAACTGGATTTTCAATCTGTTTGTTGCTTATAGCGATCAACGAGATGCAGGTTTTGATAATGATTATGATTATGTATCTAATTAATGTAAATGAACATCACTTGAGAAATCTGAGATTTAAGCATGATGATGAAATTCATAATCAAGTACTGTAGCAAATAGCATGAATATGAATATGTTGAAGTTGATTTGTTGTTGTATTTGTGATATTTATTCTGAATGATAAATGATAATGATGATAGGAATTGAGTTTGTGTTTTGTGAAATATGAATAAGTGTATTGGATCTGAGTTTGAATAATTGATAGTGTGTACCCAGCATTTTTAAACAAACCACAAGGACCATTTCAACAATTTTGCTAATAAAATGAAAGAAACTGACAAAAATACCCTCACATGTCTGGCACATGACTGGAGTTAACGACCTTTTTTGACGGCCGTTGGTCAGAGGGACTAAATCAGCAATTTTTACAAATCACCGGGACCAAATCCATAAAAAAAAAACACAGGGACGAAACTAACATTTTGGTACAAACCACAGGGACTATTTCAGCAATTTTGTCTATCAAATAACATCATCAGGCTATTTTATAAAGAACATATAATTCCATGCAATCATGTCTAAAAACAAGATATTTCAAATAAATCCAACCCCGCAAGACATTCAAATAAGTACTAAAGAATTTGAATATCATATAAGTTCAGTCGTTTACCAGACTTGCATGTTAACGACATTTTCATGACCGCTGTTCCACATATCATTTACAAAATCAATTAAGATAAATTGCTAAAACTGAATTTGACCAAGGGTTCCTAACATCCATCCAGACTAGTTAATAATTGAAAAACTAAATCATCCCCAATAAAGCTAAGCTAGATTAAATTGTATACCATAAGCTGGGACCACGGTTTCAGTTTATTCGCCTATTTCCTCACGGTGGCGATTGAACAAAGACGACATCTCATCTGTAAAAAATAAAAATTAAAAAAATAACAATAACAATAATAACAAGCCATATGTGATATTTATGGAACAAAGGAGTAATTATGAATACCTTTTAATTTCAAGATAAGATTGGATATAGCAGCTAAAGTTGAGGCACATTGATCCTTGCGGTAGCGCTTGAGAACACATGAGGTATACGCTTCATCTGGCAGCCCTATTATTTAATAAACAAAAAAAGTATTATACCGTCATCATGAGCCAAGTGTAATTTCAACTTATTTACAATTTGAGCAGAGAAGTTATATTGTCTAAAATATAATCAGACAACTTTATAAATCAAGAATTCCTTTTTTTTTTTTTTTTTTTTTTTTTTTTTTTACAAAAAATCAGAAGTCAAATGGTTATATACCAGAAGAAGAAGCACATACCGGTTGCGGGGTTCATAACCATGAACAAATACTCACTTGGGTCTAAATTAGCTAACCTCTTATACTTATCATCTTCAGATTTAGTATCTAATTAACCAAACCACAGGTAACGCTAGTTAGTATTTTCAGCAGCATATATCATGATTACCGAGATCGATCGGGGATTTAGTTTACTTACAACAAATTGCTTCTGACGTATCTCTTATAGTCGTCGGAGTGATGCCATACTTGACGGGACCATTTTTTTTCAGCCTATCTTGACCTGAACCAACATAATAATTAATAATTGATAATTATCATTTATCATAAATCATCATAAATAATCATGATAATCAGACAGTAAAATGCATATATATAATTTCCGTTTCCGTAAATAAATAAATAAAATCAGAGAATTGAAAAAATAAAAAGCGGTTATTACGAATTTTGAGAAGATCTTCTTTGCTAGGCTTGGGTCCGTTGAGTCTGTCTCTCCTTTCAATCGATTTAGACAGCTCCGATTTGAGCAGCTCCGGATTGTTTCTTCGAAGATCTTCGATTATCTGATAAGTCCTTGATGTCTTATGCCGGGAAGGCGTCGGCGGCGGCGGCATCCCTATTCGACAAATAGGTATCCTATTTTGCATCTTTTTGTTTCTGGGAAAATTATTATTAGGGCTCCAATCGATCAAACATCAGGTGGATATGTTTTTTTTTTTTTTTTAAATAATAATAATATAACAAAATATATAGAATATAAATAAATATAGATAGATAGATAAATAGAAAATACCTACCTTGCAGAAGTTACGATCTTGAGGGTTAGGATGGATGTAGATTGTAGAACGAGAGAGACACAGAAAGTAGTGGTTCTACGGCGGTATAATATGAATATGAATATGAATGAAAGTGATATTATATATTATATATTATATATATTATATATTTATATTTATATTTATATTTATATTTATATTTATATTTATATATTTTTTTTTAAACTCAGAGTTAGGAATCCATGTGGCCCAATTTAATTTTTTTTTTTTTGGCAAAAACTTTGAATTTATATAGAAATAGATGATTCACGAAATCTTGCACATTACATTCGACCATCATCGTGAGCTTACAATACAAACCATACTCGCGTGAGACATAAAAAATGCTCAAAGAAAAAAGCCATTACACAAATACAAAATACAAGATCGTTGGTTCTATCATCTAAAAAGATCCGCCGGATAGTTCAACCACACATACAATTGGAAACTCTCGCATAACTTTGTGTTCACTAGCCATTGGAATACTTTAAGTTTGATCTTATCCATGTGGCCCAATACACCAAACACATCTCCTTTTTGTTATTCAAGTTAAGCCTTCAATTGAAACCCATTACTATTTCCATTTTCAAAAAATAAAATAAAAAAATACGAGTATAAATTAGAATTATTAATTTGTTTAGAAGAGGATTTCCAAATTTCTTAATCACAAACTCATAAATAAATAAATATATATAAAAATAAATATTTGATCCATCTATTTATTTTTACTTAATATACAAGAGTCTTTGACACATAAAATATAATGATTTTAAATTTCTGACAATATTTTTCTTTGATTCGTATGCATTTATTTATGGTGACTATATTGTTTTCCAACTATGATAGGAATTATGATACCTTATTAACTAAAGAGCTACAATAGCATTACCGTCATGTCATACTTCTCAATATGTTCTTTAACCAAACCAAACGTTCCCGTTTCGGAAATGTGATTAATGTCCATAATAAACTGACTTGCTTTATCGGATTGGAAGATTCGTTCTATGTCATTTGGGGGACGGTTAACACTCATCAAATCGGTCCTTAGTAGTTTACTGCTTTATTACTTCTCTTTGTTTCGTGCACCCTCATGCATCATCAACCTGCTCGAGAGTATGCGTCATAAGTTTTTCTGGGGCGGGTTCGGGGAAGATTCTAAACTTTCATGGGTTAATTGGGATTCTATTCTTTCACCATATGGGGCGGGTGGGTTGAATATTGGGTCGCTTAATCCGAAAAACTGGGCTTTGGTGGGAAAATGGTGGTGGTCGTTTTCGTGTCGAAAATGAGGCTCTTTGGGTTAAAGTCATTAAAAACATCTACGGGCGGGATGGCGGGTTGGGTCTTGATATCAATAATCCTCTACTTAAGCAATGTTCTCTGTGGCGCAATATTATTAAACTTGGTAATGATTTGTGTAACATTGGTTTGGATTTTAACTCGTTTTTTGTACGGTAATTTGGTGATGGGCATGATGTGCTATTTTGGGAGGACGTTTGGGTTGGAAGTTCTTGTCTCAAAGAATTGTATCCATGGGCGAGTTTATGTATTAGTCCGTGGGGTCACGGGACACCGCTAATTTAAAATTTTTACGTAGAAAATACTCATTAAATTTTATAGGACACCACTAAATTTAAGTACAGGACCCATATATTTATCGAATTTATAGTTTTTCCTTTGAATTATATAGGACACCACTAAATTTAACTACCCGAATCACAAATATTTTTCAAATTTTTAAGTTTTATGAAGGTAAACAACCACTTAAATAGTATCCAAATATAATTAGTACTGGAAAAAAAATTCGGGACCCCATTGAATTTGAATCCTAGAATCGCCACTGGTTGTATCCGAGTTTGTCCAGGTTGGATGCTACGCAAGCTGCTTCTGTAAAAGACAGGGTACAGGTATTAAATGGGATGTGGCATTTCAATTGGAACCGGAAGAGGGAGCTTTTGGGTAGATTAGTAGGAGAGTTCGACCAGCTGACCCGTTTGATTTGTGACTGCGCAAACATTGGTGATGGCTGCAGTTCGAGGGTTTGCACTCTTGACAACAGTGGCGTTTATAACACGAAAATGGTTGCTTCTAAAATTGATGAATTAATCCTCTCTAGTAACTCTTTGAACCAAGAGACTCTCTGTAACAGTTTTTTCCCTCAAAAGATTGGTATCTTCGTATGGAGGTCTATGAGAAGCAGGATCCCGGTTAGATCTGAGCTCGAAAAACGGGGCATTGATATTGACTTTGTTCTATGCCCTTTGTGTAACGATGTTGTAGAATCGGTTGACCATGCAATTATCACTTGTAAATTTGTGAAAGATATTTGGGATGGTGTGTTTAGATGGTGGGGGGCTTCCAGGCCACCTGATTTGTGCTTGGATAATGTTTTTCGCGGTTCAAGTATTAATGGCCTTTCGGGACATGGCAAAAAAATTTGGCAAACGGTAGAGTGGGTCACGGCGCATTTCATATGAAAGAATAGGAATCAAAAGGAGTTTCGCGGTGAGGCTTGGGCGGCTGCAAAGATTGTTAGCGAAATTCAAGTCAAGGCGTTTCAACCGTTCTCATAAAAATCTTCTTGAGTAGCATCAATGGCTTCTAAATCCGAGTAATCTGGGTTTCCCTCGTGTTAACAACATTGATTCGGGCTGATGTGTATCGCTATTAGTCCTCTGCTGCACTGTGTTGCGCTTATACATTCTGCACAGTATAGTGTGTGTGTGTGTGTGTGTGTGTGTGTTGTTAATTTCGTGTAGTGTCTGTACAGTGACAAGCAATATAACATATTGTGGGATGGTCTGCGTTGCTGTGGTGGTGTTTGACCATGCTAAGTCTTCCTCCCCCATGGTAGCTTGTATATGTATATTTCTATAGCTTTAATAATAATATAATTGACTTGATTACTTTTCAAAAAAAGAAAAAAAAGAAAAAAGAAAAAAGGATTAGACCCCACTATGGTGACTCTGACATAGAATGATTGTATCGAACAAGTATCGTCTTCAAGATCATCGCCACTTGAAGCATAGTCATAGCTTTGTTTCTGTCTCATATACCCACCAGAAGTTGGTGTTCCACCAGACATTTTAAGTGGACTTTCACTAATTATTAATTAACAATAGGATTTAGGACACTGTAGGAGATTAAATTGGATTACATGTATTTTGAGTTTGGTTAACTGCTGAGGGATTCGTAAATAGTGTGCATGACCAAGTGATGATGAAACAGTTGGTTTTATAGTTGAGAAATGCCAGATTCGTTACTTGCATCTGTTAGCATATTTTTTGCTTTAATTTTATTAAAAGTTTCATTTATCTTCTTTTAACAACTTACCATCAGAATAAAAAGAATATTTGAACCTAAAGTATGTTAGCCCCGAACTAAGTAGTGATAAGAACATAAAAGATGTACTACCATAGTTATATTTGAATTGAATTAACTTTTGTTCTAATTCATCCCTTTTGAAGCAATTTTTTTCTCAAAACTTCATAATATTGGGACCCCCATTCGTTTTCTAGAGGCCATTTTTTAAATAAGGTAAAAGAATGTTTCGAAGGCAAACAACTTTTTTTTTTTTTTTGGACAACAATCATGGTGATCACTCAGGTGAGACTTAATCACCCACGTGATTATCTCCCGGCAGTTGCTATACTCGCCCCCAACTGCGTGTCTAGGAGAAAACACGCATCAATCCCATATGGGGCATGGACGGTAATAACCCTCTCCCATTTACCCCCCAACACGATGTGAGAAAGGTGCCATGGGTGGTACTTCATGGCACGGATGAAATTGTGGGTTATAATATGTAGCTAACAGGGATCGAACTCCTGACATCCCCTAAAGGAGGCATGCAGGACCGTCTTTAATTTATAAGACCATGTGCAAGACTTAATAATGAGCCCTTGTAAACGTAAAAAAATAGGCCCTATAAATGTAAATTTGTTTCAATACATATAACGAAATAAAATTACTAAACAACTGTGACTATAAAACAAAAAATGCTCAAAACAAACATAGCAAAGTCTTTACCTAAAGGTTTCTTATACCTATTCCACATGCCTTTAATATATAAAATTAGTCCCAAAAAATATTTAATTATTTAAACTCAATTATTATTTAGTCTAAAATAAAATAAGTATTCTGATTTCATGAAAACAAGTATATATAAGGGATTTTTTCAAAACTTTTGGCCCTTCTAAAATTTAGATCCTTCTAAAATTTAGGCTCTGTACGATTGTCTATCTTCTACACCCTCTAAGACGCCTCTGAAGGCAGATCACCAACCGCCGGACCACATCACAACTTCGAAGTGAAGCAACTTTAGTTCTAAAAATCATTTCGTTTTCAAGGTAAAGTGAATTGGGAATAAATAATAAGACCACTTTAGCCTATGACGGATATTCATTTGCATCCTTAATTTAAGTTGAGACTAAGGGATAAATTTCACTCCTTAGATCAAATTATGTCAGATTTACACAATTCAATGTATTCAACGGTACGTTCATTATTTTCATCACGTTCAAATTGTGAATTCTTCTCGTGTAATTGCTCAGAAATATGTTCTATATATGAATCCTAAACTTCGTGATTGCTCTGCTCGAATTAACAACAGATTCATGAAGATCGATCTCGTGTTCTTCGTTGTTCGAAAACGTTAACTGTTTTGGCCTCTGGATCATTTCAAAATGATTTGAGGAAAAGTAAAATTGCAGAAGCGTTGCATTTCATCTAGTGAAGCTACCTGCAAACTTTCAGATCCAAACATGAAGAATGAGCATGAATTTCGTGGTCAACGTTCGTAATATAGAGTCAACATAATTGTTCACCATCAAATTCGAGATCTATGATATGATTGAGATTGATTTGATGATTTTTGAGCATTTGATAAAGGATTTGGAGTATATTTCATGAAGATTTCAACCTCTAAAACACAATAGATTGCAAGTTTGATTTTCAAGTGTTCATGGTGAAATACTCATCAGTTCTTCATATGATTCTGAATTATGTTGCGGTTTGCTTGAAGATTGTTCGAGAATTGTGTAAATCACTGCTTATAGAAGATGTTTCAATCGATTTTATTTGCTAATTTGATCGAAACTAAGTTTTGATAAAAGGTGTGTTCATCATCTGTTGTTAATCAGACGAAGAAGAAGAAGAAGCATATGAAGTATAACAATTCGATAAAAGTCGATCACATGTGATTTCAATTTAATCACATGTGATTCTGCATGTCAATCACATGTGATTTCAATTTAATCACATGCGATTCTGTATGTCAATCACATGTGATTGTAAAACCCAATCAAATGTGATTCTGCATGTCAAATCCAATCACATGTGATTGTAAAATCCAGTCATAAATTAAGAATGTAAATGAATACAACTCCTTTAGCCTATACATTACATATTAAATAAACATAATAAAGATGGTGCAAATAGCATGCTCACTCCCCACTCTTATCTTCCAACCAAACCCACCACCCATATTATATCATAATTTTAGATAAAATTCCTAAAACAAGTAAGCAAACAATATACAATACTACTACCTCCGTCCCACCACAAGTGTCCACCTTTCTATTTTAGGATGTCCCATTTCAAGTGTCCACTTTGTGTTTCAACCAATGAGAAGAGGTTATTCTGGAGAGAGAATATTTCTGATTAGTGGAGAATGAAGTTAGTGGAATTTCCTAAAATTGTGTGCAAAAAGTATGTGGACACTTGTAATGGGACGGAGGGAGTATATGACATATTTTTTATAGAATTTTGTGACCAATAAAGTAAATAAGTTAAAGGATACTACCATTGTTGCACGTGGCAACAAGATCCAACAATGTTGCATACAACACAATTAGAGATAATTGACCTAAAAATCTCTTTGTTTCACCATCTGAGTCCTCTTTTTGAAGCATGTATTCATTCATCTGTTATTCCGTTGTCAACCACCTGCCACCACGATATGCCACCTTCACTGTTTTATGAATCGACGTGTGCCACTAGACCTACCGTTTCACCCTGCTCTACCTCAAAAGACAAACTTAAGAAGTCCCGACTTGCTTTCATTCCCACAGTCAGGGCTTCAATTCTTCATGCAGTCAACGAATAATTTGACGTACAACCTGTTGTAGAACATCGTACCAAAAAAAAACATCAAATGAAAGTGATTATACTGTATTTAAGGAAATCCAAAATTGAATAAAAGGGAAAGAAAATTTTTGGTCAGATTATTGTTTGGTGTAACACACATTATTTGCAGTCTCAAAAAATCTAAAATTATAAACTTTTAATTCATGGTAGTTGGTTTTCAGGTGCCAATAGTCAACTAGTGAATCAATGAGTGCTATGCAAAACAGCAATGATACCAAATTTGTTACCTACGTACAGATATTTCTGTTTTAAAAAACACGGACAATGTTGAAATAAGTACGTTGTGGGTCACTTAAACGTATACATGCTGTAGAAGTATGATACGCAGTGTAGTGACCCGAACTTTTCCATATTTATATTTATATATATATTAAATGAAATTGTTATTTACATGATTAAGTGTTTCCAACATGTTAAGCAATCAAACTTGTTAAGACTTGATTAATTGAAATAGGTTTCATATAGACAATTGACCACCCAAGTTGATCGGTGATTCACGAACGTTAAAACTTGTAAAAACTATACGATGACATATATATGGTTATATATATAGTTAACATTGATTTTATTATAAGTATGTATCTCATTAGGTATTTTAACAATGAGTTATATACATAAAAATGAGACTATTAATTTAAAAAACTCGAAAACGATATATATAACGATTATCGTTATAACAACGTCTTACTAGGTACATATGAATCATATTAAGATATTGATACACTTGGTTAATTATGTTAAATGATAAGTAAATATATTATTAAGTGTATTAACAATGAAATACATATGTAAAAATAAGACTACTAACTTAATGATTTCGAAACGAGACATATATGTAACGATTATCGTTGTAACGACATTTAACTGTATATATATCATACTAAGATATATTATATATCATAATATCATGATAATATAACAATTTAACATCTCATTTGTTATAATAAATAATGGGTTAACAACATTCAACAAGATCGTTAACCTAAAGGTTTCAAAATAACGTTTACATGTAACGACTAACGATGACTTAACGACTCAGTTAAAATGTATATACATGTAGTGTTTTAATATGTATTCATACACTTTTGAAAGACTTCAAGACACTTATCAAAATACTTCTACTTAACAAAAATGCTTACAATTACATCCTCGTTCAGTTTCATCAACAATTCTACCCGTATGCACCCGTATTCGTACTCGTACAATACACAGCTTTTAGATGTATGTACTATTGGTATATACACTCCAATGATCAGCTCTTAGCAGCCCATGTGAGTCACCTAACACATGTGGGAGCCATCATTTGGCAACTAGCATGAAATATCTCATAAAATTACAAAAATATGAGAAATCATTCATGACTTATTTACATGAAAACAAAATTACATATCCTTTATATCTAATCCATACACCAACGACCAAAAACACCTACAAACACTTTCATTCTTCAATTTTCTTCATCTAATTGATCTCTCTCAAGTTCTATCTTCAAGTTCCAAGTGTTCTTCATAAATTCCAAAAGTTCTAGTTTCATAAAATCAAGAATACTTCCAAGATTGCAAGTTTACTTCCAAGTTTTCTAAATCCATTCCAAATAATCATACAAGATCAAGAAACCTTTGTTACTTATAGTAGTTTATCTTTCTAATACAAGGTAATAATCATATTCAAACTTTAATTCAATTTCTATAACTATAACAATCTTATTTCGAGTGGAAATCTTACTTGAAATTGTTTTCGTGTCATGATTCTGCTTCAAGAACTTTCAAGCCATCCAAGGATCCTTTGAAGCTAGATCTATTTTTCTAATTTCTAGTAGGTTTATCCAAGGAACTTGAGGTAGTAATAATGTTCATAACATCATTCGATTCATACATATAAAGCTATCTTATTCGAAGGTTTAAACTTGTAATCACTAGAACATAGTTTAGTTAATTCTAAACTTGTTCGCAAATAAAAGTTAATCCTTCTAACTTGACTTTTAAAATCAACTAAACACATGTTCTATATCTATATGAGATGCTAACTTAATGATTTAAAACCTGGAAACACGAAAAATACCGTAAAACCGGATTTACGCCGTCGTAGTAACACCGCGGGCTGTTTTGGGTTAGTTAATTAAAAACTATGATAAACTTTGATTTAAAAGTTTTTATTCTGGGAAAATGATTTTTGTTATGAAAATGAAACTATATCCAAAAATTATGGTTAAACTCAAAGTGGAAGTATGTTTTCTAAAATGGTCATCTAGACGTCGTTCTTTCGACTGAAATGACCACCTTTACAAAAACGACTTGTAACTTATTTTTCTGACTATAAACCTATAATTTTTCTGTTTAGATTCATAAAATAGAGTTCAATATGAAACCATAGCAATTTGATTCACTCAAAACGGATTTAAAATGAAGAAGTTATGGGTAAAACAAGATTGGATAATTTTTCTCATTTTAGCTACGTGAAAATTGGTAACAAATCTATTCCAACCATAACTTAATCAACTTGTATTGTATATTATGTAATCTTGAGATACCATAGACACGTATACAATGTTTTGACCTATCATGTCGACACATCTATATATATTTCGGAACAACCATAGACACTCTATATGTGAATGTTGGAGTTAGCTATACAGGGTTGAGGTTGATTCCAAAATATATTTAGTTTGAGTTGTGATCAATACTGAGATACGTATACACTGGATCGTGGATTGATTCAAGATAATATTTATCGATTTATTTCTGTACATCTAACTGTGGACAACTAGTTGTAGGTTACTAACGAGGACAGCTGACTTAATAAACTTAAAACATCAAAATATATTAAAAGTGTTGTAAATATATTTTGAACATACTTTGATATATATGTATATATTGTTATAGGTTCGTGAATCAATCAGTGGCCAAGTCTTACTTCCCGACGAAGTAAAAATCTGTGAAAGTGAGTTATAGTCCCACTTTTAAAATCTAATATTTTTGGGATGAGAATACATGCAGGTTTTATAAATGATTTACAAAATAGACACAAGTACGTGAAACTACATTCTATGGTTGAATTATCGAAATCGAATATGCCCCTTTTTATTAAGTCTGGTAATCTAAGAATTAGGGAACAGACACCCTAATTGACGCGAATCCTAAAGATAGATCTATTGGGCCTAACAAACCCCATCCAAAGTACCGGATGCTTTAGTACTTTGAAATTTATATCATATCCGAAGGGTGTCCCGGAATGATGGGGATATTCTTATATACGCATCTTGTTAATGTCGGTTACCAGGTGTTCACCATATGAATGATTTTTATCTCTATGTATGGGATGCGTATTGAAATATGAAATCTTGTGGTCTATTGTTACGATTTGATATATATAGGTTAAACCTATAACTCACCAACATTTTTGTTGACGTTTAAAGCATGTTTATTCTCAGGTGAATACTAAGAGCTTCCGCTGTTGCATACTAAAATAAGGACAAGATTTGGATTCCATGTTTGTATGATTTTGTGTAAAAACTGCATTCAAGAAACTGATTTCGATGTAACATATTTGTATTGTAAACCATTATGTAATGGTCGTGTGTAAACAGGATATTTTAGATTATCATTATTTGATAATCTACGTAAAGCTTTTTGAACCTTTATTTATGAAATAAAGGTTATGATTTGTTTTAAAAATGAATGCAGTCTTTGAAAAATGTCTCATATAGAGGTCAAAACCTCGCAACGAAATCAATTAATATGGAACGTTTTTAATCAATAAGAACGGGACATTTCACGCAGATCTGCGAGATTGCATTTATATCTGTTGATAGACGAGCTGTTTTCAGACTTCCCTTTAAAGAGGCCTACTACATTTGGAGCCCCGTCGCCTTCTATATTGATGACATTATCATTTACAACCAATTTAGTTTGAAATTGCGATATAGCGTTCTTCTCTATTGCCTAGGTATGAAGAATGGACTGAGCCACTGAGGAACATCGACAACCAGTGTCCATGAAGATGTTCGAGAATGCCACGTGGGATGAGACACCAAATGAACATATGATACATTACTAGCCTATATGCATCATTGAGAAGATAAAATAAGGAGTTATGGCATAACAAGATAAGCAACTTTAATAAGTGCAAAGCAGACATCAATCCAAAGTTGGTTAACTTTTATTAAGAGTAAATTACACCAATAGTCCTTGTAGTTTACATCGTCCTTATCTTTTGAAAATTACAGCGGTCTTCTTTGTAATTTTAATGAAATTGTATTAATCGTCTTTATCTTTTAAAAATTACATTGATCGTCCTTGACTTACATAAAAGTGTACGTTCATGGTCCCTCGTATTAATTCACATTTTGAATAAGTCGGAGACCATTAACGTACACTTTAATATAAGTCATGACAATTAATGTAATTTTTGAAAGATAAGGACGATTGATATAATTTCAGTAAAACCACAGGGACTGCCACTGGAATTGTCAAGCGAAACCATAAGGACTATCGGTGTAATTTACTCTTTTATTAATAACCCAGAGTAGAGGTAAAAAGGTAAAAGGTATTCCCTGTTCGGGCTATCCGGGAGGGTGAGTAATCCGACTCCATACTCAAATGTACGCAGCCTAGCAGGATTACTCTCTGGCTGTTTCGAAACCATCCCTCACCACCAGTAAATATACTTTCTTACATAGGATTCGAACTTGAGACCTCTTGCAAAGAACTGAGGGCCCTAACCACTTGGGCTATCTAGTGATGGTTAATAACCCCGAGTATAGGGAAAAGGTTATTACCAGCTCTTCTACTTTCACTAGAACTTTATAAAAGAACATTTGGTGAGCGAGAGACACGCAAAAATGACCCAAAATGTTTGATACGTCTTTTGGCAGTTAGACCAAAAACTGACCCATTCTTTGCTCTTAAAAACACGTATTCATGAAGTTTCGAAAAAATTTTGGAACTAATTCTGTTCGGTAGAAATGAAGTTTTTGGTTTTCATCACCATCAATCATTGGTATGACTGCAGTTCCGTCTTCACTTTCTCCACCATCATCATGAGTAGATGATGATGTCACAAGTGAAATGAAGACAACCACTATGAACCCCTTAAATGATGAGGCACTTGTAGTAATGTTTGTAGTAATGTTTGTGAGAACACGATGATTGTCACATCCACTATGAACCCTTAAATGATGGTTTTATTAATGATAGAATTATATTAAAATCTGACTCTCCGTTTTTCCACGCCTCGTTTTTCATAATATGATTATGAACTGCAGAACGCTTGAAGCTGGAATTTTAGCATTGACTATGGAACACGAGCCAAATTACGCTCCTAGGCTCCCTTCTTCGAGGTTGATTCCTGTAATGACCCGACTTTTTTGACTTACTTTTTTGCCTGTTACTTTCATGAAACTACGTATTTGTGCGTACTGTGTTGGTTTATATTCTGGGATCTTATTTCATGCTTAATTACTTTCGTTAATACCATACAATGTGCCATTAAGTACTTAGTTACTTAACTTGATCCCCGAATGCTTTTATGACCGTTAGTGTCACTTGACGTTTAGAATGAGCTATATGTTTTGGTACACGTTTAACTTTTGCCGTAATTGGAATATTACGACTACGTAATACTAATTGTTATTTCCTAATAACAATTACTTGGGTTATTGGTTGCTTAATTACGCTTAGTAATTTACTTATGCTCACTAGTTAGTCTTGTTGGACTTTCTACCTTGTTGGACTTTAGCCCACCTACTCTAGCTAATGGACCATTTAATTAGCCCAATTTTAAATGGATTATGACCCACTAAGATGTAGGACAAAAGCCCATTTATAAGAGCCAACATACTAGCATTTTTGCTAACCATTATCACAAATGTTGCATGGGATCCTAACAATAAGCACCACCTTTAGACCACCACTAACCAAAAAGTAAAAAGGTGTCCCCTTGTCCCCCCCCCAACCCTACGGCCACCACCACCCATCACCACTACAAATACCAAGCTATTATCATCCATTTTACACTTGATCTCATCCTCATTTTACACACACTTACTTTCTAATTTTCTCTCTAGTCTTTCTCACTCTAAAAATTGTAAGTTTTAAATTTTCTTCTTCTTCTTCTTCTTCTTCTTCTTCTTCTTCTTCTTCTTCTTCTTCTTCTTCTTCTTCTTCTTCTTCTTCTTCTTCTCCTCCTCCTCCTCCTCTAAATCACGACATCATCATCATCTTTATAACATCAAGCTTGTTAGCTTTTTGATCTTGTTATATCTTGTAGATTCAAACTTTGATTTGAATCCTTCAAGAACATTAAAGATTCATGCTTTCTAACTTTGAATCTTCATTACTTTGATGGATCTAGGCTTTATAGCTTAAGATCACTTTATTTTTGCTAAAAGATCAAAACTTATGTTTATGATCTTCATGAAACTTGAAGATCTAGCTTCATGCTTTAAAGATCTTCAAGAACATTCAAGATTCAAGCTTTTTAGCTTTGAATCTTCATTACTTTTGTTGGATCTAAGTTTTCTAACTTATGATCTCTTTTATTTTGTTAAAAGATCAAAACTTGTGTTTATGATCTTCATGGAACTTGAAGATCTAGCCTTTTGCTTTAAAGATCTTCAAGAACATAAAAGATTCAAGCTTTCTAGCTTTGAAATCTCATAACTTTTTTTAAAATGATCCAAGCTCTCTAGCTTAGGGTTCCATTACTTTGTTTGATCAAATTTATGTTCTTACTTGTTTGATTGAATGAAAGTTTGTAGCTTTAGTTGTAGATAGAACTTGTATTTGTATTAAGACTAAGAACATGATGTAACATTGGTTCATCATCCTTCTAAAACTCTTAAGTGAGTTGTATTCTTGCTTAGTATTGACATTGTGTGTTGATGGTTGAAACTTAGTCAAAGTGATGTTAAAACATCAAAGAGTTGTACACTTGAAGCTTACACGCATCAAGGATGAGAACCGTGATGAGCATCAAGCACCAAGAAACCCACCGGAGCACTTGTTTGCTGTTTTTCGGGGTCTGATCAGACTCCTAGGACTTCTGAAAAAGTGATTTTCAGATAGTTCGTTTCGAGTAGATGACTTTTCGTTTAGGACTCGCCTAAATCCGATATACGGTTTAGGATTTATAGCCTTCCGAAAATCACTACGCCTTTGTAACGACGTGCTGAAAATTCTGACCTACTCGCGCTTAAACCGTCGCCACGGTCAAACGAAATCGAGTTAGGATCTGAAAATTGGATAACGATTAGAGGACTCACATACGGAGCCTTGGTCACTAACCACGCATCTTTTCGGTTTGTATAGAGGTCGTAGCAGCTGTCCAAACTCAGTCTTTTGTTTCGATCTCTATTCTTGTTGAAAACTTACTTTAGCTTTTACGAATGATGATGATGATGATGATGATGATACTTAAGACTTAATTTATTCACTTTTAAACTTTTGTGGACAATATACTGACTTAGTGACCTTTGACTTAGGTTGACGACCTTTCGGACCGACTTACTACCTGCATACTTTTCATATCAACTTTTACTGCTTATTCACTGTAAGTTATAGCTTTCCTTTTTACTTTACTATTTTTGGGACTGAGAATACATGCGCTTTTTATGTTTTACATACTAGACACGAGTACTTAAACTTTATATATGTGTGGGTGACATAACGGCACAAAGATTCCCCTTAGCTCGGTAACGTTTAGTCATTGGTTTATTAACCGGTTAATGCGAATCTTAGATATAGATCCATAGGGTTTGACATCCCCACTCGGGCTAGTCGCGCTAGCATTCAACGGATGTTTAATACTTCGTAAACAGATGCACTCGCCAAGTGTACTTTTAGGGGGGTAATATTACGTTAAGTTAGTTACCTGGTGCCCACGGATAAGAATATACTTTTCATACTGTTTGAATACGAAATCTCGTGGTCTACATTACATTACTGATTACAAACAAACTATAGACGTTGTTGCTTCCGCTGTTAGACTTGCTGTCTTGGTGTTATAGACTTGCTGTTACAGACTCGCTGTATTAGACTTCCGCTGCATTACTTAGAGATGTCTCAATCATTGAACTTTTATTTTGCATTCGCAACTTATGTTATTTTGAATAATGTGTAACGACCCTGGATTTTCCAACTTATATTATTAATATTTATTATTAATACTTGCGTGTTAATAAATGTATTCTTATACATTTTTCTTGTCACCGTAATTGACTATCCATGTCTCGACTCGTCTTTTCGACACGTGCTTTTCACAATAATATTTCGAATATTATTTACGTTCATAATTAATTATTATTAATTATTCCTAATTAACTAATGTAAGTAGTTAATTACTTGGTCTTTTTACTAAATTGTTGCATACTTATACATGGGCTTATGTTATTAGACTTGGACTATCAAGGCCCACCCTACACCACTTAATGGATTAATTAGTGAGCCCATTTTTATGCTAGTGATTTATTAAGGATAAACAAGATTAATTAGTTAAGTGAGGAGACAAAGATGTTTCAAGCATGCATGCACCTCTTTCCCATGTATTTGACTTATACACTTTCCTAGCAAACACCACCCTCCCACACATGAAAGATGAAAGTTGACTACCCTCTTTTGGAGCCCCTAAGGCTGACGGTTTTGAGCAAGGGAGAGGGAGATCCATTTTTCCTTTTTTTGTTACTTATATGCTAGTTTGAACTTCATTTTACACACATCATACTTACACCACTTCTTTTCTCTAGACTTTTTCTCTCTAAATTGTAAGTAAAATATTTTCTTTCTTTCTTCTTTCTCTCTTTGAAACCACCAAGTTCATCATCATCATACTTGTTGTTGTTTGTTGTTAAAGATCAAACTTTATAGTTTGTATCTTCATGTAATCTTGCTTCTTCCATCCTTTGTTTGATGAGGAAACAAGAACAAGGATCTAAGCTTGTTAGCTTATGGTTCTACACTTGAAATATTATAAAGATCTAAAGTTCATAAGCTTTAAGATCTTACTTGAGTTCATGTTTTGGAAACTTAAGGTTTATTGTCTTAAGATCCAAGCTTTGACTTGAATCTCCTTAAGTATGAAACAAACATGAACTTGTTACTTGTAGCTTTAATTTATTTCTTCTTTTTGTATGTATTTAAATTCGTGACTTTATTATTTTGGTCAAGTATTACTAGTTAAACTTGATCTCATTTTTTCTTGAAACTAAAGTTTAAACTTTGTAAGTTTAAGAACATGGAAGTTAAACTTTCTAGTTATAACTTTATGCACTTATGTTAGATCTAAGTTTCTACAGGTTATGGTCTTCTAATTTTGGCTAAAATAAAAGCTTATAAGCTTATATACATTCTACAAGATTAAAATCTAAGTTTCATAACTTATGGTTTTATTAAAGTAAAGATTCAAGTTCTATAACTTAGGGTTTAACTTAAGAACACTAGATCTAGACTTTTTAGTCTAGGATCTTCAAGATCTAACTAAGATCTAAGTTCTACAACTTAAGATCTTGTTTATTTAGTTTACATTCAAGTTTATAGCTTAATATTACTATTAGAACTCATGTATGTGTCGGATCTAAGATCTTGATGTAACTTTGGTTCATCAACCTTCTTACAACCCTTAAATGAGTTGTGCTATTTATATTAGACATACACTAGTGTCATGATGGTCAAAACTTGGTTAAGGTGATGCAAACACATCAACGAGTTGTACACTTGAAGCTACAAGCATCAAGGATGAGAACCGTGATGAACATCAAGCACCAAGAACCCACCGGAGCACATTGCTTACTATTTTTTAGGCCTGATCATTCACCTGGGCTACTGGAAAATGTGAATTCCAGATTTTTCGGTTCGAGTAGATGACTTTTCATTTAGGACTCGTCTTAATCCGATTTACAGTTTAGGATTTATAGCCTTCCGAAAGTCACTACACCTTTGTAACGTTGTACTGAAATTTCTGACCTACTCGCACTTAAACCGTCACCACGGTCAAACGAAGACGAGTTTGGTTCTGAAAATTGGTCAGTGGTTGGAGAACTCACATAAGGAGCCATATCCACTTACTACCCATCTTTTAGATTTGTATAGAGATCGTAGCAGCTGAACGAAGTCAGCCCTTGTTTAGATCTCTATTCTTGATTGAAGCTTACTTTACTCTTTTTGATTGATGATGAATGATGATGATACTTAAGACCTAATTTACATACTTTTAAACCTTTGGGAACGATTTACTGACTTAATAACTTTTGACTTAGGTTGGGGACCTTTTGGACCAACTACTTGCTTACTTTTCTCGTATCGACTTTACTACTTTTCACTGTGAGTTATAGCATCCCTTTTTACTTTTACTATTTTGGGACTGAGAGTACAAGCGCTTTTTTTTTACATTTTACATACTAGGCACGAGTACTTAAACTTTATATATGTGTGGGTTATATAACGGCATAAACTTTCCCCTTAGCTCGGTAACGTTTAGTCATTGGTTTTTGAATTTGTGAACGCGAATCTTAGATATGGATCCATAGGGTTTAACATCTCCACTCGGGCTAGTCGCGCTAGCATTTAACGGGTGTTTAATACTTTGTAAACTTACGCACTTGCCAAGTGTACTTTTAGGGGGTGATATTACGTTAAGTTAGTTACCAAGTGCCCATGGTTGAGCATATACTTTTCATACTGTTTTGAAATACTGAAATCTCGTGGCCTACCTTACGTTACTATTACAATTTAAACTATAGCTCACCAACATTCGTGTTGACATTTTTAAGCATGTTTTCTTAGGTGCTTAGAGGTTTGATGCTTCTGCTGTAGTAGTCTTGCTGTGTAGACTCCCGCTGCTTTTGTTAGAGATGTCTCTGCATGAAACGTTTACCTTGCATTCACAAACTATGTTACTTTTGAAACAATGAATTTGTAATGACCATTGGGTCTCGTACTTATGGTAATTGCTTCTATTCGTAGAAGCCTACTATCGTTTGTAAAACTTTTGATGTTGGTTATGACGTCACCCCTTCTTATGAATGCAAACTTATTTTAAAACAGCATATAGTGTTTGACCTTGTAATGATCCTGTTGTTGATGATCCGTATACGTTGTTTTTGTACGGGGCGTCACATTTGGTATCAGAGCATTGGTTGTAGGGAATTAGGTTGCATTAGTGAGTCTAGACCAGATCAAGTAGGATTCACTAATAGGACTAATCTACAACTTGCTAGTTTACTTGTTTCTGCGGAACTTGCTGCATGATGCTGCTTACTTTTACTGCTATATGTCATATACTGCTACTTGTTTTCACTACTGCATGCTACTATCTGCTATATGTCATATAGATGATCTAGACTGACGTAGTTACTTTGCCTAATACGTGTTTGATATATGTCTTACTGACATGGAAAATGTTATTTTTCCTTGTTCAGATGTCGGACATTCCACCCATCATCATTGACTTGGAGAGCGACTCAGATTCATCTGCCACCTCGCCTGCTACTGCTGCTGACTCACAGATCCCATCATCGCTACCCTCCAGTGACTCTGGCGATTCGTCCTCTAGGGACAGTAGCCACACACCTGACCTGATAATCATCTCAGACGGAGGAACCAGAGGAGATTCTAGCTCCACCTAGCCCAGTACTCCCGGAGCCACAACACCATTCCGGTGGTGCTGTGATTCCTAGGGAAAATAGGGACGGTCCTTTCCGTAATGAGCATGGACATTGGGCTAGACGCCTTCCTGATGGACGTGTCGTGCCGATCCCGCCTAGCAGATACCGATTTACGACTACCGGTCGAGCACATCCGCCTTCAGATGATTCAGATGACTCATCATCCGATAACTCCAGCGAGGAGGATTCCGAAGAGGACCTTCAGGAGGCGCCCGTGCAGCCGCCCTCTACCCCGCCGAAGAAGCGGTATCGTTTCGATGGTACTGTTATTCTAGGGGTTAACGGAGGTAGACCGTTCGTGGATGCACGCAGACAGTTGGTTAGGGTTACCGACAGTAAGCGGGTTGTGCCTTACCCTGCCGATCCATTCGTGTGTAAGGCTTCCCGTTATGCACCATCTACTTCTGGTGCTGGACCGTCTGCACCACCAGCTCCACCAGCATCATCTGCACCACCAGCTCCACCTGTACCATCTGCACCGCCTGCCCCACCAGCATCCCCCGTCATCGAGGAACTAATGAGGGAAGTGCATATCCTCCGTGCTCGGGTAACTGAGCTCGAGGACCAGGTGTCCCACATAATGGACATCCTTTACCCACCGTCAGCATAGGGCTATTGTATTAGATTTCATTATGTAATCTCGTTTGTAGTTTCATGTTTTACTCATGTATTGTACGAACCTTATGCGGATGTATGCAACTTTCTAATTTAATGAATGGAACTTAGTGTTGTTTAATTTCTGTACGGTGTTCTATTTACGTTACTGTATGATGATTTTGTGGTATCTGTATCTTGTTACAATACTTAATTAACATGTGTTGTGTTGACTCCATGTTGGTTACCATATACTGTATTATTATTTATTGAATGCTGGATTTTGACTTAAGTCAAAATTTTTGTTTAGAAGATCTAGGGCAAACGGTTCAAGAATTCCAAGGGAATCGCCCATAGCAGCACTGATTGAGGAGATGATAGCCGAACGAGTAGCCACAGCTATAGCGGATATCAACCCCCAAGCTCCACCGGTTAACCAGCACAATCATAACGGTGCACTTATAAGGAATTCCAGAGCTGCAAGCCCCACAATTTCAGTGGTACTTAGGGGCCAGTTGGGCTGACGAGATGGTTTGAGAAATTGGAAGCTGTATTCCGTGTGAGTAACTGCTCAGAAATGAACAAAACTAAGTATGCCTCCTGTACACTGTCGGACGGCGCTTTAACCTGGTGGAACACACTTGCTCAGGCTAAGGTAATTGACGAGGCCTATGCTACACCGTGGAAGGAATTTAAGGGGGCTATGATCGAGGAGTACTGCTCCAGAACGGAGATTCAGAAAATGGAATCGGAATTTTGGGAACTGAAAGTTGTAGGAACCGATCTTGATGGTTATAACCGAAGGTACCTGGAATTAGCTCTGATGTGTCCCACGATGGTTACCCCTGAATTTAAGCGAATGGAACGGTATTTGTGGGGACTTCCCAAGACCATTCAGGGAAATGTCACCTCTTCAAAACCAGCAAATGTCCCGGAAGCTATGCGCATGGCATACACCCTGATGAACCAAATTACCAGCAAGGAACCAGAGAAGGCGAAATCTGAATTGGGAGCTAGTAATGAGAAACGTAAGTGGGACAGCAACAAGGGAAGGGTCTTTGATCAAAACCCAGCTAAGAGGCATGAGAGTTTCAAGGGAAACAATGACGGGAGGAACCCCAACCCGAACCCTAGCTCGAACCCTAACTACAAGGGTAGTCTTCCACAGTGCAAAAGATGCTATAAGCATCATACCGGGTACTGCAACGTGATATGTGAAAAGTGTAAAAGGACTGGGCACATTAGCAAAGACTGCAAGATCACCACCCAACTATGAAGACAAACCCTACTGGACCAAGGAAGTGCTATGAGTGTGGACAACAGGGCCAATTCAGGAATGAATGTTCCAACAAGAGAAAGGACGGCGGGCCAGTACGTGGAAGAGCTTTCAACGTAAATGCAAGAGATGCCCGTGAGAACCCCGACTTGGTTACAGGTATATTCACTATCAACGATCTATTAGCTTCTGTTCTATTTGATACTGGTGCCAATAGGAGTTATGTATGTAGACACTTTTGCTCTAAGATAAATTGGTCGTTAGTTCCTTTAAAGGAGAGTATGCTTGTTGAGGTAGCCAATGGAAAACTTGAGAAAGTTGACCAAATTAGCCGAGGAGGTATTATCAACATAGCTGGTGTGGATTTCGAGATTGACTTGATACCCATCAAATTGGGAAGTTTTGATGTGATTGTCGGTATGAACTGGTTGACCAAGGTAAGGGCCGACATTATCTGTGGAGATAAAACTATTCGTATACCACACGGAGATGGTGAGCCACTGATTATTTACGGAGAGAGATGTAACTCGAAGCTGAACCTCATTAGTTGCATGAAAGCATAAAAGATCATGAAGAAAGGACGTCTTGCTGTTTTAGCACATGTGAAAACATTAGAAACCGAGGTGAAGAGCGTGGATGATGTACGAATAGTGAACGAATTTCCCGATGTCTTTCCGAAAGAATTTATAACAACCCTCACTTTCCCCTTCTGAATTTACCAAGTTGCCCATAGGGTTTCAGTGTCATAATATGTGCCTCATCATTAGGGTTGTTATCAAGACACATTAAATGCTTATAAATAATGTTCGTAATTAAAAACCTGAAACCCTAAACCTAATAGTAATTAATAATCTAAACTCTAACCCTAAAAGTTTATTAATATTATAAGTCCTAACCCTAATAATAAATTAATAAAATAAACCCTAACCTTGCAGTGTCATAATATGTGCCTCATATGTATCAGATATATATATCAGTTGTAGGGTTTTTCTTTAGGAAATTAAACTTGATCCTTAACCTTGCAAGTCCTAGTTTGATTCAAATTAAGGTTCTTGATCTCCAAGTAATAGAGTGCAATTAGGAAACCTACAAAATATGTAAAAAGCATCGTGATTTCCAAGTTAATTCATCACAATATCCTGCTGAAATTAGTCGATCCAATCTCCTACTTTCCCTCAATTTTGCTGTCGACAACATCCATCAAAAACCCTTTCCTGCATTCATTTTCTGTCCAGCTCCTTTTCCTTGCTGTGCAGTCGACTCACACCCTCAAAACTCCTAGCTTGCAGTCGTAAATCATCACCATCATTACAGCCTTCTGTTCAGTCCAAAACAGGCCAGGAAAAATCAAGTAAGTTACATCTGTTCTGTTGCATTATTTGAAATCTTTTACAGCCCAAAATCACTCATTGTTTCTGCTTGTTTTGATGTCTGTTCCTTCTATTCATCATAAATCCATTGTTGCTGTGTTTTTGCTTTCTGGTTTGCTGCTGTTTCTGTCGAGTTTATTCTGACCCAAACAGACCATTGTTTTGGGTCGAGAATTGCTGTTGCTGCTACCACTGTTTTCTGTTTCTTGCTTCGCATCAACATCAACATCAACATCATCATCTTTAGTCTTGATCTTTTGCTTCTAAGGTAGCCTAAACTCTAGTTAATCATATTCTTAATCTAATTACTTTTAAAGTTACTAATTATGTATGTTGTTATTATGTATTATGAGTATGATCTTGATCAAGTATTATGGATAATTATTAATAAAAAGATTATGAAGTATTAATAATTTGATAACTATTAAGTATGATTAGATTAAAAGTTAACGATGATGATTATGAATAAGGCATGAAGTTAGTTATTGTTTAGATTGATCCTAATATGTAAGTAGATAATTAAATGGCTAAAAGATAAAAGATAAAGAAGATTATGATTTTATGTGTTAAAAGCTGATAATGAATATGATTAAATTAAATTATGATCTTGAGTTATTATAAATATGAATATAGTATGAATTAATGATGATTATGAATTATAAACTTGATCATGGTGTTAGTAAAATAAATTGATTATGAAACTAGTTAATAAAGTTAAAAGTTCATGGATAAATAATATGATTAAAAGATAAAGTTAATGAATAATGATTAATGAAAAGGTTAAAAGTATAATTATAAAGATTATGATTATGATAAAAGATGTATGATTATGGTTATTGAATAATAAACTAGTTAGTATAACAAAGAGTTATGAATTATGAATTGATCATGAAAGTATTAAGGTTAAGGTTAAAGATTATAATTTTATGTGTTTTGGTTAATGAGTTACAACATGGTTAATAAATTACTAGGTGATAAATATAATTAGGTAATGATGATTAAGCAATTGATTACGATTATTAAAGACTAGGGTTAATGAACATGATTAGTTATTTTGATAAAAACTTATGATTTTATGTTAAAGTTACTAGGTTAAGTTTATGATAAAAGGTTATGATTATGGCTTAGTAAAGTAATTATGATCATGGTGTACGTGCATGCATGCATGCATGCATGCATACTTACGTATGTGCATGTATACACTGTATGTATATGTGTGTGTATATTTAGATATATACATACGTGTATATGTATGTGTATATATGTATGTATATGTACGTGTGTATGTATGTATGAATGTGTATTGTGTAAGGTATATAAATTAGTAAACATAGTAATAAAAAGTAATAAGTGTATATATATATATATATATATATAATATATAATATATATATCTATATGTATGTATCATCTTACACTTATGCATATGTAACACCTACACCTAATATATATATATATATATATATATATATATATATATATATATCATATAGTTATGAAAACATACATGTATAATAATAAATAAAGAATATATATGTATGTATCATATAGGTATATTTATACAGGTAACATAATAGTTGATTATTAAAGTAATTAATAATACTATTATTAGTATAACCTATACACTTATCTATATAGTAACACTTAAGTACACTAAGTATATTATCACTTATATAAATATAACTTTTCTCGAGAACGGTCACTGTTAATATAGTTTGCTATATTAATAAACAAACTTTATGTCTATTAGACATTAACTAATCGAACATAATATCTCTAGGTTGAGATCTCCGTGTTCAACACTCCGATCATATAACTTGCGTGGAATATCTATCTGCTATTAAGGTGAACTTCATAGCCCCTCTTTTTACTATTTCTTAACTGTTTTATAACTTTGGGGTGAGACACATGCTTGCTTTCAAACTGTTTTACGCTTAGACACAAGTACTCGAAAACTTTATTCTGATTAGTTCAAACTGTGCTAACATGCTTTGATTCATGCTAAATCCCTACCATGATATCGTTAATTGCTACGTATAAAGGCAAGCTTAGTTATTGTGAATAGCGATATTGAGGGTGACGTCTCTATCCGGATGACCGTTGGTTAATGGATACATAATAATAATGCACGACACGAACGTGATGTGTTTCGGGTAACTTACGGTTAATATCGATATCATATACACCAGCACTACTACCGAACTGATTAACCTTTATAACTAAATCTTGTGGTCTAAAAACTTGGGTATTATTGATAAACCTATGTTGTTCACTCAACCATTTTTGGTTGACACTTTAAGCATGTTTTGTCTCAGGTGAAGATTGCTAAAGATTATTTGCTATTTGGACTTTGCTGCTTTTGGAGTCCACATTTATACATTCATATTATTGCATTAAAACATTTATTGTAATGACATAATACTTTCCGCTACTTTAATACATTGGTTATCAATTAAAACGTCTCATATAGAGTCGTTCTCGTTTATACATACTCGTGTTGTGATATTGTGAAGTCATATTTCTCTGGCCCTATTTGGGGGTATGACAGAGTGGTATCAGAGCCAGGTTGTTATAGAGAACCAGGATTGAATAATATGTGTGCTTTATGTGTTAGTTAGGTGCCTTAGCAATTTATAGTACTATAACCTTTCCTGTTTTAGTTTCTAGTGCATTTTCCCTTACATTTTATTCATGCTTTTGTGTCATCCTTAGAACCTACCTAATCATCTCTCTTTCTTTTCATTTAGGATGTCTCGCCTTAACCCGATCGTAATTTCTGACTCCGAGGAATCGTACTCCGAAAGATCTGTCCGCACACCGGCTTATGGACCCATTTCCCTGCCATTTTCACCAACTCACCCAAACTATGTCCCTGCTAGTCCACCACACTCCCCTCATTTGGAAGAGTCCCACACTAATGATAACTATGATGGGGATGACGAGGAGGAAGAGTTTGTGGAGGAGATGATTGAAGAAGAAGAAGTTGAGGAAGAATCCAAGTCCGAGTCCTCTGTTCAAGGCAATGGCAACAATGGCGTACCGCAAAACCTTTCGACTATTCATTCTCATCAAAGTTTTATAAGCTACCCGCCCCCTACATACAAGAGTACTGAAAGACCTGGGCTCAGTAATATAGAAATGGTGAATGCTGATCTCATGAGCTACACCAACTGATTTCAAGAGTTTGCTCTCATGGCTACTCCCGAGTATCTAGGGATCCAATGTTGCACTGGTAGCTCGCGCACCTTATCGACTCACACCTTCCGAAATGCAAGAGTTACAGAATCAACTATAAGAACTGTTAGACCGTGGATTTATCCAACCAAGTTCTTCGCCTTGGGGTGCTCCTGTTTTGTTTGTGAAGAAGAAGGACAGATCTTTCCGCATATGTATCGATTACCACGAACTCAACAAGTTGACGATCAAGAATTGGTATCCCCTTCCTAGAATTGACGATCTTTTCAATCAGCTGCTAGGATCAAGCGTTTACTCTAAGATTGATTTGTGATCCGGTTATCACCAGTTGAGGGTGAAGGAGAGTGATGTGATGAAAACTACGTTCAGAACCCGTTATGGTCACTATGAGTTTCTCGTGATGCCATTCGGTTTAACCAACGCACCTGCCATGTTTATGGATCTCATGAATCGTGTATGCAAGCCATACCTGGATAAGTTCGTTATCGTCTTCATAGATGATATCCTCATCTACTCCAAAAGCGAAGAAGAACATGAGAAACATCTTTGACTAGTGCTTGAACTCTTGAGACAAGAGCAACTCTATGCCAAATTCTCCAAGTGTGAGTTTTGGTTTAAGGAAGTCCAATTCCTGGGTCATATTGTGAGCGATCAGGGTATCAAAGTTGATCCCACAAAGATCGAAGCTATCAGCAAGTGGGAAACCCCCACTACTCCGACTCATATCCGCCAATTTTTAGGTCTCGCCGGTTACTATCGAAGATTTATTGACGGATTCTCTCTGTTTGCGCGTCCTTTGACCGCGCTGGTACACAAAGGGAAGAAGTTCGTTTGGGAAACCGAACGCGAATCAGCATTTCAAACCTTGAAGCAGAAGTTAACCACCGCGCCTATCTTATCACTTCCTGAAGGCAGTGACGATTTTTGTCGTATATTGTGATGCCTCGAAAAACGGTTTTGGTTGCGTATTGATGCAAAGAACGAAGGTCATTGCTTATGCTTCTCGTCAACTGAAGATTCACGAGCGAAACTACACTACTCATGATCTCGAACTTGGAGCCGTTGTCTTTGCGCTCAAATTATGGAGACACTATCTTTATGGAACTAAAAGTATTATCTTCACCGGCCACAAAAGCCTCCAACACATATTCGATAAGAAACAACTGAACATGAGACAGCGACGATGGATCGAGACGCTGAACGACTATGATTATGAACTTCGTTACCATCCTGGCAAGGCCAATGTTGTAGCTGACGCTTTGAGCCGAAAGGAGAGGATGGCACCTCTTCGTGTTCGGGCCCTGAACATCACCATCCATTCAAATCTCAATAGCCAAATCCGAGTAGCCCAAGATGAGGCTCTCAAAGAGGAGAATATTTCTCATGAACACTTGAACATTCTCGTCTCTCGATTCGAGGTTAAGGAGACTGGACTTCGATACTTCGCCGGAAGAATTTGGGTGACTAGTTATGGAGATTTTCGAAGCCTCATTCTAGACGAGGCCCACAAGTCAAGATATTCGATTCATCCAGGAGCCAGTAAAATGTACCACGATCTCAAGGAACCTTATTGGTGGCCAAATCTTAAGAAGGATGTTGCAACTTATGTTGGAAAGTGTTTGACCTGCTCGAAGGTTAAAGCCGAACATTAAAGGCCATCTGGGTTACTTCAGCAACCAGAAATCCCGCAATGGAAGTAGGAAAGGATAACAATGGACTTCATCACGAAACTACCAAAGACGGTGGTCGGATACGATACCATCTGGGTTATCGTTGACCGTCTTACCAAATCTGCACACTTCTTAGCCATGAAAGAAACGGATACAATGGAAAAACTCGCTCAACTATACATAAAGGAAATTGTATCTCATCATGGTGTGCCCTTATCGATTATTTCATACCGAGATGCCCGTTTTGCTTCTAGATTTTGGCGTTCTTTGCAAGAAGCCTCGGGGACTCGTCTCGACATGAGTACTGTGTATCACCCACAGACCGACGGACAAAGTGAACGCACAATTCATACTTTGGAGGACATGTTGCGTGCTTGTGTTATTAATTTCAGAAAAGCTTGGGAAAGGCATTTGCCGCTAGCCGAATTCTCTTACAACAACAGTTATCATTCGAGTATTAATGTCGCACCTTTCAAAGCGTTGTATGGTCGCAAATGACGTTCTCCTATTTGTTGGGCCGAAATAGGTGAAAAGCAAATCACCGGACCCGAACTCGTCCATGAAACAACCGAGAAGATTGTCCAAATTCAAGCGAGGCTCAAGACGGCCCGTGATCGCCAAATGAGTTATGTCGACCTTAAACGTAAAGACTTTGAATTCAACGTGGGTGACCGTGTAATGTTGAAGGTCTCACCATGGAAAGGTGTGATCCATTTTGGAAAACGTGGGAAGCTCAACCCTAGATACATTGGTCCTTTCTAAATCTTAGAGCGTGTTGCACCCGCTTACCGTCTGGATCTTCCGACTCAATTGAGCTCAGTTCATCCTACTTTTCACGTATCGAATTTGAAGAAATGTTTTGCTGAACCGAAACTTGTCAAACCACTAGAGGAACTTACGATTGATGACAAACTTCACTTCATGGAAGAACCTGTCGAAATTATGGACCGTGAGGTCAAAACTTTGAAACGTAACAAGATTCCGATCGTCCGAGTCCGATGGAATGCCAAATGAGGACCTGAGTTTACTTGGGAATGAGAGGATCAAATGATGCAGAAGTATCCTCACCTTTTCCCAACTCCTCCATCTACCTCAGCTTAAAATTTTGGGACGAAATTTTCTTTAACAGGTGGGTAATGTAACGACCCTGGATTTTCCAACTTATATTATTAATATTTATTATTAATACTTATGTGTTAATAAATGTATTCTCATACATTTTCCTTGTCACCGTAATTGACTTTCCATGTCTCGACTCGTCTTTTCGACACATGCTTTTCACGAATAATATTATTATTTACGTTCATAATTAATTATTATTAATTATTCCTAATTAACTAATGTAAGTAGTTAATTACTTGGGATTTTTACTAAATTGTTGCATACTTATACATGGGCTTATGTTATTGGACTTGGACTATCCAGGCCCACCCTACACCACTTAATGGATTAATTAGTGAGCCCATTTTTATGCTAGTGATTTATTAAGGATAAACAAGATTAATTAGTTAAGTGAGGAGACAAAGATGTTTCAAGCATGCATGCACCTCTTTCCCATGTATTTGACTTATACACTTTCCTAGCAAATACTACCCACCCACACATGAAAGATGGAAGTTGACTACCCTCTTTTGGAGCCCCTAAGGCTGACGGTTTTGAGCAAGGGAGAGGGAGATCCATTTTTTTTTGTTACTTATATGCTAGTTTGAACTTCATTTTACACACATCATACTTACACCACTTCTTTTCTCTAGACTTTTTCTCTCTAAATTGTAAGTAAAATATTTTCTTTCTTTCTTCTTTCTCTCTTTGAAATCGCCAAGTTCATCATCATCATACTTGTTGTTGTTTGTTGTTAAAGATCAAGCTTTATAGTTTGTATCTTCATGTAATCTTGCTTCTTCCATCCTTTGTTTGATGAGAAAATAAGAACAAGGATCTAAGCTTGTTAGCTTATGGTTCTACACTTGAAATATTATAAAGATCTAAAGTTCATAAGCTTTAAGATCTTACTTGAGTTCATGTTTTGGAAACTTAAGGTTTATTGTCTTAAGATCCAAGCTTTGACTTGAATCTCCTTAAGTATGAAGCAAACATGAACTTGTTACTTGTAGCTTTAATTTATTTCTTCCTTTTGTATGTATTTAAATTCGTGATTTATTATTTTGGTCAAGTATTACTAGTTAAACTTGATCTCATTTTTTCTTGAAACTAAAGTTAAAACTTTGTAAGTTCAAGAACATGGAAGTTAAACTTTCTAGTTATAACTTTATGCACTTATGTTGGATCTAAGTTTCTACAGGTTATGGTCTTCTAATTTTGTCTAAAACAGAAGCTTATAAGCTTATATACATTCTACAAGATTAAAATCTAAGTTTCATAACTTATGGTTTTATTAAAGTAAAGATCCAAGTTCTATAACTTAGGGTTTAACTTAAGAAACACTAGATCTAGACTTTTTAGTCTAGGATCTTCAAGATCTAACTAAGATCTAAGTTCTACAACTTAAGATCTTGTTTATTTAGTTTACATTCAAGTTTATAGCTTAATATTACTATTAGAACTCATGTATGTGTCAGATCTAAGATCTTGATGTAACTTTGGTTCATCAACCTTCTTACAACCCTTAAATGAGTTGTGCTATTTATCTTAGACATACACTAGTGTCATGAAGGTCAAAACTTGGTTAAGGTGATGCAAACACATCAACAATTTGTACACTTGAAGCTACAAGCATCAAGGATGAGAACCGTGATGAACATCAAGCACCAAGAACCCACCGGAGCACTTTGCTTACTGTTTTTGAGGTCTGATCATTCACCTGGGCTACTGGAAAGTTAATTTACAGATTTTTTGGTTCGATTAGATGACTTTTCATTTAGTACTTGTATTAATCCAATTTACGGTTTAGGATTTATAGCCTTCCGAAAGTCACTACACCTTTGTAACGTTGTGCTGAAATTTCTGACCTACTCTCACTTAAACCATCGCCACGGTCAAACAAAGACAAGTTTGGTTCTAAAAATTGGTCAGTGGTTGGAGGACTCACATACAGAGCCATAGCCACTGACTACACGTCTTTTTGATTTGTATAGAGGTCGTAGCTGCTGAATGAATTCAGCCCTTGTTTCGATCTCTATTCTTGATTGAAACTTACTTTACTCTTTTTGATTGATAATGAATGATGATGATACTTAAGACCTAATTTACATACTTTTAAACCTTTGGGAACGATTTACTGTCTTAGTAACTTTTGACTTAGGTTGGGGACCTTTCGGACCAACTACTTGCTTACTTATCTCGTATCGAATTTACTACTTTTCAGTGTGAGTTATAGCATCCCTATTTACTTTAACTATTTTGGGACTGAGAATACATGCGCTTTTTTTACGTTTTACATACTAGGCACGAGTACTTAAACTTTATATATGTTTGGGTTATATAACGGCATAAACTTTCCCCTTAGCTCGGTAAAGTTTAGTCATTGGTTTTTGAACCAGTGAACGCGAATCTTAGATATGGATTCATAGAGTTTGACATTCCCACTCGGGCTAGTCGCGCTAGCATTTAATGGGTGTTTAATACTTCGTAAACTTACACACTCACCAAATGTACTTTTAGGGGGTGATATTACGTTAAGTTAGTTACCAAGTGCCCATGGTTGAGCATATATTTTTCATACTGTTTTGAAATACTGAAATCTCGTGGCCTACCTTACGTTACTGTTACAATTTAAACTATAGCTCACCAATATTCGTGTTGACATTTTTAAGCATGTTTTCTCAGGTGCTTAGAGATTTGATGCTTCCGCTATAGTAGTCTTGCTGTATAGACTCCCGCTGCTTTTGTTAGAGATGTCTCTGCATGAAACGTTTACCTTGCATTCACAAACTATGTTACTTTTGAAACAATGAATTTGTAATGACCATTGGGTTTCATACTTACGTTAATTGCTTTTATTCGTAGAAGCCTACTATCGTTTGTAAAACTTTTGATGTTGGTTATGACGCCACCCCTTCTTATGAATGCAAACTTATTTTAAAATAGCATATAGTGTTTGACCTTGTAATGATCCTGTTGTTGATGATCCGTACACGTTGTTTTTGTACAGGGTGTCACATAATGGCTTTGTAACGACCTTTGTGTCACGTTATCTTTTGTAAAACGTTATCCTTTCATGAATGCAAAACTTGTTTTAAAACAGCATATAATATTATACCGTGTAATGGACCTGTTGTTGATGATCCGTACATGATGGTTTTGTATGGGGCGTCACAATTCCCCCCGATCAAATCACAAGGAGCCAAAAGTGAAGATGGCATGGGAGGAATCTGATGGCTAGGCGAATGGGGGTTGAATATAAAGACTCTAGAGAGGCCGCCACCACTTACAATGAATTAACGTTTCAAAAAATCCATGATAAATTACATTTTACCCCTTTTTAATTCAATAATAAGAAAAAATACAAGGAAAATTGGCCAAGATACACTTTTTTGAAAGTCTTCAAACAATATACACTTTAAAAAAAATTTGAAATATACACCATTCGTTAGAACATCATTTAGGTCGACCACTTTACTTAGTCAACCACATCATTTGCAAGGTGGTCAACCAGAATTCCTAAAGAGCCCGGTTGACTCGGAAGTAATACATGCCGCCCATGACCTTTGACTTCGAGAGTGACTCAGATACGTCTGCTACCTCGCCTACTATTGTTGCTGACTCACCGCTACCCTCCAGCGACTCTGGCGATTCGTCTTCTGCAGATAGTAGACACGCGCTTGACCTAATGGACATCTCAGACGGAGACGAGGATCCCGAGGAGATTCCAGCTCCACCCAGCCCTAAACTCCCGGGGCCGCAGCACCATTCCAGTGGTACTGTGATTCCCGGGGGAGACGGGGACGGTCCTTTCCGTAACGAGCGTGGACATTGGGTTAGACGCACCGCTGACGGAAGTGTCATACCGATTACACCTGGCAGATACCGGGCCATGACCACCGGCCATGCGCTTTCTCCTGCCCGTGATGTACATGCATTACCTTCAGACGATTCAGACGGTTCATCATCCGATGACACCAGCGAGGAGGATCCCGAGGAGGATTATGAGGAGGACCCCGAGGAGGAGCCCGTGCAGCCACCCTCTACCCCGCTGAAGAAACGATACCGCTACGATGGTACTGTTATCCCAAGGGTTAAATGAGGTAAGCCGTTCGTGAACGCACATGGACAGTTGGTTAGGGTCACAGCCCGTAAGCGGGTTGTACCGTATCCTGCCGATCCATTTGTGCGTAAGGTTGCCCGCTCAGTGCCGTCTACTTCTAGTACTACATCCGCATCATCTGGACCATCTGCTTTACCGGCACCACCTGCACCATCTGCACCACCCACACCACCCACCATCGAGGAGCTGAAGAGGGAAGTGCATGCCCTTCGTGCTCTGGTAACTGAGCTCGAGGACCAGATGACCCACCTGATGGACATCATTTACCCACCCTCACCCTGGGACTGTTGTATTAGATTTCTTTATGTTTCCCATTAGTAGTTTCCTGTTTTTCATTTATGTATTGTACGAACCTTATGCTGTTGTATGCAATTTTCTTACTATGAATGGAATTACTGTTGTTGATTTATTGTATGGCGTTTTATTACATGTTGGCTTTTGTGCTATCTGCTGCTTGTTTGCCATGGTTAGTTAACATGTATTGTGTTACTTCCATGTTGTTTACCTTATGCCGTGACGTTGTTGGTTAATGGATTTTGACTTAAGTCGACACTTTTGTTTGGAAGATCGATGGCTAACGGAAGAGGTCCAAGGGAAATGCCCATAGCAGCACAGATTGAGGAGATGATAGCTGCTCGAGTAGCCGCAGCTATGGCGAATGCCAACCCCCAAGCTCCACCGGCTAACCAGAACATCCAGAATGGGTGCACTTTTAAGGAATTTTAGAGTTGTAAGCCCCATAATTTCAGTGGAACAGAAGGGCCAATTGGGCTGACGAGATGGTTTGAGAAGTTGGAATCTGTATTCCGTGTGAGTAACTGCTCCGAAGTGAATAAGACCAAGTTCGCGTCGTGCACGCTGTCGGATGGCGCTTTGACTTGGTGGATTACGTTAGCTCAGGCTCAAGGAATTGATGAAGCTTATGCTACACCATGGGAGGAGTTTAAGAGGGCCATGATTGAGGAATACTGCCCTAGAACCGAAATTCAGAAAATGGAAGCAGAATTTTAGGAACTGAAAGTTGTAGGAACAGACCTTGATGGCTATAATCGAAGGTACTTGGAGTTAGATTTAATGTGTCCCACAATGGTTACTCCGGAGTACAAACGGATGGAGAGGTATTTGTGGGGACTCCCCAAGGGCATTCAGGGAAATGTCACTTCTTCAAAACCAGCAAATGTCCTGGAAGCTATGCGCATGGTGCACACCCTGATGAATCAAATTACCCGCCAAGAGCCAGAGAAGGCGAAATCAGAATCGGGAGCTAGTAATGGGAAACGTAAGTGGGACGACAACAAGGAAAAAGGTTTTGATCAAAACCCAGCTAAGAGGTATGAGAATTTTAAGGGAAACAACGACTGGAGGAACCCTAACAAGAACCCTAGCTCTAACCCCAACTACAAAGGTACCCTTCCTCAGTGTAAGAGATGCTACAAGCATCATATTGGACACTGCAACGTAGTGTGTGAGAAGTGTAAAAGGATTGGACACATCGGCAGAGATTATAAGAGCACCACCCCAGCTGTGAGGACAAACCCAAGTGGACTAAGGAAGTGCTATGAGTGCGGTCAGCAGGGCCACTTCAGGAATGAATGTCCCAACAAGAAGAAGGATGGCGGGCCAGCACGTGGAAGAGTCTTCAACATGAATGCCAGAGATGCCCGCGAGGATCCTGACTTGGTTACAGGTACATTCACCATTGATAATGCTAAAAAGGAACATATATTTAGTATCAATATCCTTCCAATATGTAAAGCTTTTAGTTACTATTGTTCTATTTTTATGTAATAATCGTTTAAATAAATAAGTGCGAAGACAAAAGAAGAAAACGACGATTTGAAGACGCAAATGACCAAAAAGCTCAAATGTACAAGATATAATTCAAGTGGTTCAATTTATTGATAAGAAACGCCTAAAAATGACAAGAGTACAAGCTACGAAACACAAAGTACAAGATATCTAAGCGTACGAAAAGGCGTTCGAAAATTCGGAAATGAGACATAAATCGAGCATCAACGTACAACTCAACGGAGCTAAAATTACAAGTCAACTATGCACAAGAATATAATATAATATATATATATAATTATATAAAATTATATATTATTATATTATATATTAAAATATTCAGCAGCCCACGTTTAACTCAATTTGGAGAGCTGGAATCCGAAGCTCCGCACTCGCAGAGCTGTAAGGCACAAAAGTACCGCACTTGCGGAGCTGTACAGTTCAAAGTGGGCCTATAAAAGCTCACGCATTCTGCTCGAATTTTGCATCCCTTTTTCACTCAATCTCTCTATCTATATACGATATATATATTTATATTTTATAATATTAAAGTTTAATTTAATATTAATAATAATTTGGGTTATTGTAAGAAATGTTTTACGGGTTTTAAAGTCGGAACTCTGTCCGTGTAACGCTACGCAATTAAATACCACTGTAAGCTATGTTCTACCTTTTTAAATTAAAGTCTCGTAACTAAGTTATTATTTTGCTTATTTGAGCTGAAGTAATCGTGATGTTGGACTAAATATTAAAGATGGGGTTATTGGATTTTGTACCATAATTAAGGTTTGGACAAAAGACCGACACTTGTGGACATTGGACTATGACTATTAATAGATGGGGGGTATTGTCTAATTGAATGACAACTCATTGGAACCTGTCAAACCTATCTTCAAATTAGTTAATCTAATAATTATTAAATTGATTACGAATGTCCTATTTAGTGACGTTTATACGACATCGTTTACAATCATTTAATTAATCAATTGGATTGGGTAATTGATTATTCATTATGGCCAAGTGAATAAATTAATGTATCATGGACTAATTAAAACAGGGGTGGATTACATACAAGGATAATTGGTGTAATTGTTAACAAAGTATTAAAACCTTGGATTACACGTAGTTGATAACCTGATGTAATTATTAACAAAGTATTAAAACCTTGTTACAGTTCGAATCCCTAATTATTTGGAATATTTGACTTCGGGAATAAGGTTAATTTGATGAGCATATTAAAATTATGATCGATGGACTATTATGGGCAAAACCCAGATAGGTATCAAATAAGCCAGGACAAAGGACAATTAACTCGGGTAACAATTAATTAAAATCAAAACGTCAAACATCATGATTACGGAAGTTTAAATAAGCATAATACTTTTATTTCATATTTCATCGTACCTTTATTTACTGTCATTTTAATTACTGCAATTTACTTTATCGCAATTTAAATTCTGTCATTTATATTATCGTCATTTATCTTTACGCTTTATTTAAAATCGACAAACCGGTCATTAAACGCTAAAACCCCCCTTTTATAATATTACTACTTATATATAATTATATATATATTTGTATAAATATAGTTGTTAAAAATATAGTACGTTATCACTAGCTCCCTGTGGAACGAACCAAACTTACTTAAAACTACACGACTCTACGATTAGGTACACTGCCTATAAGTGTTGTAGCAAGGTTTAAGTATATCCCATCTATATAAATAAATAAAACTTGTGTAAATTGTATCGTATTTCGTAATAAAAATAATAGTATTTCGTATACACCGCTGCACACATCAAGTATTTTTGGCGCCGCTGCCGGGGAGCGGCAAAACGTTATATTTTTAATTTATATTTGTAAAAATATAATTTAAAAAAAAGAAAAAAGAAACGTATTTTTAATATTTTGTAAAATTATAAAGTATTTTTATTTTTATTTTTAGTTTTTAAAATATAAGTGTATTTTTATACATTTTCTATATATAAGTTTGAAAAAAAATGACTTTTGAACCTGCGAATTTGAGCCTGCAGCCATTTCTGAATCCGCATCTCTCCGTGATTGAGGAGCAGGCTAGTGTATATACCACGCGACCGCGTGGAAGGGTGTGACAGGTCAACCAACGCATTTATTACGATTAGGGTTTATAATTTAATTATTATTAATTAAATTAGGGTTTAATTATAATATTAATTAGTTTAGTTTTGTTTTTAGTTATAATTTGTAATATTAAGTTTTATTATTATTATTAATTATATAAATTAATATCTTTATAAAATAATAATATAAAAATAATATTTTTATAAAAATTGTAATTTTATCATTTTTACTTTCTCTTTATAAATTGTATATTTCTATCGTTTAATTCGTAATTTTTATATTTGTCATTCGTAATTAGTTTTGAACTTAGTATTTTTCCGTAGTTTTTCTAGATCTTTAAGTTTTGCCGTAAAATCCCTTAAGTGCTTTTTCTTTAGAATAAGATTTAGGCGCTTTAGAATTTTGCGACGCAGTTTTTAGATTTTAGTGCCTAATTAAGTTATTGCCGTTTTGGATATATAATTCCTTTTAAGCTTTAATACCTTTAGGCGCAACTTTTTAGATTTTGTTTTTCGACTTTTTATTTTTCGACGTTTTTTTTTCGATTCTTATTTTTCGACGCGTTTTTTTTCTTTCTCATTTCTACGCTCTAGTTTTTAGGACATAGAATTTTCTTTGTTTTCTTTAAACTTCGACGGAAAAATTATTTTAAGCGGTTAAATTGATAGACATCCAAAATTTTCTGCTTCGTAGTAATAGTTGGATTTGTTAGTGGCTGAGTTGTGGATTTTCTGACTTAAAGGATCCTGGCTCCCTGCTGCATCTTTTGGCTATTCAAAACGTGGGCAAAAGCAGAAAAGTCTATTAATTTAATAACTTATATAATTTTTATTTTTATAACTAATAGGATATTCAGTGAATGCATCGAGCAAAACGTTCACCACCTTTCATACGTTCACCACCTGTAACTCGATCAAGACATCTAGCTAATATTATCGCTGTTGATTTTTCTTTAGAATTATCATCTAGTCGAACAAGTACTCCAATTCAAATTTCCGATAATGCATTTTTTGAACCCGACTTCACAAGTAAGAACCCGGAGGATATTCAAGGACAATTCCAAGATCCTGAACCACTAATCATTCCTCCTGAACCACAAACTGTTAAATCAGAATCCTTTAGTGATTCATATTCAACAAATTCAATTATGGAAGTAACAGAACCTCTAAGTATGGAAGAGCGAATGAGAGCCACACGCACGGGCCAAGGACACGCCATTATTAAGCCAGATGTTAATGCGCCAGATTATGAAATCAAATGACAAATCCTACACATGGTAACTAATCAATGCCAATATAGTGGTACGCCAAAAGAAGATCCAAACGAACATCTTCGAACCTTTAATAGGATCTGTACTCTATTCAAAATCAGAGAAGTTGAGGATGAACAGATCTATCTCATGTTGTTTCCCTGGACTTTAAAGGGAGAAGCCAAAGATTGGCTAGAATCGTTACCTGAAGGGGCGATTGATACATGGGATGTTTTAGTTGAAAATTTTCTTAAAAGATTCTTTCTGGCATCTAAAGCCGTGAGACTTCAAGGAGAAATTGTTACGTTCACGCAAAAGTCAAATGAAACTCTATATGAGGCGTGGACAAGATTCGGAAAGTTGTTGAGAGGATGTCCTCAGCATGGTTTAGATACTTATCAAATAGTACAAATATTCTACCAAGGTTGCGATGTTACTACATGAAAAGACATCGACACAGCAGCTGGTGGTTCCATTATGAAGAAAACCACAACCGAAGCTCACAAAATCATTGATAACACAGCATCCCACTCGCATGAGTGGCATAGAAAAAGATATCTTTCGTTCATCTAAAGCGACTAGAGCCGATTTTAGCCATGACTTTGATTCTATTTCCTCAAAAACAGATGCTTTCGAAAGACAAATGGAAAAGATGACTAAGGATATTCACGCAATACGAATCAGTTGTGAGCAATGCGGTGGACCACACTTAATGAAAGATTGTCACATTGAGCAAACGATGGAACAACGTGAGAATGTTTCCTACATAAACCAAAGGCTGGGAAATAATTATCAAAATAATTATCAACCGCCAAGGCCAAACTTCAATCGAAATCAAAACATTCTTTACAATCCAAATGGACCCAACAATAACTCGTACAACCAACAAGGTCTGAATAACCAACCAACTCAAAACAATACTTTCAATCAACAAAGATCTAGCTTGTATAAACCACCACAACAAACTGAAGAGAAAAAGCCAAATCTGGAAGAAATGATGGCAAAGCTAATGGAATCTCAAACACAATTTATTACATCTCAAACCCAAACGAATGAGAGGTTTGATCAGTCATTGAGAACTCAACAAGCTTCCATTTTGAATCTAGAAAAACACGTAGGTACTCTTGCTAGCATGATGAGTGAGAGGGAACAAGGAAATCTACCGAGTGATACTGAAGTAAATCCTCGAAATGAGAATGTTAATATGGTATCAACGAATTCTGAAAAACCAGTATCAGAAGATGGGAAGGTTTTAGATGTGAGTAACAATGAAGAAGTTACAACACCACAACCACCCGAGTATGTAAAGCTAGTGGTGACACCATACAGATCACCCATCCCGTTTCCAAGAAAAGGAGTTGAGTATGAGCAAGTGATAGGTAATAAAGTTTGTGATACCTTTGGAAAAAAGAAGAAGAATAAGAAGGTACAAGAAACAAAAACCGTAAAAATAAACTCGTTGAAGACAGTTCCACCAAAACTTCCATCAAGGTTGGGTGATACGGGTGAATTTATTGTTCCATGTCTACTTAGTGATTGTGTCATGTATGATGCACTAGCAGATTAAGGTGCGAGTGTGAGTGTTATGCCTCTTTCATTATATAAGAGATTAGGAGTAGGTGAGTTAAGTCTAACGAAAATGAGTGTTCGACTCTTTGATCAAACCATTAGGCACCCAGTTGGAATTGCTGACAACCTACCCATTCAAGTGGGTAATTTAACCTTTTTAGTCGAATTTATTGTCATTGACATAGAAGAGGACCCAAACATTCCTCTAATTTTAGGACGACCATTCTTAGCGTCCACCGGGGCGTTATTTGATGTAAGAGAGGGTAGAATGACACTTAGTAATAATGAAAAATCGATCACCTTTGTGAGTCGAAAGTCTAAATCTCCACCAACCAAAATCGTTGAACCAATAAAAATGATTGGTTAGAACCATATTATTTTACCAACTCCAACGGTAGTGCTTAACAATAATAAAACGCCTAAGTGTAGGGAAGATGAAGTAACACCTAATGATGACTTGATAACAAAGAACCCCGTTGTTGATACGAAATTAAATGACCATGTTATTAACAGTTCAATGAAGAAACTTATTAAACGGATTCACGACGCCAGAACTAATGGGAACTTTAAGTTATGTAACCGGTTAGTATCCAATCTATCGCCTAAAGAAAAGGTGAAACTAGTTGAATTTGTGGATATTACACAGGAATCCGACCAATGGCTTAAAGCAAAAGTCACAGATATGCAAGTTGATTATGGTCCAAGAGAAATTGACAATGAAGTTAATCACAATTTCGACACCACAGCTACCTAAGTGTGGGGAGATTCAAATGTTCTAAAAAGAAAATTCTGTCTAAAGTTAGTTTTTCTGTTCTCGTGTAGTTCCGAGAATGAAATCCGATTGGTCTTTTCCGCTAGCAGACACTAAAGAACTAGTTTTCTCCCCACATTCTGAAATTTATTTTGTTTTGTAGGTTTTGTATGAAATTAATACGCTTTTTAAATTTAAGTTTTGTGTGAATTTAAAAACAAAATTTACTTTATTTCATTAAGTTTAAAAAAAATGATTTCTAAAATTCATCGTAAGTTAAAGACTAGGTCATGAAACCGAAATTGCTTTACCCGAGGTTGGGGCGAAAAATTTTGTTATCATTATTTTTAATATTATTGATCTAAAGTATGCCAAAAAAATTAAAAAAACCCAAAAATCTTTGCTTTTAAAACAATCGCTTTAAAACGAAAATTTTAAAATTTTGTCGAGGGACGGACTAGGTAAACGTACCGAAACTACCAAAAGGAAACAAAATTTTAAAAAATTATTCATTTAAATTGATTTAATAAATAAAGGTTTTATAAAAAAAAATATATGTATATATATGTTTGTAGTTTATCTCATGTAAAACAGGGTAAAACAGCGCACTTTCAAAGACTGACAATAAGTTCAGCAAAAGCTACTAATTTTAACGACAAGACGTAAAATATCAAATGTGATATAAAACAATATGTTTGCAAACTCGGTATTTTTAATCATTTTTATATACAAATCACCCTCATGAATTTAAATTTTTACTGATTTCTTGCAAATGAGGGCATTGCAAGATCTCAAGTGTGGGGAAGGGTTATAAATTCTCTCGGGTTTACACTTAGTTTAATTGCCAAATTTTGTGAAAATTTGAAAAATTTTCAACTAAATGAATTCAAAATCATGTTTATACATATTTATGAACGATAAAACTAGGTTATAATACCGAAATTATTGTTACCTCGGAGAGAACATAAATGGAGAAACAACCCAAAACGCTTGAATTCATTTAAAATGAAATAAAGGAGAATAAAAAGGCAAAGAAAAGAATAAATAAAAGCTAAGTGTGGGAAGAATTTACCAAGTTCTTCAAAACATATATCACATATTTGTACAAGATTATTGCAAGTACTTTTACTTTGGACTAAACTAATCAGTTTTACCCTATTTACTGTAATATATTTGGAAAAAAATGGATCTACACGATGAATCAATTCCATCATTAAAAGGAAGTAAAGTCTTCCGAAAAAGACACGCGCTTCTTGATTTAGGTCAGGAAGTTGTCGTCCAGATCAGCTGTGAAATGTCCCGTTCATATTGATTATAAACGTTCCATATTAATTGATTTCGTCGCGAGGTTTTGACCTCTATATGAGACGTTTTTCAAAGACTGCATTCATTTTTTAAAACAACCATAACCTTTATTTTATCGATAAAGGTTTAAAAAGCATTACGAAGATTATCAAATAATGATAATCTAAAATATACCGTTTACACACGACCATTACATAATGGTTTAAAGTAAGAATATATTACATCAAAAATAAGTTTCTTGAATGCAGTTTTTACATAATATCATACAAGCATGGACTTCAAATCTTGTTCTTATTTTAGTATGCAACAGCGGAAGCTCTTAATAATCACCTGAGAATAAACATGCTTAAAACGTCAACAAAAATGTTGGTGAGTTATAGGTTTAACCTATATATTATCAAATCATAATAATAGACCACAAGATTTCATATTTCAATATACATCTCATACATAGAGATAAAAATCATTCATATGGTGAACACCTGGTAACCGACATTAACAAGATGCATATAAGAATATCCCCTATCATTCCGGGAAATCCTTCGGACATGATAAAACGAATTCGAAGTACTAAAGCATCCGGTACTTTGGATGGGGTTCGTTAGGCCTAATAGATCTATCTTTAGGATTCGCGTCAATTAGTAGATCGGTTTACTAATTCTTAGGCTACCAAGCAAAAGGGGCATATTCGGCTTCGATCATTCACCCATATAATGTAGTTTCATTTACTTGTGTCTATTTCGTAAAACATTTATAAAACTGCATGTATTCTCATCCCAAAATATTAGATTTTAAAAGTGGGACTATAACTCACTTTCACAGATTTTTACTTCGTCGGGAAGTAAGACTTGGCCACTGGTTGATTCACGAACCTATAACAAATATGTACATATATATCAAATTATATTCAAAATATATTTACAACATTTTAATACGTTTTAATGTTTTAAGTTTATTAAGTCGGCTGTCCTCGTTAGTAACCTACAACTAGTTGTCCACAGTTAGATGTACAGAAATAAATCGATATATATATTATCTTGAATCAATCCACGACCCAGTGTATACACGTCTCAGGCTAGATCACAACTCAAATTATATATATTTTTAGAATCAACCTCAACCCTGTATAGCTAACTCCAACATTACTGCATATATAGAGTGTCTATGGTTGTTCCAAATAATATATATACATGGGTCGATATGATATGTCAAAATATTTGCATACGTGTCTATGGTATCCCAAGATTACATAATATATTAGAATACATGTATAATACAATATAAGTTAGCTAGGATATGATTTGTATAGAATTGTTAATATTTTCCGTAGCTACAAAAATCAAAAAAAATATCCAATATTGTTTTACCCATAACTTCTTCATTTTAAATCCGTTTTGAGTGAATCAAATTGCTATGGTTTCATATTGAACTCTATTTTATGAATCTAAACAGAAAAAGTATAGGTTTATAGCCAGAAATATAAGTTACAAGTCGTTTTTGTAAGAGGTAGTCATTTCAGTCGAAAGAACGACGTCTTGATGACCATTTTGAAAAACATACTTCCACTTTGAGTTTAACCATGATTTTTGGATATAGTTTCATGTTCATAAGAAAAATAATTTTCCCATAAGAACAAATTTTAAATCAAAGTTTATCATAGTTTTTAATTATCAAACCCAAAACAGCCCGCGGTGTCATTACGACGGCGTATGTCCGGTTTTACGGTATTTTTCGTGTTTCTAGGTTTTAAATCATTAAGTTAGCATATCATATAGATATAGAACATGTGTTTAGTTTATTTTAAAAGTCAAGTTAGAAGGATTAACTTTTGTTTGCGAACAAGTTTAGAATTAACTAAACTATGTTCTAGTGATTTCAAGTTTAAACCTTCGAATAAGATAGCTTTATATGTATGAATCGAATGATGTTAAGAACATCATTACTACCTCAAGTTTTGTGGATAAACCTACTGGAAAAAAGACAAATGGATCTAGCTTCAAAGGATCTTGTATGGCTTGAAAGTTCTTGAAGTAGAATCATGACACGAAAACAAGTTCAAGTAAGATTTCTACTCAAATAAGATTGTTATAGTTATAGAAATTGAATCAAAGTTTGAATATGAGTATTACATTATATTAGAAAGATATCTTACTATAAATAAGAAAGATTTCTTGAGGTTAGATGATCACTCTACAAGATTGGAAGTAAGCTAGCAAACTTGGAAGTATTCTTGATTTTATGAAACTAGAACTTGTAGAATTTATGAAGAAAACTTAGAACTTGAAGATAGAACTTGAGAGAGATCACTTAGATGAAGAAAATTAAGAATGAAAGTGTTTGTAGGTGTTTTTGGTCGTTGGTATATGGATTAGCTATAAAGGATGTGTAATTTTGTTTTCATGTAAATAAGTCATGAATGATTACTCATATTTTTGTAATTTTATGAGATATTTCATTCTAGTTGCCAAATGATGGTTTCTACATGTGTTAGGTGACTCACATGGGCTGCTAAGAGCTGATCATTGGAGTGTATATACCAATAGTACATACATCTAAAAGCTATGTATTATTCGAGTACGAATACGGGTGCATACGAGTAGAATTGTTGATGAAACTGAACGAGGATGTAATTGTAAGCATTTTTGTTAAGTAGAAGTATTTTGATAAGTGTCTTGAAGTCTTTCAAAAGTGTATGAATACATATTAAAACACTACATGTATATACATTTTAACTGAGTCGTTAAGTCATCGTTAGTCGTTACATGTAAATGTTGATTTGAAACCTTTAAGTTAACGATCTTGTTAAATGTTGTTAACCCAATGTTTATTATATCTAATGATATGTTAAATTATTATATTATCATGATATTATGATATATTAATATATCTTAATATGATATATATACATTTATTTAGTATCAATATCCTTCCAATATGTAAAGATTTTAGTTACTATTGTTCTATTTTTATGTAATAATCGTTTAAATAAATAAGTGCGAAGACAAAAGAAAAAAATGACGATTTAAAGACCCAAATGACCAAAAAGCTCAAATATACAAGATATAATTCAAGTGGTTCAATTTATTGATAAGAAACGCCTAAAAATGACAAGAGTACAAGCCGCGAAACGCAAAGTACAAGATATCTAAGCGTACGAAAAGGCGTTCGAAAATTCGGAACCGAGACATAAACCGAGCATCAACGTACAACTCAACGGAGCAAAAATTACAAGTCAACTATGCACAAGAATATAATATAATATATATATAATTATATAAAATTATATATTATTATATTATATATTATAATATTCAGCAGCCCACGTTTAACTCAATTTGGTGAGCTGGAATCCGAAGCTCCGCACTCGCGGAGCTTTAAGGCACAAAAGTACCGCACTCGCGGAGCTGTACAGTTCAAAGTGGGCCTATAAAAGCTCACGCATTCTGCTCGAATTCTGCATCTCTTTTTCACTCAATCTCTCTATCTATATAAGATATATATATTTATATTTATAATATTAAAGTTTAATTTAATATTAATAATAATTTGGGTTATTGTAAGAAATGTTTTACGGGTTTTAAAGTCGGAACTCTGTCCGTGTAACGCTACGCGATTAAATACCACTGTAAGCTATGTTCTTCCTTTTTAAATTAATGTTTCGTAACTAAGTTATTATTATGCTTATTTGAGCTGAAGTAATCGTGATGTTGGACTAAATATTAAAGACGGGGTTATTAGATTTTGTACCATAATTAAGGTTTGGACAAAAGACCGACACTTATGGACATTGGACTATAACTATTAATAGATTGGGGGTATTGTCTAATTGAATGACAACTCATTAGAACCTGTCGAACCTATCTTCAAATTAGTTAATCTAATAATTATTAAATTGATTACGAATGTCCTATTTAGTGACATTTATACGATATCGTTTACAATCATTTAATTAATCAATTGGATTGGGTAATTGATTATTCATTATGGCCAAGTGAATAAATTAATGTATCATGGACTAATTAAAACATGGGTGGATTACATACAAGGATAATTGGTGTAATTGTTAACAAAGTATTAAAATCTTGGATTGCACGCAGTCGATAACCTGGTGTAATTATTAACAAAGTATTAAAACCTTGTTACAGTTCGAATCCCTAATTAGTTGGAATATTTGACTTCGGGAATAAGGTTAATTTGACGAGCATATTATAATTATGATCGATGGACTATTATGGGTAAAACCCAGATAGGTATCAAATAAGCTAGGACAAAGGACAATTAACCCGGGTAACAATTAATTAAAATCAAAACGTCAAACATCATGATTATAGAAGTTTAAATAAGCATAATACTTTTATTTCATCGTACCTTTATTTACTGTCATTTTAATTACTGTAATTTACTTTATCACAATTTAAATTCTGTCATTTATATTATCGTCATTTATCTTTACGCTTTATTTAAACTCGACAAACCGGTCATTAAACGGTAAAACCCCCCTTTTATAATATTACTACTTATATATTTGTATAAATATAGTTGTTAAAAATATAGTACGTTATCACTAGCTCCTTGTGGAATGAACCGGACTTACTAAAAACTACACTACTCTACGATTAGGTACACTGCCTATAAGTGTTGTAGCAAGGTTTAAGTATATCCCATCTATATAAATAAATAAAACTTGTGTAAATTGTATCGTATTTCGTAATAAAAATAATAGTATTTCGTATACACCGCTGCACACATCAACCATCAATAAACTGTTAGCTTCTGTCCTGTTTGATACCGGTGCCGATAGGAGTTATGTATGTAGACACTTTTGCTCTAAGATAGATTGGTCGTTAGTGCCTTTGGATGAGAGTATACTTGTTGAGGTGGCCAATGGAAAACTTGAGAAAGTTGACCAAATTAACTGAGGAGGTATTATAAACTTAGTTGGTGTGGATTTCGAGATTGATTTGATACCTATTAAGTTAGGGAGTTTTGATGTGATAGTCGGTATGGACTGGTTGTCCAAGGTAAGTGTAGTGACCCAAACTTTTCCATGTTTATATATATTAAATGAAATTGATATTTACATGATTAAGTGTTTCCAACATGTTAAGCAATCAAACTTGTTAAGACTTGATTAATTGAAATAGGTTTCATATAGACAATTGACCACCCAAGTTGACCGGTGATTCACGAACGTTAATGAAATGTCCCGTTCTTATTGATTAAAAACGTTCCATATTAATTGATTTCGTTGCGAGGTTTTGACCTCTATATGAGACGTTTTTCAAAGACTGCATTCATTTTTAAAACAAACCATAACCTTTATTTCATAGATAAAGGTTTTAAAAAGCTTTACGTAGATTATCAAATAATGATAATCTAAAATATCCTGTTTACACACGACCATTACATAATGGTTTACAATACAAATATGTTACAACAAAATAAGTTTCTTGAATGCAGTTTTTACACAATATCATACAAGCATGGACTCCAAATCTCGTCCTTATTTAAGTATGCTACAGCGGAAGCTCTTAATAATCACCTGAGAATAAACATGCTTAAAATGTCAACAAAAATATTGGTGAGTTATAGGTTTAACCTATATATATCAAATCATAATAATAGACCACAAGATTTCATATTTCAATACACATCCCATACATAGAGATAAAAATCATTCATATGGTGAACACCTGGTAACCGACATTAACAAGATGCATATATAAGAATATCCCCATCATTCCGGGACACCCTTCGGATATGATATAAATTTCGAAGTACTAAAGCATCCGGTACTTTGGATGGGGTTTGTTAAGCCCAATAGATCTATCTTTAGGATTCGCGTCAATTAGGGTGTCTGTTCCCTAATTCTTAGATTACCAGACTTAATAAAAGGGGCATATTCGATTTCGATAATTCAACCATAGAATGTAGTTTCACGTACTTGTGTCTATTTTGTAAATCATTTATAAAACCTGCATGTATTCTCATCCCAAAAATATTAGATTTTAAAAGTGGGACTATAACTCACTTTCACAGATTTTTACTTCGTCGGGAAGTAAGACTTGGCCACTGGTTGATTCACGAACCTATAACAATATATACATATATATCAAAGTATGTTCAAAATATATTTACAACACTTTTAATATATTTTGATGTTTTAAGTTTATTAAGTCAGCTGTCCTCGTTAGTAACCTACAACTAGTTGTCCACAGTTAGATGTACAGAAATAAATTGATAAATATTATCTTGAATCAATCCACGACCCAGTGTATACGTATCTCAGTATTGATCACAACTCAAACTATATATATTTTGGAATCAACCTCAACCCTGTATAGCTAACTCCAACATTCACATATAGAGTGTCTATGGTTGTTCCGAAATATATATAGATGTGTCGACATGATAGGTCGAAACATTGTATACGTGTCTATGGTATCTCAAAATTACATAATATACAATACAAGTTGATTAAGTTATGGTTGGAATAGAGTTGTTACCAATTTTCACGTAGCTAAAATGAGAAAAATTATCCAATCTTGTTTTACCCATAACTTCTTCGTTTTAAATCCGTTTTGAGTGAATCAAATTGCTATGGTTTCATATTGAACTCTATTTTATGAATCTAAACAGAAAAAGTATAGGTTTATAGTCGGAAAAATAAGTTACAAGTCGTTTTTGTAAAGGTAGTCATTTCAGTCGAAAGAACGACGTCTAGATGACCATTTTAGAAAACATACTTCCACTTTGAGTTTAACCATAATTTTTGGATATAGTTTCATGTTCATAATAAAAATCATTTTCTCAGAATAACAACTTTTAAATCAAAGTTTATCATAGTTTTTAATTAACTAACCCAAAACAGCCCGCGGTGTTACTACGACGGCGTAAATCCAGTTTTACGGTGTTTTTCGTGTTTCCAGGTTTTAAATCATTAAGTTAGCATATCATATAGATATAGAACATGTGTTTAGTTGATTTTAAAAGTCAAGTTAGAAGGATTAACTTTTGTTTGCGAACAAGTTTAGAATTAACTAAACTATGTTCTAGTGATTACAAGTTTAAACCTTCGAATAAGATAGCTTTATATGTATGAATCGAATGATGTTATGAACATCATTACTACCTTAATTTCCTTGGATAAACCTACTGGAAAAGAGAAAAATGGATCTAGGTTCAATGGATCCTTGGATGGCTCGAAGTTCTTGAAGCAGAATCATGACACGAAAACAAGTTCAAGTAAGATCATCACTTAAAATAAGATTGTTATAGTTATAGGAATTGAACCAAAGTTTGAATATAATTATTACCTTGTATTAGAATGATAACCTACTGTAAGAAACAAAGATTTCTTGAGGTTGGATGATCACCTTACAAGATTGGAAGTGAGCTAGCAAACTTGAAAGTATTCTTGATTTTATGAAACTAGAACTTTTGGAATTTATGAAGAACACTTAGAACTTGAAGATAGAACTTGAGAGAGATCAATTAGATGAAGAAAATTGAAGAATGAAAGTGTTTGTAGGTGTTTTTGGTCGTTGGTGTATGGATTAGATATAAAGAATATGTTATTTTGTTTTCATGTAAATAAGTCATGAATGATTACTCATATTTTTGTAATTTTATGAGATATTTCATGCTAGTTGCCAAATGATGGTTCCCACATGTGTTAGGTGACTCACATGGGCTGCTAAGAGCTGATCATTGGAGTGTATATACCAATAGTACATACATCTAAAAGCTGTGTATTGTACGAGTACGAATACGGGTGCATACGAGTAGAATTGTTGATGAAACTGAACGAGGATGTAATTGTAAGCATTTTTGTTAAGTATAAGTATTTTGATAAGTGTCTTGAAGTCTTTCAAAAGTGTATGAATACATATTAAAACACTACATGTATATACATTTTAACTGAGTCATTAAGTCATCGTTAGTCGTTACATGTAAGTGTTGTTTTGAAACCTTTAGGTTAACGATCTTCTTAAATGTTGTTAACCCAATGTTTATAATATCAAATGAGATTTTAAATTATTATATTATCATGATATTATCATGTATTAATATCTCTTAATATGATATATATACATTAAATGTCTTTACAACGATAATCGTTACATATATGTCTCGTTTAAAAATCATTAAGTTAGTAGTCTTGTTTTTACATATGTAGTTCATTGTTAATATACTTAATGATATGTTTACTTATCATAGTATCATGTTAACTATATATATATCCATATATATGTCATCATATAGTTTTTACAAGTTTTAACGTTCGTGAATCACCGGTCAACTTGGGTGGTCAATTGTCTATATGAAACATATTTCAATTAATCAAGTCTTAACAAGTTTGATTTCTTAACATGTTGGAAACATTTAATCATGTAAATATCAATCTCAATTAATATATATAAACATGGAAAAGTTCGGGTCACTACAGTACCTACCCGTTAAATAAATTTCGTCCCGAAATTTTAAGCTGTTGAAGGTGTTGACGAATCTTCTGGAAATAGATGCGGGTATTTCTTCTTCATCTGATCTTCACGCTCCCAGGTGAACTCGGGTCCTCTACGAGCATTCCATCGAACCTTAACAATTAGTATCTTGTTTTGCTTAAGTCTTTTAACCTCACGATCCATTATTTCGACGGGTTCTTCGATGAATTGAAGTTTTTCGTTGATTTGGATTTCAACTAACGGAATAGTGAGATCTTATTTAGCAAAACATTTCTTCAAATTCGAGACGTGGAAAGTGTTATGTACAGTCGCGAGTTGTTGTGGTAACTCAAGTCGGTAAGCTACTAGTCCGACACGATCAATAATCTTGAATGGTCCAATATACCTTGGATTTAATTTCCCTCGTTTACCAAATCGAACAACGCCTTTCCAAGGTGCAACTTTAAGCATGACCATCTCTCCAATTTCAAATTCTATATCTTTTCTTTTAATGTCAGCGTAGCTCTTTTGTTGACTTTGGGCGGTTTTCAACCGTTGTTGAATTTGGATGATCTTCTCGGTAGTTTCTTGTATAATCTCCGGACCCGTAATCTGTCTATCCTCCACTTCACTCCAACAAATCGGAGACCTGCACTTTCTACCATAAAGTGCTTCAAACGGCGCCATCTCAATGCTTGAATGGTAGCTGTTGTTGTAGGAAAATTCTGCTAACGGTAGATGTCGATCCCAACTGTTTCCGAAATCAATAACACATGCTCGTAGCATGTCTTCAAGCATTTGTATCGTCCTTTCGCTCTGCCCATCAGTTTGTGGATGATAGGCAGTACTCATGTCTAGACGAGTTCCTAATGCTTGCTGTAATGTCTGCCAGAATCTTGAAATAAATCTGCCATCCCTATCAGAGATAATAGAGATTGGTATTCCATGTCTGGAGACGACTTCCTTCAAATACAGTCGTGCTAACTTCTCCATCTTGTCATCTTCTCTTATTGGCAGGAAGTGTGCTGATTTGGTGAGACGATCAACTATTACCCAAATAGTATCAAAACCACTTGCAGTCCTTGGCAATTTAGTGATGAAATCCATGGTAATGTTTTCCCATTTCCATTCCGGGATTTCGGGTTGTTGAAGTAGACCTGATGGTTTCTGATGCTTAGCTTTGACCTTAGAACACGTCAAACATTCTCCTACGTATTTAGCAACATCGGCTTTCATACCCGACCACCAAAAATGTTTCTTGAGATCCTTGTACATCTTCCCCGTTCCAGGATGTATTGAGTATCTGGTTTTATGAGCTTCTCTAAGTACCATTTCTCTCATATCTCCAAATTTTGGTACCCAAATCCTTTCAGCCCTATACCGGGTTCCGTCTTCCCGAATATTAAGATGCTTCTCCGATCCCTTGGGTATTTCATCCTTTAAATTTCCCTCTTTTAAAACTCCTTGTTGCGCCTCCTTTATTTGAGTAGTAAGGTTATTATGAATCATTATATTCATAGATTTTACTCGAATGGGTTCTCTGTCCTTCCTGCTCAAGGCATCGGCTACCACATTTGCCTTTCCCGGGTGGTAACGAATCTCAAAGTCGTAATCATTCAACAATTCAATCCACCTACGCTGCCTCATATTCAGTTGTTTCTGATTAAATATGTGTTGAAGACTTTTGTGGTCGGTATATATAATACTTTTGACCCCATATAAGTAGTGCCTCCAAGTCTTTAATGCAAAAACAACCGCGCCTAATTCCAAATCATGCGTCGTATAATTTTGTTCGTGAATCTTCAATTGTCTAGACGCATAAGCAATCACCTTCGTTCGTTGCATTAATACACAACCGAGACCTTGCTTTGATGCGTCACAATAAATCACAAAATCATCATTCCCTTCAGGCAATGACAATATAGGTGCCGTAATTAGCTTTTTCTTCAATAACTGAAACGCTTTCTCTTGTTCATCATTCCATTCAAATTTCTTCCCTTTATGCGTTAATGCAGTCAAGGGTTTTGCTATTCTGGAAAAGTCTTGGATGAACCTTCTGTAGTAACCAGCAAGTCCTAAAAACTGGCGTATGTGTTTCGGAGTTTTCGGGGTTTCCCACTTTTCAACAGTTTCTATCTTTGCCGGATCCACCTTAATACCTTCTTTGTTCACTATGTGACCGAGGAATTGAACTTCTTCCAACCAAAATGCACACTTTGAAAACTTAGCGTACAATTCTTCCTTCCTCAATACTTCTAACACCTTTCTCAAATGTTCACCGTGTTCTTGGTCATTCTTTGAGTAAATAAGTATGTCATCAATGAAAACAATGACAAACTTGTCAAGGTATGGTCCACACACTCGGTTCATAAGGTCCATGAACACAGCTGGTGCATTAGTTAAACCAAACGGCATGACCATAAACTGGTAATGACCGTAACGTGTTCTGAAAGCAGTCTTTGGAATATCATCTTCTTTCACCCGCATTTGATGATACCCGGAACGTAAGTCAATCTTTGAATAAACAGACGAGCCTTGTAGTTGATCAAATAAGTCGTCGATTCTCGGTAGTGGGTAGCGGTTCTTGATGGTAAGTTTGTTCAACTCTCGGTAGTCGATACACAACCTGAATGTACCATCTTTCTTCTTGACAAACAAAACAGGAGCTCCCCACGGTGATGTGCTTGGTCGAATGAAACCACGCTCTAAAAGTTCTTGTAATTAGCTTTGTAGTTCTTTCATCTCGCTGGGTGCGAGTCTGTAAGGAGCAAGAGCTATTGGTGCAGCTCCTGGTACAAGATCTATTTGAAATTCAACGGATCGATGTGGGGGTAATCCCGGTAATTCTTTCGGAAATACATCAGGAAATTCTTTTGCGACGGGAACATCATTGATGCTCTTTTCTTCAGTTTGTACTTTCTCGACGTGTGCTAGAACAGCATAGCAATCTTTTCTTATTAGTTTTTGTGCCTTCAAATTACTAATAAGATGTAGCTTCGTGTTGCCCTTTTCTCCGTACACCATTAAGGGTTTTCCTTTTTCTCGTATAATGCGAATTGCATTTTTGTAACAGACGATCTCTGCTTTCACTTCTTTCAACCAGTCCATACCGATTATCACATCAAAACTCCCTAACTCTACTGGTATCAAATCAATCTTAAATGTTTCGCTAACCAGTTTAATTTCTCGATTCCGACATATATTATCTTCTGAAATTAATTTACCATTTGCTAATTCGAGTAAAAATTTACTATCCAAAGGCGTCAATGGACAACTTAATTTAGCACAAAAATCTCTACTCATATAGCTTCTATCCGCACCCGAATCAAATAAAACGTAAGCAGATTTATTGTCAATAAGAAACGTACCCGTAACAAGCTCCGGGTCTTCCTGTGCCTCTGCCGCATTAATATTGAAAACTCTTCCGCGGCCTTGTCCATTCGTGTTCTCCTGGTTCGGGCAATTTCTAATAATGTGGCCCGGTTTTCCACATTTATAACAAACTACATTGGCATAACTTGCTCCGACACTACTTGCTCCGCCATTACTCGTTCCGACACCATTTGTTCCTTTCGTTTTATTAACCCCTGGTCCGTAGACCTCACACTTCGCCGCGCTATGACCATTTCTTTTACACTTGTTGCAAAATTTGGTGCAGAACCCCGAGTGATACTTTTCACACCTTTGGCATAGCTGCTTCTGATTGTTGTTGTTGTTGCGGTTATTATTGTTGTTGGGATGATTGTTGTAGTTGCTGTTGTTGTTGTTGTTGTTGGGCCGTTTGTTGTTGTTGCGATTGATGCTGCGATTGTTGGGATAATTGTTGCGATTATTGTTGTAATTGCTGTTGTTGTTGTATTGGTGATTCTTATCACCGTTTTCCTCCCACTTTCTTTTGACTTGCTTCACATTGGCCTCTTCAGCAGTCTGTTCTTTAATTCTTTCTTCAATCTGGTTCACTAGTTTGTGAGCCATTCTACATGCCTGTTGTATGGAGGCGGGCTCGTGTGAACTTATATCTTCTTGGATTCTTTCCGGTAATCCTTTCACAAATGCGTCGATCTTCTCTTCCTCATCTTCGAATGCTCCCGGACACAATAGGCACAATTCTGTGAATCGTCTTTCGTACGTGGTAATATCAAATCCTTGGGTTCGTAACCCTCTAAGTTCTGTCTTGAGCTTATTGACCTCGGTTCTGGGACGGTACTTCTCGTTCATCAAGTGCTTGAATGCTGACCACGGTAGTGCGTACGCATCATCTTGTCCCACTTGCTCTAGATAGGTATTCCACCATGTTAACGCAGAACCTGTGAAGGTATGCGTAGTGTACTTTACTTTGTCCGCTTCAGTACACTTACTTATGGCAAACACCGATTCGACCTTCTCGGTCTACCGTTTCAATCCGATCGGTCCTTCGGTTCCATCAAATTCCAAAGGTTTGTAGGCAGTGAATTCTTTGTAGGTGCATCCTACACGATTTCCTGTACTGCTAGATCCAAGGTTATTGTTGGTATGTAGCGCAGCCTGTACTGCGGCTATGTTTGAAGCTAGAAAAGTACGGAATTCCTCTTCATTCATATTCACGGTGTGTCGAGTAGTCGGTGCCATTTCCTTCAAAATAGTTAAATGGAACAAGTTAATCATACAGAATATTAAGAGTAGTTAATAGTATTTCGTAGCATAATATGAACTCATTTATAAAAGCTTTTTCTTCATATTAGCGTTTTATAAGTTTAAATTCGGGTAGTACCTACCCGTTAAGTTCATACTTAGTAGCTAATATACAATTCAACTACTACAATTCTATATGAAAAACTGATTATAATAATATTTCGCGTTCAAACTTTTATACAATATTTTACAAACTTACAATACCGCTTATTTTACATAAAGCATGAAATATAGCACACAATAACTTTGATACAAGATAGTTGTGAAGTTAATTCTAGCTAGTACACAAGTCGTTCAGCAAAGGCAATAAAGACACGTAATTCATACGTCCAGAAACAAGTCATGCATTCTGGTTTTACTAGGACTACTTCCCATCCTTGGTCTTGTGGAACATAACCGTTATGGCCGTTGATAAGACAGCGTGTTGTAACGTCATCAAAGGGATGAGGGTTACGTAATGTCCAACAGTCCCGTAACAATCTAAAAACCTCATTTCTTACCCCAATTACAGACTCCGTCACTTGTGGGAATGTTTTATTTAATAGTTGTAGCCCGATGTTCTTGTTCTCACTTTGGTGAGAAGCGAACATTACTAATCCGTAAGCATAACATGCTTCTTTATGTTGCATGTTAGCCGCTTTTTCTAAATCACGAAGTCCAATATTCGGATATATTGAGTCAAAATAATTTCTTAACCCATTGCGTAAAATAGCATTTGGGTTCCCCGCAATATATGCGTCAAAGTAAACATATCGTAACTTATGGATTTCCCAATGTGATATCCCCCATCTTTCGAACGAAAGCCTTTTATAAACCAAGGCATTCTTGGAATGTTCTTCGAATGTCTTACAAACTGATCTCGCCTTAAATAGTTGTGCCGAAGAATTCTGACCGACTCTAGACAAGATTTCATCAATCATGTCTCCGGGTAGGTCTCTTAAAATATTGGGTTGTCTATCCATTTTGTGTTTTTATACCGTAAAATAGACAAGAGTTAGATTCATAAAATAAAAAAAATACTTATTAATACAAGCAATTTTTACATATATCATAAAGCATAAGCACACTATATTACATATATTACACCACACGAATACAACTATCTTATTCCGACTTGCTTGTTTCTTCTTCTTCGGTTTTGGTTCGTTTTGCCAAGTTTCTAGGGATATATGATGTTCCCCTAATACGAGCCGTAATTTTCCACATTGGTTTAGAAAAACCTGGTGGTTTAGAGGTTCCTGGGTCATTGTTACAACTTAAGGACTTCGGGGGTTGACGATACATATAAAGTTCATCGTGGTTGGAATTAGATTTCTCTATTTTTATGCCCTTTCCCTTATTATTTTCTTTTGCCTTTTTAAATTCAGTTGGGGTAATTTCTATAACATCATCAGAATTCTCGTCGGAATCCGATTCATCAGAGAATTGGTAATCCTCCCAATATTTTGCTTCCTTGGCGGAAACACCATTGACCATAATTAACCTTGGTCGGTTGGTTGAGGATTTTATTTTACTTAACCGTTTTATTATTTCCCCCACCGGTTCTATTTCTTCATCCGGTTCCGATTCTTCTTCCGGTTCCGATTCTTCTTCCGGTTCCGACTCTTCTTCCGGTTCCTCTTCGGGAACTTGTGAATCAGTCCACGAATCATTCCAATTTACATTTGACTCTTCATTATTATTAGGTGAGTCAATGGGGCTTGTTCTAGAGGTAGACATCTATTACATAATATCAAACGCGTTAAGAGATTAATATATCACATAATATTCACATGTTAAAAATATATAGTTTCCAACAAAATTTGTTAAGCAATCATTTTTCAACTAAACACGGTCGAAGTCCAGACTCACTAATGCATCCTAACAAACTCGATAAGACACACTAATGCAAAATTCTAGTTCTCTAAGACCAACGCTCTGATACCAACTGAAATGTCCCGTTCTTATTGATTAAAAACGTTCCATATTAATTGATTTCGTTGCGAGGTTTTGACCTCTATATGAGACGTTTTTCAAAGACTGCATTCATTTTTAAAACAAACCATAACCTATATTTCATAGATAAAGGTTTTAAAAAGCTTTACGTAGATTATCAAATAATGATAATCTAAAATATCCTGTTTTCACACGACCATTACATAATGGTTTACAATACAAATATGTTACAACAAAATAAGTTTCTTGAATGCAGTTTTTACACAATATCATACAAGCATGGACTCCAAATCTCGTCCTTATTTAAGTATGCTACAGCGGAAGCTCTTAATAATCACCTGAGAATAAACATGCTTAAAACGTCAACAAAAATGTTGGTGAGTTATAGGTTTAACCTATATATATCAAATCATAATAATAGACCACAAGATTTCATATTTCAATACACATCCCATACATATAGATAAAAATCATTCATATGGTGAACACCTGGTAACCGACATTAACAAGATGCATATATAAGAATATCCCCATCATTCCGGGACACCCTTCGGATATGATATAAATTTTGAAGTACTAAAGCATCCGGTACTTTGGATGGGGTTTGTTAAGCCCAATAGATCTATCTTTAGGATTCGCGTCAATTAGGGTGTCTGTTCCCTAATTCTTAGATTACCAGACTTAATAAAAGGGGCATATTCGATTTTGATAATTCAACCATAGAATGTAGTTTCACGTACTTGTGTCTATTTTGTAAATCATTTATAAAACCTACATGTATTCTCATCCCAAAAATATTAGATTTTAAAAGTGGGACTATAACTCACTTTCACAGATTTTTACTTCGTCGGGAAGTAAGACTTGGCCACTGGTTGATTCACGAACCTATAACAATATATACATATATATCAAAGTATGTTCAAAATATATTTACAACACTTTTAATATATTTTGATGTTTTAAGTTTATTAAGTCAGCTGTCCTCGTTAGTAACCTACAACTAGTTGTCCACAGTTAGATGTACAGAAATAAATTGATAAATATTATCTTGAATCAATCCACGACCCAGTGTATACGTATCTCAGTATTGATCACAACTCAAACTATATATATTTTGGAATCAACCTCAACCCTGTATAGCTAACTCCAACATTCACATATAGAGTGTCTATGGTTGTTCCGAAATATATATAGATGTGTCGACATGATAGGTCGAAACATTGTATACGTGTCTATGGTATCTCAAGATTACATAATATACAATACAAGTTGATTAAGTTATGGTTGGAATAGATTTGTTACCAATTTTCACGTAGCTAAAATGAGAAAAATTATCCAATCTTGTTTTACCCATAACTTCTTCGTTTTAAATCCGTTTTGAGTGAATCAAATTGCTATGGTTTCATATTGAACTCTATTTTATGAATCTAAACAGAAAAAGTATAGGTTTATAGTCGGAAAAATAAGTTACAAGTCGTTTTTGTAAAGGTAGTCATTTCAGTCGAAAGAACGACGTCTAGATGACCATTTTAGAAAACATACTTCCACTTTGAGTTTAACCATAATTTTTGGATATAGTTTCATGTTCATAATAAAAATCATTTTCTCAGAATAACAACTTTTAAATCAAAGTTTATCATAGTTTTTAATTAACTAACCCAAAACAGCCCGCGGTGTTACTACGACGGCGTAAATCCAGTTTTACGGTGTTTTTCGTGTTTCCAGGTTTTAAATCATTAAGTTAGCATATCATATAGATATTGAACATGTGCTTAGTTGATTTTAAAAGTCAAGTTATAAGGATTAACTTTTGTTTGCGAACAAGTTTAGAATTAACTAAACTATGTTCTAGTGATTACAAGTTTAAACCTTCGAATAAGATAGCTTTATATGTATGAATCCAATGATGTTATGAACATCATTACTACCTTAATTTCCTTGGATAAACCTACTGGAAAAGAGAAAAATGGATCTAGCTTCAATGGATCCTTGGATGGCTCGAAGTTCTTGAAGCAGAATCATGACACGAAAACAAGTTCAAGTAAGATCATCACTTAAAATAAGATTGTTATAGTTATAGAAATTGAACCAAAGTTTGAATATAATTATTACCTTGTATTAGAATGATAACCTACTGTAAGAAACAAAGATTTCTTGAGGTTGGATGATCACCTTACAAGATTGGAAGTGAGCTAGCAAACTTGAAAGTATTCTTGATTTTATGAAACTAGAACTTTTGGAATTTATGAAGAACACTTAGAACTTGAAGATAGAACTTGAGAGAGATCAATTAGATGAAGAAAATTGAAGAATGAAAGTGTTTGTAGGTGTTTTTGGTCGTTGGTGTATGGATTAGATATAAAGAATATGTTATTTTGTTTTCATGTAAATAAGTCATGAATGATTACTCATATTTTTGTAATTTTATGAGATATTTCATGCTAGTTGCCAAATGATGGTTCCCACATGTGTTAGGTGACTCACATGAGCTGCTAAGAGCTGATCATTGGAGTGTATATACCAATAGTACATACATCTAAAAGCTGTGTATTGTACGAGTACGAATACGGGTGCATACGAGTAGAATTGTTGATGAAACTGAACGAGGATGTAATTGTAAGCATTTTTGTTAAGTATAAGTATTTTGATAAGTGTCTTGAAGTCTTTCAAAAGTGTATGAATACATATTAAAACACTACATGTATATACATTTTAACTGAGTCGTTAAGTCATCGTTAGTCGTTACATGTAAGTGTTGTTTTGAAACCTTTAGGTTAACGATCTTCTTAAATGTTGTTAACCCAATGTTTATAATATCAAATGAGATTTTAAATTATTATATTATCATGATATTATCATGTATGAATATCTCTTAATATGATATATATATATACATTAAATGTCTTTACAACGATAATCGTTACATATATGTCTCGTTTAAAAATCATTAAGTTAGTAGTCTTGTTTTTACATATGTAGTTCATTGTTAATATACTTAATGATATGTTTACTTATCATAGTATCATGTTAACTATATATATATCCATATATATGTCATCATATAGTTTTTACAAGTTTTAACGTTCGTGAATCACCGGTCAACTTGGGTGGTCAATTGTCTATATGAAACATATTTCAATTAATCAAGTCTTAACAAGTTTGATTGCTTAACATGTTGGAAATATTTAATCATGTAAATATCAATCTCAATTAATATATATAAACATGGAAAAGTTCGGGTCACTACAGTTAAAACTTGTAAAAACTATATGATGACATATATATGATTATATATATATAGTTAACATGATATTATGATAAGTAAGTATCTCATTAGGTATTTTAACAATGAGTTATATACATAAAATTGAGTTTATTGAATTAAGAAACTCGAAACGGTATATATAACGTTTATCGTTATAACAACGTCTTACTAAATACATATGAATCATATTAAGATATTGATACACTATGTTTAATCATGATAAATGATAAGTAAACATCTCATTAAGTGTATTAACAATGAACTACATATGTAAAAACAAGACTACTAACTTAATGATTTTGAAACGAGACATATATGTAACGATTGTCGTTATAACAACATTTAACTGTATTTATATCATACTAAGATATATTAATATATCATAATATAATGAAAATATAATAATTTAACATCTCTTTAGATATAATAAACAATGGGTTAACAACATTTAACAAGATCGTTAACTTAAAGGTTTCAAATCAACATTTACATGTAACGACTAACGATGACTTAACGACTCAGTTAAAATGTATATACATGTAGTGTTTTAATATGTATTCATACACTTTATAAAGACTTCAAGACACTTATCAAAATACTTCTACTTAACAAAAATGCTTACAATTACATCCTCGTTCAGTTTCATCGACAATTCTACTCGTATGCACCCTTATTCGTACTCGTACAATACACAACTTTTAGATGTATGTACTATTGGTATATACACTCTAATGATCAGATATTAGCAGCCCATGTGAGTCACCTAACACATGTGGGAACCATCATTTGGCAACTAGCATGAAATATCTCATAAAATTACAAAAATATTAGTAATCATTTATGACTTATTTACATGTAAACAAAATTACACATCCTTTATATCTAATCCATATACCAATGACCAAAAACACCTACAAACACTTTTATTCTTTAATTTTATTCATCTAATTGATCTCTCTCAAGTTCTATCTTCAAGTTCTAAGTGTTCTTCATAAATTCTATAAGTTCTAGTTTCATAAAATCAAGAATACTTCCAAGTTTGCTAGCTTACTTCCAATCTTGTAAAGTGATCATCCAACCTCAAGAAATATTTCTTATTTACAGTAAGATATCTTTCTAATACAAGGTAATATTCATATTCAAACTTTGATTCAATTTCTATAACTATAACAATCTTATTTCAAGTGGAAATCTTACTTGAACTTGTTTTCGTGTCATGATTCTGCTTCAAGAACTTTCAAGCCATCCAAGGATCCTTTAAAGCTAGATCTATTTTTCTCATTTCCAGTAGGTTTATCCACAAAACCTGAGGTAGTAATGATGTTCATAACATCATTCAATTCATATATATAAAACTACCTTATTCGAAGGTTTAAACTTGAAATCACTAGAACATAGTTTAGTTAATTCTAAACTTGTTCGCAAACAAAACTTAATCCTTCTAAATTGACTTTTAAAATCAACTAAACACATGTTCTATATCTATATGATATGCTAACTTAATGATTTAAAATCAAAAAACACGAAAAACACCGTAAAACCGGATATACGCCGTCGTAGTAACACCGCGGGCTGTTTTGGGTTAGTTAATTAAAATCTATGATAAACTTTGATTTAAAATTTGTTCTTCTGGGAAAATGATTTTTCTTATGAACATGAAACTATATCCAAAAATCATAGTTAAACTCAAAGTGGAAGTATGTTTTCCAAAATGGTCATCTAGACGTCGTTCTTTCGACTGAAATGACTACCTTTACAAAAATAACTTGTAACTTATTTTTCCAACTATAAACCTATACTTTTTATATTTATATTCATAAAATAGAGTTCAATATGAAACCATAGCAATTTGATTCACTCAAAACGGATTTAAAACGAAGAAGTTATGGGTAAAACAAAATTGGATATTTTTTAGATTGTTGTAGCTACGGGAAATATTGTAACAATTCTATACAAATCATATCCTAGCTAAATTATATTATATTATACATGTGTTCTAATATATTATGTAATCTTGGGATATCATAGACATGTATGCAAATGTTTTGACATATCATATCGACCCATGTATATATATTATTTGGAACAACCATAGACACTATATATGCAGTAATGTTGGAGTTAGCTATACAGGGTTGAGGTTGATTTCAAAAATATATACTTTGAGTTGTGATCTAGCCTGAGACGTGTATACACTGGGTCGTGAATTGATTCAATATAATATATATCGATTTATTTCTGTACATCTAATTGTGGACAACTAGTTGTAGGTTACTAACGAGGACAACTGACTTAATAAACTTAAAACATTAAAACGTATTAAAAATGTTGTAAATATATTTTGAACATACTTTGATATATATATGTATATATTTGTTATAGGTTCGTGAATCGACCAGTGGCCAAGTCTTACTTCCTGACGAAGTAAAAATTTGTGAAAGTGAGTTATAGTCCCACTTTTAAAATCTAATATTTTGGGATGAGAATACATGCAATTTTATAAATATTTTACGAAATAGACACAAGTAAATGAAACTACATTATATGGGTGAATGATCGAACCCGAATATGCCCCTTTTGCTTGGTAACCTAAGAATTAGTAAACCAATCTACTAATTGACGCGAATCCTAAAGATAGATCTATTGGCCCTAACGAACCCCATCCAAAGTATCGGATGCTTTAGTACTTCAAATTCGTTTTTATCATGTCCGAAGGATTTCCTGGAATGATAGGGGATATTCTTATATGCATCTTGTTAATGTCGATTACCAGGTGTTCACCATATGAATGATTTTTATCTCTTTGTATGGGATGTATATTGAAATATGAAATCTTGTGGTCTATTATTATGATTTGATAATATATAGGTTAAACCTATAACTCACCAACATTTTTGTTGAAAGCATGTTTATTCTCAGGTGATTATTAAGAGCTTCCGCTATTGCATACTAAAATAAGGACAAGATTTGGAGTCCATGCTTGTATGATATTATGTAAAAACTGCATTCAAGAAACTTATTTTTGATGCAATATATTCTTATTGTAAAACCATTATGTAATGATCGTGTGTAAACGGTATATTTTAGATTATCATTATTTGATAATCTACGTAATGCTTTTTAAACCTTTATCGATAAAATAAAGGTTATGGTTGTTTTAAAAATGAATGCAGTCTTTGAAAAACGTCTCATATAGAGGTCAAAACCTCGCGACGAAATCAATTAATATGGAACGTTTATAATCAATATGAACGGGACATTTCAGTTGGTATCCGAGCGTTGGTCTTAGAGAACCAGAAATTTGCATTAGTGTGTCTTATCGAGTTTGTTAGGATACATTAGTGAGTCTGGACTTCGACCGTGTTTTCTTTAAAAACGATTGCTTAACACTTTTGTTGGAAACTATATATTATTAACATGTAAATATTATGTGATATATTAACCTCTTAATGTGTTTGATATTGTGTGATAGATGTCTACCACTAGTACAAATCCCATAGATTCACCTAATAATAATGAAGAGTCGAATATATTTTGGGAAGATTCACAAATTCCTGAAGAAGAATCAGAAGAGGAGGAACCGGAAGAGGAGGAACCGGAAGAAGAGGAACCGAAAGAGGAGGAACCGAAAGAAGAAGAGGTTCCGGAGGAAGAAATATTGATACCTACAGTAATTCAATTAAATAAAAGAAAATCCTTAACCAACGGACCAAATTTAATAATGGTCAATGGTGTTTCCGCCGAGGAAGCAAAATATTGGGAAGATTACCAATTTTCCGATGAATCGGATCCCGATGAGGATTCAGATGATGTTATAGAAATTACCTCGACCCAATTTAATAAAGCGAAAGAAAATAATAAGGGAAAAGGTATAAAAATAGAGAAACCCGATTCCAACCCCGATGAACTTTATATGTATCGGCAACATCCATATTTCCTAAATTGTAACAATGACCCGGGAACCTCTAAACCACCAGGTTTTTCTAAACCATTATGGAAAATAACGGCTCGTATTAGAGGAACACCATATATTCCTAGAAAATTAGGAAAACGAACCAAGTCCGAAGAAGAAGAAACCACTGATTCAGATTAGAGGGTTGTAATCATGTTGTGTATTATATGTATTGTAGTGTGCTTGTACTTTTATGTTCTATGTAAAAATTGCTTGTATTGTTTGTTATTACGAATCTAATCCTTGTCTATTTTACAGTATAAAAACAAAATGGATGTTAAGGGTAGACAACCGAATATTTTAGAAGACCTACCAGAGGATATGATTGAGGAAATCTTGTCATAACCTGACCTTAACCATAAGGACGATTACAATAACATATGATTTCATCGCAAGGTATTGACCTCTATATGCGACATTTTTCAAAAACTGCATTCGTTTTTACAATACAAACCATAGCTTTTATTACAAATACAAGGTTTAAACAACTTAATAATGATTATTGTTTAGCGATAATCTTAGACTTACAAACTTTACATGTGATAATAACAATACGACTTCCAACATATTTTACATTACAAATCCTCCGATATGCAGTTTTATTTTTGACACAAATATGCATACTCAAGATCTTGCTTAAATTCAACTTGTTGCAGCGGAAGCTTTTAGTTATCACCTGAGAATAAACATGCTTAAAACGTCAACATAAAGTTGGTGAGATATAGGTTTAATGCCGGCAGCGTTATAAATATAGACCACAAGATTTCATATATAAACGTTTTAATAAAAATATTCTAAGTTGTTGAGCACTTGATAACCATACTTAACATTTAATCAACGTCGCATATTCCCTTTATTATGAAATCTTACTACACCGTACCAAGTGTAGTTACCGAAACGAAGTACTGTGCAACCGTTGAATACTGGTCGTCCAGTCCGGTTGGGGTTGTCAGGCCCGATAGATCTATCAACAGGATTCGCATTTACAATACCTCATGTAAATAATAGTTACCAAGTTACAGGAAAGTATGCCAGTGGTACAACTCAACGTAGAATATATATTTTTAATCACTTGTGTCCATAACGTAAATCATAAAATGCATGTATTCTCATCCCGAAATATTTAGAGTTTAAAAGTGGGACTATATACTCACTTTTGCCTTGAAGGTATTTATCACGACTTGGTCTCCGATAGATATCACGAACCTAACCATATATATAATATATCAACATATTTTCTTTTTAAGTAATCGTTACATATATATATATATATATATATATATATATATATATATATATATATATATACTTTTAATACTTTTAATATTTTCTTAGTCCGTAGTTAGCAGTCCGATGTTAGTGGTCCACAATTAGTTGCTCAATAAAATAAATAAAGACCCCATCGTATTCATATTGATCAGAATTAATCTTGACCCATGGTACCATGTTGTCAAATGACGTGTTGCGTACATAAAGTATCGTGTTGTCAAATGACGTGTTGCGTACAATCATGAGGTCTTATGATTAATCTTCTCGTGTTGTTTACGGGTGGTCCTGAAATATATAAAATCAAATCATAAGTAAATATATATGAAATATCATATTAATTAGAAATATATGATTAATTTAATTTTTCTCCAAATATTTTCGTAGCTAAACTAGCTTCGCATACCCGATCTTGTTTTAGTCGTAGTTTCTTCATTACAACTCCGTTTTTGTTGGTTCAACTTGTCACTTCCTTGGATCGAGTCAAATTTTAAGAATATGAACTGAAAATACCTTAGGTTGTATTCGAAATCACAGGTTATAGGTCAAACTTTGGTGAAATTTATGAAAGTGATCATTTTCCATCATAAAAACAACATTTAATGATTATTTTTCTAAAAATACTTACACTTTGAGTTAAACCATGAAATTTTTATGTGTTAACATATTCATAAGAAATATCATTTTTTCAAAACATGAACTTCCAATTCAAAGCTTAAGATGGTTTTTAATTATCCAACCCAAAACAGCCCCCGGTTGCACTCCGACGACGTAGATTCAGTTTTTAAGATGTTCTTTGTAAAACCAAGTTATATCTTGTTAAGTTAGCATATCATTATGATATATTATAGGTCTTGAAGTGTTTTAAAAGTTAAGTTAGAAGGATCTATTTAGTTTGCAAACAAGTTTGAAATCATTCAAACTATGTTCTTGTTGTTAAAATTTTATACCACAAAATAAGATAGCTATATGAATATGAATTGAATAAGATTATAAATAAGGTTACTACCTCAAGTTACTTGGACAAAGTTACTGTAAGAGATGAGAAAAATCCTAGAATCAAAAGAGTGGTGGAGTTGGATTGAAAGGTTGGAAGTAAACTTGTATTTTTGGAAGGATTATTGAAGTTTTCTTGTAAGGAATTTATTATGATGATTAAGGCTTGTTTTTGAAGCTAGATCTTCATGGTTATTTGCTGAGATTGTGAAGAACACTTAAGGTTCCTAAGAGTGTGTTTTTGGTTAGAGAAAATGTGTAGTAAAAATGAAATTGGAATGGAGTATAAATGGTGGTGAAAAGATGTATAAATTTGTAATATTGTGCAAAAGTCTTGTAATATGCCAAATTGATTAATCATGCATGCTAAGATCCAAAATTGGCTGACTCATGGCTGCTAATAAAGTGATTGTGATGTGTATATATTAATAGTAAATACGTATAGGAGCTGGGTATGATACGAGTACATATACTCTAGGTATACGTGTAGAAATTTTGAGGAAACGGAACGAGAATTCAAATATAGCTATCTTTTGTGAATATACTTATATTGTTTTTATGTATTTAAGTCCTTAAAAAGTGATTAAATACATTATATATACGATACATGTATAAGCATTATAGGTTATAAGTATATATATCAAAGAATGTTACGTATAGTTATCGTTTTGAAAACTTAAGTTAGTAGTTTCAAAATATACTTATAACTCATTGTCATTAGTACACAATGAGATGTTAAACCATCCTTAGACCATGTTAAATATATATAAATACATATATATACACAAACGTATAATTATCGTATGTTATATAGTTCGTGATATCATCGGTCAAATTGGACGGTCAAACGTTATGTAAAACTCTTTTCAAAAACACAAGTCTCAACAATTTGGATTGCTTATCATGTTGGTAAGGTTTAATTTATGTAAATATTAATCTTATAAGTGTAAAACGATCGAAAAAATCCGGGTCGTTACAGTACCTACCCGTTAAATAAATTTCGTCCCGAAATTTTAAAGTTGTACCTATTTTGCGTTCTCTGGAAACAAATGTGGGTACTTTTGTTTCATCTGATCCTCTCGTTCCCAAGGAAACTCGGGACCTCTTCGAGCATTCCAACGAATCTTAACGATTGGTATGTTGCTCTGCTTGAGCCGTTTAACTTCACGGTCCATGATTTCGACTGGTTCTTCTATGAATTGTAGTTTCTCATCGACTTGGATTTCTTCAAGAGAAATGGTGAGATCTTCCTTTGTAAGACATTTCTTAAGGTTTGATACGTGAAATGTATTATGTACTCCGGCGAGTTGTTGCGGTAATTCGAGTCGATAAGCTACCGGTCCAATGCGTTCTATGATCTTAAACGGGCCTACATACCTTGGGTTCAGTTTACCTCTTTTTCCAAAACGTATTACACCTTTCCAAGGTGACACCTTTAGCATAACCATGTCACCGATCTGAAACTCTAATGGTTTCCTTCGGACATCGGCGTAGCTATTTTGGCGACTACGGGTTGTTTTCAATCTCTCCTTGATTTGTACTATCTTCTCAGTAGTTTCATGTATGATCTCGGGACAAGTTAATTATCGATCTCCTACTTCATTCCAACAGGTAGGGGATCTACACTTCTTTCCATATAGTGCTTCGAATGGTGCAGCTTTAATGCTCGCATGATAACTATTATTATACGAGAATTCTGCTAATGGTAGATACTTATCCCATCCGTTTCCAAAATCGATCACACATGCCCTGAGAATGTCTTCAAGAGTCTGGATTGTTCTTTCACTCTGCCCGTCAGTTTGTGGATGATATGCGGTGCTCATATCCAAACGAGTTCCCAGGGCCTCCTGTAGTGATTGCCAAAACTTTGATGTAAATCTACTATCACGATCGGATATAATGGAAATAGGTATTCCATGCCTTGAAACAATTTCCTTTATGTATAATCGTAATAGTTTCTCCATTCTATCTATTTCCTTTATAGGCAAGAAATGTGCAGATTTGGTGAGACGATCAACTATTACCCAAATGGTGTCATAACCCTGTAGTGACCCGAACTTTTCCATGTTTATATATATTAATTGAGATTGATATTTACATGATTAAATGTTTCCAACATGTTAAGCAATCAAACTTGTTAAGACTTGATTAATTGAAATATGTTTCATATAGACAATTGACCACCCAAGTTGACCGGTGATTCACGAACGTTAAAACTTGTAAAAACTATACGATGACATATATATGGTTATATATATAGTTAAAATGTTTTTATTATAAGTATGTATCTCATTAGGTATTTTAACAATGAGTTATATACATAAAAATGAGACTATTAATTTAAGAAACTCGAAAATGATATATATAACGATTATCGTTATAACAACGTCTTACTAGGTACAAATGAATCATATTAAGATATTGATACACTTGGTTAATTATGTTAAATGATAAGTAAATATATTATTAAGTGTATTAACAATGAAATACATATGTAAAAATAAGACTACTAACTTAATGATTTCGAAACGAGACATATATGTAACGATTATCGTTGTAACGACATTTAACTGTATATACATCATACTGAGATATATTATATATCATAATATCATGATAATATAACAATTTAATATCTCATTTGTTATAATAAACAATGGGTTAACAACATTCAACAAGATCGTTAACCTAAAGGTTTCAAAACAACATTTACATGTAACGACTAACGATGACTTAACGACTCAGTTAAAATGTATATACATGTAGTGTTTTAATATGTATTCATACACTTTTGAAAGACTTCAAGACACTTATAAAAATACTTCTACTTAACAAAAATGCTTACAATTACATCCTCGTTCAGTTTCATCAACAATTCTACTCGTATGCACCCGTATTCGTACTCGTACAATACACAGCTTTTAGATGTATGTACTATTGGTATATACACTCCAATGATCAGCTCTTAGCAGCCCATGTGAGTCACCTAACACATGTGGGAACCATCATTTGGCAACTAGCATGAAATATCTCATAAAATTACAAAAATATGAGTAATCATTCATGACTTATTTACATGAAAACAAAATTACATATCCTTTATATCTAATCCATACACCAACGATCAAAAACACCTACAAACACTTTCATTCTTCAATTTTCTTTATCTAATTGATCTCTCTCAAGTTCTATCTTCAAGTTCTAAGTGTTCTTCATATATTTTACAAGTTCTAGTTACATAAAATCAAGAATACTTTCAAGTTTGCTAGCTCACTTCCAATCTTGTAAGGTGATCATCCAACCTCAAGAAATCTTTGTTTCTTACAGTAGGTTATCATTCTAAATATAAGGTAATAATCATATTCAAACTTTGGTTCAATTTCTATAACTATAACAATCTTATTTCAAGTGATGATCTTACTTGAACTTGTTTTCGTGTCATGATTCTGCTTCAAGAACTTCGAGCCATCCAAGGATCCGTTGAAGCTAGATCCATTTTTATCTTTTCTAGTATGTTTATCCAAGGAACTTAAGGTAGTAATGATGTTCATAACATCATTCGATTCATACATATAAAGCTATCTTATTCGAAGGTTTAAACTTGTAATCACTAGAACATAGTTTAGTTAATTCTAAACTTGTTCGCAAACAAAAGTTAATCCTTCTAACTTGAATTTTAAAATCAACTAAACACATGTTCTATATCTATATGATATGCTAACTTAATGATTTAAAACCTGGAAACACGAAAAACACCGTAAAACCGGATTTACGCCGTCGTAGTAACACCGCGGGCTGTTTTGGGTTAGTTAATTAAAAACTATGATAAACTTTGATTTAAAAGTTTTTATTCTGAGAAAATGATTTTTATTATGAACATGAAACTATATCCAAAAATTATGGTTAAACTCAAAGTGGAAGTATGTTTTCTAAAATGGTCATCTAGACGTCGTTCTTTCGACTGAAATGACTACCTTTACAAAAACGACTTGTAACTTATTTTTCCAACTATAAACCTATAATTTTCTGTTTAGATTCATAAAATAGAGTTCAATATGAAACCATAGCAATTTGATTCACTCAAAACGGATTTAAAATGAAGAAGTTATGGGTAAAACAAGATTGGATAATTTTTCTCATTTTAGCTACGTGAAAATTGGTAACAAATCTATTCCAACCATAACTTAATCAACTTGTATTGTATATTATGTAATCTTGAGATACCATAGACACGTATACAATGTTTCGACCTATCATCTCGACACATCTATATATATTTCGGAACAACCATAGACACTCTATATGTGAATGTTGGAGTTAGCTATACAGGGTTGAGGTTGATTCCAAAATATATATAGTTTGAGTTGTGATCAATACTGAGATACGTATACACTGGGTCGTGGATTAATTCAAGATAATATTTATCGATTTATTTCTGTACATCTAACTGTGGACAACTAGTTGTAGGTTACTAACGAGGACAGCTGACTTAATAAACTTAAAACATCAAAATATATTAAAAGTGTTGTAAATATATTTTGAACATACTTTGATATATATGTATATATTATTATAGGTTCGTGAATCAACCAGTGGCCAAGTCTTACTTCCCGACGAAGTAAAAATCTGTGAAAGTGAGTTATAGTCCCACTTTTAAAATCTAATATTTTTGAGATGAGAATACATGCAGGTTTTATAAATGATTTACAAAATAGACACAGGTACGTGAAACTACATTCTATGGTTGAATTATCGAAATCGAATATGCCCCTTTTTATTAAGTCAGGTAATCTAAGAATTAGGGAACAGACACCCTAATTGACGCGAATCCTAAAGATAGACCTATTGGGCCTAACAAACCCCATCCAAAGTACCGGATGCTTTAGTACTTCGAAATTTATATCATATTCGAAGGGTGTCCCGGAATGATGGGGATATTCTTATATATGCATCTTGTTAATGTCGGTTACCAGGTGTTCACCATATGAATGATTTTTATCTCTATGTATGGGATGTGTATTGAAATATGAAATCTTGTGGTCTATTGTTACGATTTGATATATATAGGTTAAACCTATAACTCACCAACATTTTTGTTGACGTTTAAAGCATGTTTATTCTCAGGTGAATACTAAGAGCTTCCGCTGTTGCATACTAAAATAAGGACAAGATTTGGAGTCCATGTTTGTATGATATTGTGTAAAAACTGCATTCAAGAAACTGATTTCGATGTAACATATTTGTATTGTAAACTATTATGTAATGGTCGTGTGTAAACAGGATATTTTAGATTATCATTTAATCTACGTAAAGCTTTTTAAACCTTTATTTATGAAATAAAGGTTATGGTTTGTTTTAAAAATGAATGCAGTCTTTGAAAAACGTCTCATATAGAGGTCAAAACCTCGCAACGAAATCAATTAATATGGAACGTTTTTAATCAATAAGAACGGGACATTTCAGTTGGTATCCGAGCGCTGGTCTTAGAGAACCAGAATTTTGCATTAGTGTGTCTTATCGAGTTTGTTAGGATGCATTAGTGAGTCTGGACTTCGACCGTGTTTACTTGAAAAATGATTGCTTAACAAATTTTGTTGGAAACTATATATATTTAACATGTGAATATTATGTGATATATTAATCTCTTAATGCGTTTGATATTATGTGATAGATGTCTACCTCTAGAACAAGTCACATTGACTCACCTAATAATAATGAAGAGTCAAATGTAAATTGGAATGATTCGTGGACTGATTCACAAGTTCCCGAGGAGGAACCGGAAGAAGAGTCGGAACCGGAAGAAGAATCGGAACCGGAAGAAGAATCGGAACCGGATGAAGAAGTAGAACCGGTGGGGGAAATAATAAAACGGTTAAGTAAAAGAAAATCCTCAACCAACCGACCAAGGTTAATTATGGTCAATGGTGTTTCCGCCAAGGAAGCAAAATATTGGGAGGATTACCAATTCTCCGATGAATCGGATTCCGACGAGAATTCCGATGATGTTATAGAAATTACCCCAACTGAATTTAAAAAGGAAAAATAAAATAATAAGGGAAAGGGCATAAAAATAGAGAAATCTAATTCCAACCCCGATGAACTTTATATGTATCGTCAACCCCCGAAGTCCTTAAGTTGTAACAATGACCCGGGAACCTCTAAACCACCAGGTTTTTCTAAACCGTTGTGGAAAATGACAGTTAGTATTAGGGGAACATCATATATCCCTAGAAACTTGGCAAAACGAACCAAAACCGAAGAAGAAGAAATGAGCGAGTCGGAATAAGATAGTTGTATTCGTGTGGTGTAATATATGTAATATAGTGTTCTTATGCTTTTTGATATATGTAAAAATTGCTTGTATTAATAAGTATTTTTTTATGAATCTAACTCTTGTCTATTTTACAGTTTAAAAACACAAAATAGATAGACAACCCAATATTTTAAGAGACCTACCCGGAGACATGATTGATGAAATCTTGTCTAGAGTCGGCCAGAATTCCTCTTCATAACTATTTAAGGCGAGATCAGTTTGTAAGACATTCGAAGAACGTTCCAAGAATGTCTTGGTTTATAAGAGACTTTCGTTTGAAAGATGGGGGATATCACATTGGGAAACCCATAAGTTACGATGTGTTTACTTTGACGCATATATTGTTTGGAACCCAAATGCTATTTTACGCAACGGGTTAAGAAATTATTTTGACTCAATATATCCGAATATTGGACTTCGTGATTTAGAAAAAGCGGCTAACATGCAACATAAAGAAGCATGTTATGCTTACGGATTAGTAATGTTCGCTTCTCACCAAAGTGAGAACAAGAACATCGGGCTACAACTATTAAACAAAACGTTTCCACAAGTGACGGAGTCGGTAATTGGGGTAAGAAATGAGGTTTTTAGATTATTACGGGACTGTTGGACATTACGTAACCCTCGTCCCTTTGACGACGTTACAACACGCTGTCTTATCAACGGCCATAACGGTTATGTTCCACAAGACCAAGGATGGGAAGTAGTCCTAGTAAAACCAGAATGCATGACTTGTTTCTGGACGTATGAATTACGTGTCTTTATTGCCTTTGCTGAACGACTTGTGTACTAGCTAGAATTATCTTCACAACTATCTTGTATCAAAGTTATTGTGTGCTATATTTCATGCTTTATGTAAAATAAGCGGTATTGTAAGTTTGTAAAATATTGTATAAAAGTTTGAACGCGAAATATTATTATAATCAGTTTTTCATATAGAATTGTAGTAGTTGAATTGTATATTAGCTACTAAGTATGAACTTAACGGGTAGGTACTACCCGAATTTAAACTTATAAAACGCTAATATGAAGAAAAAGCTTTTATAAATGAGTTCATATTATGCTACGAAATACTATTAACTACTCTTAATATTCTGTATGATTAACTTGTTCCATTTGACTATTTTGAAGGAAATGGCACCGACTACTCGACACACCGTGAATATGAATGAAGAGGAATTCCATACTTTTCTAGCTTCAAACATAGCCGCAGTACAGGCTGCGCTACATACCAACAATAACCTTGGATCTAGCAGTACAGGAAATCGTGTAGGATGCACCTACAAAGAATTCACTGCCTGCAAACCTTTGGAATTTGATGGAACCGAAGGACCGATCGGATTGAAACGGTGGACCGAGAAGGTTGAATCGGTGTTTGCCATAAGTAAGTGTACTGAAGAGGACAAAGTGAAGTACGCTACGCATACCTTCACAGGTTCTGCGTTAACATGGTGGAATACCTATCTAGAGCAAGTGGGACAAGACGATGCGTACGCACTACCGTGATCAGCATTCAAGTACTTGATGAACGAGAAGTACCGTCCCAGAACCGAGGTCAATAAGCTCAAGACAGAACTTAGAGGGTTACGAACCCAAGGATTTGATATTACCACATACGAAAGACGATTCACAGAATTGTGCCTATTGTGTCCGGGAGCATTCGAAGATGAGGAAGAGAAGATCGACGCATTTATGAAAGGATTACCGGAAAGAATCCAAGAAGATATAAGTTCACACGAGCCTGCCTCTATACAACAGGCATGTAGAATGGCTCACAAACTAGTGAACCAGATTGAAGAAAGAATTAAAGAACAGACTGCTGAAGAGGCCAATGTGAAGCAAGTCAAAAGAAAGTGGGAGGAAAACGGTGATAAGAATCACCAATACAACAACAACAGCAATTACAACAATAATCGCAACAATTATCCCAACAATCGCAACATCAATCGCAACTACAACAAACGGCCCAACAACAACAACAACAACAACAACAGCAACAGCAACTACAACAATCATCCCAACAACAATAATAACCGCAACAACAACAACAATCAGAAGCAGCTATGCCAAAGGTGTGAAAAGTATCACTCGGGGTTCTGCACCAAATTTTGCAACAAGTGTAAAAGAAATGGTCATAGCGCGGCGAAGTGTGAGGTCTTTGGACCAGGGGTTAATAGAACGAAAGGAACAAATGGTGTCGGAACGAGTAATGGCGGAGCAAGTAGTGTCGGAGCAAGTTATACCAATGTAGTTTGTTATAAATGTGGAAAACCGGGCCACATTATTAGAAATTGCCCGAACCAGGAGAACACGAATGGACAAGGCCGCGGAAGAGTTTTCAATATTAATGCGGCAGAGGCACAGGAAGACCCGGAGCTTGTTACGGGTACGTTTCTTATTGACAATAAATCTGCTTACGTTTTATTTGATTCGGGTGCGGATAGAAGCTATATGAGTAGAGATTTTTGTGCTAAATTAAGTTGTCCAGTGACGCCTTTGGATAGTAAATTTTTACTCGAATTAGCAAATGGTAAATTAATTTCAGCAGATAATATATGTCGGAATCGAGAAATTAAACTGGTTAGCGAAACATTTAAGATTGATTTGATACCAGTAGAGTTAGGGAGTTTTGATGTGTTAATCGGTATGGACTGGTTGAAAGAAGTGAAAGCAGAGATCGTCTGTTACAAAAATGCAATTCGCATTATACGAGAAAAAGGAAAACCCTTAATGGTGTACGGAGAAAAGGGCAACACGAAGCTACATCTTATTAGTAATTTGAAGGCACAAAAACTAATAAGAAAAGGTTGCTATGCTGTTCTAGCACACGTCGAGAAAGTACAAACTGAAGAAAAGAGCATCAATGATGTTCCCATTGCAAAAGAATTTCCCGATGTATTTCCGAAAGAATTACCGGGATTACCCCCACATCGATCCGTTGAATTTCAAATAGATCTTGTACCAGGAGCTGCACCAATAGCTCGTGCTCCTTACAGACTCGCACCCAGCGAGATGAAAGAACTGCAAAGCCAATTACAAGAACTTTTAGAGCGTGGTTTCATTTGACCAAGCACATCACCGTGGGGAGCTCCTGTTTTGTTTGTCAAGAAGAAAGATGGTACATTCAGGTTGTGTATCGACTACCGAGAGTTGAACAAACTTACCATCAAGAACCGCTACCCACTACCGAGAATCGACAACTTATTTGATCAACTACAAGGCTCGTCTGTTTATTCAAAGATTGACTTACGTTTCGGGTATCATCAAATGCGGGTGAAAGAAGATGATATTCCAAAGACTGCTTTCAGAACACATTACGGTCATTACGAGTTTATGGTCATGCCGTTTGGTTTAACTAATGCACCAGCTGTGTTCATGGACCTTATGAACCGAGTGTGTGGACCATACCTTGACAAGTTTGTCATTATTTTCATTGATGACATACTTATTTACTCAAAGAATGACCAAGAACACAGTGAACATTTGAGAAAGGTGTTAGAAGTATTGAGGAAGGAAGAATTGTACGCTAAGTTTTCAAAGTGTGCATTTTGGTTGGAAGAAGTTCAATTCCTCGGTCACATAGTGAACAAAGAAGGTATTAAGGTGGATCCGGCAAAGATAGAAACTGTTAAAAAGTGGGAAACCCCGAAAACTCCGAAACACATACGCCAGTTTTTAGGACTAGCTGGTTACTACAGAAGGTTCATCCAAGACTTTTCCAGAATAGCAAAACCCTTGACTGCATTAACGCATAAAGGGAAGAAATTTGAATGGAATGATGAACAAGAGAAAGCGTTTCAGTTATTGAAGAAAAAGCTAACTACGGCACCTATATTGTCATTGCCTGAAGGGAATGATGATTTTGTGATTTATTGTGATGCATCAAAGCAAGGTCTCGGTTGTGTATTAATGCAACGAACGAAGGTGATTGCTTATGCGTCTAGACAATTGAAGATTCACGAACAAAATTATACGACGCATGATTTGGAATTAGGCGCGGTTGTTTTTGCATTAAAGACTTGGAGGCACTACTTATATGGGGTCAAAAGTATTATATATACCGACCACAAAAGTCTTCAACACATATTTAATCAGAAACAACTGAATATGAGGCAGCGTAGGTGGATTGAATTATTGAATGATTACGACTTTGAGATTCGTTACCACCCGGGGAAGGCAAATGTGGTAGCCGATGCCTTGAGCAGGAAGGACAGAGAACCCATTCGAGTAAAATCTATGAATATAATGATTCATAATAACCTTACTACTCAAATAAAGGAGGCGCAACAAGGAGTTTTAAAAGAGGGAAATTTAAAGGATGAAATACCCAAAGGGTCGGAGAAGCATCTTAATATTCGGGAAGATGGAACCCGGTATAGGGCTGAAAGGATTTGGGTACCAAAATTTGGAGATATGAGAGAAATGGTACTTGGAGAAGCTCATAAAACCAGATACTCAATACATCCTGGAACGGGGAAGATGTACAAGGATCTCAAGAAACATTTTTGGTGGCCGGGTATGAAAGCCGATGTTGCTAAATACGTAGGAGAATGTTTGACGTGTTCTAAGGTCAAAGCTGAGCATCAGAAACCATTAGGTCTACTTCAACAACCCGAAATCCCAGAATGGAAATGGGAAAACATTACCATGGATTTCATCACTAAATTGCCAAGGACTGCAAGTGGTTTTGATACTATTTGGGCAATAGTTGATCGTCTCACCAAATCAGCACACTTCCTGCCAATAAGAGAAGATGACAAGATGGAGAAGTTAGCACGACTGTATTTGAAGGAAGTCATCTCCAGACATGGAATACCAATCTCTATTATCTCTGATAGGGATGGCAGATTTATTTCAAGATTCTGGCAGACATTACAGCAAGCTTTAGGAACTCGTCTAGACATGAGTACTGCCTATCATCCACAAACTGATGGGCAGAGCGAAAGAACGATACAAACGCTTGAAGACATGCTACGATAATGTGTTATTGATTTCGGAAACAGTTGGGATCGACATCTACCGTTAGCAGAATTTTCCTACAACAACAGCTACCATTCAAGCATTGAGATGGCGCCGTTTGAAGCACTTTATGGTAGAAAGTATAGGTCTCCGATTTGTTGGAGTGAAGTGGGGGATAGACAGATTACGGGTCCGGAGATTATACAAGAAACTACCGAGAAGATCATCCAAATTCAACAACGGTTGAAAACCGCCCAAAGTCGACAAAAGAGCTACGCTGACATTAAAAGAAAAGATATAGAATTTGAAATTGGAGAGATGGTCATGCTTAAAGTTGCACCTTGGAAAGGCGTTGTTCGATTTGGTAAACGAGGGAAATTAAATCCAAGGTATATTGGACCATTCAAGATTATTGATCGTGTCGGACCAGTAGCTTACCGACTTGAGTTACCTCAACAACTCGCGGCTGTACATAACACTTTCCACGTCTCGAATTTGAAGAAATATTTTGCTAAAGAAGATCTCACTATTCCATTAGATGAAATCCAAATCAACGAAAAACTTCAATTCATCGAAGAACCCGTCGAAATAATGGATCGTGAGGTTAAAAGACTTAAGCAAAACAAGATACCAATTGTTAAGGTTCGATGGAATGCTCGTAGAGGACCTGAGTTCACCTGGGAGCGTGAAGATCAGATGAAGAAGAAATACCCGCATCTATTTCCAGAAGATTCGTCAACACCTTCAACAGCTTAAAATTTCGGGACGAAATTTATTTAACGGGTAGGTACTGTAGTGACCCGAACTTTTCCATGTTTATATATATTAATTGAGATTGATATTTACATGATTAAATGTTTCCAACATGTTAAGCAATCAAACTTGTTAAGACTTGATTAATTGAAATATGTTTCATATAGACAATTGACCACCCAAGTTGACCGGTGATTCACGAACGTTAAAACTTGTAAAAACTATACGATAACATATATATGGTTATATATATAGTTAACATGTTTTTATTATAAGTATGTATCTCATTAGGTATTTTAACAATGAGTTATATACATAAAAATGAGACTATTAATTTAAGAAACTCGAAAACAATATATATAACGATTATCGTTATAACAACGTCTTACTAGGTACATATGAATCATATTAAGATATTGATACACTTGGTTAATTATGTTAAATGATAAGTAAATATATTATTAAGTGTATTAACAATGAAATACATATGTAAAAATAAGACTACTAACTTAATGATTTCGAAACGAGACATATATGTAACGATTATCGTTGTAACGACATTTAACTGTATATACATCATACTGAGATATATTATATATCATAATATCATGATAATATAACAATTTAATATCTCATTTGTTATAATAAACAATGGGTTAACAACATTCAACAAGATCGTTAACCTAAAGGTTTCAAAACAACATTTACATGTAACGACTAACGATGACTTAACGACTCAGTTAAAATGTATATACATGTAGTGTTTTAATATGTATTAATACACTTTTGAAAGACTTCAAGACACTTATCAAAATACTTCTACTTAACAAAAATGCTTACAATTACATCCTCGTTCAGTTTCATCAACAATTCTACTCGTATGCACCCGTATTCGTACTCGTACAATACACAGCATTTAGATGTATGTACTATTGGTATATACACTCCAATGATCAGCTCTTAGCAGCCCATGTGAGTCATCTAACACATGTGGGAACCATCATTTGGCAACTATCATGAAATATCTCATAAAATTACAAAAATATGAGTAATCATTCATGACTTATTTACATGAAAACAAAATTACATATCCTTTATATCTAATCCATACACCAACGACCAAAAACACCTACAAACACTTTCATTCTTCAATTTTCTTTATCTAATTGATCTCTCTCAAGTTCTATCTTCAAGTTCTAAGTGTTCTTCATATATTTTACAAGTTCTAGTTACATAAAATCAAGAATACTTTCAAGTTTGCTAGCTCACTTCCAATCTTGTAAGGTGATCATCCAACCTCAAGAAATCTTTGTTTCTTACAGTAGGTTATCATTCTAAATACAAGGTAATAATCATATTCAAACTTTGGTTCAATTTCTATAACTATAACAATCTTATTTCAAGTGATGATCTTACTTGAACTTGTTTTCGTGTCATGATTCTGCTTCAAGAACTTCGAGCCATCCAAGGATCCGTTGAAGCTAGATCCATTTTTATCTTTTCCAGTAGGTTTATCCAAGGAACTTAAGGTAGTAATGATATTCATAACATCATTCGATTCATACATATAAAGCTATCTTATTCGAAGGTTTAAACTTGTAATCACTAGAACATAGTTTAGTTAATTCTAAACTTGTTCGCAAGCAAAAGTTAATCCTTCTAACTTGAATTTTAAAATCAACTAAACACATGTTCTATATCTATATGATATGCTAACTTAATTATTTAAAACCTGGAAACACGAAAAACACCGTAAAACCGGATTTACGCCATCGTAGTAACACCGCGGGCTGTTTTGGGTTAGTTAATTAAAAACTATGATAAACTTTGATTTAAAAGTTGTTATTCTGAGAAAATGATTTTTATTATGAACATGAAACTATATCCAAAAATTATGGTTAAACTCAAAGTGGAAGTATGTTTTCTAAAATGGTCATCTAGACGTCGTTCTTTCGACTGAAATGACTACCTTTACAAAAACGACTTGTAACTTATTTTTCCAACTATAAACCTATACTTTTCTGTTTAGATTCATAAAATAGAGTTCAATATAAAACCATAGCAATTTGATTCACTCAAAACGGATTTAAAATGAAGAAGTTATGGGTAAAACAAGATTGGATAATTTTTCTCATTTTAGCTACGTGAAAATTGGTAACAAATCTATTCCAACCATAACTTAATCAACTTGTATTGTATATTATGTAATCTTGAGATACCATAGACATTTATACAATGTTTAGACCTATCATGTCGACACATCTATATATATTTCGGAACAACCATAGACACTCTATATGTGAATGTTGGAGTTAGCTATACAGGGTTGAGGTTGATTCCAAAATATATATACTTTGAGTTGTGATCAATACTGAGATACGTATACACTGGGTCGTGGATTGATTCAAGATAATATTTATCGATTTATTTCTGTACATCTAACTGTGGACAACTAGTTGTAGGTTACTAACAAGGACAGCTGACTTAATAAACTTAAAACATCAAAATATATTAAAAGTGTTGTAAATATATTTTGAACATACTTTGATATATATGTATATATTGTTATAGGTTCGTGAATCAACCAGTGGCCAAGTCTTACTTCCTGACGAAGTAAAAATCTGTGAAAGTGAGTTATAGTCCCACTTTTAAAATCTAATATTTTTTGGATGAGAATACATGTAGGTTTTATAAATGATTTACAAAATAGACACAAGTACGTGAAACTACATTCTATGGTTGAATTATCGAAATCGAATATGCCCCTTTTTATTAAGTCTGGTAATCTAAGAATTAGGGAACATACACCCTAATTGACGCGAATCCTAAAGATAGATCTATTGGGCCTAACAAACCCCATCCAAAGTACCGGATGCTTTAGTACTTCAAAATTTATATCATATCCGAAGGGTGTCCCGGAATGATGGAGATATTCTTATATATGCATCTTGTTAATATCGGTTACCAGGTGTTCACCATATGAATGATTTTTATCTCTATGTATGGGATGTGTATTGAAATATGAAATCTTGTGGTCTATTGTTACGATTTGATATATATAGGTTAAACCTATAACTCACCAACATTTTTGTTGACGTTTAAAGCATGTTTATTCTCAGGTGAATACTAAGAGCTTCCGCTGTTGCATACTAAAATAAGGACAAGATTTGGAGTCCATGTTTGTATGATATTGTGTAAAAACTGCATTCAAGAAACTGATTTCGATGTAACATATTTGTATTGTAAACTATTATGTAATGGTCGTGTGTAAACAGGATATTTTAGATTATCATTTAATCTACGTAAATCTTTTTAAACCTTTATTTATGAAATAAAGGTTATGGTTTGTTTTAAAAATGAATGCAGTCTTTGAAAAACGTCTCATATAGAGGTCAAAACCTCGCAACGAAATCAATTAATATGGAACGTTTTTAATCAATAAGAACGGGACATTTCAAACCCCAGGCAGTCTTAGGTAACTTTGTGATGAAATCCATGGTAATACCATCTCATTTCCATTCTGGGATTTCTGGTTGTTGAAGTAACCCTGACGGCTTCTGGTGTTCTGCTTTAACTTTGGAACAAGTTAAACATTCCCCAACATATGTTGTAACGTCTGTCTTTAAATTAGGCCACCAATAATGCGTCTTAAGATCTTGATACATCTTTCCAACTCCAGGATGTATCGAGTATCTTGTCTTATGTGCCTCGTTCAATATCAACTTCCTTAATCCACCCAACTTTGGTACCCAAATACGGTTTGCAAAATATCGAATTCCGTCTTCCCGTATAACAAGTTGCTTCTCATACTTCCTCATTATTTCATTTCCTATGTTTTCTTTAGTAAGATCTTCTCGTTGAGCCTCTTTGATTTGTGAGTTGAGATTCATGCGAATTTTTATGTTCATTGCTCGTACTAGAATTGGTTCCCGTTCCTTTCTGCTTAAAGCGTCAGCCACCACGTTCGCTTTCCCGGGATGATAGCGAATTTCACAATCATAGTCATTTATCAGCTCGACCCACCTACGTTGCCTCATGTTCAGCCGTTTCTGATCAAAAATATGTTGAAGGCTTTAATGATCAGTAAACACAGTGCATTTAACCCCATATAAATAGTATCTCCATATCTTCAATGCAAACACTACTGCTCCCAATTCTAAATCATGTGTCGTATAATTCTGCTCGTGAATCTTCAATTGTTGGGATGCGTATGCAATAACTTTCTTTCGTTGCATAAGGACGCAACCAAAACCTTGTCGCGAAGCGTCACAATATATCTCAAAATCATCGTTCCCTTCAGGTAACGATAAAATAGGCGCCGTAGTCAACTTCTTCTTCAGTAATTGAAATACACTCTCCTGCTCAGAAGTCCATTCGTACTTCTTCCCTTTTTGCGTTAACGCTGTTAATGATTTAGCTATTCGAGAAAAATCTTGAATAAACCTTCTATAATAACCGGCTAAACCCAAAAATTGGCGTATCTGCGTTGGTGTCTTAGGAGTCTCCCATTTTTCAATGGCCTCAATTTTAGCTGGATCAACCTGAATTCTTTTGCTACTAACAACGTGACCAAGAAATTGCACTTCTTCCAACCAAAATGCACACTTAGAAAATTTGGCGTATAACTGTTCCTTTCTTAACAATTCTAATACCAACCTTAAATGCTGCTCATGCTCTTGCTCACTCTTGGAATAGATAAGAATATCGTCAATGAAAACGATAACAAACTTATCTAAATATGGACTACAAACTCGATGCATGAGGTCCATGAATACAGCTGGCGCATTTGTCAACCCAAACGGCATGACTAAAAATTCGTAATGACCGTAGCGTGTCCGGAAAGCAGTTTTCGGAATGTCTTCTTCTTTGACACGTAGTTGATGATAGCCCGATCTTAAGTCAATTTTCGAGTACACACATGATCCTTGCAGTTGATCAAATAAGTCATCAATTCTCGGTAGTGGATACCGATTCTTGATAGTTAACTTATTTAATTCACGATAATCTATACACATCCTAAAAGATCCATCCTTCTTTTTAACAAATAAAATTGGAGCTCCCCGCGGTGAAGTACTTGGTCGTATGAATCCTCGGTTCAGTAATTCTTTTAACTGACTCTGAAGTTCTTTTAACTCGGATGGTGCAAGTCTATATGGAGCACGAGCAACCGGTGTAGCTCCTGGTATAAGATCTATTTGAAATTCTACAGACCTGAAAGGAGGTAGTCCCGGTAATTCTTCCGGAAATACATCGGGAAAGTCTCTTACTACAGTTACATCGTTAATATTCTTCTCCTCTTCTTCGACTTTCTTTATATGTGCTAGGATGGCATAACATCCCTTTTCTAAACACTTTTAAGCTTTCAAACAGCTAATGAGATTTAGGTTTGGGTTACCTTTATCTCCGTAAATCATTATCATTGATTTATCCTTTCGAGGAATACGAATTGCCTTTTCAGCACACACCACTTCGACTCCTACTTTGGACATCCAGTCCATGCCGATAATTACGTCAAAACTTCCTAATTCTACGGGTATCAAATCAATCTTAAATGTTTCTCCGGCTAAACTTATTTTACAATCACGGCAAATTTTATCGGCTTTAATTAGTTTACCATTAGATAACTCAATCATGTACTTAGCATCTAGAGGTAATGATGAACAATTCAATTTAGCGTAAAAGTCTCTACACACATAACTTCTATCGGCACCAGTATCAAATATAATAGATGCTGATAAGTTATTAATGATAAACGTACCCGTAACCAGCTCTGGGTCTTCATACGCCTCTCTAGCATTAATAATAAATGCTCTTCCACGTGCAGATCCGTTATTCTTCTCTGGATTCGGGCACTGGCTCTTATAATGACCCTGTTTCCCATACCCATAACAGGTAACAGTGGCCAAGGCAGTTCTATTTGCATTAGTGGCAGGAGTCTTGGTGCCATTTGTATTTGTAACAGGAATCCGACAATCTTCAGCAAGATGACCCCTTCGATTACAATTTTCGCACACCACATTACAATAACCTGAGTGATGTTTGTGGCATCTGTTACATAAAGGATTTCGTCCTTTGTAACCTGAGTTCGAACCGCTACCCGCACCTTGCGTGGTTTCTTGTTTCTTGTTGGATTGTTGATGATTACCTTCCCACTTTCTTTTGTTTCCCGAGGTCTTGACATCCGTGTTCTTATCCAGAATAATCTGGTCCATCAACTCGTTCGCCATGGTGTTGGCTTCGTGAATAGTCTTGGGTTTCGATGCTGTAACATTTGCTTTGACATTTTTAGGCAAACCATCTTTGTACAGTTCTATCTTCCGTTCTTCGGTTGGTACCAATTCGGGACATAGCAAAGCTAATTCCATGAATCGCTGATTGTAGTTGGTGAGTTCAGTACCAACAACTTTCAGGCTTCGTAATTCAGCTTCCAACTTCCTAACCTCGTTCCTTGGACAATACTCGTTGATTAACATTGTTTTGAATTCTTCCCATGGAGTATCATAAGCTACATCTCCTCCTACGGCCTTCACATAGTTTTTCCACCACGTGAGTGCACTATCTTGTAAGGTGCACGATGCATACTTGGTCATGTCCTTCTTAATACAACCACTAATTTTAAACACAGACTCAATCTTTTCGATCCACCGGGTTAAACCGACCGGTCCTTCTGTTCCACTGAATGATGAGGGCTTGCAACCTTGAAAAGTTTTGTAAGTGCATCCCACACGAGGATTTGGGTTAACTGCAGCACCTCTTGCAGCCTCGACCCATAACATTCTGTCATTCACTAGCTGATTGATGAGTTCCTGGATTTCTTGTTCTGTCATTCGGTTCAATCGCGCCATAATCTTCAATAAAAATGGAAAAAAAATAATTATTCACATGGAATATTATAGATGTAGTATGTATTTACAGTACATCGTAGCTTATTAATAATATGAACCAGTTATTATTATAAAAGCCTTTTCTTCTTATTAGCGTTTTATAATTATACCTAGGGTAGTACCTACCCGTTAAAGTTCATACTTAATAGCTTAGTACGAAAATCAATTACTATCACCCAAATAATACTCAACCATGGAAAATTATTGCATTTCACACTTCACTATTTTACATATGCTTATCTTACATCAAACATTAAGCAAACCACACTAGTAATATTATACAAAACGTTATATGATCCCATGGTTTAAAACAACGGCGCATCATTTAACCCAAAACGTTTGTGTTCAAAGAAATCGCTTATAGGTTATCTTGACTGTCTCCCTGCGTTTTGGCGGAGGGGCTGAAGAACTGGATGCCGGAATAAAACTAATAGATATAGCGGGAATAGGGGTGGAAGTGTCTGGTGGAGTTGGTGCCACAACATCCTTACTAAACTCGGGATTTGGATTTTCTAATTCAGTAGCCTTTCGTTTCTTTCCTCTTTCGAACTTGTCTTTCGTAATTTCCTGTATTTCTTCCTCCTCATGATCACTTTCCGGTTCCTCTTCAATTGATTCATCCGAAAATTGTGAGTCTTCCCCAAAGGTATCGTTTTCATCATCGGACAGGTTAATGACTGGAACACCATCTGAAGATTCTGGTTCGGAGTCGCTGAATGTGATAACAAGTTCTAAGCCAGACATCTATCACATAACAACTAGCACGTTAGTACCACATAATATTTACATATTAATTTTTTTTAACCAACAAGGATAAGCAATAGTTTTCAAAATCAAACACGGTCAAAGTCCAGACTCACTAATGCATCCTAACAAACTCGATAAGACACACTAATGCAAATTTTCTGGTTCTCTAAGACCAACGCTCTGATACCACATGTCATAACCCGACCTTAACCATAAGGACGATTACAATAATATATGATTTCATCGCGAGGTATTGACCTCTATATGTGACATTTTTCAAAAACTGCATTCGTTTTTACAATACAAACCATAGCTTTTATTACAAATACAAGGTTTAAACAACTTAATAATGATTATCATTTAGCGATAATCTTAGAATTACAAACTTTACATGTGATAATAACAATACTACTTCCAACATATTTTACACTACAAATCCTCCGATATGCAGTTTTATTTTTGACACAAATATGCATACTCAAGATCTTGCTTAAATTTAACATGTTGCAGCGGAAGCTTTTAGTTATCACCTGAGAATAAACATGCTTAAAACGTCAACATAAAGTTGGTGAGATATAGGTTTAATGCCGGCAGCGTTATAAATATAGACCACAAGATTTCATATATAAACGTTTTGATAAAAATATTCTAAGTTGTTGAGCACTTGATAACCATACTTAACATTTAATCAACGTCGCATATTCCCTTTATTATGAAATCTTACTACACCGTACCAAGTGTAGTTACCGAAACGAAGTACTGTGCAACCGTTGAATACTGGTCGTCCAGTCCGGTTGGGGTTGTCAGGCCCGATAGATCTATCAACAGGATTCGCGTTTACAATACCTCATGTAAATAATAGTTACCAAGTTACAGGGAAGTATGCCAGTGGTACAACTCAACATAGAATATATATTTTTAATCACTTGTGTCCATAACGTAAATCATAAAATGCATGTATTCTCATCCCGAAATATTTAGAGTTTAAAAGTGGGACTATATACTCACTTTTGCCTTGAAGGTATTTATCAAGACTTGGTCTCCGATAGATATCACGAACCTAACCATATATATAATATATCAACATATTATCTTTTTAAGTAATCGTATATATATATATATATATATATATATATATATATATATATATATATATATATATATATATATATATATATATATATATATATATATACTTTTAATACTTTTAATATTTTCTTAGTCCGTAGTTAACAGTCCGATATTAGTGGTCCACAATTAGTTGCTCAATAAAATAAATAAAGACCCCATCGTATTCATATTGATCAGAATTAATCTTGACCCATGGTACCATGTTGTCAAATGACGTGTTGCGTACATAAAGTACCGTGTTATCAAATGACGTGTTGCGTACAATCATGAGGTCTTATGATTAATCTTCTCGTGTTGTTTACGGGTGGTCCTGAAATATATAAAATCAAATCATAAGTAAATATATATGAAATATCATATTAATTAGAAATATATGATTAATTTAATTTTTCTTCAAATATTTTCGTACCTAAACTTGCTTCGCATACCCGATCTTGTTTTAGTCGTAGTTTCTTCATTACAACTCCGTTTTTGTTGGTTCAACTTGCCACTTCCTTGGATCGAGTCAAATTTTAAGAATATGAACTTAAAATACCTTAGGTTGTATTCGAAATCACAGGTTATAGGTCAAACTTTGGTGAAACTTATGAAAGTGATCATTTTCCATCACAAAAACAACATTTAATGATCATTTTTCTAAAAATACTTACACTTTGAGTTAAACCATGAAATTTTTATGTGTTAACCTATTCATAAGAAATATCATTTTTTCAGAACATGAACTTCCAATTCAAAGCTTAAGATAATTTTTAATTATCCAACCCAAAACAGCCCCCGGTTGCACTCCGACGACGTAGATTCAGTTTTTAAGATGTTCTTTGTAAAACCAAGTTATATCTTGTTAAGTTAGCATATCATTATGATATATTATAGGTCTTGAAGTGTTTTAAAAGTTAAATTAGAAGGATTTATTTTGTTTGCAAACAAGTTTGAAATCATTCAAACTATGTTCTTGTTGTTAAAATTTTATACCACAAAATAAGATAGCTATATGAATATAAATTGAATAAGATTATGAATAAGGTTACTACCTCAAGTTACTTGGACAAAGTTACTGTAAGAGATGAGAAAAATCCTAGAATCAAAAGAGTGGTGGAGTTGGATTGAAAGGTTGGAAGTAAACTTGTATTTTTGGAAGGATTATTGAAGTTTTCTTGTAAGGAATTTATTATGATGATTAAGGCTTGTTTTTGAAGCTAGATCTTCATGGTTATTTGCTGAGATTGTGAAGAACACTTAAGGTTCCTAAGAGTGTGCTTTTGGTTAGAGAAAATGTGTAGTAAAAATAAAATTGGAATGGAGTATAAATGGTGGTGAAAAGATGTATAAATTTGTAATATTGTGCAAAAGTCTTGTAATATGCCAAATTGATTAATCATGCATGCTAAGATCCAAAATTGGCTGACTCATGGCTGCTAATAAAGTGATTGTGATGTGTATATACTAATAGTAAATACGTATAGGAGCTGGGTATGATACCAGTACATATACTCTAGGTATACGTGTAGAAATTTTGAGGAAACGGAACGAGAATTCAAATATAGCTATCTTTTGTGAATATACTTATATTGTTTTTATGTATTTAAGTCCTTAAAAAGTGATTAAATACATTATATATACGATACATGTATAAGCATTATAGGTTATAAGTATATATATCAAAGAATGTTACGTATAGTTATCGTTTTGAAAACTTAAGTTAGTAGTTTCAAAATATACTTATAACTCATTATCATTAGTACACAATGAGATGTTAAACCATCCTTAGACCATGTTAAATATATATAAATACATATATATACACAAACGTATAATTATCGTATGTTATATAGTTCGTGATATCATCGGTCAAACTGGATGGTCAAACGTTGTGTAAAACTCTTTTCAAAAACACAAGTCTCAACAATTTGGATTGCTTATCATGTTGGTAAGGTTTAATTTATGTAAATATTAATCTTATAAGTGTAAAACGATCGGAAAAATCCGGGTCGTTACAAATCTTGTCTAGAGTCGGTCAGAATTCATCAGCACATTTAGTTATGGCGAAATTAACTTGTCAAACATTTGAAAGACTTTCCAGAACTGCCTTAGTTTATAAAAGGCTTTCCTTTGATAGGTGGGGTATATCACATTGGGGAGACCGTAAGTTACGCCGTGTTTTCTTAAAAGCGTTAAATGCGGGGAACCCAAATGCAATTTTACGCTACGGGTTAAGAACCTATTTTGACTCAACATATCGCAACATAGGATTTTGTGAATTAGAAAGAGCTTCTAACATGCAACATAAAGAAGCATGTTATGCTTACGGGTTAGTGTTGTTCGCTTCTTTTAACAAAGTGAGAAAAAGAACATCGGATTGCAACTTTTAAATAAAACCTTCCCACAAGTGACGGATTCAGTAGTTGGGGTGAGAAACAAGGTTTTTAGATTATTACGGGGCTGTTGGACATTACGAAACCCTCGTCCTTTTGACGACATTACAACATGCTGCCTAGCCAATGGTCATAACGGTTATTTTCCATAAGACCAAGGATGGGAAGTCGTCTTAGTAAAACCAGAAGGCATGACTTGTTTCTGGACTTAGGAATTACGTGTCTTTATATCCTTTGCTGAACAACTTGCGTATTAACTAGGTTTATCTTCAAAACTGTCCTGTATCAAAGAGTACTATATTTCATGTTATATGTAATATAGCGAAGTTGTAAGTTTGAAGAATATTTGTATGTGATATATTATTATAATCAGTTTTTCATATGGAATTGTAGTAGTTGAATTGTATACTAGCTACTAAGTATGAACTTAACGGGTAGGTAGTACCCAAATTTAAACTTATAAAACGCTAATATGAAGAAAAAGCTTTTTTAAATGAGTTCATATTATGCTACGAAATACTATTGACTACTCTTAATATTCTGTATGATTAACTCGATTCAGTTGGCTATTTTGAAGGAAATGGCACCGACTACTCGACACACCATGAATATGAGCGAAGAGGAATTTCCTACCTTTCTTGCTGCAAACATAGCCGCAGTACAGGATGCGCTACATACAAACAATAACTCTGAATCTAGCAATGCAGCTAATGGCGCAAGAAATCGTGTAGGATGCTCCTACAAAGAATTCACTGCCTGCAAACCTTTGGAATTTGATGGAACCGAAGGACCAATTGGATTGAAACGGTGGACCGAGAAAGTCGAATCGGTGTTTGCCATAAGTAAGTGTACTGAAGAGGACAAAGTTAAGTATGCTACGCATACCTTCACAGGTACTGCGTTAACGTGGTGGAACACCTATCTTGAACAGGTAGGACAAAATGCTGCTTACGCACTACCGTGGTCGGCATTTAAGCAATTGATGAACGAACAGTACCATCCTAGAAACGAAGTCAATAAACTCAAGGCAGAACTTAGAGAGTTGATAATGCTAAAAACGAATATATATTTAATAGCATTATCCCTCAAGAAAGACAAGCTTTTAGTTGCAACTGTTCTATTTACAAGTGATATTCGTTTAAATAATAAAAGGTGAAGACAAAAGACAGATTCGACGAATTGAAGACGCAAACGACCAAAAAGCTCAAAAGTACAAAATACAATCAAAGTGGTTCCAATTATTGATGAGAAACGTCTCAAAATTACAAGAGTACAAGACGCGAAATGCAAAGTACAAGATATTAAATTATACGCAAGGACGTTTGAAAATTCGGAACTGGGACCAAAGTCAACTCTCAACGCTCAACGCAACGGACCTAAAATTACAAGTCAACTATGCAAATGAATATAATATAATATATAATTAATTCTTAAAATTAATATATATATTATATTATATATTATAAACGTCGGCAAACAAGAAAACTAATGAGTGTGAGCTGATACCTACCTCCATGCGATCGCATGGAAATCAGGCATCAAAGCCATGCGATCGCATGGCCCTGAAATATTGGCCACATCTATAAATTTCGCAGTTTTTGGTCGAATATAATCATCTTTTTCTTTCCTTTCTCTCAACGAAAACATATATATATATATATATATATATATATATATATATATATTATAATTTTAATTTTAATTTTAATTTTAATTCTAATAATAAGGGTATGTTAGAGAATGTTGTAAGGGTGTAAGTCGAAATTCTGTCCGTGTAACGCTACGCTATTTTTAATCATTGTAAGTTATGTTCAACCTTTTTAATTTAATGTCTCGTAGCTAAGTTATTATAATGCTTATTTAATGCTGAAGTAATCGTGATGTTGGGCTAAATATTAAGATTGGGTAATTGGGCTTTGGACCATAATTGGGGTTTGGATAAAAGAACGACACTTGTGGAAATTAGACTATGGGCTATTAATGGGTTTTATATTAACTAAATGATACCTCGTTGATTTAATATATAGACTTATAATTTGACGTATTTATATATAACCACATACGCTTGACTGGGTACGGTGGGCGGGATATCTATAAATACTAATAATTGTTCATTTTACCAGACACGGAACTGGATTAATAGTTAATAGACTTGTTGAAACAGGGGTGGATTACATTCAAGGGTAATTGGTGTAATTGTTAACAAAGTAGTAAAACCTTGGTTTACACGCAGTCGATAACCTGGTGTATTCATTAAACAAAGTATTACGACCTTGTTACAATTCGAATCCCCAATTAGTTGGAATATTTGACTTCGGGAATAAGAATAATTTGACGAAGACTCTCGCACTTTATGATTATGACTGATGGACTATTATGGACAAATCCGTATGGACATATCGAATAATCCAGGACAAAGGACAATTAACCCATGGGAATAAACTAAAAACAACACGTCAAACATCATGATTATGGAAGTTTAAATAAGCATAATTCATATATTTCATATTTAATTGCACTTTTAATTATCGCACTTTTATTTATTGTTATTTTATTTAATTGCACTTTTAATTATCGTACTTTTTAATTATCGCAACTTTATATATTGTCATTTACTTTACGCACTTTTATTTATCGCAATTTCATTATCGTTATTTACCTTACGCTTTAAATTAAGTTATGTTTATTTTTAATATGTTACATTAGGTTTTAAGTGCGACTAAAGTTTTAAAATTGACAAACCGGTCATTAAATGGTAAAAACCCCCCTTTTATAATAATAATACTACTTATATATTTTTGTATTTTTACAAATATAGTTTTTAAAAATATAGCGTTAAGCTTGTTTAAAAGATCCATGTGAAACGAACCGGACTTACTAAAAACTACACTACTGTACGATTAGGTACACTGCCTATAAGTGTTGTAGCAAGGTTTAGGTATATCCACTCTATAAATAAATAAATAACTTGTGTAAAATTGTATCGTATTTAATAGTATTTTCTTGTAAAAATTAATACTATTTCATATACCCCTCGCACACATCAAGTATTTTTGGCGCCGCTGCCGGGGAAACTAAAACGCCGGAAGCGCAACGCTATATATAAATAAAATATATATATATATATATATATATATATATATATATATATATATATATATATATATATATATATATATATATATATATATATATATATATATATATATATATATATGTATAAAGAAAAACAAAATTTAAGTATTTTTAAGAGTTTGTTAAATATATAAGTTTTATAAAGTTTCTTTATTTTTATTTTAGTTTGTAAAAATATAAGTTTTATTTAAATATTTTGTATAAATATAAAACAGAAAATTAAAACAGAAAAAAAAATAAAAACATTCGGCCTGGTACTGTAGCGGCCCAAAGCCTGGCCCGAAACCCTAGCTCATGCGACCGCATGAGCCCGAAGGCAAAAGTCCATGCGATCGCATGAACATACCTGACACGCCACAGTTGACTGATTCCTGCATTAATTACGGAGTATTTATTATTATTATTATTCTAAACCCTAATTAGGGTTAGTTAATTAAATAATTAATTTAGTTTTTGTTTTAGTTTTTAGTTTTAATTTATATTTTAAGTATTAATTAGTTTTAATAATATATAAAATTAATACTTTTATAAAATAAATAATATAAAAATAATATTTTTATAAAAATTGTACTTTTTACAACTTTAAGTTTATTTTTATATTTTTGTATCTTTTTATTTGTTTTAGCGCAATATTTTTATATTTTTTGCTCGTATTTAGTTTTAAGACATAGTTTTTGTCATAGTTATTTTTATTTCTAGATTTTTAGGCTTTGCCGTAAAATCCCTTAAGTGCTTTTTTCTTTAGAACTAAGATTTAGGTGCTTTAGAATTTTGCGACGCCATTTTAAAATTTTAGTACCTTTTTAAGTTATTGCCATTTTGAGATATAGTATTTCTCTAAGCTTTAATATCTTTAGACGCAACTTTTAATTTTTAGTTTTTAGACTTTTAAGTTTCGATGCGCTACGTTCTTCCTTTTATTTTTCGACCTTTTATTTTTCGACGTTTTTCGACGCGCTCTTTTTCTTTCTTATTTTTCGCCGCTCTAGTTTTTAGGACTTAGATTTTTTCTATTTCTTCTCTAAAATTTCTTTAAATTTCAACGAAAAATTATTTTAAGTGATTAAATTGATAGACATCCAAAATTTTCTGCTTCGTAGTAATAGTTGGATTTGTTAGTGGCTGAGTTGTGAGCTTCCGATTTAAAGGGTTCTGGCTCGCTGCTACATCTATTGGCTATTCGAAACGTGGGCAAAAGCAGAAAAGTCTATTAATTGGATAACTTATATAATTTTTTTTTCTTTTTAAAAATTAATAGGATATTCAGTGAATGCACCGAGCAAAACGTTCACCACCTTTTGTACGTTCACCACCTGTAACTCGATCAAGACATCTAGCAAATATTGTCGCCGTTTATTTTTCTTTAGATTTGTCATCCAGTCGACCAAGTACTCCAATTCAAATTTCTGATAATCCATTTTTTGAACCCGACCTCACAATTGAGAATCCGGAGAATATTCAGGGACGATTCAGAGATCCTGAACCATTAATCTTTCCTCCGGAACCACCAATCATTCAAACAGAGATTGTCGAGGAACCAACCATTAAATCAGAATCCTCTAGTGATTCAGATTTAACAAATTCAATTATGGAAAATCTGGAACCATTAAGTATGGAAGACCGAATGAGAGCTAAACGCACTGGCCAAGGTCACGCAATTACTCAACCTGACATTAATGCCCCAGATTATGAAATCAAAGGACAAATCCTACACATGGTAACTAATCAATGCCAATTTAGTGGTGCGCCGAAGGAAGATCCAAACGAACATCTTCGTACATTTAATAGGATCTGTACTTTATTTAAAATAAGAGAAGTGGAGGATGAACAGATATATCTCATGTTATTTCCCTGGACTTTAAAGGGAGAAGCCAAAGATTGGTTAGAATCGTTACCTGAAGGGGCGATTGATACATGGGACGTTTTAGTTGAAAAATTTCTTAAACAATTCTTTCCGGCATCTAGAGCCGTAAGACTTCAAAGAGAAATTGTTACGTTCACGCAAAAGCCAAATGAAACTCTATATGAGGCGTGGACAAGATTTGAAAAGTTATTAAGAGGATGTCCGCAACATGGTTTAGACACTTGTCAAATAGTACAAATATTCTACCAAGGATGCGACATCACTACAAGGAAAGACATCGATATAGCAGCTGGTGGTTCCATTATGAAGAAAACAGCAACTGACGCTTACAAAATTATTGATAACACTGCTTCCCACTCACATGAGTGGCACCAAGAAAAAGATATCGTTAGATCATCTAAAGCAGCTAGAGCCAATTCTAGCCATGACTTCGATTCCATTTCCGCAAAGATAGATGCTGTCGAGAGACGAAAGGAAAAGATGACTAAAGATATCCACTCAATACGAATTAGTTGTGAGCAGTGTGGAGGACCACATTTAACAAAAGATTGTCTCAGTATTGAACTAATAATGGAACAAAGAGAGAATGTTTCATACATAAACCAAAGGCCTGGAAATAATTATCAGAATAATTATCAACCGCCAAGACCAATTTACAATCAAAACCAGAATTATAACCAAAAATGTTCCATACAACAACCAACAAGGTCCTAGCAATCAACAAGTATCCAACAATACTTACAATCAACAAAGACCTATTTTTCAAAACAAACCACCACAACCGGATGATAAAAAGCCAAATTTAGAAGATATGATGTCAAAGCTAGTTGAATCTCAAACAAAGTTTTTCACATCTCAGAAACAAACCAATGAACAAAATGCTCAAGCATTTAGAAATCAACAAGCTTCTATTCAAAATTTGGAACAAGAAGTAAGCAACCTAGCAAGGTTGATAGGTGAAAGAAAACCGGGAGATTTACCTAGTGATACAAATGCTAACTCCCGAAATGAAACAGCTAAAGCTATTACCATAAGAAGTGGTATTATACTTAAACCACCTGAAATACCTGTAATTTCTGATGATGCTATTCCTACTCCACAAGAACCACAACCTGAGCAAGATAAGGAAACAGAACCGGTAGTTGAAAAGGTTAATGAAGATAACACAGTTAAGGCTAAACCTTATGTTAAACCATACCAACCACCACTTCCTTACCCGAGTAAAATGAGAAAAGAGAGACTTGAAGCCGAGCAATCCAAATTCTTGGATATGTTTAAACAAATAAATGTAAATCTTCCTTTCATTGATGTAAAAACAGGAATGCCTAGATATGCTAAATTTTTGAAAGATCTAATCACGAATAGAAAGAAAATGGAAGAACTCTCGGCTGTTACAATGAATGCTAATTGTTCTGCAGTGCTGTTGAATAAGATACCAGAAAAACTTTCAGATCCAGGAAGTTTCACAATTCCATATTTTCTGGGTAGTCTTAGTTCAATAGAAGCATTGGCAGACTTAGGTGCTAGTATAAATTTAATGCCGTATTCACTATACGCTAAACTAGACCTTGGAGAATTGAAACCAACACGAATAAGTATACAACTAGCCGATCGATCAGTAAAATATCCTAGAGGGATAATGGAGAACATGCTAGTTAAAGTTGGTACTTTAGTATTTCCAGTAGATTTTGTTATTCTGGACATGGAAGAAGATTCTCGAGTTCCTCTCATATTAGGAAGACCATTCTTAAACACGGCTAAAGCAATAATAATAGACGTGTTTGGTAAGAAATTGACCCTAAGTATAGAGGATGAGAGTGTTACCTTTTCTGTGGATAGAGCCATGCAACAACCGCAATCTGCAGATGATACATGTTATTATATTCAAACTATAGATTCACATGCAGAATTGTTAGAAGAATTTCCACAATTACAAGGAACATGAGAATGTTCTTTAGGAGAAGGAACTGAACCAATTGATGAAACTGAAATGTTAGCTACATTTATGGCTAATGGATATGAACCAACAACAGAAGAAATTCAAATGCTAAAAGAAGAAGACAGATATCGATACAAATCATTGATAGAAGAACCACCGACATTAGAGTTAAAGCCACTTCCAAACCATTTGGAATACGCTTATTTACATGGTGAATCTGAATTACCTGTAATAATATCGTCTTCTCTTACTGAAAATAAAAAATCTCAACTCATTTCTGTGCTAAAAGCTCATAAACCAGCTATTGCATGGAAGATTCATGACATTAAAGGCATAAGTCCTTCATATTGCATATATAAAATCCTTATGTAAGAAGGTTATAAAACGTATGTGCAACGCCAACGAAGACTAAATCCTAATATGCAAGATGTTGTTAAGAAAGAAATTATTAAAATGCTTGATGCAGGTTTAATTTATCCAATTTCTGATAGTCCATGGGTAAGCCCAGTTCAATGCGTTCCTAAGAAGGGTGGCATGACTGTCATCACAAATGAGAAAAATGAGCTTATTCCTACTAGGACTGTAACAGGATGGCGTGTTTGTATTGATTGTAGAAAATTAAATGACGCCACCAGAAAAGATCACTTTCCCTTACCTTTCATTGATCAAATGTTGGAAAGGTTAGCCGGAAATAGTTACTATTGTTTTCTTGATGGTTTTTCCGGATATTTTCAAATTCCAATAGCACCCGAAGACCAAGAGAAAACCACAATCACGTGCCCTTATGGTACTTTTGCTTACAAACGCATGCCATTTGGACTTTGCAACGCCCCTGCAACCTTTCAAAGGTGCATGGTGGCGATTTTTCACGACATGATAGAAGAATGCATGGAAGTTTTCATGGATGACTTTTCAGTCTTCGGTGATACATTTAAATCATGTCTAGTTAATCTTGAACGAATGCTTATTAGATGCGAACAATCAAATCTAGTTCTTAATTGGGAGAAATGCCATTTCATGGTCAAAGAAGGCATCGTTCTCGGTCATAAAATTTCAAAGGAAGGAATTGAAGTGGATTGAGCTAAAGTAGATGTAATTGCTAAACTTCCACATCCCACCAATGTTAGAGGAGTTAGGAGTTTTCTAGGGCATGCCGGTTTTTACCGACGTTTCATAAAAGATTTTTCTAAAATTGCCACTCCTATGAACAAACTCCTTGAAAAAGATGCTCCATTCATCTCTTCAGATGAATGTATCAAATCTTTTAATATTCTTAAAGAAAAACTCACTAATGCGCCGATTATGATAACTCCAAATTGGAATCTACCATTTGAACTAATGTGCGATGCAAGTGATTTTGCAATGGGAGCCGTTTTAGGACAAAGGATTGAAAAATGATTTCAACCTATATATTATGCTAGTAAAACGTTACAAGGAGCATAAACGAATTACACAAATACTGAAAAAGAACTCCTTGCTATTGTCTTTGCTTTTGACAAATTTCGTTCATATCTTGTTCTAGCTAAAACGGTGGTCTATACTGACCATTCTGCTCTTAGATACCTATTTTCTAAACAAGATGTTAAACCAAGATTAATCCGTTGGATCTTACTCTTACAAGAGTTCGATATTGAAATTCGAGATAAAAAGGGAGCAGAAAATCTCGCCGCTGATCATCTTTCTCGTCTTGAAAATCCCGAATTAGAAGTTCTAGATGAATCGGCCATACAAGACAACTTTCCTGATGAATATCTATTGAAGATAGATTATAATGAAATTCCATGGTTTGCAGACTATGCAAACTACTTAGTATGTGGATTCCTTGAAAAAGGATTATCGTACCAAAAACGAAAGAAATTCTTTAGTGATATCAAACACTATTTCTGGGAAGATCCACATTTGTTTAAAAGTTGTCCCGATGGAATAATATGCCGATGTGTATTCGGAGATGAAGCAAGTCAAATTTTAAACCATTGTCACACAGGACCAACAGGAGGGCATTATGGGCCTCAGCTCACAGCAAGAAAAGTTTACGATGCTGGATTATATCGGCCTATAATTTTCAAAGACGCACACCTTCTTTGCAAATCCTGTGATGCTTGTCAAAGGGCCGGAAAAATAAGTCAGCGTGATGAAATGCCACAAAATGTCATTCAAGTATGTGAAGTATTTGACATTTGGGGTATTGACTTTATGGGTCCATTTCCAAAATCTCATAATAATCTCTACATTCTCGTTGCCATTGATTATGTATCTAAATGGGGAGAAGCACAAGCTCTCCTAACTAACGATGCAAGAGTTGTAGTCAACTTTTTAAAACTTCTTTTTGCAAGGTTCGGAACACCGAAAGCTTTAATAAGTGATCGGGGTACTCATTTTTGTAACAATCAACTTGAGAAAGTTCTTAAAAGATATGGAGTAACTCATAAAATCTCCACTGCTTATCATCCACAGACAAGTGGACAAGTTGAAAATACCAACCGAGCTTTAAAATGTATTCTAGAGAAAACCGTAGGATCAAATCCGAAGGAATGGTCCATGAAATTGGAGGATGCACTCTGGGCTTTTAGAACAGCCTACAAAACTCCAATTGGAACCACACCTTTTAAACTCGTTTACAGAAAAGCATGTCATCTTCCAGTAGAAATTGAACACAAAGCATTTTGGGCTTTGAAGACATGTAATCTTGATTTACATGAAGCCGGACGTCTACGATTAAGTCAACTAAACGAATTAGAAGAATTAAGACATGAAGCATACGAAAATTCGTTAATATATAACGAAAGAACGAAGAAATGGCATGATAAAAGAATCAGAAGATCAAAAGAATTTAAGGAAGGAGACCGAGTTCTTCTTTTCAATTCACGATTCAAGCTATTTCCTGGAAAATTGAAATCAAGATGGTCTGGACCATTCATAGTCAAAAGAGTTTTCCCATATGGAACAATTGAGTTAATAAATTCAAATAGGATTGAATTTAAAGTTAATGGTCACAGAGTTAAACATTACGTACATGATCCGATGGAAGTTGACAACAAAGTTAATCACAATTTCAACACCACAGCTAACTAAGTGTGGGGAGGTTCGAATCATTTTAGGGTAATATGTATTTCTGTAAGAGTTAGATATTCTGTTTTCGTGTAGTTCTCGAGAATGGAATCCGAATGGTCTTTCCCTAGCAGACCCTAAAGAACTAGTCTTCTCCCCCTATTCTGAATTTTTATTTTTTTAGGTTTTACGAGATGAAGAATTCCTTTGATCTGAACCATGGTCTAATGCTACACACTTTGATCACTAAACGTAATAATGACACACTCCCGAGTGACCTGGTATCAGTAATAAGAGCCAAATTGGATGGAGTAAGAAAAGAACTCAGGAACGAACATAATATGTTACATTTTGGTAAAGGAAAATCAAAATCCACAGCGAAAAGAAGAGCACGACACCTTGAAAGATGTCACAAATGCGGAAAATGGTCACACAAAGGAAAATGCTCGACGAATCAGACATATTCCAATACCGAGTTCGTTACTTTATGCAGAGAAGGACCGTTCATATGTTTCGAAGAAAAATTGTTAAATGCTCGAGGTTACGCCTATGTAGCAATGGAAAACCAATTAGTCCGACTATCTTATGAGTGAGCTAAAGCAGGTCACTGAGAATTCTATCTCACAGGTAAGTATGTACAGTTTTTATTTTTATTCTATTGTTTTTAAACCTTTTGATAATAAACGCTGAATCGTTCGCTATAAAGTATTAAATTGGTATTCAATAAAATTAGGTATGCGTAACCGAACTTATTGATATCATACAAAAATTTATTACATCACTGCGAAATTTACCGTTTATTCTTAAGATATAAATATCTTTAATCAATCAACCCAAAATATTTCAAAAATTCGTCAGGAGTAAAACTAGGTAATATAGCCGAAATTACTTTACCGAAAAGAGGGGCGTATATTTTTGATAATATTTGATTGATTAAAGTGGGATAAAAGACCAAAAAGATTTTTAATTTTTACCTTGTTTTTAAAATTAATATATAAATATTAAATTATTATTGTAAACTTTTTAAAATCAATATAATTAAGTTTGTAAATATTTGAAAAATTAATATTTTTAATATAAGTTTGTATGTATAAAAACAAAAATATAATATAAATTTGGTGTGATTTTTTAAAATATTAATAATATTAAATTTTTAATTGTATGCATTTTAAATTAAAGTTTGGTGTGAATTTAAAAACAAAAATTTACTTTATTTCACTAAGTTAAAAATGTGATTTTTAAAAATTCGCCGTGAGTTGAAAACTAGGTCGTTGAACCGAAATTGCTCTACCCAAGGGAGGGACGAGAACTTTTATTATCATTATTTTTAATCTTATTGAATTAAAGTATGCCAAAAAAAAGCCAATATGTTTGGAAACTTCGGTAAAATTTAATTATTTTTCTACGCTACTCACCCTCAATAATTTAAATTGTTACTGATTTCTTACAAATGAGGGCATTGCAAGATCTTAAGTGTGGGAAGGGGTTAAATTCTTTCAGATTTTTAAAATTTTAACTTATACACTTGATTACCATTAAAAATACTAGTAACGCAGTAGTTGTATTAGAATCTAGTGCTCTCTGATAATAAAGAACAGCCATAGTCTTATATACTGACTACCCAATTCTAGTAAAAATTTTCAAAATTTTTAAATTAAATAAACTCAAAATCATGTTTATACATATTTATGAACGATAAAACTAGGTGTTAACACCGAAATTATTGTTATCTCGGAAAGGACATAAATTGAGAAACAACCCAAAATGTTATAATTCATTTAAAATGGAATAGAGGACAATAAAAAGGCAAAGAAAGGAAAATAAAAGCCAAGTGTGGGAAAAATTTACCAAGTTATTTAAAACATATATCACATATTTATATAACAAATAATTGAAGATAGTTTTGCTTTGGACTAATTTAATCTGTTTTACCCGGGAAAATTGTAATATATTTGAAAGAAAGATGGATCTACACGATGAATCAATTCCATCATTAACAGGAAGTAAAGTCTTCCGAAAAAGACACGCGCTTCTTGATTTAGGTCAGGAAGTTGTCGTCCAGACCAGCTGTAGGTTGACGAAAAATCTAGAAAAGTCATCACTAAAATTAGCAGGAAATCCACGGACCTCAGCATCAAACAGGGTTGTCAAGTGGTCAGACTTATCCTAACCATGAGAGGATCTGTCTCGTAAAATGGGGAGGACGCCGTGCAAATTAGCTTGATAAGACTAATGAATCAGATCCCCAGAAAGGATAATCTCCTTAAAAGATCAAAAATCAGCTTTTAAGCCTGATATTACTCAATCCTTGAGATTGAATTTAAAGATTGAGAATTACAAACTCATAGAATTCGATGATATATAAACTCGAGCTTGAACGAGAAAATATTTTGATAAAATTACAAACCGATTTGTTTTCTGAAAAACCTATTTTTAATGCGTTCATTACCATTGAACGTAAAATCTTAGGAATTCACCTGTAATTCATTAGGTCACCTGAACCAAATCGGGTGTCAACCGTAAGAACGGTGGTTGCATAGCATGGTCAAAGACAGGACCTTGTGCCAGACCGAAAAAATTATAAGGGCGAGCTTTAGTATTGCTCCTACAAAGGATAGTAATTGCATCTGACTACCATTGTTTAAACCACATCGTTACTACCATTGTTTATACCGCCGTATAGAAATCACAGATGTACAAAGTGTGAAGAATAAAGAAGTGATTCTAGTATTTTTATTTCAAGACTATATTGCTTGAGGACAAGTAACGCTCAAGTCTGGGAATATTTGATAATGCTAAAAACGAACATATATTTAATAGCATTATCCCTCAAGAAAGACAAGCTTTTAGTTGCAACTGTTCTATTTTCAAGTGATATTCGTTTAAATAATAAAAGGTGAAGACAAAAGACAGATTCGACGAACTGAAGACGCAAACGACCAAAAAGCTCAAAAGTACAAAATACAATCAAAGTGGTTCCAATTATTGATGAAAAACGTCTCAAAATTACAAGAGTACAAGACGCGAAACGCAAAGTACAAGATATTAAATTATACGCAAGGACGTTCGAAAATTCGGAACTGGGACCAAAGTCAACTCTCAACGCTCGACGCAACGGACCTAAAATTACAAGTCAACTATGCACATGAATATAATATAATATATAATTAATTCTTAAAATTAATATATATATATTATATTATATATTATAAACGTCGGCAAACAAGAAAACAAATGAGTGTGAGCTGATACCTACCTCCATGCGATCGCATGGAAATCAGGCATCAAAGTCATGCGATTGCATGGCCCTGAAATATTGGCCACATCTATAAATTTCGCAGTTTTTGGTCGAATATAATCATCTTTTTCTTTCCTTTCTCTCAACGAAAACATATATATATATATATATATATATATATATATATATATATATATATATATATATATATATATATATATATATATATATATTATAATTTTAATTTTAATTTTAATTCTAATAATAAGGGTATTTTAGCGAATGTTGTAAGGGTGTAAGTCGAAATTCTGTCCGTGTAACGCTACGCTATTTTTAATCATTGTAAGTTATGTTCAACCTTTTTAATTTAATGTCTCGTAGCTAAGTTATTATTATGCTTATTTAATGCTGAAGTAATCGTGATGTTGGGCTAAATATTAAGATTGAGTAATTGGGCTTTGGACCATAATTGGGGTTTGGATAAAAGAACGACACTTGTGGAAATTAGACTATGGGCTATTAATGGGTTTTATATTAACTAAATGATACCTCGTTGATTTAATATATAGACTTATAATTTGACGTATTTATATATAACCACATACGCTTGACTGGGTACGGTGGGCGGGATATCTATAAATACTAATAATTGTTCATTTTACCGGACACGGAACTGGATTAATAGTTAATAGACTTGTTGAAACAGGGGTGGATTACATTCAAGGGTAATTGGTGTAATTGTTAACAAAGTAGTAAAACCTTAGTTTACACGCAGTCGATAACCTGGTGTATTCATTAAACAAAGTATTAAGACCTTGTTACAATTCGAATCCCCAATTAGTTGGAATATTTGACTTCGGGAATAAGAATAATTTGACGAAGACTCTCGCACTTTATGATTATGACTGATGGACTATTATGGACAAATCCGTATGGACATATCGAATAATCCAGGACAAAGGACAATTAACCCATGGGAATAAACTAAAAACAACACGTCAAACATCATGATTACGAAAGTTTAAATAAGCATAATTTAAAACCTTAACGAGGTGGTTGATTACCAAAAGGAACAAGATTCCTGCTTTCACACAAACATTCGTGTAATCTGCATATGCCTAGTAATGGCATGACAACGGACCATTTGCGAATTTAATAGCAACTGTGTTAAAGCCTTTACGTTACTCGAATGCAACCCATTCGGGTACAACATGTAGTCCATTACAAAAGCCTACGTGGCTGATTAAAAAAAAAAAAAAAAACCTATGTGGGTAAGTTACTGCATATTTTGCAGTTAATTTATAAAAGTCTTCGCGACTAATATACTAGCTAAGTCACTGCATATTTTGCGGTTGATCAAACGCTAAAGATTTTTTCACACAACTATATTTCCTTATTTATATATAATGGGTTGAGTAAGTTGGAATTTGATCTTTAATTTTTTGCATTGATCGGAAACAGGGAGATTTGCTTCAATTAATTTGAACAATATTTAAATTGCCTGACCTAAGGGTGCACATAAGCTGTAAAAATTTAATATCATGAATATTAATTCAAAATGAGCTTGTTTGTTAAGATCATGGTGCACATATTTTTATATCACGCACATAATATTCTCTCATCAAATAGCAAGATGAATGTATGGCTAAGGTGTATCTCAGTACTACCCACTTCTGTTACACGACCACACAATTCGGAGGCTGCCCTACGGCACAACAATGGGTGCACCCAAAAAATCAATTTTATGTGTACTGCCACATTCTAAAATTCATATGCGCATATACCTTGGGCAAGTATTTCACCACAATTAAAGGGATGATTTTCAAGTGAATATAGATTTTATAAGTCACTTTGTAGAAAGTAAGCGAAAGAATATATGACTGTATAGCTCATACGTAGATATTCAGGAATCATACCTTACATTTTTAGCTTCATGTAAGCTTGCGCACACATCATGTGTTGTTAAAATGCCACATGAATGATTTAATATCAGGCGCATAGTTCGAATATTAGAAAAAATGTCCTAAATGGGTTCCAATGACCTCTAGATTATTTGGTGTGATATCAATTATAGTTCAACACAACTAAAATACTTTAGTTATATTGAACTGGGGGCTGGCATAGTATATACTATAACTAGTAGAAAAGGAATGTTTCCTTTATTTTTGGAAAGACGGTTGGGTACAGAATATGTCTCCCTAAGATATTAAGATTCCGCAATGCTACTCTGCAATGCCGTTCTATAATACCCCCTTGCAATGTTAAGTACGCGATATCACATTTCGCATTATTTGCGCATAAAAATAGTCCATGGCCGCAACGCGTAAGCCCATGGACAATTATTTAAAGACCATGGTCGCGTAAGCGCGCCCATGGCATATTTATTAAGTCCATGGCCGTAACGCGTAAGCCCATGGACAATTATTTAAAGACCATGGTCGCGTAAGCGCGCCCATGGCATATTTATTAAGTCCATGGCCGCAACGCGTAAGCCCATGGACAATTATTTAAAGACAATGGTCGCGTAAGCGCGCCCATGGCATATTTATTAAGTCCATAGCTGCAACGCGTAAGACCATGGACAATTGTTTAAAGACCATGGTCGCATTATGCGCGCCCATGGCATCTTTATTATAATCTCATGGCAGTATTGCGTAAGTCCATGAGATCACTTTATTTGCTCATGGTCGCATACGTACTTTTGCCCTTCCCTTATAAAAGTGGTTTAAGTTTCATTCTAGATTTCAACACCACTAAGTACTTTAGTACTATTGAAATGGGGGCAACCATGATATGAGCATATCTATTAGAAAAGGTTATTTTCCTTTCAGTGATTAATGGTCGCATGCCGAAAATCCTTTTAACAGGTAGGATAGACCCGCATACACATCACATATATTATTTTCGCGGTTAAGCCCGCAAAGAAAACACACGTATCGAGGGAATTGATCTACCCTCTGAGAACTCAGTGTTTCTTATTTAGTGCGTCCAAAACTTTATAAACATTAAGTGTGTTGATTGCACGCACCGCTGCACAGGGAACGCTCCGACTCCCAAGTGGCATAGTTTAGTTTGGCTACTAATACTATAAATAATGGTGACAGTAGTAAAACATTGGTTTGTTTGAAACGCTTGTACACCACGCAGGACGGAGATCTACAAAGTCATGACTATAAAATACAAGTATTGGTTTACTTGTCCAAATACCCAGGCATTGGTTTGACCGGAAGACTCTTGAATAAGCATTGGTTTGCTTATATACGGATAGTGACATTGGTTTGTCCATGCGTAAAATACTTATAAGAAATTTATAAAAGTTAAGAGTATAATATTTAGAGCATTGGCTTGCTCTCTATGCGGACAACATTGGGTTGTTGCCGCAAGAATAAAAAGATTATGTTCGACATAGAGGGGTCGCACCCGTCATGCAACATAACATTTATTCTACGTTATTGTGCAAATGGTGAAGACTGGATTTCAACAAAATCAAGGAACTAAGTTGTTTCTCTACTCGAGCATGCACCAGCATAAAACACTAAATGCAGAATAACGACGCGCGCATAAAAATACTATAAGAAATAAAGGCATTAGTTTGCCTGCGTAAATATACGCAAATTGTAGCATTGAATTGCCCGCACAATTAAATACCTCTCACCTTTTTGTTGGGATGCCTCAAAATGACTAAGTACGGAGCTTGCAAGTCAGAGATGCCTTGAATGCAACAACGATCTCCGAATTATCTTGTTGCATCAAGAAGGCTCCTATGCGTATAGCTGGAGAAGTCTCGAAGTGGCCTTGAGATTCGGAACTCAAAGTCACTAGCGGGATGTCTTGAACGCAAACGGAAATTCCGAACAATGTTTGCTTCAGGAAAGCCTTACTTTACGATAAAACGTTTTATGAGTAGACCATGACTTTGTGCTATGGCCTACTCCTCACTAAAGTCCATGGTCGCGTAAGTGTGCCCATGGCATATCTTCACTAAAATCCATGGTTGCGTAAGCGCGCCCATGGCATACCTTTAGAAGTCCTTGGTCGCAAAATGCCCTTGGTCGTTATGCGTAAGACCATGGACGCATGGTAGTACTTTGTAAATCCATGATCGTGAAATGCTCATGGCCATTATCATAGTTCAACAAAACTAAATACTTTAGTTATATTGAACTGGGGGAGTAACGATATACTAATATACTATTAGTATACTTTTAAGGCATTACTATATGAGGTTTATGTTTCATAATTGTCCCGCATAGACATAATTGTCTAAATCACACCTAAAGTATAACATTCATAAGTATAGGTGTTCGACATTGGAGCTGTCATTATCACGGCATCACTTGGCGTAATAGATGCTCATTACGCATCATTACTTGGCGCACAAAGATGGGCATCAAATGTTTATTGCAACTTTATTTAGACTTGACAGTCTTCGAGTTACGTGCGGTGGTATATTATAAGTTCGACATGATACATTTGCTATATATCATACCGAACTTGGGGGACTTGATGATCCGCATAGCGCATCGGGCTATTACTTAGGCTTTCCTTTAAGCCTGGTCCATTAAAGGCCTGCTAGCCTTTTCCCCTCAAAACCCTAATAGGCCTCTATAAATAGAGGGTAGGACCTCTACCCTAAACACATATCAATTAGGAGCTCAAACGCTCTCCTCTCCCTCCAGGGTTTTACCTACATCGCTGTGTAGGGTTTTCCCCTAGCCGCCAATCGACACGCCTCAATGGTGGCCAAACAGCCATAACCACCCTCCTGAAATTATCATCTCGGCTAGGGTTATCACGGTAAACGGACCGGAGGTTAAAGCCGCTGTACATAACAAACCCTCATCTATTGCACTCAAGCGTGTTCTTGACCTTCGGTGGAAATATGCTTGATCATTCATATTTAATTGCACTTTTAATTATCGCACTTTTATTTATTGTCATTTTATTTAATTGCACTTTTAATTATCGTACTTTTTAATTATCGCAACTTTATATATTGTCATTTACTTTACGCACTTTTATTTATCTCAATTTCATTATCGTTATTTACCTTACGCTTTAAATTAAGTTATATTTATTTTTAATATTTTGCATTAGGTTTTAACTGCGACTAAAGTTTTAAAATTGACAAACCGGTCATTAAAAGGTAAAAACCTCCCTTTTATAATAATAATACTACTTATATATTTTTGTATTTTTACAAATATAGTTTTTAAAAATATAGCGTTAAGCTTGTTTAAAAGATCCCTGTGGAACGAACCGGACTTACTAAAAACTACACTACTATACGATTAGGTACACTGCCTATAAATGTTGTAGCAAGGTTTAGGTATATCCACTCTATAAATAAATAAATAACTTGTGTAAAATTGTATCGTATTTAATAGTAATTCCTTGTAAAAATTAATACTATTTCATATACCCCTCGCATAACATCAGAGTTACGAACACAAGGGTTTGACGTTACCACATATGAACGACGATTCACAGAGTTGTGCCTATTGTGTCCGGGAGCATTCGAAGATGAAGAAGAGAAGATCGACGCGTTTGTAAAAGGGTTACCAGTAAGGATTCAAGAAGATGTGAGTTCACACGAGCCCGCTTCTATACAGTAGGCAAGTCAAATGGCTCATAAACTCATAAATCAGATTGAGGTAAGAATTAAAGAGCAGGCAGCCGAAGAAGCCAACACGAAACAACTCAAGAGGAAGTGGGAGGAAAACGGTGACAAGAGTCACCAGTACAACAACAGCAACAATTATAACCACAATCGCAACAACTATCGTAACAACTATCCCAACAACCGCAACAACAATCGCAACAATAACCGCAATCCTAACAATAACTACAACAAATATCCAAACAACAACAACAACTACAACAACCGTTTCAACAATAATAACAATCTCAACAACAACCTCAATAACAACAACGGCAACAAAAACCAAAAACAGCCATGTCATAGGTGTGAAGAAAATCATCAGGGGTTTTGCATGACATTTTGCAACAGGTGTAAAAGAAATGGTCATAGCACGACAAAGTGTGAGGTCTACGGACCAAAGTTTAACAGAACTAAAGGAACAAATAATGTCGGAACAAGTAATGCTGAAACGAATAGTGTCGGAGCAAGTAATACCAACGCTCTTTGTTATAAATGTGGAAAACTGGGCCACATTATTATAAATTGCCCGATTCAGGGGAATACTAATTGGCAGGGCCGTGGAAGAGTTTTCAATATTAATGTGGCAGAAGCACAGGAAGACCCGGAGCTTGTTACGGGTACGTTTCTTATTGATGATAAATTTGCTTATGTTTTATTTGATTCGGGTACGGTTAGAAGCTATATGAGTAGAGAATTTTGTGATAAATTAATTTGCCCATTGATGCCTTTGGATAGTAAATTTTTACTCGAATTAGCAAACGGTAAATTAATTTCAGCAGATAATATATGTCGGGAGAGAGAAACTAAACTGGGGGATGAAACGTTTAAAATTGATTTAATACCAGTCGAGTTAGAAAGTTTTGATATAATAATTGGCATGGACTGGTTGAAAAAGGTAAGAGCAGAGGCCGTTTGTTACAAAAATGCGATTCGCATTATGCGTGAAAAAGGAAAACCTTTAATGGTGTACGGAGAAAAGAACAACGCGAAATTAAATCTTATTAGTAGTTTGAAGGCGCAAAAACTAATAAGAAAAGGTTGTTACGTCATTCTAGCACACATCGAGGAAGTTAAACTTGAAGAAAAGAACATCAGTGATGTTCCTGTCGCAAATAAATTTCCTGATGTATTTTCAAAAGAATTACCGGGATTACCCCCACATTGATCCGTTGAATTTCAAATAGACCTTGTACCAGGAGCTGCACCAATAGCTCGTGCTCCATACAGACTCGCACCCAGCGAAATGAAAGAATTACAAAGTCAGTTACAGGAACTTTTAGAGTGTGGTTTCATTCGACCAAGCACATCACCATGGGGAGCTCCTGTTTTATTTGTCAAGAAGAAAGATGGTACATTCAGGTTGTGTATCGACTACCGAGAGTTGAACAAACTTACCATCAAGAACCGCTACCCACTACTGAGAATCGACGACTTACTTGATTAACTACAAGGCTCGTCTGTTTATTCGAAGATCGATTTACGTTCTGGATATCATCAAATGCGGGTGAAGGAGGATGATATTCCAAAGACTACTTTTAGGACGCGTTACGGTCATTACGAGTTTATGGTTATGCCGTTTGGATTGACTAACGCACCAACTGTGTTCATGGACCTCATGAACCGAGTGTGTGGGCCATATCTTGACAAGTTTGTCATTGTTTTCATCGATGACATACTTATTTACTCGAAGAATGATCAAGAGCACGAAGAGCATTTGAGAAAAGTGCTAGAGTTGATGAGAAAAGAAAAACTGTACGCTAAGTTTTCAAAGTGTGCATTTTGGTTGGAAGAAGTTCAATTCCTCGGTCACATAGTGAACAAAGAAGGTATTCAGGTGGATCCAGCAAAGATTGAAACTGTTGAAAAGTGAGAAACCCCGAAAACTCCAAAACACATACGCCAGTTTTTAGGACTAGCTGGTTACTACAGAAGGTTCATCCAAGACTTTTCCAGAATAGCAAAACCCTTGACTGCATTAACGCATAAAGGGAAGAAATTTGAATGGAAAGATGAACAAGAGAAAGCGTTTCAATTGTTAAAGAAAAAGTTAACTACGGCACCTATATTGTCATTACCTGAAGGGAATGATGATTTTGTGATATATTGTGACGCCTCAAAGCAAGGTCTCGGTTGTGTATTAATGCAAAGAACGAAAGTAATTGCTTATGCGTCTAGACAATTGAAGATTCACGAGCATAATTATACGATGCATGATTTGGAATTAGGCGCGGTTGTTTTTGCATTAAAGACTTGGAGGCACTACTTATATGGGGTCAAAAGTATTATATATACCGACCACAAAAGTCTTCAACACATATTTAATCAGAAACAACTGAACATAAGGCAGCGCAGATGGATTGAATTATTGAATGATTACGAGTTTGTGATTCGTTACCACCCAGGGAAGGCAAATATGGTAGCCGAAGCCTTGAGCAGAAAGGATAGATAACCCATTCGAGTAAAAGCTATGAATATAATGATTCACACTAACCTTACTACTCAAATAAAGGAGGCGCAACAAGGAGTTTTAAAAGAGGAAAATTTAAAGGATGAAATACCCAAAGGATCGGAGAAGCATCTTAATATTCGGGAAGACGGAACCCGGTATAGGGCTGAAAGAATTTGGGTACCAAAATTTGGAGATATGAGAGAAATGGTACTTAGAGAAGCTCATAAAACCAGATACTCAATACATCCTGGAACGGGGAAGATGTACAAGGATCTCAAGAAACATTTTTGGTGGCCAGGTATGAAAGCCGATGTTGCTAAATACGTAGGGAAATGTTTGACGTGTTCTAAGGTCAAGGCGGAGCATCAGAAACCATCAGGTCTACTTCAACAACCCTAAATCCTGGAATGAAAATGGGAAAACATTACCATGGATTTCATCACTAAATTGCCAAGGACTACAAGTGGTTTTGATACTATTTGGGTTAGTTGATCGTCTCAACAAATCAGCACACTTCCTGCCAATAAGAGAAGATGACAAGATGGAGAAGTTAGCACGACTGTATTTGAAGGAAGTCGTCTCCAGACATGGAATACCAATCTCTATTATCTCTGATAGGGATGGTAGATTTATTTCAAGATTCTGGTAGACATTACATCAAGCATTAGGAACTCGTCTAGACATGAGTACTGCCTATCATCCACAAACTGATGGGCAGAGCGAAAGGACGATACAAACGCTTGAAGACATGCTACGAGCATGTGTTATTGATTTCGAAAACAGTTGGGATCGACATCTACCATTAGCAGAATTTTCCTACAACAACAGCTACCATTCAAGCATTGAGATGGCGCCATTTGAAGCACTTTATGGTAGAAAGTGCAGGTCTCCGATTTGTTGGAGTGAAGTGGGGGATAGACAGATTACGGGTCCGGAGATAGTACAAGAAATTACCAAGAAGATCATCCAAATTCAATAACGGTTGAAAACCGCCCAAAGTCGACAAAAGAGCTACGCCAACATTAAAAGAAAAGATATAGAATTTGAAATTAGAGAAATGGTCATGCTTAAGGTTGCACCTTGGAAAGGCATTGTTCGATTTGGTAAACGAGAGAAATTAAATCCAAGGTATATTGGACCATTCAAGATTATTGATCGTGTCGGACCAGTAGCTTACCGACTTGAGTTACCTCAACAACTCGCGGCTGTACATAACACTTTCCACGTCTCAAATTTGAATAAATGTTTTGCTAACGAAGATCTCACTATTCCGTTAGACGAAATCCAAATCAATGAAAAACTTCAATTTATCGAAGAACTCGTCAAAATAATGGATCGTGAGGTTAAAAGACTTAAGCAAAACAAGATACCAATTGTTAAAGTTAGATGGAATGCTCGTAGAGGACCCGAGTTCACCTGGGAATGAGAAGATCAGATGAAGAAGAAATACCCGCACTTATTTCCAGAAGATACGTCAACACCTCCAACTGCTTAAAATTTCGGGACGAAATTTATTTAACGGGTAGGTACTGTAGTGACCCGAAGTTTTCCATGTTTATATATATTAAATGAAATTTTTATTTACATGATTAAGTGTTTCCAACATGTTAAGAAATCAAACTTGTTAAGACTTGACTAATTGAAATAGGTTTCATATAGACAATTGACCACCCAAGTTGACTGGTGATTCACGAACGTTAAAACTTGTAAAAACTATATGATGACATATATATGATTATATATATATATATATATATATAGTTAACATGATATTATGATAAGTAAGTATCTCATTAGGTATTTTAACAATGAGTTATATACATAAAATTGAGTTTATTGAATTAAGAAACTCGAAACGGTATATATAACGATTATCGTTATAACAACGTCTTACTAAATACATATGAATCATATTAAGATATTGATACACTATGTTTAATCATGATAAATGATAAGTAAACATGTCATTAAGTGTATTAACAATGAACTACATATGTAATAACAAGACTACTAACTTAATGATTTCGAAACGAGACATATATGTAACGATTGTCGTTGTAACAACATTTAACTGTATTTATATCATACTAAGATATATTAATATATCATAATATCATGATAATGTAATAATTTAACATCTCTTTATATATAATAAACAATGGGTTAACAACATTTAACAAGATCGTTAACTTAAAGGTTTCAAATCAACATTTACATGTAATGACTAACGATGACTTAACGACTCAGTTAAAATGTATATACATGTAGTGTTTTAATATGTATTCATACACTTTTGAAAGACTTCAAGACAATTATCAAAATACTTCTACTTAACAAAAATGCTTACAATTACATCCTCGTTCAGTTTCATCATACAATTCTACTCGTATGCACCCGTATTCGTACTCGTACAATACACAACTTTTAGATGTATGTACTATTGGTATATACACTAAAATGATCAGATCTTAGCAGCCCATGTGAGTCACCTAACATGTGGGAACCATCATTTGGCAACTAGCATGAAATATCTCATAAAATTACAAAAATATTAGTAATCATTCATGACTTATTTACATGTAAACAAAATTACACATCCTTTATATCTAATAAATATACCAACGACCAAAAACACCTACAAACACTTTCATTCTTCAATTTTCTTCATCTAATTTATCTCTCTCAAGTTCTATCTTCAAGTTCTAAGTGTTCTTCATAAATTCTATAAGTTCTAGTTTCATAAAATCAAGAATACTTCCAAGTTTGCTAGCTTACTTCCAATCTTGTAAAGTGATCATCCAACCTCAAGAAATCTTTCTTATTTACAGTAATATATCTTTCTAATACAAGGTAATATTCATATTCAAACTTTGATTCAATTTCTATAACTATAACAATCTTATTTCAAGTGGAAATCTTACTTGAACTTGTTTTCGTGTCATGATTCTGCTTCAAGAACTTTCAAGCCATCCAAGGATCCTTTGAAGCTAGATCTATTTTTATCATTTCCAGTAAGTTTATCCACAAAACTTGAGGTAGTAATGATGTTCATAACATCATTCGATTCATATATATAAAACTACCTTATTCGAAGGTTTAAACTTGAAATCACTAGAACATAGTTTAGTTAATTCTAAACTTGTTCGCAAACAAAAGTTAATCCTTCTAACTTGACTTTTAAAATCAACTAAACACATGTTCTATATCTATATGATATGCTAACTTAATGATTTAAAACCGAAAAACACGAAAAATACCGTAAAACCGGATATACGCCGTCGTAGTAACACCGCGGGCTGTTTTGGGTTAGTTAATTAAAAACTATGATAAACTTTGATTTAAAATTTATTCTTCTGGGAAAATGATTTTTCTTATGAACATGAAACTATATCCAAAAATCATGGTTAAACTCAAAGTGGAAGTATGTTTTCCAAAATGGTCATCTAGACGTCGTTCTTTCGACTGAAATGACTACATTTACAAAAATGACTTGTAACTTATTTTTTCGACTATAAACCTATAATTTTTATGTTTATATTCATAAAATAGAGTTCAAATGAAACTATAGCAATTTGATTCACTCAAAACGGATTTAAAACGAAGAAGTTATGGGTAAAACAAGATTGGATATTTTTTTGATTGTTGTAGCTACGGGAAATATTGTAACAATTCTATACAAATCATATTCTAGCTAACTTATTTTGTATTATACATGTGTTCTAATATATTATGTAATCTTGAGATACCATAGACACGTATGCAAATGTTTTGACATATCATATCGACCCATGTATATATATTATTTGGAACAACCATAGACACTCTATATGCAGTAATGTTGGAGTTAGCTATACAGGGTTGAGGTTGATTCCAAAAATATATATACTTTGAGTTGTGATATAGCCTGAGACGTGTATACACTGGGTCGTGAATTGATTCAAGATAATATATATCGATTTATTTCTGTACATCTAATTGTGGACAACTAGTTGTAGGTTACTAACGAGGACAACTGACTTAATAAACTTAAAACATTAAAACGTATTAAAAATGTTGTAAATATATTTTGAACATACTTTGATATATATGTACATATTTGTTATAGGTTCGTGAATCGACCAGTGGCCAAGTCTTACTTCCTGACGAAGTAAAAATCTGTGAAAGTGAGTTATAGTCCCACTTTTAAAATCTAATATTTTGGGATGAGAATACATGCAGTTTTATAAATGTTTTACGAAATAGACACAAGTAAATGAAACTACATTATATGGGTGAATGATCGAAGCCGAATATGCCCCTTTTGCTTGGTAACCTAAGAATTAGTAAACCGATCTACTAATTGACGCGAATCCTAAAGATAGATCTATTGGGCCTAACGAACCCCATCCAAAGTACCGGATGCTTTAGTACTTCGAATTCGTTTTTATCATGTCCGAAGGATTTCCCGGAATGATAGGGGATATTCTTATATGCATCTTGTTAATGTCGGTTACCAGGTGTTCACCATATGAATGATTTTTATCTCTATGTATGGGATGTATATTGAAATATGAAATCTTGTAGTCTATTATTATGATTTGATAATATATAGGTTAAACCTATAACTCACCAACATTTTTGTTGACGTTTTAAGCATGTTTATTCTCAGGTGATTATTAAGAGCTTCCGCTGTTGCATACTAAAATAAGGACAAGATTTGGAGTCCATGCTTGTATGATATTATGTAAAAACTGCATTCAAGAAACTTATTTTTGATGCAATATATTCTTATTGTAAAACCATTATGTAATGGTCGTGTGTAAACGGTATATTTTAGATTATCATTATTTGATAATCTACGTAATGCTTTTTAAACCTTTATCGATAAAATAAAGGTTATGGTTGTTTTAAAAATGAATGCAGTCTTTGAAAAACCTCTCATATAGATGTCAAAACCTCGCGACGAAATCAATTAATATGGAACGTTTATAATCAATATGAACGGGACATTTCAGTAAGAGCAGAAGTTATCTGTGGAAAGAAGATTCTTCGTATACCACACAAAGATAGTGAGCCACCAATTGTTTACGGAGAGAGATGTAGCCCGAAGCTGAACCTTATTAGTTGCATGAAGGTACAAAATGTTATGAAAAAGGGGCGTTTTGCTGTTTTAGCACATGTGAAAAAACTAGAAACTGGGGAGAAAAGCATGGATGAAGTGCGAATTGTGAACGAATTTTCCGACGTCTTTCCAGAAGAATCGCCGGGATTACCGCCGCCGCGATCAGTGGAGTTCCAGATCGATCTAGTGCCAGGAGCTACACCTGTAGCTCGCGCACCTTATCGACTTGCACCTTTCGAACTGCAAGAGTTGCAGAGTCAACTGCAGGAACTGCTAGACCGTGGATTTATCCGACCGAGTTCATCGCCTTAGGGCGCACCTGTTTTGTTCGTGAAGAAGAAGGACGGATATTTACACATGAGTATCGATTATCGGGAACTGAACAAGTTGACGATCAAGAATCGGTATCCCCTTCCCAGGATTGATGATCTATTCGATCAGCTGCAAGGATTAAGCATTTACTCCAAGATTGATTTACGATCAGGCTATCACCAGTTGAGGGTGAAGGAGAACGATGTGCTGAAGACTGCGTTCCGAACTCGTTATGGCCACTATGAGTTTCTGGTGATGCCATTCGGTTTAACCAACGCACCTGCCGTTTTTATGGATCTCATGAATCGCGTATGCAAGCCGTACCTGGACAAATTCGTTATCGTATTCATAGACGATATCCTAATCTATTCCAAAAGCGAAGAAGAACATGAGCAACATCTTCGACTCATGCTTGAACTCTTGAGACAAGAGCAACTCTATGCCAAATTCTCCAAGTGTGAATTTTGGTTGAAGGAAGTCCAATTTCTTGGTCATATTGTGAGCGATCAGGGTATTAAAGTCGATCCCGCAATGATTGAAGCCATCAGCAAGTGGAAAACCCCCACTACTCCTACTCATATTCGTCAATTTTTAGGCCTCGCCGGTTATTACCGTAAATTCATCGAAGGTTTCTCTTCGATTGCACATCCTTTGACTGCGTTAACTCACAAGGGGAAGAAGTTCGTTTGGGAAACCGAGCAAGAGTCGGCATTCCAAACCCTGAAGCGGAAGTTAACCACCGCTTCTATTCTGTCCCTTCCCGAAGGCAGTGATGATTTTGTTGTGCATTGCGATGCCTCTCGACAAGGTTTTGGGTGCGTATTAATGCAACGAAAGAAGGTTATTGCTTACGCCTCTCGACAATTGAAGATTCACGAGCGAAACTACACTACTCACGATCTTGAGCTTGGAGCCGTTGTCTTTACACTCAAATTGTGGAGACACTATCTGTATGGAACCAAGTGCACTATCTTCACCGACCACAAAAGCCTTCAATACATATTCGATCAGAAGCAACTAAACATGAGACAGCGACGGTAGATCGAGACACTGAACGATTATGATTGTGAACTGCGCTACCACCCTGACAAGGCAAATGTTGTAGCCGATGCCTTGAGCCGAAAGGAAAGAATGGTACCCCTTTGTGTCTGAGCCTTGAACGTCACCATTCACATGAATCTTAATAGCCAAATCCGTGTAGCCCAAGAAGAAGCTCTCAAGGAGGAGAATATTGCTCAAGAGCACTTGAACATTCTCGTCTCTCGATTCGAAGTTAAGGAGACTAGACTCCGATATTTTGTCGGAAGAATTTGGGTGCCTAGTTACGGGGATTTGCGAATCCTTATTCTCGATGAAGCCCACAAGAAAAGGTATTCGATTCATCCAGGAGCTGGTAAGATGTACCACGACCTCAAGGAGCAATATTGGTGGCTAAACCTCAAGAAAGATGTTGCGACGTATGTTGGAAAGTGTTTAACTTGTTCCAAGATCAAAGCCGAACATCAGAAGCCGTCTGGGTTACTTCAGCAACCCGAAATCCCGCAATGAAAGTGGGAAGGAATAACAATGGACTTCATCACGAAGCTATCGAATACGGTAGGCGGTTATGATACCATATGGGTTATCGTTGACCGTCTTACAAAATCTGCACACTTCCTAGTCATGAAGGAAACTGATACGATGGACAAACTCACACAGCTATACATAAAGGAAATTGTATCTCGTCACGGCGTACCCTTATCGATTATTTCAGACCGAGATGCCCGTTTCGCTTCTAGATTTTCGCGTTCTTTGCAAGAAGCTTTGGGAACACATTTGGACATGAGTACTGTGTATCACCCGCAAACCGACGGACAGAGCAAACACACGATTCAAACCCTGGAGGACATGTTGCGTACTTGTGTAATTGATTTCGGAAAGACTTGGGAAAAGCATTTGCCGCTGGCCGAATTCTCTTACAACAATAGTTATCATGCAAGTATTAAGGTCGCACCTTTCGAAGCCTTGTTTGGCTGCAGATGTCGTTCTCCTATCTGTTGGGCCGAAGTAGGTGAAAATCAACTCACCGGACCCGAACTCGTCCATGAAACAACCAAGAAGATTGTCCAAATTCAAGCAAGGCTCAAGACGGCCCATGATCGTCAAAAGAGCTATGCCAATCTTAAGCGTAAAGATCGTGAATTCTAAGTAGGTGACCGAGTGATGTTGAAAGTCGCACCTTGGAAAGGTGTAATCCGTTTTGGAAAGCGTGGGAAGTTAAATCTGCGATATATTGGTCCTTTTTAAGTCTTGGAGCGTGTTGGACCCGTTGCTTACCGTTTGGATCTTCCGACTCAGTTGAGTGCAGTTCATCCCACTTTTCACGTGTCGAATCTGAAGAAATGTCTTGCTGAACTAGAACTTGTCATACCTCTTGAGGAGCTTACGATTGATGACAAACTCCACTTCATGGAAGAACCTGTTGAAATTATGGACCGTGAGGTCAAAACCTTGAAACGCAACAAGATTCCAATTGTCCGAGTCCGTTGGAATGCTAAACGAGGACCCGAGTTCACTTGGGAGCGAGAGGATCAAATGAAGCAGAAATATCCTCACCTCTTCACAACTCTACCGTCTACCTCAGCTTAAAATTTCGGGACGAAATTTTCATTTACAGGTGGGTAATGTAACGACCCGACTTTTTCGACTTACTTTTGTGCTTGTTACTTTCACGAAACTGCATATTTGTGCGTACTGTGTTGGTTTATATTCTGGGATCTTATTTCATGATTAATTACTTTCGTTAATACCATACAACGTGCCATTAAGTACTTAGTTACTTAACTTGATCCCCGAATGCTTTTATGATCGTTAGTGTCACTTGACGTTTAGAACCACCTATATGTTTTGGTACACGTTTAACTTTTGTCGTAACTGGAATATTATGACTACGTAATACTAATTGTTATTTCCTAATAACAATTACTTGGGTTATTGGTTTCTTAATTACGCTTAGTAATTTACTTATGCTCACTAGTTAGTCTTGTTGGACTTTCTACCTTGTTGGACTTTAGCCCACCCTACTCTAGCTAATGGACCATTTAATTTGTCCAATTTTAAATGGATTATGACCCACTAAGATTTAGGATAAAAACCCATTTATAAGAGCCAACATACTAGCATTTTTGCTAACCATTATCACAAATGTTGCATGGGATCCTAACAATAAGCACCACATTTAGACCACCACTAACCAAAAAGCAAAAAGGTGTCCCCTTGTCCCGCCAAACCCCATGGCCACCACCACCCATCACCAATATAAATACCAGGCTATTCTCATCCATTTTACACTTGATCTCATCCTCATTTTACACACACTTACTCTCTAATTTTCTCTCTAGGCGTTCTCACTCTAAAAATTGTAAGTTTTAAATTTTCTTCTTCTTCTTTTTCTTCTTCTTCTTCTTCATCTTCATCTTCTTCTTCTTCTTCTCTAAATCACGACATCATAGTCATCTTTATAAGATCAAGCTTGTTAGCTTTTTGATCTTGTTATATCTTGTAGATTCAAACTTTGATTTGAATCCTTCAAGAACATTAAAGATTCAAGCTTTCTAGCTTTGAATCTTCATTACTTTGATGGATCTAGGATTTATAGCTTAAGATCACTTTATTTTTGTTAAAAGATCAAAACTTGTGTTTATGATCTTCATGAAACTTGAAGATCTAGCTTCATGCTTTAAAGATCTTCAAGAACATTCAAGATTCATGCTTTCTAGCTTTGAATCTTCATTACTTTTGTTGGATCTAAGTTTTCTAACTTATGATCTCTTTTATTTTGTTAAAAGATCAAAACTTGTGTTTATGATCTTCATAGAACTTGAAGATCTAGCCTTTTGCTTTGAAGATCTTCAAGAACATAAAAGATTCAAGCTTTCTAGCTTTGAAATCTCATAACTTTTGTTAAAAGGATCCAAGCTCTCTAGCTTAGGGTTCCATTACTTTGTTTGATCAAATTTATTTTCTTACTTGTTTGATTGAATGAAAGTTTGTAGCTTTAGTTGTAGATAGAACTTGTATTTGTGTTAAGACTAAGAACATGATGTAACCTTGGTTCATCATCCTTCTAAAACTCTTAAGTGAGTTGTATTCTTGCTTAGTCTTGACATTGTGTGTTGATGGTTGAAACTTGGTCAAAGTGATGCTAAAACATTAAAGAGTTGTACACTTGAAGCTTACACACATCAAGGATGAGAACTGTGATGAGCATCAAGCACCAAGAAACCCACCGGAGCACTTGTTTGCTGTTTTTCGGGGTCTGATAAGACTCCTAGGACTTCTGAAGAATTGATTTTCAGATAGTCATTTCGAGTAGATGACTTTTCGTTTAGGACTCGCCTAAATCCGATATACGGTTTAGGATTTATAGCCTTCCGAAAATCACTACGCCTTTGTAATGACGTGCTGAAAATTCTGACCTACTCGCGCTTGAACCGTCGCCACGGTCAAATTCATCGAGTTAGGATCTGAAAATTGAACAGCGGTTAGAGGACTCACATACGGAGCCTTGGCCACTGACCACACGTCTTTTCGGTTTGTATAGAGGTCGTAGCAGCTGTCCGAAGTCAGCCTTTTGTTTCGATCTCTATTCTTGTTGAAAACTTACTTTAGCTTTTACGAATGATGATGATGATGATGATACTTAAGACTTAATTTATTCACTTTTAAACTTTTGGGGACAATATACTGACTTAGTGACCTTTGACTTAGGTTGACGACCTTTCGGACCGACTTACTACCTGCATACTTTTCATATCAACTTTTACTGCTTATTCACTGTGAGTTATAGCTTCCCTTTTTACTTTATTATTTTTGAGACGGAGAATACATGCGCTTTTTATGTTTTACATACTAGACACGAGTACTTAAACTTTTTATATGTGTGGGTGACATAACGGCACAAAGATTCCCCTTAGCTCGGTAACGTTTAGTCATTGGTTTATGAACCGGTGAACGCGAATCTTAGATATGGATCCATAGGGTTTGACATCCCCACTCGGGCTAGTCACGCTAGCATTCAAAGGGTGTTTAATACTTCGTAAACAGACGCACTCGCCAAGTGTACTTTTAGGGGGTAATATTACGTTAAGTTAGTTACCGGGTACCCACGGATAAGCATATACTTTTCATACTGTTTGAATACGAAATCTCGTGGTCTACATTACATTACTGATTACAAACAAACTATAGCTCACCAACATTCGTGTTGACCTTTTAAGCGTGTATTTCTCAGGTGCTTAGACGTTGTTGCTTCCGCTGTTAGATTTGTTGTCTTGGTGTTACAGACTTGCTGTTACAGACTCGCTGTGTTAGACTTCCGCTGCATTACTTAGAGATGTCTCAATCATGGAACTTTTATTTTGCATTCGCAACTTATGTTATTTTGAATAATGGCTTTGTAACGACCTTTGTGTCACGTTATCTTTTGTAAAACTTTATCCTTTCATGAATGCAAAACTTGTTTTAAAACAGCATATAGTATTATACCGTGTAATGGACCTGTTGTTGATGATCCGTACATGATGACTTTGTACGGGGCGTCACAATTCCCCCCGATCAAATGACAAGGAGCCAAAAGCGAAGATGGCATGGGAGGAATCTGATGGCTAGGCGAATGGGGGTTGAATATAAAGACTCTAGAGAGGCCGCCACCACTTACAACGAATTAACGTTCCAAGAAATCCATGATAAATTACATTTTACCCCTTTTTAATTCAATAATAAGAAAAAATACAAGGAAAATTGGCCAAGATACACTTTTTTGAAAGTCTTCAAACAATATACACTTTAAAAAAAAAATTGAAAATATATACCATTCGTTAGAACATCATTTCGGTCGACCACTTTACTTAGTCAACCACATCATTTGCAAGGTGGTCGACCAGAATTCCTAAAGAGCATGGTTGACTCGGAAGTAATACATGGTCGAATATGAAATCGACCAAAATCCAAAAAGGACGACCAACCCATGATCGACTACTCTATGTACAATTGAACAAGCTACAAAACACTTGAACACAATTCAAAATCCCATTTCAAAAAAACTTGCGTTCGCTCCAAACCCTTAATCGCTAAATAATTTGATTCCTCAACCACAAACCCTGAATCAAACCCATTTTACTCACCAATTACACCATCATTTCTTGAAACTTCCAATCACATCAACAATTGAAGTCGACCGGATCCAACCGCCAAATAATTCGACTCCATGATTTTACGGTAGAAAAAAATGCAATTTCAAGTCGTATACTGTGTGTTTGAGGATTCAATTTCATAAAGATGACAGATGTGGAAATAACATTAAACTCTTAGTTCATAATGTGTGTTTCCATTGCTATTTGATATGAAATAAATGTGTGTTGCTAAAGTGTACTATTCTTGATATTGTCGACTTCGAGGCATCAAATTTGAGTTTGGCTCTCCCGACATGCCACTCTTTGTTTCGGTCATGATACATTTTAATTTATCTGTTTGTGGATCACAGTAAGTAAAATTCGATGTCTCGAAGTCGACATTTTCTCTTAAATAGTTGATCAAACGTGTTGAGTCCCGTAAGGTTATATCGAGTGACTTGATCGCTTTAAATTGACTGTGGATATACATTTTTCAGTCGTCGCTTAATTTCCCCCTAGTAAACGTCAATGGAAACAAAGCAAAATGCCATAAAGTTGAAGTTGAGAAATTGCGAGGAAATAGAATTGTTGGATAAAAGTTATGTTTGAATGTTTGAAGTATTAGGTTGAGTGTATGTATATATAGGTAAAATAAAGTCATTTAAAAGAAAAAAAAGTTACCGTTTAATTTTAAAATGTTGTCAATGATAACATTTAAACAATTAATCTCGTCCTCAAGTATGTTGTGCAACGACGATCTGGAAGACATGTATACTAGGACGGTGCCCACGACTGAGTGCTAGTAACGGCGCCATTGGAGACGGAGCCGAAGACGGCTTTTAACGGCGTGTGGTTGTGAGTGGCCTTAGAAACTCAAATAGTTTTTTGGAGATATTATATATTCATAAAGGCACACACAGAAACATAAGAAGTTACGAACATTCAGACAATAAACATTCATACGTAAGGAAAATCATGATTGACGATCAATTAACGAAGAAGTAACAGATCCTGAAGCATATAAACATGGATATAATTTTCAAAGGTTAAATTGTCCTGTTTTGAGATTTTTATTTATCACGTAAACTATTTTACAGTCTTCTTTACTTTCGTCTTAAAAAGTAAAATATACAATTTTTCCATGGAAAAGTAGAGAAAACACCCGGTTGCATGGGTTACAAATGACCCAAAATTTGAGCCCACAATGCAATGCCAGGCCGACCCATATACCTTGTCAAATTCCTGCCACATAACAAAACATTCTTAATTCATTAAACTAACTAAGAACCAAACATTTAAGTACGAAAAAAAAAAAAAAAAACATATAGTATACCTTTTGTATTAGTACTTACTAATTACTCCGTACTAATTTAATAGAACACAAATTACCAATAAACTAATAGACAAAATTTGTCTTATTTATTATGAATAGTACTATTCAATTTTAGACAAAATTTGTCTTATTTATTATGAATAGTACTATTCAATTTTTCATTTTTTACAAACTAATCCCCTAACTTTCATTAAAATACAAATCAAACCTCCTACTTTATACTTATATTATAAATTATTATTTATCCCATCACTAACACCAAAAACACCCACCACGCTTTACCGGCTTCTACACTGCGCTCAAACAGTAGGACCCACATAGGCCACTACTGTGCTACATTTTTTTTTTCTCCAACGATAAAAGAAGCAACTTTCTTAAAAGGAACAACCATTCAATGCTACCAAAAGATGTCGATTAATATTTTTTTTTTACAAAATAGATCAACTAACTTTAACGCTAAAAGAAGCAACTTTCACAAAAGGAACAACCCTTCAATGTTAGATGGCGAAAAAAATTCTTTTTTACAAAATAGATCCACAAAAGGAAAGACTTTTTTTAACTCGCATTCAAGACGGAGCCCCCGACGCGAAGCGAGTGCTCCACAACTAGTTTATTCCATTTTGAACACACATGGGGTGGTCAAAAGGCAAAGTTTGAATATGCACATGACGAGTTGGTGACCATGGAATATATTTATATATTTAATTTATTTTTCATATTTATTTTATACAGAGTATATTATATTATATTATTATTATATGTATATTATATAACAACAATAATTATATAAATTTGGAATCAAATATCACATCAAACGAATTAAATTTTATTAATCTAGCAAGGTGTCAGGTTTTTTTATTTTTAAAATACATAAATTAATACAAACTTATTGAAACGAAACTATTAAATAACATTGATAGACTTACTACTTAGTAGGGGACCGAAAACGTTACAAAAAGCCAAATCTAAAGCACATGGGACTTTTGTGACAGTTGATAGTGTTTGCTCAATGAACATGATCCAATACATATTCAATGTGCTTGTTGCCCAACGAAAACTAGTTGGGTCAGATTTATTGTGAGAAGGAAACATATATAAATCATGTCACTACATAATCATTTACCCATTATCTATAAATTGTCATATATATATATATATATATATATATATATATATATATATATATATATATATATATATATATATATATATGTTCACTTTTATGTTTCATGTACAATTTTCATCAAAAACGTCGGGAATTGGCGTTTCCCGACCGCATCATTATTTCTACAAGAGTTTCTAGCAGTGTCGCCTTCATAGACGCCACTTTCTTTTTTTTCTTTTACATTTTTATTTGTTTAAAGCAAAATTTGCGGACCTGTTGTAACTCAAGAACAACACTGACACACCCCGGTCTTTCACTTTTTCATCTTTAGTGTTTTACAAAGGATTAAGAAATATATTGAAAATCAGTCGCCACTTCTTGTGCTCTAATCAAGTGACAACATTTTTTTTTAAACACGAATATATACATGCCCACCCCGGGACTCGAATCCCCAACCTATAAGTTGAAAAGATCACCTCGATACCGCTAGGCCAATGACCCTTTGGTAATGAAGTGACAACATTTATAGAAAATAAATATATATTATATATATTATAAAAAGTGTAATAATGTAATTTACAAATTACAAATGAACACTAAGTTCTAGTTCTAACTATAGCGGATAGATTATATGTTCAAAAACCTTTTACTTATACATCAGATAACTTAACCAAAGAAAATATAATGACCTAATTTACCTATACCTAATAGAAGTATATCCAACATATAGATGCTTTATTACATTATGCAATTGACATAGTTTTGTGTTCTATAATTAAATATTTTGTCATGAAAAATTGATACTCTCTAACTCTCTTTTTTGTCTTCAGTTATATAAGTACAAACTGATATTTTGAAAATGAAAAGCAGAAAAGGCCATATTACTCATAATTATATAGTTTTCTAACTAGACATTTTGTTTATTACTGTATATAATTACAAAAAAAAATAAAAAAAAATAAAATAAAGACGTACCTTTTTTAAGTTAAGAGCAATTTGTTTAGGGCTAAATTTCTCTAAACTATCAAAAGTTTGTCTAGCTGACCGGAATGCATGAATTTGCATGAACGCCGGCATGTCCGTTACCAACACCTTAATCTGCAATAACTCTGCCACGGGCCCCACATTCGCTAGCCCCATCTCCGCCGCACTCCCCACCGATCTCCTCCCTGCAAACTCCATCAATGAAAGCGAGTTCCTACCGCCTTCCATCACACAAACTGACTTTCTTGCCGATTCTTGAACCATTTCTTTCTTCTCTTCTTTTTCATAATTTTGTTGTTTAAACTCGGTTTCTCGGTAGGTTTTGGATCTTGTAAGTAGTCCCCAACGACGGCCGGAAACGACTTTCTTGGTGGTTGAATGTGGTGGCGTTGGTGGCGGATGGTGACGGCCTCCGTTGTCTAGTTTGTAGACATACATTACTCCTTTCTTTTGTTTCTCATTGGTTGTTGCCATGTTTTTCTTTTACATAAACGTTACAGTGAATGAAAATGTTTAATATGACTGCTTTGACGATGTTTTTATGAATATTAAATATTAAATTAATAAAATTAGTGTTTATATAAAACTATAAAATTTTATTTATAAGAAAATGGTGGCGGCGGTCGCGATGTTGGCGGCGGTAATAGTGGTGGTGGTGGAAGAAGAAGATGGTTGTACGAATTTGAAGAATGTGAGGATGCGTGGATAATTTTATAGAACAGTACTCCGTAGTAGTTATTGTATTGTATTTGTATTACGAATTATTTTAAACTGTATATAGAAAATAGAAATGAAATGCGAGTTGTCGAATCTTACACTTGTCTATTTCTGATTGGATTGTAAAAGCCACAAATCTCTAAATTGGAAAGGAAAAAATAGGTAAATAAGAAAGTGTTAGATTAGGTAACTCAATAACCGAAAATATATCGGGTGATTTCATATTCATTTATATTTATTACTTCTTCCGTCCTAAATTCTATTTTGAGATATCCCAAATTAATTGTCCAAATTCTTTTTCAACCAACTAAAAGAGGTTATTCTGGAGAGAAGAAGATATATTATTGGTGGAGAATGAAGTTAGTGCGATTTCCTAAAACTGCGTATTTTTTGTATGGAAACAATAGATTTGGGACGGAGGTGATAATTAGCGTATATTGATAATGATTTTCTGTGTTCACATTAGGTCCTGAGATACAATATAAATAGCAAACAATACTGAAAACCTAATGGGCTAGAAACATGAGCGGGCCCTTATAGAACACGGGCCAATAAAACACTTAAGGACTAAATCCGTCTAACATCCCCCCGCAGTTGGAGCGGGAGCAGGGCGAACACTCAAACTGGATCGAAACTCATCAAAAAGTGCAGTAGGTAGACCCTTGGTGAAGATGTCAGCAAACTGGTAGCGCGAAGGAACATGGAGCACACGAACATGACCTTTGAGCACAAGGTCGCGAACAAAATGTATATCAATCTCAATATGCTTGGTTCGTTGATGTTGAACCGGGTTACCAGACATGTAAACTGCACTGACATTATCACAATAAACAAGTGTGGCAGATGATAGCGGGCAATGAAGCTCACGAAGAAGGTTACGAATCCAACATGTCTCTGCTACGGCGTTGGCAACGCCGCGATACTCAGCCTCAGCACTAGAGCGAGATGGTGTGTGTTGTCGCTTGGAAGACCATGACAGAAGATTATTACCCAGAAAAACACAATACCCAGAAGTGGATCGTCTAGTAGTTGGACACCCAGCCCAATCTGCATCGGAGTATGCGATCAATGAAGTAGTGGTGGAGGCAAAAAGTTGAAGACCGAGGTGAAGTGTACCCTGAACATAGCGTAGTATCCGTCGGAGGGCCGCCATGTGTGGCTCCCTGGGATCGTGCTTAAAAAGACATATCTGCTAAACCGCATATGAGATATCTGGTCGCGTAAAAGTAAGGTACTGAAGTGCACCGGCAAGACTGCGATACAATGTAGGATCCTTGACCGGAGGACCACTTGCGGTTAACTTGGTGCTAGTATCAATCGGGGTTTTACTAGAGTTACAACCAACCATATCGGCACACTCAATAATCTCAGAGGCATACTTTTGCTGAGAGAGGAACATCCCTGAAGAGGAACGTGTGACAGAAATACCTAGAAAATAGTTCAGTGGCCCAAGATCAGTCATCGAAAACTCCTGATGTAAGGAGAAAATAACCCGCTGAAGAAAGGTGGTGGAGGATGCGGTCAAAACAATGTCATCCACATATAACAATAAATAGGCCGTGTCGACACCGTGTTTGTAAATAAACAGGGATGTGTCACATCTGCTGTGCTGAAAACCAATACGCTGAGCGTAGCCAGCAAATCTCTGGAACCAGGCACGTGGGGCCTGCTTTAGGCCGTAAAGAGACTTCTGTAAGAGGCAGACATGATCCGGGTGAGCAAGGTCTCGAAAACCAGGGGGCTGATGCATATAAACCGTTTCAGATATATGACCATGGAGAAATGCATTCTTAACATCTAGCTGATGAACGGGCCAGTGTCGAGAAGCAGCAAGACTGAGAACAGTCCGAATAGTGGCCGGTTTAACAACCGGGCTAAATGTCTTATCACAGTCAATACCAACCTGCTGGCAACGTCCGTTAGCAATGAGACGAGCCTTATACCTGCTCAGAGTGCCATCTGCATTGAACTTGTGCTTAAACAACCACATGGAGCGAACTATGTTCGTGTTCGACGGGCGAGGCACAAGAGTCCAAGTACCATTTTTAATTAAAGCATTGTATTCTTCGGTCATAGCGTTATGCCACTTAGGGTCGTTCATAGCATGAGAATATGATTTAGGAACGGGAGTTGGAGAGGAGACAAGAAGATTAAGACGCTGAACGGGTTTGGTGGTACCAAGACGGTGACGGGTGACCATGGGGTGAGTGGAGGTGGTGTTTTGATGTTGGGTGTTGGGAGGTATAGGAGCTGGTATAGGTTCCATGGTGAGACGACCCGACTCAATCCATAGGGACGAATACAATAACATATGATAACATTGCGAGGTACATGACCTCTATATGATACATTTTACAAACGTTGCATTTATTCTTAAAAGGCAAACTATCATTACATCAATATTTGACATTTTCGTCTAACATTTCATAATATCCAAATGACCTAATCTGTCATTTACTTATTAATATTCTCTATTGAACTCCAATGACTCGAATGCAACGTCTTTGTATCATGGCTTAAAAGGTCCCAAGTAGTGTCCTTAACATGAGCTAATGCACAGCGGAAGACTTAATTCATACCTGAGAATAACATGCTTTAAAACGTCAACATAAAGTTGGTGAGATATATAGGTTTGATGCTAGCAGCGTTATAACAATGGAACACAAGATTTCATATATAAACATTTTAATAAAAATATTCTAAGTGGTTGAGCACTTGGTAACCATACTTAACATTTAATCACGTCGCATATTCCCTTTATTATGAAATCTTACTACACCGTACCAAGTGTAGTCACGAAACGAAGTACTGTGCAACCGTTGAATACTGGTCGTCCAGTCCGGTTGGGGTTGTCAGGCCCGATAGATCTATCAACAGGATTCGCGTTTACAATACCGCTGTAAATATTAGTTACCAAGCTACAGGGAAGTATGCCAGTGGTACAACTCAACGTAGAATATATTTTTCAGTTACTTGTGTCCATAACGTAAAACATAAAATACATGTATTCTCATCCCGAAATATTTAGAGTTTAAAAGTGGGACTATATACTCACTTTTGTCTTGAAGATATGTAATTTCGACTTGGTCTCCGATTGATATCACGAACCTATCCATATATAATATATCAATACTTTTTCTTTTTAAAACAATCGTCACATATATATATATACTTATAATACTTTTAATACTTTTAATAATTCCTTAGTCCGTAGTTAGCAGTCCGATGTTAGTAATTCAATTTTAATGGTTCATTTTTAGGTGTTTAATAAACCCCCAATGAAATCAATAAAACCCCCATCGTATATGTATTGGTCGAGATTAATCTTGACCCACGGTACCGGTGTTGTCAAATGACGTGTTGCGTACATAAAGTACCGGTGTTGTCAAATGACGTGTTGCGTACAATCATGGGATCTTATGATTAATCTTCTCGTATTGTTTACGGGTGATCCTGAACCATATAAAATTAAATTATGAGTACATATATATAAAATATCATGTTATTTTAGAAAGATGTGATTTATTTAATTTTTCTCCAATTATTTTCGTGGCTAAACTAGTCTTGGATATCCGATTTTGTTTTGGTCATAGTTTCTTCGTTACAACTCCGTTTTCGTTGGTTCAACTTGCCACTTCCTTGGTTCGAGTCCCTCTTTAAGAATATGAACTGTAAATACCTTAGTTTGTATTCGAAATCATAGGTCATAGGTCAAATTTTGGTGAAACTTATGAAGTTAATCATTTTTGTTACAAAAACATCATTTAATGACCATTTTTCTAAAAATACTTATACTATGAATTAAATCATGAAATTTTTATGTGTTAACATATTCATAAGAAATATCATTTTTCCAGAATATAAACCTCCAATTCAAAGTTCAAGATGGTTTTTAATTATCCAACCCAAAACAGCCCCCGGTTGCACTCCGACGTCATAAAAACAGTTTTTTTAAGGTATTCTTTGAAAAACCAAGTTATACCTTGTTAAATTAGCATATATTTAAGTTATATTACAGGTCTTGAAGTATTTTAAAAGTTAAGTTAGAAGGATCTATTTAGTTTGCAAACAAGTTTGAAATCATTCAAACTATGTTTTTGTTGTTAAAATTGTATACCATACAATAAGATAGCTATATATATATGAATCGAATAAGGTTATGAACAAAGTTACTACCTCAAGTTACTTGGACAAGATTGCTGTAAAAGAGGAGTAAAAACCTAGAACCAAAAGAGTGATGAAATTGGATGAAAGATTGGAAGCAACTTAAGACATAAACTTGAATTGAAAGTTGTATTTTTGTAGTGTTTTTGTTGATCTTTTTATGGTGGTGTTTAAGGTGATTCTTGAGAGGATTTTTGCTGGAGTTCTTAGAGAGACATGAGGCTAGTAAGTGTGTGTGTTTAGCAAGAGAAATGATGTTCCAAAAATTGAAAATGGATGCTTGTATTTATGGTGGTGTAAAAGGTGTATAAATTTGTAATTTTGTGAAAAGATTTTTTAATCATGTGAAATTGTCATACTAAATAACAAAAGTAGTTACCTTATACATAAGGCATGAACAAGGGCTGGTTGGTGGTGATTTGATGTGTATATACCAATAGTAAATACGTATAGAAGCTAGGTATGATACGAGTACATATACTCTAGATATACGTATAGAAATCTTGTGAAAAATGGAATGAGGATTCAAATATAGCTATCTTTTGTGAATATACTTATATTGTTTTATGTAATTAAGTCTTTAAAAGTGATTAAATACAGTATATATACGATATATGTATAAACATTATAGGTCGTAAGTATTTATGTCAAATAACGTTACGTATAGTTATCGTTTTGAAAGCTTAAGTTAGTAGTTTCAAAATATACTTATAACTTATTGTTATTAATACAAAATGAGATATTTAAACATCCTTAAATCATGTTAAATATGTATATATACATATATATACACAAACGTATAATTAACATATATTGTATAGTTCGTGATATCATCGGTCAAACTAGACGGTTAAACGTTATGTAAAACTCTTTTCAAAATCATAAATCTCAACAATTTAGATTGCTTATCATGTTGGTAAGTTTTAATTTATGTAAATATTAATCTTATAAGTGTAAAACGATCGGAAAAATCCGGGTCGTTACAGTACCCACCCGTTAAAGAAATTTCGTCCCGAAATTTGGTAGAGGTTGTCATAAATAACAATAGGAATGTTTTCATGACGAATATGAGGTATTAATAGAGTTTTATCATTATTGGAAGATATGGATAAAACGATTCGGTCATGTGAAGCGCACGAGTGAAGCTATCACAAAAGAATGAAATGAGTGAATATAGAATTGTTTTAACCGATGTCGAGATTAGGATTGATTTCCAGAATTTAAGGGATTTAAAGAAAATCTTATGTAATAAGATTTGGTTCTTCGATGATTTAGAAAACAGGATCTCCTTTGATTTAATACGATAATCTGTTTCGATTTCTTTGTCGGATATTTCACTATAAATCCACCTCCTTCCCTTTCTTACTTCCATACCTCACATCTCTTACTCTTCCTCCTCTAATTCATACCTTAAGGTATCCTTTAAAATGCTTCATCCCGTTCTGATTTTTGTTATACTTCTAACTTTCATATCTTTCATTCTTCTCTTTCATCTACCGCTAGAAGAATCTATTCACTTTTATGATTTTCTTGGAATTATAATGTTTCTAATTCTCCCGTGTCTTTACGTCGCCATACGTATTGATACACACGGTTTGTAGTTTCTGGGTGGTTATTGGGTTTGATATCTTTCCTTATATTTCGATGCTCCTGCTTCTGTTTTCCATAATCATTGTCATCCATAGTTAATACTCTCTCCTATTTGCTGTAATCTATACCCCAATTTCTATTTTGGGACTTTGTCCCTTCGTTTCTTCTTCCCGTCCTTGAGTCAAGCGATCAATAGTTCGAAATTCGTAGGTATAAAATTCGGAATGAACATAGCTAATGCTCTAAGAAAGGAATGGTAATGGCACGATTTTGATTTGTCAAATTACCAGAATATCCAGGAAAATAGAACTATCAAGATGATTTGTTCTTAATATGTTTCGGAATTGGATAGAATGTAAAAGTCGTGTAACATGGCACATGATGACGGTACTGTGAATCATCATATTCCATTAGAAACTTAACATGACTTACTGTAATATAATGAAGTTGATCAAGTTTCATTATATTATACTAGTTCATGCATCAGTTCCCAACACTGCTTCAGAACATTCCTATTTTAAACTTGAAGGATTTAGAAACTAACACAGTTTCCTTTATATTGTAACGCATATATTACAGAGAGATAAATGATTTCAGATAAGGATAGTGGTGAAAATATCTTCAGAAATATTGAGTATATTTATAATGAAAGATATGATAATATCTTGGAATTTCTAATGTCGAAGGATGATGATGAAGATTGACCCGTAAGGGTTTAGATTCAGAAGCAAGGTGTTTGCTACAGAATCGTCATAATTCTTTATGTACAAGTTTAGTCCTTGTAACTTGTTCAGAGTCTCCTTCATGGTTTGTTCAATCCGGTTTTCAGTACCAATTTTCTATCGAGCGTTCCTAACACTTCCTTCTTTTATCATCAACATTTGGTCATTAAGACCTTCTACAACATGCTGCTTCGTCAGTATTTTCAAAGTTATCGGATCTGGGTCATTGGTTATCAAACCAAGATGGTTTAAGGAGAATTGTATTTTTAGATGATTAAACGCTGATGGTAATATGATGGAATATAAAAGGTTCTCCGGTAACGATGGCGAAAGAACAACGTATATATATATATCGAGATTGTAATAAGAGTAGTCTTACTGAGATATCGAAGTGGAGCTGTGACAAAATTAGTTAATTGAAAAGGAATCGCGTGATTGTTTTTGCTAATGGATGATAAGGAATTCGATGCGGATACGTTTTAACTATAACTTCGAGTTCAAAAATTTTTAGGTGCATAACTGTATGCATAAATCTTTATTCCGTAGACGAGGTGCGGCTGGTTGAACTTCTCGATCGAGATGTTTTCAAGAATCATGAAAAGTTGTGAATGCGAATTGTAATCGTCAAGATACAAATGAGGTTTAAAATAGAATCAAGTGGCAAACGTGAAGGATTGTTTAGTTTCATATGTAATAATCATCATTTTAACTCATTTTTAATTGTCCAAAGTTAGCAGTCTAATAGTCCGATTGTCCAATGGTTCAATAAATTCATATATGAACTAAATATATAATATTCGAATTACTTAATACGTATCGTGACCCGTGTACTGGTCTCGGTGTCGATCACAACTCAAAGTATATATATATTTTGGAATCAACTCCGACCCTGTATAGCCAACTCCCACCTTCACATATAGAGTGTCTATGGTTGTTCCGAAATATATATATAGATGGATCAATATGATAAGTCGAAACCTTGTATACGTGTCCCGTTATTTAAAATGCGTAAAATAAATAAATATATATCATGACCCATTATACAACGTGTTGTCTCAGAATTAATCCGACGTGTTGTTGTACATGTGTCCCGACGGTATGTAAAGTACATAAATTAAAATTGCAAGAATGTAAATTGCGATAAATTAAATATTAATCAGTTAGCTTAGCCGGAACAGTTAGCGTGTAATCCTATCACAATTTCAATTAATTAATTCATCTGTTTCTAACAATTTTTATTTTGCCAATGTTTCTTCATTATGCCACTTGTTGGATTCGGATAGGTAAAAATCCAAATATGAAATTTAAATGGAAATGGTTAATCTGGGGTGAACGGATACGTATATCGGTAATTGTAAGTAGGATAATAAATGATCGTTGAATCAGATTCGAAGAATGTACAGTGTAACTTGTTAATGTGAATTCTAAATATTCCTTGGGTACTACCCACCCGTTAAAATATTTTCATCATTAACAGTTTGTACGAATGAAATTTTTAATTACAATCTTTATGAAAATATATTTGCATATATATTTTCTTCGGAGGTAACTATGAATTTAATGAGTCAATAAAATATTCAACTCATTTGATTTATCGTTATTACTAGATTACATAATCTCCAAAACATTAGAGATTACATAATCGTCATGTCGAACGAAGAACGATACGTAAAGAAGAGGTAATCGGTGTAGAATGATATGTAGAATAAAGATCATATTCGAAGTTCAGATGATGATGTTGAGGTACGTGGTGCGGATGTGATTGTTGGTGGTGGTAATGATACGGTTGGTGTTGATGCTGATGATGTCGTTGACGTCGATGATGCTACTGGTACTGAAGATTGCGAGGTTGATGTTGTTAACGGTACTGGTTATGCTGCTGGTGCTGCTGCTGGTGTTTGTAACCTTCACACCGTGTTCTCCAAAGCCGTCACACGAGCGCGAAGTTCGTTAATTTCTGCTAGTACACCAGGATGATTGGCGGTTGGAGTGAGCGAATGAACAAGATCCGAAATATGGGATAGGATATAATCGTGACGAGATACTCGAGAAATGAGAGAGAAAATGGTTTCTCGAACAGGTTCGCCGGTAAGTGCTTCAGGTTCGTCGCCAATGGGGCAATTCGGTGGGTGAAAGGGATCACCTTCTTCTTGTCTCCAATAATTTAGTATACTACGAACCCATCCCCAATTCATCCAGAATAGATGATGAGAAATTGGTTGATCCATTCCAGTGACGCTGCCTTCGGAGCCCGAATGGAAATCCATATCAGCGTAGCTGTCGGAGTCGGAGGAATTCGAACTGGACGCGGAGTTCATCTTGTACAGTCGGGGAAATGAATTTTTGGTTTGGAATAGATTATAGGAGTTGGGTTTGGTATTCTTCAATACATAATTTACATATGTATTTATAATACTCAAAATCCCGTGAATTACGGAGAATCTTTGAAATTCGTCAGGCAATGTCTATAGCAACAGATACGCTAGGATACGAATTTTGTCTATACACTATCGATGCACCAAATGCAGTAAGACGTGTCTAGACTTAAGAATACTAAGCAGGCAATTCTTAAGGATGATAAGCAGATGATTTTCGACTAGATATGATAAGCAAAACTTTTGACATGTAGACACGGTCAAAGTCCAGACTCACTAATGCATCCTAACAACTACCAGTTAGACACACTAATGCAAGGCCTGGTTCGCTAAGACCAACGCTCTGATACCACATGAGACGACCCGACTCAATCCATAGGGACGAATACAATAACATATGATAACATTGCGAGGTACATGACCTCTATATGATACATTTTACAAACGTTGCATTTATTCTTAAAAGGCAAACTATCATTACATCAATATTTGACATTTTCGTCTAACATTTCATAATATCCAAATGACCTAATCTGTCATTTACTTATTAATATTCTCTATTGAACTCCAATGACTCGAATGCAACGTCTTTGTATCATGGCTTAAAAGGTCCCAAGTAGTGTCCTTAACATGAGCTAATGCACAGCGGAAGACTTAATTCATACCTGAGAATAACATGCTTTAAAACGTCAACATAAAGTTGGTGAGATATATAGGTTTGATGCTAGCAGCGTTATAACAATGGAACACAAGATTTCATATATAAACATTTTAATAAAAATATTCTAAGTGGTTGAGCACTTGGTAACCATACTTAACATTTAATCACGTCGCATATTCCCTTTATTATGAAATCTTACTACACCGTACCAAGTGTAGTCACGAAACGAAGTACTGTGCAACCGTTGAATACTGGTCGTCCAGTCCGGTTGGGGTTGTCAGGCCCGATAGATCTATCAACAGGATTCGCGTTTACAATACCGCTGTAAATATTAGTTACCAAGCTACAGGGAAGTATGCCAGTGGTACAACTCAACGTAGAATATATTTTTCAGTTACTTGTGTCCATAACGTAAAACATAAAATACATGTATTCTCATCCCGAAATATTTAGAGTTTAAAAGTGGGACTATATACTCACTTTTGTCTTGAAGATATGTAATTTCGACTTGGTCTCCGATTGATATCACGAACCTATCCATATATAATATATCAATACTTTTTCTTTTTAAAACAATCGTCACATATATATATATACTTATAATACTTTTAATACTTTTAATAATTCCTTAGTCCGTAGTTAGCAGTCCGATGTTAGTAATTCAATTTTAATGGTTCATTTTTAGGTGTTTAATAAACCCCCAATGAAATCAATAAAACCCCCATCGTATATGTATTGGTCGAGATTAATCTTGACCCACGGTACCGGTGTTGTCAAATGACGTGTTGCGTACATAAAGTACCGGTGTTGTCAAATGACGTGTTGCGTACAATCATGGGATCTTATGATTAATCTTCTCGTATTGTTTACGGGTGATCCTGAACCATATAAAATTAAATTATGAGTACATATATATAAAATATCATGTTATTTTAGAAAGATGTGATTTATTTAATTTTTCTCCAATTATTTTCGTGGCTAAACTAGTCTTGGATATCCGATTTTGTTTTGGTCATAGTTTCTTCGTTACAACTCCGTTTTCGTTGGTTCAACTTGCCACTTCCTTGGTTCGAGTCCCTCTTTAAGAATATGAACTGTAAATACCTTAGTTTGTATTCGAAATCATAGGTCATAGGTCAAATTTTGGTGAAACTTATGAAGTTAATCATTTTTGTTACAAAAACATCATTTAATGACCATTTTTCTAAAAATACTTATACTATGAATTAAATCATGAAATTTTTATGTGTTAACATATTCATAAGAAATATCATTTTTCCAGAATATAAACCTCCAATTCAAAGTTCAAGATGGTTTTTAATTATCCAACCCAAAACAGCCCCCGGTTGCACTCCGACGTCATAAAAACAGTTTTTTTAAGGTATTCTTTGAAAAACCAAGTTATACCTTGTTAAATTAGCATATATTTAAGTTATATTACAGGTCTTGAAGTATTTTAAAAGTTAAGTTAGAAGGATCTATTTAGTTTGCAAACAAGTTTGAAATCATTCAAACTATGTTTTTGTTGTTAAAATTGTATACCATACAATAAGATAGCTATATATATATGAATCGAATAAGGTTATGAACAAAGTTACTACCTCAAGTTACTTGGACAAGATTGCTGTAAAAGAGGAGTAAAAACCTAGAACCAAAAGAGTGATGAAATTGGATGAAAGATTGGAAGCAACTTAAGACATAAACTTGAATTGAAAGTTGTATTTTTGTAGTGTTTTTGTTGATCTTTTTATGGTGGTGTTTAAGGTGATTCTTGAGAGGATTTTTGCTGGAGTTCTTAGAGAGACATGAGGCTAGTAAGTGTGTGTGTTTAGCAAGAGAAATGATGTTCCAAAAATTGAAAATGGATGCTTGTATTTATGGTGGTGTAAAAGGTGTATAAATTTGTAATTTTGTGAAAAGATTTTTTAATCATGTGAAATTGTCATACTAAATAACAAAAGTAGTTACCTTATACATAAGGCATGAACAAGGGCTGTTTGGTGGTGATTTGATGTGTATATACCAATAGTAAATACGTATAGAAGCTAGGTATGATACGAGTACATATACTCTAGATATACGTATAGAAATCTTGTGAAAAATGGAATGAGGATTCAAATATAGCTATCTTTTGTGAATATACTTATATTGTTTTATGTATTTAAGTCTTTAAAAGTGATTAAATACAGTATATATACGATATATGTATAAACATTATAGGTCGTAAGTATTTATGTCAAATAACGTTACGTATAGTTATCGTTTTGAAAGCTTAAGTTAGTAGTTTCAAAATATACTTATAACTTATTGTTATTAATACAAAATGAGATATTTAAACATCCTTAAATCATGTTAAATATGTATATATACATATATATACACAAACGTATAATTAACATATATTGTATAGTTCGTGATATCATCGGTCAAACTAGACGGTTAAACGTTATGTAAAACTCTTTTCAAAATCATAAATCTCAACAATTTAGATTGCTTATCATGTTGGTAAGTTTTAATTTATGTAAATATTAATCTTATAAGTGTAAAACGATCGGAAAAATCCGGGTCGTTACACATGGGGATAGGTGATATGGGAGAATTATCAGTAGATGGTGTGGGTGAGGGAGCAACGACAGTTGGATTAAGTGTAGATGTGTCAGGAAAATTGCGGGAGTAGAGGTTAGGTGGAGGATCTAGGAACTCATAAGAGGGTGATGTAGAATTAGTGGTAGAGCCGTAGGGGAAGGATGTGATGAAATGTCCCGTTCTTATTGATTAAAAACGTTCCATATTAATTGATTTCGTTGCGAGGTTTTGACCTCTATATGAGACGTTTTTCAAAGACTGCATTCATTTTTAAAACAAACCATAACCTTTATTTCATAAATAAAGGTTTAAAAGCTTTACGTAGATTATCAAATAATGATAATCTAAAATATCCTGTTTACACACGACCATTACATAATGGTTTACAATACAAATATGTTACATCGAAATCAGTTTCTTGAATGCAGTTTTTACACAATATCATACAAACATGGACTCCAAATCTTGTCCTTATTTTAGTATGCAACAGCGGAAGCTCTTAGTATTCACCTGAGAATAAACATGCTTTAAACGTCAACAAAAATGTTGGTGAGTTATAGGTTTAACCTATATGTATCAAATCGTAACAATAGACCACAAGATTTCATATTTCAATACACATCCCATACATAGAGATAAAAATCATTCATATGGTGAACACCTGGTAACCGACATTAACAAGATGCATATATATAAGAATATCCCCATCATTCCGGGACACCCTTCGGATATGATATAAATTTCGAAGTACTAAAGCATTCGGTACTTTGGATGGGGTTTGTTAGGCCCAATAGATCTATCTTTAGGATTCGCATCAATTAGGGTGTCTGTTCCCTAATTCTTAGATTACCAGACTTAATAAAAAGGGCCATATTCGATTTCGATAATTCAACCATAGAATGTAGTTTCACATACTTGTGTCTATTTTGTAAATCATTTATAAAACCTGCATGTATTCTCATCCCAAAAATATTAGATTTTAAAAGTGGGACTATAACTCACTTTCACAGATTTTTACTTCGTCGGGAAGTAAGACTTGGCCACTGGTTGATTCACGAACCTATAACAATATATACATATATATCAAAGTATGTTTAAAATATATTTACAACACTTTTAATATATTTTGATGTTTTAAGTTTATTAAGTCAGCTGTCCTCGTTAGTAACCTACAACTAGTTGTCCACAGTTAGATGTACAGAAATAAATCGATAAATATTATCTTGAATCAATCCACGGCCCAGTGTATACGTATCTCAGTATTGATCACAACTCAAACTATATATATTTTGGAATCAACCCCAACCCTGTATAGCTAACTCCAACATTCACATATAGAGTGTCCATGGTTGTTCCGAAATATATATAGATGTGTCGACATGATAGGTCGAAACATTGTATACGTGTCTATGGTATCTCAAGATTACATAATATACAATACAAGTTGATTAAGTTATGGTTGGAATAGATTTGTTAACAATTTTCACGTAGCTAAAATGAGAAAAATTATCCAATCTTGTTTTACCCATAACTTCTTCATTTTAAATCCGTTTTGAGTGAATCAAATTGCTATGGTTTCATATTGAACTCTATTTTATGAATCTAAACAGAAAAGTATAGGTTTATAGTCGGAAAAATAAGTTACAAGTCGTTTTTGTAAAGGTAGTCATTTCAGTCGAAAGAACGACGTCTAGATGACCATTTTAGAAAACATACTTCCACTTTGAGTTTAACCATAATTTTTGGATATAGTTTCATGTTCATAATAAAAATCATTTTCTCAGAATAACAACTTTTAAATCAAAGTTTATCATAGTTTTTAATTAACTAACCCAAAACAGCCCGCGGTGTTACTACGACGGCGTAAATCCGGTTTTACGGTGTTTTTCGTGTTTCCAGGTTTTAAATCATTAAGTTAGCATATCATATAGATATAGAACATGTGTGTAGTTAATTTTAAAAGTCAAGTTAGAAGGATTAACTTTTGTTTGCGAACAAGTTTAGAATTAACTAAACTATGTTCTAGTGATTACGAGTTTAAACCTTCGAATAAGATAGTTTTATATATATATGAATCGAATGATGTTATGAACATCATTACTACCTCAAGTTTAGTAGGTAAACCTACTGGAAGTGACAAGAAATGATCTAGCTTCAAAGGATCTTGGATGGCTTGAAAATTCTTGAAGTAGGATCATGACACAAAAACAAGTTCAAGTAAGATTTTTACTCGAATTAAGATAGTTTATAGTTATAGAAATTGAATCAAAGTTTGAATATGAATATTACCTTGAATAATAAAGATAACCTACTGTATATAACAAAGGTTTCTTGATCTTAGATGATTACTTGGAATGGATTAGAAAGCTTGGAAGTAAATTAGTAAACTTGAAGGGATTTTTGAAGTGTTCTTGAAGTGTTCTTCCTATGATGATTATAGCTTGATTCTTGAAGTGATTTTTTATGAAGATGATGATTAACTACTGGAAAAATACGTTCATAATAGTGTGTGTGTGTTGAGAGAGAATTAGAAAGAGAATTGGAAGTGAAATGGAGTGAATGATGAGTGGTAATTGGTGAGTGGTGAGTGGGGTTAAAAGGAGTTCTAGTTAGTTGACTAGCTCATGGTAGAAGTTAAAATTGATTAGTCATACATGACATAATCAAGAGTGGAATCCCATGCTAGTTCCTATTGGTATATACTCATAGTAAGTACGTTTTGAAGCTGTGTATAATACGGGTAAGAATACGACTAGAATTCTTGATGAAAGAAAAGAATGGAAAAGTAACTGTAACCATTTTCGTTAAGTATGAGTGTTTTGATATATGTCTTGAAGTCTTCCAAAAGTATTTTAATACATCTAAATACACTACATGTATATACATTTTAACTGACTCGTTAAGTCATCGTTAGTCGTTACATGTAAGTGTTGTTTTGAAACCTTTAAGTTAACGATCTCAATTAATGTTGTTAACCCATTGTTTATTATATCTAAGGAGATGTTAAATTATTATATTATCATGATATTATGATATATTAATATATTAATATATCTTAATATGATATATATACATTTAAATGTCGTTACAACGATAATCGTTACATATATGTCTCGTTTCGAAATCCTTAAGTTAGTAGTCTTGTTTATATGTATATAACTCATTATTAATATACTTATGGAGATACTTACTTATCATAATCTCATGTTAACCATATGTATATCCATATATATATCGTCATGTCGTTTTTACAAGTTTTAACGTTCGTGAATCGCCGGTCAACTTGGGTGGTCAATTGTCTATATGAAACATATTTCAATTAATCAAGTCTTAACAAGTTTGATTGCTTAACATGTTGGAAACATTTAATCATGTAAATATCAATCTCAATTAATATATATAAACATGGAAAAGTTCGGGTCACTACAGTACCTACCCGTTAAATAAATTTCATCCCGAAATTTTAAGCTGTTGAAGGTGTTGACGAATCTTCTGGAAATAGATGCGGGTATTTCTTCTTCATCTGATCTTCATGCTCCCAGGTGAACTCGGGTCCTCTACGAGCATTCCATCGAACCTTAACAATTGGTATCTTGTTTTGCTTAAGTCTTTTAACCTCACGATCCATTATTTCGACGGGTTCTTCGATGAATTGGAGTTTTTCGTTGATTTGGATTTCATCTAACGGAATAGTGAGATCTTCTTTAGCAAAACATTTCTTCAAATTCGAGACGTGGAAAGTGTTATGTACAGCCCGAGTTGCTGAGGTAACTCAAGTCGGTAAGCTACTGGTCCGACACGATCAATAATCTTGAATGGTCCAATATACCTTGGATTTAATTTCCCTCGTTTACCAAATCGAACAACGCCTTTCCAAGGTGCAACTTTAAGCATGACCATCTCTCCAATTTCAAATTCTATATCTTTTCTTTTAATGTCAGCGTAGCTCTTTTGTCGACTTTGGGCGGTTTTCAACCGTTGTTGAATTTGGATGATCTTCTCGGTAGTTTCTTGTATAATCTCCGGACCCGTAATCTGTCTATCCCCCACTTCACTCCAACAAATCGGAGACCTGCACTTTCTACCATAAAGTGCTTCAAACGGCGCCATCTCAATGCTTGAATGGTAGCTGTTGTTGTAGGAAAATTCTGCTAATGGTAGATGTCGATCCCAACTGTTTCCGAAATCAATAACACATGCTCGTAGCATGTCTTCAAGCATTTGTATCGTCCTTTCGCTCTGCCCATCAGTTTGTGGATGATAGGCAGTACTCATGTCTAGACGAGTTCCTAATGCTCGCTGTAATGTCTGCCAGAATCTTGAAATAAATCTGCCATCCCTATCAGAGATAATAGAGATTGGTATTCCATGTCTGGAGACGACTTCCTTCAAATACAGTCGTGCTAACTTCTCCATCTTATCATCTTCTCTTATTGGCAGGAAATGTGCTGATTTGGTGAGACGATCAACTATTACCCAAATAGTATCAAAACCACTTGCAGTCCTTGGAAATTTAGTGATGAAATCCATGGTAATGTTTTCCCATTTCCATTCCGGGATTTTGGGTTGTTGAAGTAGACCTGATGGTTTCTGATGCTCAGCTTTGACCTTAGAACACGTCAAACATTCTCCTACGTATTTAGCAACATCGGCTTTCATACCCGGCCACCAAAAATATTTCCTGAGATCCTTGTACATCTTCCCCGTTCCAGGATGTATTGAGTATCTGGTTTTATGAGCTTCTCTAAGTACCATTTCTCTCATATCTCCAAATTTTGGTACCCAAATCCTTTCAGCCCTATACCGGGTTCCGTCTTCCCGAATATTAAGATGTTTCTCCGATCCTTTGGGTATTTCATCCTTTAAATTTCCCTCTTTTAAAACTCCTTGTTGCGCCTCCTTTATTTGAGTAGTAAGGTTATTATGAATCATTATATTCATAGATTTTACTCGAATGGGTTCTCTGTCCTTCCTGCTCAAGGCATCGGCTACCACATTTGCCTTCCCCGGGTGGTAACGAATCTCAAAGTCGTAATCATTCAATAATTCAATCCACCTACGCTGCCTCATATTCAGTTGTTTCTAATTAAATATGTGTTGAAGACTTTTGTGGTCGGTATATATAATACTTTTGACCCCACATAAGTAGTGCCTCCAAGTCTTTAATGCAAAAAACAACCGCGCCTAATTCCAAATCATGCGTCGTATAATTTTGTTCATGAATCTTCAATTGTCTAGACGCATAAGCAATCACCTTCGTTCGTTGCATTAATACACAACCGAGATCTTGCTTTGATGCGTCACAATAAATCACAAAATCATCATTCCCTTCAGGCAATGACAATATAGGTGCCGTAGTTAGCTTTTTCTTCAATAACTGAAACGCTTTCTCTTGTTCATCATTCCATTCAAATTTCTTCCCTTTATGCGTTAATGCAGTCAAGGGTTTTGCTATTCTGGAAAAGTCTTGGATGAACCTTCTGTAGTAACCAGCTAATCCTAAAAACTGGCGTATGTGTTTCGGAGTTTTCGGGGTTTCCCACTTTTCAACAGTTTCTATCTTTACCGGATGCACATTAATACCTTCTTTGTTCACTATGTGACCGAGGAATTGAACTTCTTCCAACCAAAATGCACACTTTGAAAACTTAGCATACAAATCTTCCTTCCTCAATACTTCTAACACCTTTCTCAAATGTTCACCGTGTTCTTGGTCATTCTTTGAGTAAATAAGTATGTCATCAATGAAAACAATGACAAACTTGTCAAGGTATGGTCCACACACTCGGTTCATAAGGTCCATGAACACAGCTGGTGCATTATTTAAACCAAACGGCATGACCATAAACTCGTAATGACCGTAACGTGTTCTGAAAGTAGTCTTTGGAATATCATCTTCTTTCATCCGAATTTGATGATACCCGGAACGTAAGTCAATCTTTGAATAAACAGACGAGCCTTGTAGTTGATCAAATAAGTCGTCGATTCTCGGTAGTGGGTAGCGGTTCTTGATGGTAAGTTTGTTCAACTCTCGGTAGTCGATACACAACCTGAATGTACCATCTTTCTTCTTGACAAATAAAAAAGGAGCTCCCCACGGTGATGTGCTTGGTCGAATGAAACCACGCTCTAAAAGTTCTTGTAATTGGCTTTGCAGTTCTTTCATCTCACTGGGTGCGAGTCTGTAAGGAGCACGAGCTATTGGTGCAGCTCCTGGTACAAGATCTATTTGAAATTCAACGGATCGATGTGCGGGTAATCCCGGTAATTCTTTCGAAAATACGTCAGGAAATTCTTTTGCAATGGGAACATCATTGATGCTCTTTTCTTCAGTTTGTACTTTCTCGACGTGTGCTAGAACAGCATAGCAACCTTTTCTTATTAGTTTTTGTGCCTTCAAATTACTAATAAGATGTAGCTTCGTGTTGCCCTTTTCTCCGTACACCATTAAGGGTTTTCCTTTTTCTCGTATAATGCGAATTGCATTTTTGTAACAAACGATCTCTGCTTTCACTTCTTTCAACCAGTCCATACCGATTATCACATCAAAACTCCCTAACTCTACTGGTATCAAATCAATCTTAAATGTTTCGCTAACCAGTTTAATTTCTCGATTCCGACATATATTATCTGCTGAAATTAATTTACCATTTGCTAATTCGAGTAAAAATTTACTATCCAAAGGCGTCAATGGACAACTTAATTTAGCACAAAAATCTCTACTCATATAGCTTCTATCCGCACCCGAATCAAATAAAACGTAAGCAGATTTATTGTCAATAAGAAACGTACCCGTAACAAGCTCCGGGTCTTCCTGTGCCTCTGCCGCATTAATATTGAAAACTCTTCCGCAGCCTTGTCCATTCGTGTTCTCCTGGTTCGGGCAATTTCTAATAATGTGGCCCGGTTTTCCACATTTATAACAAACTACATTGGCATAACTTGCTCCGACACTACTTGCTCCGCCATTACTCGTTCCGACACCATTTGTTCCTTTCATTCTATTAACCCCTGGTCCGTAGACCTCACACTTTGCCGCGCTATGACCATTTCTTTTACACTTGTTGCAAAATTTGGTGCAGAACCCCGAGTGATACTTTTCACACCTTTGGCATAGCTGCTTCTGATTGTTGTTGTTGTTGCGGTTATTATTGTTGTTGGGATGATTGTTGTAGTTGCTGTTGCTGTTGTTGTTGTTGTTGTTGTTGTTGTTGTTGTTGTTGGGCCGTTTGTTGTAGTTGCGATTGATGTTGCGATTGTTGGGATAATTGTTGTAATTGCTATTGTTGTTGTATTGGTGATTCTTATCACCGTTTTCCTCCCACTTTCTTTTGACTTGCTTCACATTGGCCTCTTCAGCAGTCTGTTCTTTAATTCTTTCTTCAATCTGGTTCACTAGTTTGTGAGCCATTCTACATGCCTGTTGTATAGAGGCGGGCTCGTGTGAACTTATATCTTCTTGGATTCTTTCCGGTAATCCTTTCACAAACGCATCGATCTTCTTTTCCTCATCTTCGAATGCTCCCGGACACAATAGGCACACTTCTGTGAATCGTCTTTCGTACGTGGTAATATCAAATCCTTGGGTTCGTAACCCTCTAAGTTCTATCTTGAGCTTATTGACCTCGGTTCTGGGACGGTACTTCTCGTTCATCAAGTGCTTGAATGCTGACCACGGTAGTGCGTACGTATCATCTTGTCCCACTTGCTCTAGATAGGTATTCCACCATGTTAACGCAGAACCTGTAAAGGTATGCGTAGCGTACTTCACTTTGTCCTCTTCAGTACACTTACTTATGGCAAACACCGATTCAACCTTCTCGGTCCACCGTTTCAATCCGATCGGTCCTTCGGTTCCATCAAATTCCAAAGGTTTGCAGGCAGTGAATTCTTTGTAGGTGCATCCTACACGATTTCCTGTACTGCCAGATCCAAGGTTATTGTTGGTATGTAGCGCAGCCTGTACTGCGGCTATGTTTGAAGCTAGAAAAGTACGGAATTCCTCTTCATTCATATTCACGGTGTGTCGAGTAGTCGGTGCCATTTCCTTCAAAATAATCAAATGGAACAAGTTAATCATACAGAATATTAAGAGTAGTTAATAGTATTTCGTAGCATAATATGAACTCATTTATAAAAGCTTTTTCTTCATATTAGCGTTTTATAAGTTTAAATTCGGGTAGTACCTACCCGTTAAGTTCATACTTAGTAGCTAATATACAATTCAACTACTACAATTCTATATGAAAAACTGATTATAATAATATTTCGCGTTCAAACTTTTACACAATATTTTACAAACTTACAATACCGCTTATTTTACATATAGCATGAAATATAGCACACAATAAATTTGATACAAGATGGTTGTGAAGATAATTCTAGCTAGTACACAAGTCGTTCAGCAAAGGCAATAAAGACACGTAATTCATACGTCCAGAAACAAGTCATGCATTCTGGTTTTCTAGGATTACTTCCCATCCTTGGTCTTGTGGAACATAACCGTTATGGCATTTGATAAGACAGCGTGTTGTAACGTCGTCAAAGGGACGAGGGTTACGTAATGTCCAACAGTCCCGTAACAATCTAAAAACCTCATTTCTTACCCCAATTACCGACTCCGTCACTTGTGGGAACGTTTTGTTTAATAGTTGTAGCCCGATGTTCTTGTTCTCACTTTGGTGAGAAGCGAACATTACTAATCCGTAAGCATAACATGCTTCTTTATGTTGCATGTTAGCCGCTTTTTCTAAATCACGAAGTCCAATATTCGGATATATTGAGTCAAAATAATTTCTTGACCCATTGCGTAAAATAGCATTTGGGTTCCCCGCAATATATGCGTCAAAGTAAACACATCGTAACTTATGGATTTCCCAATGTGATATCCCCCATCTTTCGAACGAAAGCCTTTTATAAACCAAGGCATTCTTAGAACGTTCTTCGAATGTCTTACAAACTGATCTCGCCTTAAATAGTTGTGCCGAAGAATTCTGACCGACTCTAGACAAGATTTCATCAATCATGTCTCCGGGTAGGTCTCTTAAAATATTGGGTTGTCTATCCATTTTGTGTTTTTATACTGTAAAATAGACAAGAGTTAGATTCATAAAAAAAATACTTATTAATACAAGCAATTTTTACATATATCATAAAGCATAAGCACACTATATTACATATATTACACCACACGAATACAACTATCTTATTCTGACTCGCTTGTTTCTTCTTCTTCGATTTTGGTTCGTTTTGCCAAGTTTCTAGGGATATATGATGTTCCCCTAATACGAGCCGTCGTTTTCCACATTGGTTTAGAAAAACCTGGTGGTTTAGAGGTTCCCGGGTCATTGTTACAACTTAAGGACTTCGGGGGTTGACGATACATATAAAGTTCATCGGGGTTGGAATTAGATTTCTCTATTTTTATGCCCTTTCTCTTATTATTTTCTTTTGCCTTTTTAGATTCAGTTGGGGTAATTTCTATAACATCATCGGAATTCTCGTCGGAATCCGATTCATCGAAGAATTGGTAATCCTCCCAATATTTTGCTTCCTTGGCGGAAACACCATTGACCATAATTAACCTTGGTCGGTTGGTTGAGGATTTTCTTTTACTTAACCATTTTATTATTTCCCCCACCGGTTCTATTTCTTCATCCGGTTCCGATTCTTCTTCCGGTTCCGATTCTTCTTCCGGTTCCGACTCTTCTTCCGGTTCCTCTTCGGGAACTTGTGAATCAGTCCACGAATCATTCCAATTTACATTTGACTCTTCATTATTATTAGGTGAGTTAATGGGACTTGTTCTAGAGGTAGACATCTATCACATAATATCAAACGCGTTAAGAGATTAATATATCACATAATATTCACATGTTAAAAATATATAGTTTCCAACAAAATTTGTTAAGCAATCATTTTTCAAGTAAACACGGTCGAAGTCCAGACTCACTAATGCATCCTAACAAACTCGATAAGACACACTAATGAAAAATTCTGGTTCTCTAAGACCAACGCTCTGATACCAACTGAAATGTCCCGTTCTTATTGATTAAAAACGTTCCATATTAATTGATTTCGTTGCGAGGTTTTGACCTCTATATGAGACGTTTTTCAAAGACTGCATTCATTTTTAAAACAAACCATAACCTTTATTTCATAAATAAAGGTTTAAAAGCTTTACGTAGATTATCAAATAATGATAATCTAAAATATCCTGTTTACACACGACCATTACATAATGGTTTACAATACAAATATGTTACATCGAAATCAGTTTCTTGAATGCAGTTTTTACACAATATCATACAAACATGGACTCCAAATCTTGTCCTTATTTTAGTATGCAACAGCGGAAGCTCTTAGTATTCACCTGAGAATAAACATGCTTTAAACGTCAACAAAAATGTTGGTGAGTTATAGGTTTAACCTATATGTATCAAATCGTAACAATAGACCACAAGATTTCATATTTCAATACACATCCCATACATAGAGATAAAAATCATTCATATGGTGAACACCTGGTAACCGACATTAACAAGATGCATATATATAAGAATATCCCCATCATTCCGGGACACCCTTCGGATATGATATAAATTTCGAAGTACTAAAGCATCCGGTACTTTGGATGGGGTTTGTTAGGCCCAACAGATCTATCTTTAGGATTCGCGTCAATTAGGGTGTCTGTTCCCTAATTCTTAGATTACCAGACTTAATAAAAAGGGGCATATTCGATTTCGATAATTCAACCATAGAATGTAGTTTCACGTACTTGTGTCTATTTTGTAAATCATTTATAAAACCTGCATGTATTCTCATCCCAAAAATATTAGATTTTAAAAGTGGGACTATAACTCACTTTCACAGATTTTTACTTCGTCGGGAAGTAAGACTTGGCCACTGGTTGATTCACGAACCTATAACAATATATACATATATATCAAAGCATGTTTAAAATATATTTACAACACTTTTAATATATTTTGATGTTTTAAGTTTATTAAGTCAGCTGTCCTCGTTAGTAACCTACAACTAGTTGTCCACAGTTAGATGTACAGAAATAAATCGATAAATATTATCTTGAATCAATCCACGACCCAGTGTATACGTATCTCAGTATTGATCACAACTCAAACTATATATATTTTGGAATCAACCTCAACCCTGTATAGCTAACTCCAACATTCACATATAGAGTGTCTATGGTTGTTCCGAAATATATATAGATGTGTCGACATGATAGGTCGAAACATTGTATACGTGTCTATGGTATCTCAAGATTACATAATATACAATACAAGTTGATTAAGTTATGGTTGGAATAGATTTGTTACCAATTTTCACGTAGCTAAAATGAGAAAAATTATCCAATCTTGTTTTACCCATAACTTCTTCATTTTAAATCCGTTTTGAGTGAATCAAATTGCTATGGTTTCATATTGAACTCTATTTTATGAATCTAAACAGAAAAGTATAGGTTTATAGTCGGAAAAATAAGTTAAAAGTCATTTTTGTAAAGGTAGTCATTTCAGTCGAAAGAACGACGTCTAGATGACCATTTTAGAAAACATACTTCCACTTTGAGTTTAACCATAATTTTTGGATATAGTTTCATGTTCATAATAAAAATCATTTTCTCATAATAACAACTTTTAAATCAAAGTTTATCATAGTTTTTAATTAACTAACCCAAAACAGCCCGCGGTGTTACTACGACGGCGTAAATCCGGTTTTACGATGTTTTTCGTGTTTCCAGGTTTTAAATCATTATGTTAGAATATCATATACATATAGAACATGTGTGTAGTTAATTTTAAAAGTCAAGTTAGAAGGATTAACTTTTGTTTGCGAACAAGTTTAGAATTAACTAAACTATGTTCTAGTGATTACGAGTTTAAACCTTCGAATAAGATAGTTTTATATATATGAATCGAATGATGTTATGAACATTATTACTACCTCAAGTTTAGTAGGTAAACCTACTGGAAGTGACAAGAAATGATCTAGCTTCAAAGGATCTTGGATGGCTTGAAAGTTCTTGAAGTAGGATCATGACACAAAAACAAGTTCAAGTAAGATTTTTACTCGAATTAAGATAGTTTATAGTTATAGAAATTGAATCAAAGTTTGAATATGAATATTACCTTGAATAAGAAAGATAACCTACTGTATATAACAAAGGTTTCTTGATATTAGATTATTACTTGGAATGGATTAGAAAGCTTGAAAGTAAATTAGTAAACTTGAAGGGATTTTTGAAGTGTTCTTGAAGTGTTCTTCCTATGATGATTATAGCTTGATTCTTGAAGTGATTTTTTATGAAGATGATGATTAACTACTGGAAAAATACGTTCATAATAGTGTGTGTGTGTTGAGAGAGAATTAGAAAGAGAATTGGAAGTGAAATGGAGTGAATGATGAGTGGTAATTGGTGAGTGGTGAGTGGGGTTAAAAGGAGTTCTAGTTAGTTGACTAGCTCATGGTAGAAGTTAAAATTGATTAGTCATACATGACATAATCAAGAGTGGAATCCCATGCTAGTTCCTATTGGTGTATACTCATAGTAAGTACGTTTTGAAGCTGTGTATAATACGGGTAAGAATACGACTAGAATTCTTGATGAAAGAAAAGAATGGAAAAGTAACTGTAACCATTTTAGTTAAGTATGAGTGTTTTGATATATGTCTTGAAGTCTTCCAAAAGTATTTTAATACATCTAAATACACTACATGTATATACATTTTAACTGAGTCGTTAAGTCATCGTTAGTCGTTACATGTAAGTGTTGTTTTGAAACCTTTAAGTTAACGATCTCAATTAATGTTGTTAACCCATTGTTTATTATATCTAATGAGATGTTAAATTATTATATTATCATGATATTATGATATATTAATATATTAATATATCTTAATATGATATATATACATTTAAATGTCGTTACAACGATAATCGTTACATATATGTCTCGTTTCGAAATCCTTAAGTTAGTAGTCTTGTTTATATGTATATAACTCATTGTTAATATACTTATGGAGATACTTACTTATCATAATCTCATGTTAACCATATGTATATCCATATATATATCGTCATGTCGTTTTTACAAGTTTTAACGTTCGTGAATCGCCGGTCAACTTGGGTGGTCAATTGTCTATATGAAACATATTTCAATTAATCAAGACTTAACAAGTTTGATTGCTTAACATGTTGGAAAAATTTAATCATGTAAATATCAATCTCAATTAATATATATAAACATGGAAAAGTTCGGGTCACTACATGTGAAATGTCCCGTTCTTATTGATTAAAAACGTTTCATATTAATTGATTTCGTTGCGAGGTTTTGACCTCTATATGAGACGTTTTTCAAAGACTGCATTCATTTTTAAAACAAACCATAACCTTTATTTCATAAATAAAGGTTTAAAAAGCTTTACGTAGATTATCAAATAATGATAATCTAAAATATCCTGTTTACACACGACCATTACATAATGGTTTACAATACAAATATGTTACATCGAAATCAGTTTCTTGAATGCAGTTTTTACACAATATCATACAAACATGGACTCCAAATCTTGTCCTTATTTTAGTATGCAACAGCGGAAGCTCTTAATATTCACCTGAGAATAAACATGCTTTAAACGTCAACAAAAATGTTGGTGAGTTATAGGTTTAACCTATATATATCAAATCGTAACAATAGACCACAAGATTTCATATTTCAATACACATCCCATACATAGAGATAAAAATCATTCATATGGTGAACACCTGGTAACCGACATTAACAAGATGCATATATATAAGAATATCCCCATCATTCCGGGACACCCTTCGGATATGATATAAATTTCGAAGTACTAAAGCATCCGGTACTTTGGATGGGGTTTGTTAGGCCCAATAGATCTATCTTTAGGATTCGCGTCAATTAGGGTGTCTGTTCCCTAATTCTTAGATTACCAGACTTAATAAAAAGGGGCATATTCGATTTCGATAATTCAACCATAGAATGTAGTTTCACGTACTTGTGTCTATTTTGTAAATCATTTATAAAACCTGCATGTATTCTCATCCCAAAAATATTAGATTTTAAAAGTGGGACTATAACTCACTTTCACAGATTTTTACTTCGTCGGGAAGTAAGACTTGGCCACTGGTTGATTCACGAACCTATAACAATATATACTTATATATCAAAGTATGTTTAAAATATATTTACAACACTTTTAATATATTTTGATGTTTTAAGTTTATTAAGTCAGCTGTCCTCGTTAGTAACCTACAACTAGTTGTCCACAGTTAGATGTATTGAAATAAATCGATAAATATTATCTTGAATCAATCCACGACCCAGTGTATACGTATCTCAGTATTGATCACAACTCAAACTATATATATTTTGGAATCAACCTCAACCCTGTATAGCTAACTCCAACATTCACATATAGAGTGTCTATGGTTGTTCCGAAATATATATAGATGTGTCAACATGATAGGTCGAAACATTGTATACGTGTCTATGGTATCTCAAGATTACATAATATACAATACAAATTGATTAAGTTATGGTTGGAATAGATTTGTTACCAATATTCAAGTAGCTAAAATGAGAAAAATTATCCAATCTTGTTTTACCCATAACTTCTTCATTTTAAATCCGTTTTGAGTGAATCAAATTGCTATGGTTTCATATTGAACTCTATTTTATGAATCTAAACAGAAAAAGTATAGGTTTATAGTCGGAAAAATAAGTTACAAATCGTTTTTGTAAAGGTAGTCATTTCAGTCGAAAGAACGACGTCTAGATGACCATTTTAGAAAACATACTTCCACTTTGAGTTTAACCAAAATTTTTGGATATTGTTTCATGTTCATAATAAAAATCATTTTCTCAGAATAACAACTTTTAAATCAAAGTTTATCATAGTTTTTAATTAACTAACCCAAAACAGCCCGCGGTGTTACTACGACGGCGTAAATCCGGTTTTACGGTGTTTTTCGTGTTTCCAGGTTTTAAATCATTAAGTTAGCATATCATATAGATATAGAACATGTGTGTAGTTAATTTTAAAAGTCAAGTTAGAAGGATTAACTTTTGTTTGCGAACAAGTTTAGAATTAACTAAACTATGTTCTAGTGATTACGAGTTTAAACCTTCGAATAAGATAGTTTTATATATATGAATCGAATGATGTTATGAACATCATTACTACCTCAAGTTTAGTAGGTAAACCTACTGGAAGTGACAAGAAATGATCTAGCTTCAAAGGATCTTGGATGGCTTGAAAGTTCTTGAAGTAGGATCATGACACAAAAACAAGTTCAAGTAAGATTTTTACTCGAATTAAGATAGTTTATAGTTATAGAAATTGAATCGAAGTTTGAATATGAATATTATCTTGAATAAGAAAGATAACCTACTGTATATAACAAAGGTTTCTTGATCTTAGATGATTACTTGGAATGGATTAGAAAGCTTGAAAGTAAATTAGTAAACTTGAAGGGATTTTTGAAGTGTTCTTGAAGTGTTCTTCCTATGATGATTATAGCTTGATTCTTGAAGTGATTTTTGATGAAGATGATGATTAACTACTGTAAAAATACGTTCATAATAGTGTGTGTGTTGAGAGAGAATTAGAAATAGAATTGGAAGTGAAATGGAGTGAATGATGAGTGGTAATTGGTGAGTGGTGAGTGGGGTTAAAAGGAGTTCTAGTTAGTTGACTAGCTCATGGTAGAAGTTAAAATTGATTAGTCATACATGACATAATCAAGAGTGGAATCCCATGCTAGTTCCTATTGGTATATACCCATAGTAAGTACGTTTTGAAGCTGTGTATAATACGGGTAAGAATACGACTAGAATTCTTGATGAAAGAAAAGAATGGGAAAGTAACTGTAACCATTTTCGTTAAGTATGAGTGTTTTAATATATGTCTTGAAGTCTTCCAAAAGTATTTTAATACATCTAAATACACTACATGTATATACATTTTAACTGAGTCGTTAAGTCATCGTTAGTCGTTACATGTAAGTGTTGTTTTGAAACCTTTAAGTTAACGATCTCAATTAATGTTGTTAACCCATTGTTTATTATATCTAATGAGATGTTAAATTATTATATTATCATGATATTATGATATATTAATATATCTTAATATGATATATATACATTTAAATGTCGTTACAACGATAATCGTTACATATATGTCTCGTTTCGAAATCCTTAAGTTAGTAGTCTTGTTTATATGTATATAACTCATTGTTAATATACTTATGGAGATACTTACTTATCATAATCTCATGTTAACCATATGTATATCCATATATATATCGTCATGTCATTTTTACAAGTTTTAACGTTCGTGAATCGCCGGTCAACTTGGGTGGTCAATTGTCTATATGAAACATATTTCAATTAATCAAGTCTTAACAAGTTTGAATGCTTAACATGTTGGAAACATTTAATCATGTAAATATCAATCTCAATTAATATATATAAACATGTAAAAGTTCGGGTCACTACAGGATGTCTCGTCAAAGATTACGTGGCGAGACAGGATAATCTTATGAGTGGCGAGGTCATCACAGCGGTAACCACGATGGTTTGATGGGTACCCAAGGAAAATTCAAGGCGTGGAGCGGGGTGCGAGTTTGTTAGTAGTGTTAAGGTGGGGGTAGCATAGGCATCCAAAGACGCGGAGAGTGAAATAGTTTGGGGAATATTTGTATAGGCGAGTATGTGGGATTTCATGATTGATGGCGGAAGATGGTAGTAGATTTAGAAGGTAGGTGGCCATGTGAAGAGCCTCCACCCAAAAGGAAGGGGGAAGATGCGCTTGAAAAAGAAGGGTACGAATGAGATTATTTATAGTGCGAATCATGCGTTCAGATTTGCCATTTTGTTGGGAGGTTTGAGGACATGATAAACGCATTTGAATGCCATTGTTTAGGAAAAGTTGGTGAATTTGGTTGTTGTTGAATTCACCGCCATGGTCACATTGGAACGATTTTATTTCATGGTTGAATTGAGTTTTTACGTAGGCGCGAAATTGTACAAATATATTAAAAACTTCAGATTTATTGCGTAATGGATAAACCCATAAATAATGTGAATAATGATCTAAAAAGATGACGTAGTATTTATAACCACTAAGACTCGGAACAGGAGAGGTCCATAAATCTGAGTGAACAATATCAAATAAAGATGTAACATTAGAAGCAGAACTAATAAACGGAAGTTTAACGTGTTTGCCAAGTTGACAAGCATTGCAAAGCGCGGGAGACTTCGTATTATTACAAACAATAGAATTAGAAAAAATAAGACGACGTAAAACATCGTTATTGGGGTGTCCAAGACGTTGATGCCAAGTGGTTGAAGTAGTGAGAAGAGCTTTCTGAATAGGTTGTGGAGCAGGAGTCGTGAAAGGGTAGAGATCTTCGGTGCTGTCACATCGGAGTAAAAGTCGACGAGTCAAATAATCTTTCACTGAAAAACCAAACTCGTCGAAATCAACAGAGACTTTATTATCACGGGTAAATTTACGAACAGATATAAGATTTTTAACAATATTCGGGGTAACAAGTACATGATTTAGGTAAAGGGGAAGGTGAATATTTGGCAACACGCTATGACCGGTGTTGGTGACAGGAATGGGATTTCCGTCGCCAACAGCTACAGAAGGATACATGCAATGATTAAAAATAGTACTAAGATTATCAATACTAGAAGTAAGGTGAGAAGTCGCACCAGTATCCATAGTCCATCCAGATGAACCGTAATGCTGATGAGTCACGGTGTTAAATGCGTTAGGATAAGGCCCAAATTCATTGATCTGTGGGCTGACAGAAGCATGTAGCCCAGTTTGTGTGTACTGTTGGGCTAACTGATGATTTTGTGGTGATCCATTAAAGTTAATTGTATTGGGCCCACCACAATTTGAATTAAATCTTTCAAAGCTGGACTGTTGGATTAGTGGTTGGTTGTGGGCCGAAAATTGCTGAGACAAGCCGAACTGATTTATAATACGTTGATTGAAATGTATAATTCCTAATAGTTGGGCTTCAATCTGATAACATGTGCTTATATTTCTTTTACTGCCGCCATTATACCAAAGAAAAGGGTTTGGTGAAGGCTTGAACAAGCACATGGGATTTGTATGACGTAATTGTGTAGATATTTAAATTGAGATATGCACTTTTGTATGAATTTGTGGAAGATAGTGGGACGGTGATGATGGTTTGTAAAAAGAAAGACGATTGAATGTCCGTAATATTTTTTTTTTCTTTATCGTAGGTTTAGGGTGTCATTGAGGCGTCTGATACCATGATAATTAGCGTATATTGATAATGATTTTATGTGTTCACATTAGGTCCTGAGATACAATATAAATAGCAAACAATACTGAAAACCTAATGGGCTAGAAACATGAGCGGGCCCTTATAGAACACAGGCCAATAAAACACTTAAGGACTAAATCCGTCTAACAGGAGGGAGTAATTTTTTATTCATCTATATCTCTATTCATATTCGTTTAGTTTAATTTCTTTCATTCATATCTATATCCAATGAATTAAACGGGTTAATGAATATCAATTGAATATATTCACTAAAATAATAATGTAACTACGATTTTGGAAATTAAATTTACATTATTACAAATGTAAATATATAATCTTTATATTTTTAATTTATTACATGTAGTGATTGTAATTTGTCACTGAGTGTGACTTCAATTGAGCAAAATACGTTACAATAATCTAAATGTATAACATTTAATATTACGGAGTATTATAACAATTTAATAATAGTAACTTTTATAACTCTTATTTTTGTTGATAACTTTAAAATTTATAAGTTATATGTATATCTATATCGATATGTAGATATATATCGATATGTATGTATGTATGTATGTATGTATGTATGTATGTATGTATATATATATATATATATATATATATATATATATATATATATATATTAGTACGTATAATATATATATGTATAGATGTATTTCGGGTGATATTGTCTATATACATGGATGATAAATGTTATCCATATCCGATCTACAAAATATTAACATCCTCCATATCCATATTCATATCCATATCCATTATTCGTCCATTTAAATCATCCATATTCATTATAAATGGATCGGATTAGATTGATATACATAGATGAAACATCCATTGTCATCACTAAGTAACCCTCTAAGGACTAGTGTTAAACTTATTTTTATAAATATAAATTCAGTTAAATTAATTATAATATATAAATATTTACTTTTAAACTAATTTTTAGTATTTAAATTTATATCAGAATCTAATAAGATCATTGCTAATGGACTCCGCCATCAACCTTGCTCTCATATTGCCCTCTAGGGCGCTAATGGCATTTTCATGCCCTCGGTGTGCCCTCACTTTACCCTTACAGCCTCATGTTGAATTATTTTTCACACATAATATTTTAGGACGGAGCAAAAGTAATATATACTTGTACATAGAGCTTTAATACACGTAAATTTGGTTGTTTAATTAATTTAATTGGGTGAGAAAGTATGTCATGGACTCATGGTTAGTAGAGCTATCGAGATCATCATCTCGACTAAGGTTCATCATGATAACCGGACATGAGTGTTAACGCCGCTGATATCTGAAACCCCTCTCTCACACTTAGACGTATCCTTGCCCTAGTTGGAGGAATATGTTTGATCAATGATCACCTATGGTTTGTTATTTTTATGGTTGAAACCTCATCCATTGCATATTATATGAGTTTCTAAATGATAATTAATAAGGTCCCACTACTTTCATATTTGAACTTAATTATCACCATTTGTCACCATACGATTAAAGATAAACTTTATTAACACATAAGTGTTTTATGACTTTCACTACTATAAAATGAATCTAGACATCTTAAGATTGGTCATCAAATCCCAACTAGAGGATGATCTGTCATAATATATGTGTTGGACATTAATGTATACTGATACATTAATTTATGTGAATACTTGAAGTATTGCTTAGTCAAAGTTATTACAAGTTTATGCGCCAAAATGAATATTTACCCTAAGATCAAATCATATGGAATTACACTTAAACATATCAAAATATAGTTTGATGACTTGTAATAATCTTGACTCATGTTCTTATTGATTCAATGAAATCAATCTATCGAAAAGTAAGTGTACTTGGATAAAGACATGGAGATCAAAGATAAAACCATATGGAATTATGTGCCTAACAACACATTTATACTGTAGTTATATCTACTAATAGTAATCTTGATCTAGATGTGATTACTTGAACATTTTATGAATCAAGATTATGACAATATAAACAATTAAACACCTAGCAAATGACATGTTAATTTAAAAGTAAAATGATATGAGATTACACTTAGACATATTAAAATATGATTTTTCTTAAATAACCTTACTTGTTTAAACATATTCTTATAAGTTAATGATCATAACTTGTACTTACATGATTATGTTACTAATTGAATTATACCTTATTAGTACGTGTGCTTAATTCTAAAGGAATATGCTTCCTACATTTACACATGTTTAAGGTTAATCAATATAATTCTGCAGATCAAATAAAGTGGTTTAAGAGATGCACTTTCCCTTATTGGAAGTCAAGAAAGAAAAACCAAGGAGAATATGCTCTTTCTCTTTGGTGGTGAGATGTCAAACATGCTTCCAAGACCAATTTAAACAAATAGTGCAAAGTAAGCATGTCAAGACCAAGGAGCATATTTTAAAGTATCAATTATACGACGAATGAAAAAGGATCAAGAGTCAATTTGATATATTTTCAGCACCTAACCTTTTGAAAGATCAATGACAAGTTCTCAAAGGAATATGCATTTTTCTTTGAGCATGATAGGTCAACATTAAATTGAGTACATCAAAATGTATTCAGGGGGCAAGACTCAAGGATTTCAAATAAATATTGAAGGTCAAAGTCACTTTACTTTTGACAAGTTTTTTCATGAATTTAAAGAGTATACATGCCAAGAATTGAGCAAAAGTGCTCAAATAACAGTTGTGTCCGATGTTGTCCGAATGCACCACGGAAGAAAGCACGATCGATCATGGACTTGAACGTGGGTTTGCTGTCGTGAATTGTTTGGGCTTTAAATACTACACTTGACCACATTTGAAGATAACCTCTTGCAAGCACACTTTCAAATATACATCCGGAGATCATTAAGAGATTCAAATATACATATTTATCATAATTATAGTTAGCATGAGAGATATTAGTAAGAAGTATTCATTGTAAAGTACAAACTTCTTACAATCATAATGTGAGTTGAGAGCAATGAGTTACTAGTTTTAACACTTACAACTTGAAACTTTATCATGGTGAACTAGCTACTTGCATAAGAGTGTTGAAAGTAGTATCATAAGTATCTCATTGTAACTCTATTCTGTGTAGGTTACTAACTTGGGGTGATCAACTAATTAGTAGTAATGTTTTTGTGATAAGAACACCATCCTAGCTAGTGATCCAACATCCTTAAATAGACTTAGGGAGTTGATTGTTCTTGTGATAAGAACAATACTTATCTCATTAAATATAAGGGTGATCTAACAAGGCTTTCGACGAGATAGAAAGGTTGTGTTGGTGTTGCTTATTGAAGGACATTGATGTAGTTGGCTCTCCATCGGATTTGGAGAAAATTCTTAGTAAAGTTAACTCTCGATAAGGTTTATCAAGGAGTAGATTAAGGAGGATTAGTTAAAATCCTCCTCGACAGCTATAAATCCTTTTTTTTGTGTTCTTTACATTCATTGCATATCTCAATTAACAAACACAATCACTTTTGCACGTAAAATTTATACTTTGATCATAAAAGCATTTGAAAAAAATTAATCATTAAAGAACCATTCACCCTACCTAAACCCCCCCCCCCCCCCACCCACCCCAACCCCAACCCCCCTCTAGCTCCTTATACATTCATTTGATAATGATTGAAAGCATGTTTATTAACAAAAATTACAAAGTGAATAATTCAACTCTTTAACACCCCAAAATATTTTGAAGTATACTCCTAACACTATTGAAAAAAGTTGAGTGTGACCTGGTTTATTGCATGTTATAATCTTTTAACACAAGTAAAAGAACTGTATAAACACCAAGGTGGTGGTGTATTGATGGTGATCCTACTTTTCATAAGGGAGGTCGGAGGTTGGATTCACATTAGCTGCAAAATATTTCCTTTGAGGTTATCTGCTCATTTCATGGGTTTGAAGGTATCAGGCGTCTTGCGTTCGAGACTCACCCGAGAGAGTTTTACCACAGGTGATACCCGTATAGATTCACCATGAGGTTTTCCCCTGAGCGGTGGCAGGACTATAATGATTCGTCCTAAAAAATGATCGGTTGACACATCAGTGATTCCTAACAATAGTTAAAAAAGAACTAGATAAATTTTATAATCATTTATGACACATAATTTTGACCAGTCTTACAATTTTAATGAGTCTTATTTAGTTTATATGATGTTAAAATCAATCATCCAAATAAATCACTAATTTAACGAAACACATAAATGAATATATTAAGAACTAATCAATGATAAAATTGATAGTTATGCACATACATAGTTATGCGACTCAATTTTTGTTTGTGATTTTAGTGAGATTCAACGATAATTAATTAATGATAAAATTAATAGTTATGCACATACATAGTTATGTGACTCAATTTTTATTTGTGATTTTAGTGAGATTCAACGAATGATTTTAGTAGAATTGGATCTGCCACTACTACATTTCGGTTCATTTAGTGCCCCTCATTTAGACGTGTTCACCAAATAACACGTCTAATTAAACATAAGGAACACGTCTAATTAACTTTAAAATAACTAAAAAAACGAGCACGTCTAAATAATAGAAGGAACACGTCTAATTAAACAAAGGGGACACGTCTGATTAACTTTACAATTTAAAAAAATGGAACACGTCTAAATAATAGTAGCGACACGTTTAATTAGAAATATGTAACACGTCTAAGTAAATATAACACGTCTATTTGACAACACGTCTAATAAGTTTTACCCGTCTAATTGATGAACACGTCTAATAGGTACACGTCTAATTGAGAACACGTCTAATAAGTTACCAAGAACACGTCTAGTTAAAAAAATAGAAAACGTCAAATTAGTTAGTTGAACACGTCTAATTGTAACACGTCTAAATAAGATAACATGCACACGTCTAATTAATCGAACACATCTAATTAGTAATCAAGGACGTTTGATTTAATGATAAATCTAACAACCGTTAGCAAATTAATAGGGAGTTGGTTAAAATTAACAAGTCTGAATTAGGAATGACTTTGAATTAGGAAAGAGTATTTTTCTCAAAGATAATTATACTTATAATTATAATACAAAAATAACTACACTATAAATATCTCTAACTATTAACTTATATAAATCACCAAAAAATCTATAAAAACAAATACGAACATACAAGCTTTTAAGATTTATCTATTCATTCATTCATTCATTCATTCATTCATTCATTCATTCATTCATTCATTCATAGCTTTTAAGCTTTATCTGTTCATTCATCATCTTCACATCAATATTCATTCAGCTGGGAGTAATCGTAATCAATCAGAGGTAACACTTTCTTTCTTTTTCTTTCTTGTTGTTGTTGTTGTTGTTGTTGTTGTTGTTGTTGTTGTTGTTTAATACATGTGCTTGTTGTTTGTAATCGTAATAGATAAGAGCATCTGTCAAAATCATGTTGTAACTATATGGAACTATATGAATATATAATTGAATATGGAATTATATGATCTACGTTGAAACTTTTGATCATTATAATAATTGGTTTGGTTTGCTGGGTTGTTTGTGAGATAGTCCATGTACGTGTAGCTTCTTCTCAATTGTTTTCAATCGTTTTGTTGTAACAACTCATCATATAATAACACTATAACACGACTATATAACAACACTATAACACGACACACGCTAAGATTGATTCTATAACACAATCATTCGACTCTATAAAACAAAACAGTTCAAACGATCACACAACACAGTTGTGAACATCATATAACACTATATAAACAACATATAAACTATAAACTTGGACATAAAAAAACAAAACATGCTTATACTGGTGTTGTGTAATATGCTTTTGCCTGTATAAAAGTGCTGCAGCACATACAAGATGCATAATACACAAAAGTGCAGTATCACAAATTGCACAGAACACAAACTGCACATAACACAATAAGACGCATAATAGCCCACACTGCTAATAACAAAACATCAGAATATGATCTGTAAAGATACGTTAACCTGTAAGGTTGCCTTCTTGATTCCCAATTCCCAACCATGTTCTCATTGTCATCAACAAAAGTCTCACTCTTGTCAACATTCTCATTGCTATCATCAACATTCTCATTCTCAATGCGAATGTATGGTGAAGTAATAACAACACAACGTTGCTTATCTACCATCGATCTAGACGATATTATTGAAAGATGGCATTTGTGGAGTTCGTTTTAATCTTAACAAGGTATGTAATAATTGTTGTATAACTATAATTGAACTATTAATTTTGTAAAACTAGTTGCATTGATCATCAATCATTTTTGCATATCAAATCTGCATTAATTATTGTAAGATGTGGATGTTTATGTAGGTATATAGTAGAATGAAAAACTTTGTGAATTACCGGCTGCATGTTGGATGGGTGTGATATATGGTGCGCAAAGACCTTCGTTTTATTAGGTTTAAAGTTTACTAGAATGAAAGATTAACGAGAATTTCTTTTGTATTACATTTTGTTAGGTTTAGGTTTAAAGTATATATAGTTTGACAAGTATAGAGTTGAGTTTTGTATTACATTTTTGGTTGTAATTAATTTATAATTTGAGTGATTGATATGTATAATATTTATACATTTACTTATCATTTAAGATTTTTTCCAGCTCAAGCATTTTTACAGCACATTTTAATTAGCAGCAGAAGCATCACCTTGCTAACACGTCTACTTGCTAACACGTCTACTTGCTAACACGTCTAATTGCAAGTTTGTTATATTTGGCGTGTAACTTGAATGGTATTTAATATTGGCGGATATTTCAAAAATTGAAATATTTAATATTATAATTTGAAATTTAAAATATTTGAGAAAAATTTGGCGGGTACAAGTTAATACGGGACACGGCTAATTAAGTTTTTAAATTGCCCAAGAACACATCTAATTCTATGGAACATGTCTAATTACACTAATAGAACACGTCCAAATGGGTTTTGACCACGTCTAATTGAAGTAATGGAACACGTCTAAATGACCTGACATGTGATGACTTGTCCGAATCCACTTTGGACGAATACATCATTCATCGATTTCACAGTGAAGTACTGACCTCTACATGATACGTTTTGTAAATATTGCAATCTTTTGAAAAGGCACACCATAATTGAATATCAAATTCCAAGGTTTTTGACGTTTGATAATTTCTACATATTGACAATCACCGTAATTAATAGTTTGCAATACTACATCCGTTGATAATGCAGTCAAAATAAGATACATGGTGATGATTTTGTGAATGCAACTTTTTCTCGAATAAAGCATGTATGACTCCATGCACATAGCTTGTATCACATATAAGCAAACAGCGGAAGACTTCTATTAAACTGAGAATAAACATGCTTAAAAGTGTCAACACAAAGGTTGGTGAGTTCATAGTTTTAATGTTGCGCATAATCTGTATATAAAGGTGGATCACAAGTTTTCAGTTGTTTCATCCAGAAACGTTTATCAAAGTATTCTACAAAATTGAGCACCCTGGTAACTAAACTTAACGTATATATAATTTGTACCCTTTGTATAATCATCTTAATAATACACGCAAACCAACGTGTACGGTTCTCAAATAGCATACGTCCATTAAAAGGCTAGTGCTCTAGCTCGGACGGGGATATCAAAGCTACTACTCGCGCCCACCAGTTCTTATAACTGGCAGTTACTAGTTACCAAAGCTAAGGGATTTTCGATTCAAACTCAGTGTAGAATTTAGTATTTACTTGTATCCATTGTGTTTAAAATAAAGTGCATGTATTCTCAGCCCAAAAATATATATTGCAAAAGCAATTAAAAATGGAGAAAATGAAACTCACCTTAGCAGCACATAAATTCATTCATCGAAATGTGATCGAAACTCGAAATGCAAAGTAACCATAGATCTCAACCTAGAGAACATATGTTGGTCAATACATGTCTAACAAGCTAGGTCAGGTCATAGTGTATCACAATCCTAATGCTCGAGACCGACATACAAAAGTCATCTCAAAAGTTAATCTAACACAATATGATCTTTAAATCTATACATGTCTATTAACATAGTATAAGTCTTGATAATTGAACGAATTTATCGTTTATCAAATTCAAAACATTATTTATTTCAGGAGCTATGTTATATTTGAATTATCATGACAATCGAACATACTTTGCTATTTCACGTAGTTTTCCAATACTTGTAAAATCAGATTATAGTGTTTATAAAGCTTTAAAACATGATAAGACAGCCAACTTTGACAATTGTTCAACAAGACGAGACGTGCCTTATATAGAAATTTATTTACTCGATTAGTAATATTTGAAAATCCGATTTATTAATCTTATAAACAAGTTGTTTAAATATCAATTGCAGATTCAAAAGCAATTTCAATTAATGTTAATTATAATTCAATTGACCGTAACTTTTAATCCGTTCCTCGAAAACACACGATTTCTAAATGAAAAGTTATTAATTTTTCGACAGCTTTCCAAAAACATGCATATCATATACTTTATATCAGTAGCATATGTATCAAATTCGTGATTCATCATAAACTTTCTAACGACAAAATTAAAGCATACAAGCATGCATAAACATATATACTCGAGCACTAGACATGGATACACTATTAATATATAAAAGATAAGATATAAATGCTTACTTATCAATATTGTGATTCAATATTGCAGAAAAGTACGTAGACGCAACGGAGATGATAAACACTAGTTTGACCTTACGAGCTATACCTCCAAACAATACCATAACCTCCATAGCTATAACCCATAATTTCCTTAGCTCTATCCCGCTCGAAAAACCCGTTTTGAATTAATTCGCTCATGACCTCGTCGTAGTATTTTATGTATAATACTAATAATAACGCTACCTACTAATACTAATAATAATAATAAGATTAATATTAATAATCTTAATATTAATAATAATAATAATATATATATTTATTTATTTGAGCGAAGTATGTGAAGAAATGAATCACAAATCGAAATGCGTTCAATTTATAAGAGATGTTCAGCCCACCTACCCCCCATGCGATCGCATGGGATTTTACCTATATGGCCATGCGATCGCATGGCCTGAAATTACAGCTCACAATGCATGTCGACACTTATATCTCATATGATTAATATAAATAATATTATTTAATATATAATATATTTAATCTTTAGAATTAACTAAATATTATATTATATTCACGTGCATAGTTGACTTGTAATTTTTACACCGATATGTTGTACGTTGACCCTCGACTTCAGTACCGGTTTCAGTTTTTCGAACGCATTTTCGTACGCTTAGAAAACTGGTACTTTACGTTTCGTGTTTTGGTCATTTATCAATAATAAGACTCAAATCAATGAAAAATTATCCACTCAAAGTGTAACTTATTCATTTGAGTGTTTTGGTCATTTGCTTCTATAAATCGACGTCTCGTTACTTACCAATATATATTATAATAATACTATTTTAAATCCAAAACGTTTTAAGACTAAGTTAATATTATATTTTTGTAATATATATATATATATATATATATATATATATATATATATATATATATATATATATATATATATATATATATATATACGTATATTTTCCAATCCAATTATAATGGTTCGTGAATCCTCAGAGTTTGGTCAAGGTTAAATGAATGTATGAATACAGTTTACACTTCTTGAGATTCAACTTAACAAACTTTGCTTATCGTGTCGGAATAATATAAAGATAAAGTTTAAATTTGGTCAGAAATTTCCGGGTTGTCACATAACAGACCACGTCTAATTGAGATAACGGAATACGTCTAATTAAGACCCGTCTAACATCTATTGAATACGTCTATTTGTCAAAAACGAACACGTCTAATTGAGTTTATTAGACCGGTGCAAGGAACCGCACTAATTGGCAATATCAACTAGTGATGTGCCATTTAAACGTGTACACGTTTAATTAGCCTTTTCCACACATCTAAATTAGCTGATCTATAAAAGTGTGCTACGTAGAAAATGTTAGTAATCTATTGATACTCAAAACCGAATTCAGAGAAGTGTGGAGTACACGTTCGTAAAGAGTTAGATGGATTGCAGAAGTCGAAAGTGAGGTTGATTAACATGGAAAGGGTTGCATAGTGTGTTGAACAATATGCCAGAGACAGAAAATCACTGGCACGCCGTGCCACATGGTGGTTACTGGTGTCAGAATCAAAATTGTACGTCATGCCACAAGTTGGTACGCCGTTTCATACCCAGTATACAGCGATCAGGTGCAATTTTTGATAGAAAAGTTGTAACGGTTCACTGATAGTTGCACATATTTCTTGGGGAGGGGGTGCACGTTTTTCATGTGATTACTAGACCATAATAACACCATTTCAATGGTGTTGATTACCCGGTGTTGTCATTACATTATGACCATTACGAAATTGCACCAGTAGGGTTATAGATTTTGACTATTCTGTGCACACTTTCTACACACAACATCCAGAATATACAATCTATACTGCCTAGATTTATCATCTTTTAGCCTAGAAGATAAATCATTCATTGTCTTATCCCAATCTAGATTTCGTGCAACCCGAGACTAATTGGGTCGAAATACTTGATTAGAAAAGTGTTCACACAATTCAAGGAAGAATTCGATGATCTTATTCTATAGCCCTATATAACAATTTTTTGTAAAAGCAAATTACATATAAAATGACTAGCAAAAGATTAGAAATTACACGAAGACAACTCTAATCAATCAACAACCAACTAGAAATGACTTCAAAACGAAACTCACACACGACATATTAACCCGGAACATATTTGTGAATACCCGGAAATTTCTGACCAAATTTAAACTTAATCTTTATATGTTTCCGACACGATAAGCAAAGTCTATTATCCTGAGTCTCAAAAAATTTGAACTGTTTCATATAATCATTTAACTTCGACCATTTCCGACGATTCACGAACTATTACTTAAATAAATATATATATATATATATATATATATATATATATATATATATATATATATATATATATATATATATATATATATATATATATATATATAGTTTGATATAATATATGATTTAAATTATAAAATGATATAAGAGATAATAAAATTTATTATTAAAATAAATCTATATATACATAAAAAGTATATTAAATATATATTTTGTGATTTCGAAGTTATTTAGTAAACAACGGTAACGCTCAATTGTCATATTGATTGATAATAAACGAGTTAAAAAGGAACTCATGTAATTTCGAAATAAATGGTGATCCGAAAATAAGTTAAACGAATTATAGCTTTGTTAAAAATATAATTAGAATCTATTTGATTAATTTTAACATTTAGTATTTTTACTTGGGGTTGGGAGCTCATAATTAATTTAATTTTTATTTAAATAATTGTATATAATTAATGACCAATTTTACACCCTAAAAGACTGAAATAAATAAAGTTATTTAATTTAAAATTTTAGGACTTTTTTGAAAACTTTTATCCGCCACTGATTAACAACGGACACCGATATAATAGAACTGTTGGTAGGTATATTTTCAAGATACATGTTTTAAATTGATGACTATTATTATATACTAATTATTATGAGTTGTCTGTCCACTTTCTCTTTTGCCAATCTAATTATGAGATTCATAACATCCGTGAACTGATTGTGAATGCAATATATTACTGTGTCAAATTCCAATCATGTAATACTGTTTTTCTTTATTCCTCACTATCTCATCTATAGATACTTATACATGAGGGATTGTAACATAATAAAAACCCCACACATACTCACCACTCCGTTTCCATTAATTCGATCACCATCCGCTACCATCGTCAATCACCTACAATCCTCCATGAACTCATCCAAACTACTGCACGTTACTGGTTTCTGTCAATATCATTATCATACCATCATAATGAACTATTGTAAACCGACACATGTGAAGATTCCTAATTGATGTTAACAAACAAATACCATAACTATCATCATTGAAACCCTACGCTGCGTCTGCTACGTTGTTGCTGCTATAGATGTTTATTATTTCTGTTAACAGCCATCATCACCATGGTAATTTTTCTTGTTTTGATTGACTACCATGTACTGCTACGCTGTGATTCTTTTTCTGATTGATCAGTCTAACCAACCACACCATCATAAACTCGTCACCACTGAAACAAACCACCACAGACCTTTAAAACTTTTGTTGATTCCTGTTTCTACTTCACGCAAATACCAAACCTAAACACCACTGTTCGTTTCTGTTATAACAGTGAAAACAACCTCCAACACTCGAGCTTTACTGCAACTACTTCTATTATTACGGTTTTCTGATTCATCTTGATTCAAAACCCAAACCACCATCATGTCGATCGCCAACCACTACCACTCTATAATCACCACATTCGGCACACCACCATAAGCCCACCACCTAAGTCGACACCTTATCACCGTAAACCATTACCACGAGCCACCACCATCATTACCTTGATTATATCTTTCTCGTTTCATGTTTCTTCTTGATCCACAAAATCGCCACCCATCACCACCAGAGTACTACCGCTTCCATCACTAACAACCAGTGTGTCGCGTCTTCCTTATTTCTGTTTAAACCACCAACAACCTCACACCTACATCTCTTCGTTTCTGTAAACCGTAGTGACCAAAACACCACCATCATTTGTTGCCTTCGTGATTGTGGTTTCTGCTACTATATGCATGTGCTTACGTTTCCGTTTTTCAACAAGCAACCAAAACCATAACCACTGTTATTCGCTGCTATGTCTATGGTCTGTTTACAGTCACTGCAAACCAAACGAACCCACACAAGAAACCCATCTATTTTTGTTTCTGCTCGAACAACTCAATGATGATATGGAGTATAATGATTATCAGATGATGAATAAAATGATGGTGATACTAAATAATGAAAAAGAAGATAACCATGATTATAATTTAATAATGATGATGTTGCACATTCCTTTCTTTTTCTTTTTGGTGGCCGACAATCTTTAAACAAAAATAACTCCACATACATGTCACACGCCTCACTAATTTGACCCAACACACTCCTTAAATCTTGATCTAAGTACTACCAATTCTAAACTAATAAACAATTTCGATACTTCTCTTCTTGGACTACTGAATCGGCTAGATTGGGCCAATGTTTAATAATGATAATGGACTACAACTTTGGGCTCAAAATTATCCAACACATGTTCACCATCACAACCACCGAAGGTCGGCTGCAACCTGCAAAATATAAATTTCTGTTTTCATTCGAACCCATGTTGATCCCCGCTACTATTTCAGTTTATACTGCAGCTGCTACTTAATATTACTATTGAAAGATCAAACGAGAAGAAAGATGATAGATAGAACAGTATTAACGATGAAGATGTGTGATGATGATTGCAGACGATATTAATGTGAAGAAAATGATGAGTAACATGATGAAGATAAAGTGATGATGGCGAGATTGGTAATGAATCTGTTTTGCTCTCTTCCTGTTCGAACAAACCACAAACCCAAAACTATTATGAGACGATAATCCTTGCTGTCATTCAAACCAAGTATTTTTAAACCCTACTATTTAGCTTAGACTGATGCTACAAGCTTAAGGTTTTTGGTTCAAAACAATCACCCAACAAAACCAACCGATTATTAATTCACTGCTTTAATTTCGTTTTTCGTTTATGGTTTAATTCAAACCAAACAAATCGTGGTACTGTTACTGTCTGAGTATAAAAAGAAACCGTGAAACTTAATGGGTTATGTGGGTCGATTAATAGGATAGGAGAATTGGGCTTGATTAAGTTGTTCCTGGGCCTTCAATGGACTGCAAAAGTCATAATAATAATAAGTTGATAGATAAATGTTAATGATAATGAATATTATGGACGTGATATGATGGTTACGGTTAGAGTAAGGGAAATGAGTGGTATTCGATATGTTAATGAAGATGGTAATATGATGATATAGGTTGATGTTAAAGATGATGATATAGATATGATGAAGGGTCGATAAGATGATAATTTATGATTATAATCGAGTAATGAGAATGATTATGATTATGATAACGATATTATTAATGATGAAGATGGGACTTCGATAGAATTATGATGGATTGTATGATAAGGACGACGATGATACATGTTAAGGATGTTATTGGGTTAGCGGGATGTCGCGGGTTCAAAACTGGGCTTGGACATTTTTTTAAGGACTACTTCTTTGAGGTAGTTTACTTATTACTCATTATTATTATTATTATTATTATTATTATTATTATTATTATTATTATTATTATTATTATTATTATTATTATTATTATTATTATTATTATTATTATTATTATTATTATTCTTAACATTAATATTATTATTTTTACATTATTATTATTATTATTATCATTTTTATTATTACCAGTATCATTATTTTTTTTATAAAAACCATATTACTATTATTATCAATATTACTACTAATATTATTATCATTACTACAATAAAAATTAGTCATATATAAATACTTAACTAAACTATGTTAACATTTTTATTTATTTAAAGAATATAAAATAAATACATTTAATTAAGTTACTAACGAAACACATAATTTATTAAAATAACAAGTATATCACTAATAATATATAAATTCGTTCGATTACAATTATATGTCTTAATATCTATATATATATATATATATATATATATATATATATATATATATATATATATATATATATATATATATATATATATATATATATATATATATATATATATATATATAAATTATATAGGTTCATGAATCCGAGGCCAACCTTACATGGTTCAGTATCGTCGTATGCATATTTTTACTACAAAATATCGTATTGTGAGTTTCATTTGCTCCCTTTTTAAATGCTTTTGCAATATATATTTTTGGGACTGAGAATACATGCGCTGCTTTTATAAATATTTTACGAAATAGACACAAGTAATCGAAACTACATTCTATGGTTGTATTATCGAATCGAATATGCCCCTTTTAGCTTGGTAGCCTAAGAATTAGGGAACAGTACCCCTAATTGACGCGAATCCTAAAGATAGATCTATGGGCCTAACAAACCCCATCCGAGGTACGGATGCTTTAGTACTTCGATTTTTGTACAGACGAGATGATTCTGTTATACAGACGAGAGGATTCTGTTTTGGGGATATTCTATATGCATTATGTTAATGTCGGTTACCAGGTGTTCACCATATGAATGATTTTACCTTTATGCAGACGAGAGGATTCTGCTATGGGAATTATATTTATAAAAATGAAAATCTTGTGGTCTATTAAAATTATGGAAATGAATGATTATGATAAACCTATGAACTCACCAACCTTTTGGTTGACACTTTAAAGCATGTTTATTCTCAGGTATGAAAGAAATCTTCCGCTGTGCAGTTGCTCATTTTAAGGATATTACATGGAGTCGTTCATGGCATATTTAGGACAGTACCTCGCAATGAGACCAAATATTGATGACTTCGTTCAGGAGGATTAGGACGGGGTATGACAATATTACTCGGGACTCACTGAGATAATTAAAACCAAACTTGATTATAGCCATCAAAACCAAGCGAAACCTACAAGACAACTTATAACGATGAAGATTCATCATCGTCAAATAATAGCATCTTCCAAGCCCGCAATCATCCTTTTAACTATAACATGCTCATATTGTCTGCGCTTATCACGATGCTTGTTTTATTTCTTGCGTATTTTCTCCCGAATGCAATTGAATAGATGCTGTTTAAAAATTAATATCCCTTTTCTTTCTATGACTGGAATGGTGTATTATTTTATCTTTATTAAATTCACTTAGGCCATCCTGATTATTTTTCAATGAAATATTCACTACAAGAAAAAAAGAATTTTAATGACATAGATTATTGATGGGTAATAATATTAAATTGATCACTAGTCTAAGTGACCAAAATAGGTTGTTCACTTCACATCATTATATATGCGTCACAAAATATTCATGGTACGGGATAAAACCGAAACAACCGAGGACCGGATCCGGACCGGAAGCGAACCGGACCGACGAGTATCGGTACGGTCCATGATCCTTAATTTTCATATTTTTCGGTCCTCGGTACGGGACAGACCGAACTCAAAAAAAGGGAAACGGGCCAGACCGAAATATTACATATTATACACTTGATCATATTCACTTTTAGCTTTCTATTTTTACAGAAAGTGATCAATGGTGGTACTAGCAAAGGTTGTCCCTCGGCATCAACTTAATATGTTTTTTGTAATTCTTTTTTTTGAAAAGCAAGAGAGATATATATAACACGAAAAGGATCAAGCAAAGAGCCCGATCAAGTACACGAAAAATAGCTCAGTTATACTCAATTCTGAGACTATAAAAATAAAGGAAATAAACGAACAAATAAAGAGACGTTGCTAAGAAAGCAACTCTACATAAGACTTTACACGACGCAGTATTTAAGAGGATTTGATAACCATTGTAGCCAATCTAATTTCTCTTTTTTATACCGAGACACGATCCATTCAAACGATTTCAGTTGGATTTCCATAAGAGCCGATGCACCATTCCAACATTTATTTGAGAAGACTTTATTATTTCGATTGTTCCAAATAAGATAAGCACATGTCCACTCCAAAGCTTGCCAAATACACGATCCATCCGGTGAAAGAGACCGTCCACATTTGCCTCGAAAAGCCTCGTATATGCTCAAGTTTGTAACCGCTCCAAGGTTCCACCATTTGAAGATCCTTTCCCAAACATCCCAGGAAAATCGGCAAAAAAACATTGAGTGGTCAATCGATTCGATATCATCATCACATAGAGGGCATCTAACGGAATCGAGATCAATACCTCTTTTGTCGAGTTCGGTACGAACCGGAATCCGTCTATTTAGGACCCTCCATATGAAGATTTTGACTTTTAATGGCACTAGATTGTTCCTCAATGTTTCCTTCCGATTTCTACCGTCTTGGAGAAAAAGATCATCAATAATTCTTGTGAGTTTCTTTGTAGTAAAAACCCCATTTGTTGATAGTCTCCATTGCCAAGTATCCCACTGTTTGTCTTGTTTATCATAGGTGTTCAACATCGTCATTAGTTCTTGTAGTTCACCGCACACTCGTCCATTCGGATCCCTTTTCCAATCCCAACTCGCGTACCAGCTGCCTTCTGCCCACTTTATTCTGCTGCTTACTATCGCGGTTTGGTCAGCCTCCAACCGAAACAATCTGCCAAAGGCAGAATGTAGCGGTTTATCTCCTAGCCATGTATCGAACCAAAATGATGTTGTTGCCCCGTTCCCGATTTGTTTAATGAAGGAGTTGCTGAAATTGACTCCTAATTTCTCGATGTCATAACCTGCACGAAGAATGTTAGCCCAAACGCCACTTTTCCCTTGAGGTCGGTTAGGACCCAAGGGAGAAAGAAGCCCATTTTCACCATGAATACTTTTTAGAACTCTAACCCAAAGAGAGTTAGGTTCCGTTTTAAGTCGCCAAAACCACTTCCCCAAAAGAGCTAGATTTTTTGCACGAAGTGATCCAATGTTTAGACCTCCCTCACCATAAGGTAAAAGAGAATCCGCCCATTTGACCCAAATTAATTTGTTACACTCACCCGTCCCGCCCCAAAAGAAATTCCTACGAATACTCTCAAGACAATTAATAACACTCAAGAGAGCTCGAAAGAGGGAGAAAAAATATAGCGGTAAACTACTAAGAACCGATTTAACAAGCGTTAACCTTCCACCAAAAGACACCGTTTTTGATTTCCAAGTTCCAAGCTTTGCGTTAAATTTTTCAATCACGGGATTCCAACTTGTAATTCTACCTGAGGCTAAAGGTCATATGGCAAATTAATTTTATTAGTCCATTTACTGTAAAATATGTAGTGCCTTTATATGGACCAGTTTACTTAAACCCAAATAATATTGTAAGTCACATAAACTCACCATATTAGTATTTTGCTATTCCAAATGAAATTTTATATGTTCACTTACATTTTGCTTATCTATATCGTAAGTATAACATTATAACTTCTAATTCCTTAACTTATACATTTAGACAATTCTTAGTTTATTAAAATGACTATAATATGAATACTGTATATTAGGCTAAAATAACGAAAGAGTGTAAACTGATCTAACATATATATTTTAAAAATCAGTGGGACGGTTCTTTCCACAGGACCGAACCGAAAATTAGGGAACCGTACCGAACTGAACCGAAATTATTTGGTACGGTCCTCGGTACGACTTCCATCAATAATTTGGGATTCCGGACTGAACCGAACCGAATTAGTTTGAGACGGAACCGTACCATGCACAGGCCTAACTAATATCCTATAGTGACCAAATTTGGATGACGACTTTTTAAATGGTAACTAAATAACATTATTAGTGATCGCATAATAAGTCGTCACAAATGACCACTTTTCTTGTAGTGATTTGTATTAACATTTAGAACACCTTTGAACCATTAATAATTTTGGAAAATGGAAAAATTGGAATAGAGGTAAACCATATTCCTACCGTACAAGAAAACAAGCTCAAATAAGCTTAAACCTTTATATATGTCAATTATCATATGTAGCAAGCACATATGTAAAACTACAAAAACTAACATATTATTTTTCTATACGTTAGGTAATAGACTAGAACTAAGTATGTCTTCTAATAGATGTAGTTACTACCTAACAATCTCTTGTTTGCCCATAGTTCATGAGCTAGCCTCTTGTTTGCCCCTATTTCATGAACTAGCCTCTTGTTTGCCCGGCCCCATCAATTTGTACACATCATGTATGTCAAATTTAATGATTTGCTTATTTAGGTATTATATATCGAGTGTTAACCCATGGTTTATGTGAAAAGAACTATTATCATATAATGGTGTTGGTACCTATCTACCATTATATCTACCCCACAACCAATCCAAAAGAGGAAAGGAAAGTTTTGATGGTTGGTTGGCATGACTCTTCATAAACTTGTCCAATTTACAAAGAGAGACCAATTGTGGGGTAGGTGGTAATCGAGTGTTTTGTGAAGGAGATGTATGATTACCATTTTTTAGATTTCGTTGTTCACTCAATATATATTATCCTTGAATGTTTGGTATTAGTTTGAAGTGGGGTTGAAAGTCTTTATGTCAAATTATCGTTGTTTTAGTACTAACATTATAGTGAAATAGCTCGTCTAAAGTTAGATGAAGATGAAAATTTAGTCGAACATCCATATTGACTATTGAGGTTCCATGTAGTTAAATCCGTATATCGTTCAAATAAAAGAATTAAACATAACAAAAGCAATATATAGAAGTACACAAATGAAGATTATATATAAGTCATCATACACATAAATACCGTTTAAGTATCGTTTAAGTACAACATAGAGGATAAATGTGGGGACAATCTCAAATAATGAAATTGGGGTTTAACCTAAGGTAAAATGCACCTAATATCTTCTAAGAAGTCTGTTGTACCCCTTAGTCATGAAAGTAAAAGAACTAAACTTTGTAAATTCAATAATGAAGACGACAAAGAAGATTTTCGTTTATGTACACATAATGTACCACAACTTAGATGAACGTGGGGAGACGATCTCAAGTTAGAACTTTCTTATAGAGTACTAAATCCCCTAATTTTAAGGAAAATCCAAAATTTTCTTTTTCTTTTTTTATCATGAAAATCAATTTTGATATGTTCAAGTCAGATTTATAAGAGGGCTTCCAAACATGGAAGTTTTTTCACCAGGACTAGTTGCTAAATCAGCAATACATCAATATTTCATTACTAGGATTAACTCTGGACTAAAACACCTCCAACAATAACATACTTCTTCAAATAAATAGAGACCCATTTTATGTCAATGTACAAGTATAAAAGATAAGGGGAGTTGTAACGACCCAACTTTTTCGACTTATATTTTTGTGCTCTATACTTTCACGAATCTGCGTATATGTGCGTACTGAGCTAGTTTATGCTCTGGGATCTTATTTCATGATAAATTACTTCCGTTAATACCCCTTACAACGTGCTATTAAGTGTTTAATCACTTAACTTGATCCTCGAATGCTTTTACGACCGTTAGTGTCACTTGACGTTTAAAGCGAGTTACGTACTTGGTACACGTTTAACTTTTGTCATAATTGGAATATTATGACTACGTGTTACTAATTGTTATTTTCTAATGATAATTACTTGACTTATTGGTTGCTTAATTACGCTTAGTAATTTACTAATGCACACTAGTTAGTCTTAATGGACTTTTTACCTTAATGAACTTAAGTCCACCCTACTCTAGCTAATGGACTCTTAAATTAGCCCAACTTTAATAAGTTTATGACCCATTAAAATGTAAGAGAAAAACCCATTAATATGAGCCAACATGCTAGCATTTTTGTTAACTACTACTAAACATGTTGCATGAGATCCCAACAATAAGCACCACCTTTAGACCACCACCATACAAAAAGAAAAAAGGTGTCCCCATGTCCCCCCATTTGGCTGCCGGTTTTGGAGACCACCACCACCACCACAACACTATAAATATCAAGCTCATTTCTCCCATTTCACACTTGATCTCATTCACATTTTACACACACTTGCTCTCTAATTCTCTCTCTAATCTTTCTCACACTAAAACTTGTAAGTTTCTTGATTTTCTTTTTCTTCTTCTTCTCTTCTTCAACACGACATCATCATCATCATCATTAAAGGATCAAGCTTTTTAGCTTCTTGATCTTGTTATATCTTGAAGATTCAAACTTTGATTTGAATCCTTCAAGAACATGAAAGTATCAAGCTTTATAGCTTTGAATCTTCATTACTTTGTTGGATCTAAGTTTTCTAGCTTATGATCCCTTTATTTTGTTAAAAAGATCAAAACTTGTGTTTATGATCTTCATGAAACTTGAAGATCTAGCGTTTTGCTTTAAGGATCTTCAAGAACATTAAAGATCCAAGCTTTCTAGCTTAGGGTTTCATTATTTTGTTAAAGATCTTAGCTTTTTAGCTTATGGTCTCATTACTTTTACTAGATCTTAGCTTTCTAGCTTATGGTCTCATTAATCTTGTAAAGATCCAAGCTTTCTAGCTTAGGGTTTCTTAATATTTGAAAATCTAAGCTATTATTGTAGATCTCACTTACTTGAAACCTTTTTATGATTTTTATGGTGATAAAAATCAAGTCTTCATCATCTTATATGATGAAGATGCATAAACTTGTGTCAAAAGGACAAAAGTTGAAGCTTTATTGTGTTTATGCAATAAAGAGACAACCTTGATGTTCAAAACTTGTAGAATGTTAGCTTTTACTCTTAGTTGTGTGTTGATGGTTGAAACTTGGTCAAAGTGATGCTAAAACATCAAAGAGTTGAACACTTGAAGCTTACACGCATCAAGGATGAGAACCGTGATGAGCATCAAGCACCAAGAAACCCACCGGAGCACTTGTTTGCTGTTTTTTGGGGTCTGATCAGACTCCTGGGACTTCTGGAAAATTGATTTTCAGATATTTCGATTCGAGTAGATGACTTTTCATTCAAGACTCGCCTAAATCCGATATACGATTTAGGATTTATAGCCTTCCGAAAATCATTACGCCTTTGAAATGACGTGCTGAAAATTCTATCCTACTCACGCTTGAACCGTCGCCACGGTCAAACGACATCGAGTTAGGATCTGAAAATTGGAAAGCGGTACAAGGACTCACATACGGAGCCTTGGCCACTGACCACGCGTCTTTTTGGTTTGTTTAGAGGTCGTAGCAGCTGTCCGAAGTCAGCCTTTGCTTCGATCTCTATTCTTGTTGAAAACTTACTTTACCTTTTACGAATGATGATTATGATGATACTTAAGACTTAATTTATTCACTATTGAAATTTTGGGGACAATTTACTGACTTAGTAACCATTGACTTAGGTTGCGGACCTTTTGGATCGACCAACTTACTTGTTTGGACCGACTTACTACTTGCTTACATTTTCATATCGATATTACCGCACCTTCACTGTGAGTTATAGCTTCCCTTTTTACTTTAACTATTTTTGGGACTGAGAATACATGCGCTTTTTATGTTTTACATACTAGACACGAGTACTTAAACTTTATATATGTGTGGGTGACATAACGACACAAAGATTCCCCTTAGCTCGGTAACGTTTAGTCATTGGTTTATGAACCGGTGAACGCGAATCTTAGATATGGATCCATAGGGTTTGACATCCCTACTCGGGCTAGTCGCGCTAGCATTCAACGGGTGTTTAATACTTCGTAAACAGACGCACTCGCCAAGTGTACTTTTAGGGGGTATTATTACGTTAAGTTAGTTACCGGGTGCTCACGGATAAGCATATACTTTATCATACGAATTTGAGATACTGTTTTGAATACGAAATCTCGTGGTCTACATTACATTACTGATTACAAACAAACTATAGCTCACCAACATTCGTGTTGACTTGTAAGCATGTATTTCTCAGGTGCTTAGACGTTGTTGCTTCCGCTGTTAGACTTGCTGTTATAGTCTTGGTGTTATAGACTTGCTGTTACATACTCGCTGTGTTAGACTTCTGCTGCATTACTTAGAGATGACTCAATCATGGAACTTTTACTTTGCATTCACAACTTATGTTACATTTGAACAATGGCTTTGTAATGACGTTGGTGTCACGTACTTATGTTAATGCTTTCTATTCGTAGAAGTACGTTATCCTTGTAAAACATTTGACGTTGGTAAAGACGTCACCTTTTCGTGAATGCAAAACTTGTTTTAAAACAGCATGTAGTATTGTACCGTGTAATGGACCTGTTGTTGATGATCCGTACACGTTGATTTTGTACGGGGCGTCACAGGAGTGATATTTCCACTAACTTATTTGATAAATCCACTTATACTATACATTGATGATTAGTACTGTACAACCAGACACTAATGATTAAAAATCAACGCGTGGCCCATCCCGACGCTTGTTATTATTATTATTTACAAATCACTTTTTTTTTAACGACAAGCTTTGCATCAGTGTATCATTTATTTCAACGACATTCATCATTTGCACACACAGACACGTTCGAGAGGAAACCTGAATCGCATTACACGGACCCAATCCTTTAATCATCCCGAGGTACAGGCGGACCGGGTTTGAATCCTGATGGATCCGGGAGAAAACTCCCCTGGGGTCAATCTGGATATTCATATTTCAGGCAGATTAATTAATAGAATGGGCAGAGCGAAGCTCGAACCCATGACTTAACTCTCATTCTCAACACACAGGATGAAGGGGATGCATTTGAAGCAATTCTTTAAAGTTCGAAAGCCCATATGTTTATTAAAAATCACAACAGCCCATTTATTCTAATTTTTGGGCTAGGGTTACTCACAACTCCTTTAGCGTGGACCCCATTTAACATTTTAACCTAGTCGATACTCAATGCCTGAATATATATTTTTACAAGCTACTCACTATTTGGGACCATAAAAGCAAAATAAATAAATAAAAAACTAAAAAATGCGTCACAGCTCATGATAGAAAGTGCTATAGTTTCGCGAAATCAACTACGAGCCAAGATTGGCAAGTGCCAACGGCACCAATATTGATGAGCTTGAAAGCAGTCTAAAGACGAGTTGTATCGGGAGTGGTCTTAATGATTTTTATCTTACATCTTTTTATCATACATCTTTTTATCATAGTTGTCAAAACATTAGGTAATCTTGAAAGCAAAGGTGTTTAATTAATTTAGATGTTCTCGTTTGAAACATACAAAATGAACCGTTATAAATGTTACTTTTTAATAATTTTATTCGAGCTTAAACACGTTTGAGTTTTCATATTGGGGACTTGATTACGTCCGTGAGCCTAAACAAGTCCGCCATATTTATGTTTACAACAATATTAATTATATAAGGATAATAATAAGCTAGTATTACTATATATTTATAATATATAAACGAGCTGAAAATGAGCCGAGTTCGAGCTTGTATTATACTCCGTATCAAACAAGCCGAACCTGGAGTTAACATATTAGACTTGAAACAAATCAAACTCGATCTCGAGTTTGATCACTTTAAATATTTAGCGAGTCTTACATCCTTATAAATAAGTAACCCTTATAAAGAAAGTAATTAAATTAATATAAACGAAACATTTTAACTGAAAATGAAAAATGATACTCCGTTAATTACACCTTGAGATTATTATTTTGAGCCCTAAATTAAATGGGCCGTGTGAAATTGCTCATGTTGCATACCTTTAAATCTGCGCCTGCTTGAAAGCGACCAAAAATTGAAAACTAACCAAATGTGCGAGAATATATCACACAAAATTACACCAAGTGCAACAATATTTATATAACGTATGATTTTCATTACCATTCGTCTTCTCTTAGTTTTCTTTTTTCCATTTTTTTTAGCGAGAAACCCCTCCATGAACAAGCACATTTGCTCCCCATAGACGGTAAAATCTCGGGTAATCAAGTCACCGAGCGCGAGACCTGGTACCGGGTGAATCGCGCATTATGCGCACCCTCTGGTCACACTCTCTTTCTGAAAAATTTGGCATAGCCAAGATCTGAACCCGGGTGTTGTGCATCATTGGGAAACTCATTAGTACGACAATTATTGTTACTATACTAATCACTGGTGGAATAAAAAAAAAAAAAAAAATGGGCGAATTTTTTTAAAAAGTGAATTAACCTTTTTTAGGCAAAATATTGAGGTTTTTAACAAAATATGAATGTTTTTAGGTAAAAATGCGGATTTTGAGCAAAATATGAAGACCTTTGAATGAGAAAAAAATTCATTGTGGACAAAATGAAAACAAATCCAATATTTTTGCATTAGATAATACAAATCAACTGGGGGTGTGTGACCCGCCTGCCCCTTAGTTGGTACGCCCATGCTTGCAACCATTAGACTAAAAGGTTTAATATATGATGTGTAGTTGTTTTGGCAAAAATACGAAAACTCATATAGAAACGACGTCGTTTTCTTAAGGAAAACACTCTCAACGTAAAATACAAATAAACGGGAGGAACGAGAAAACTCACACCTAGAAAGCAACTAAATAAACGAAAACTATCTATTAACGGAGCCTCCTCTAACAACCTAATAAACCTTAAAACAAACTACCAATACAAAACCAAAAAACTACACGATAAAAACATGAATCAAACGCGAACTAAGAGTAATCAATCTCTAGATCTCACCCTTTTCAACTTACTGATATGCGTAAAACAAACTTAATCTTATTGTAATATGATTACAAATTCGTCCACAGAGAGCAGTGTTTAAGATTTAAAAACTAATAAATATTCTGAAGATTAAGTTGTAAAAATGGGGGTTTTGATTTAAAACTAATTAATGCAAAGTAAACAAATACGAATTCAATGAGATAAAGGGTATTCACTTAGATTCAATTCCCTATGATCTGGATTGTTTTTATTAATAACGATGTAATTAAATCCCTAAGCGTAACTGTCGTGAACCTAGTTCATTAATCAATTAATTAACTAGTAAGATAAGTTGATGTCCCTCACTTAGATACTAATTATATTATGAAAGTGTCAGTTTTTCACGTTGGTTTTCCCACGCTTTTGAAGAACACAATCAATCAAGTTATAATTACTCAAGATGGTGATTCAGTTGAAGGTAAATCGGTGTCCCTTTTTAGGCTTCACAATTACCTACTCAATTGATGGGTTAATTACTAGTCTAATTACACTGATTTCTCGCATGCAATTCAACTAATCTAATTATCTTTCAATAAAATAGACAAGTTAATTAATCTAATAACTCTCGTTACATCAATTAACAGACTTATAATTAATGGGATTAATTAATGTGAGTAATTAAGAATCATGGATCAAGAGCAATTAATTAATACATACAAAAGATTAAGCAATCCATCACTTAGGTTCAATCGTCTAAGTGAATACCAGGAATTTAGCTACTCATGGCAATAATAGAAGCAATTGAACAAAAGGATAAACAAGAATTCATCATAATATTAATCAAAATTAAAGATAAAAGAGTACCAATGATTAATCTCTCACAAAAGTTAGCCTTCAAGAGCTGTAAAATTCGTAACCCTAAGTGAAAAATTCGTACCCTAAAAAATGCTCAAAAGTTTGGGGTTTAATCCCTATTTATAAGGATCAATCGAATCAGGTGGTCGACATATAATCTAGCGACCGCGAGCCTTAACCTCGCGATCGCGAGCCTTAACCTCGCGACCGCGAGGTTTTCATCACATAAAATCGCTACCGCAAAATGTTGTATTGTGCCCGCGAAATTGCATTTGGTTTAACTCGTGTTCTGTTAATCTCTCGCGCTCGTAAGCTGAAATCTAGCTCCCGTGATACCATGCATCACGACCGCGAGGTAGCATGTAACACCCCGTTTTCCCCGTGTATGATATATAGGTGTACCGTGTACGTACGACGAGTATATGAAGGGTTCGAGACGAGTTCGTGTGTTGGAGTTCAAGTGGGCGAAAAAGGGGCAAAACCCCGTAGTAGGTCGCGGCGTGAACTGGGAGCCGCGGCGCGGCATTCAACTGAAATCAAGATTAGGAGGTTCGACAAACAGGTCCCAGTTCGAGGCAAACCTCGCGGCGCGAGGAATGATGGCCGCGGCGCGGCGATACTGGCGGCCTGATTCCGAATTTTGTAATTTTAAAAGGGAAGTGAGGGCATTTTGGTCTTTTTGTGTATGTGCCAGATTGGGATCTTAAATCCCATCCACTCATTTCATTTCTCTTATTTCTTTTTCCTTTTCTTCTTCATTTTCTCTCAAAACTTCAAAACCCCATTTGATTCAAAGTGAGATTTGGAAAGGAAGGAGCGGGATTTGATCGAAAGCGTAAGAGGCAACTTTGTTCTCCTCGTTCTTAGCTACAAGGTGATACTAGCAGTAAGCTCTAACTCTGAATTTCATTTTCGTGTTCATCATTCAAATTTAGGGCTTTTGATTGTATGTTCATAAATGAAACCCCATTAGTTGTTAATTGAAGATTAACACCAAGATTCGGGTTTATTGTTGATGTTGGCGGGTTTTGGGTTTGGTGAGCAAATGTAAGCTTGTAAGACTTGCAAATGGGTGTAATCACTAGTATTTAGTGATTATTGAGGTGTTGGAAGCCTTTAGGGTTCATGTGCTTGACTAATTTTGAAATGGGTCAAAATTAGGGTTTAATTGTCATTTTGGGCAAGATAGGTGTTTAACACATATGATTGGGTTTAATCGGTGTATTAGGACCATTGTCACTATTGTTAGTGATTATTGGTTAGTTTGGGCGCAGTTTGAGCTTGGAAGTGCAATTGGGTCGAAATTGCACTAGTTGTCGATTTGGGTTGATTTGTATATCCACCCTCATTGTGTTACTCGTTATGTGATGAATGGAATAGGTATTTTCCATTGGCGATTGCGGAGTTTGGTTTGGCATCCATCAAGGCTTCAAGGTGAGTGTAAATTTACTATGCACATGTGTATGTGTAAAATGGGTGCGTGTTTGTAGACCGACCCTTGCTTAGGTTTACTCTATGTTGGTGTGGGTGAATGGATTTCTCTTGTGCTTCGGGTCCATGTGATACGCTTATGCGTTTTGGGTTTTTACCCTTGGTGTGGTGATTTGGCTAGCGTATTGGATAACCCTTTTGGCGATGGATTGCTAGCATTTGTTGTTGAGGAAATGAATCTCGGTTAGTGCGGATTCATGATGACTCGGTAGTTCGGTCACCTTGGTGATGAGGTGGTGAATTTCGGGTTGTGCGAATTCACTAAGGCTCGGGTAGTTCGGCCAACCTCGGTTGTAGAAGTGGTGAAGGAAGTGAATCTTGGGTAGTGCGAATTCACTAAGGTCCGGGTAATTCGACCGATCTTCATGTGGTTTGGGTTAAGGGGTTAACCTTATTGTTGTTGTTGATTATTAGTTATTGTATATGTACATACTTATCGTTGTGTTGTAGCTAATCTTGTGGCGTTAGCTTGGTGATTACGTAGCGTGTAGCTACTTCGTGTATTGTGCTCTTTTGTAGTTTCTTTACCATGCGGTGACGGTATGTGTTTATTTTGATGCTTGGTGATGCGTAGCCATTTTATGCATATATATGTGTATAGTATCTTTACATTCACTAAGCATTAGCTTACCCTCTCGTTGTTGTTATTTTTATAGGTTCGCGTGATGGCGGCTCGGGTAAGCGTGGGGATTAGAGATCTTGGCTAGGTTGCTTTAGAAGACGTGCTTTTGGATTGATTAGGATTGGGTAGCGTATCCCCAATCACCATGCTCGGTTTTGTTGGAAATTAAAATGGCCGGGTCGTGTTTGCCCGTTCGGATAAATAAACTATGTATTAAATGTTTTTAAAAGTTTATTGAACTTATTATTCGTGTTAAAGATGTTTTCGGAAACATAATTGGGGCCTAAATATTAATGTATTAACAAAAAAAATTTACGGGCCGGTTTAAATACGGGTTGGGTTGTTACAAGTGGTATCAGAGCATGGTCTAAGGGATTTAGGCGACTTGAGATAGGTGCCTAGACTTAGACTTTTGTGTGTGTGTATCTGTTGCGGGACTTGTAGGTGAACGGGTCGAATGGGGATTTGATTAGTGCCTTAGCGTGTAGGTGAACTAACTAGGATTTTGGCTTGTGTGGTGATGTAATTCTTGCGTGTATATATAACGCGTAGAATTTTTGGTTTGTGTTGGTTGTATCATCAAGCGAGACGATCGTTGTACTAATGAGTTGATACAGCGTGTGTGCGTAATAAGGACTTGCAAACCTTATTACGGGTGCAAATCGTGTCTAACAAGTGATGTACGACGAGTGTTTAGCAAGATGGGGCGGTGATAATGCTAAAAACGAACATATATTTCATAGCATTATTCCTCAAGAAAGACAAGCTTTTAGTTGCAATTGTTCTATTTACAAGTGATATTCGTTTAAATAATAAAAGGTGAAGACAAAAGACAGATTCGACGATTTGAAGACGCAAACGACCAAAAAGCTCAAAAGAACAAAAGACAATCAAAAAGGTTCCAATTATTGATAAGAAACGTCTCGAAATCACAAGAGTACAAGATTCAAAACGCAAATTACAAGATATTAAATTGTACGCGAGGACGTTCGAAAATCCGGAACCGGGACTAGAGTCAACTCTTAACGCTCGACGCAACGGACTAAAAATTACAAGTTAACTATGTATATAAATATAATATAATATATAATTAATTATATTAATTATATATATATTATATATATATATTAAAAACTGTCGGCAGCCAGAAACTCCAAGGGTGTGAATTGAAAATACCTCTCCGCGACTCGCGGAGTTTGAAGGGCTTTTTGCCGCGAGTCGCGGAGCCCCAAATTTCACTTCTGGCTATAAAGCCAACCGAATTCTGATCGAATTGATCATCAACATCATTTTTTCTTCTCAATCATACGTAAATATATTTATATTTATAATTTATATTTTAATTTTAATTATAATTCTAATAATAAGGGTATGTTAGCGAATGTTGTAAAGGTGTAAGTCGAAATTCTGTCCGTGTAACGCTACGCTATTTTTAATCATTGTAAGTTATGTTCAACCTTTTTACATTAATGTATCGTAGCTAAGTTATTATTATGCTTGTTTAGAACGAAGTAATCATGATGTTGGGCTAATTACTAAAATTGGGTAATTGGGCTTTGTACCATAATTGGGGTTTGGACAAAAGAACGACACTTGTGGAAACTAGACTATGGGCTATTAATGAGCTTTATATTTGTTTAACTAAATGAAAGTTTGTTAATGTTAATATAAAGATTTACAATTGGGCGTCCCTATAAATTACCATATACACTCGATCGGACACGATGGGCGGGGTATTTATTTGTACGAATAATCGTTCATTTAACCGGACACGGGAATGAATTAATAGCCACTAGAATAATTAAAACAGGGGTGAAATTACATTCAAGGGTAATTGGTGTAATTGTTAACAAAGTAGTAAAACCTTGGTTTACACGCAGTCGATAACCTGGTGTATTCATTAAACAAAGTATTAAAACCTTGTTACAATTCGAATCCCCAATTAGTTGGAATATTTATCTTCGGGTATAATAATAATTTGACAAGGACACTTGCAATTTATATTTATGACTGATGGACTGTTATGGACAAAAACCAGACGGACATATTGAATAATCCAGGACAAAGGACAATTAACCCATGGGCATAAAACTAAAATCAACACGTCAAACATCATGATTACGGAAGTTTAAATAAGCATAATTCTTTTATTTCATATTTAATTTCCTCTATTTTATATTTAATTGCACTTCTAATTATCGCACTTTTATTTATTGTTATTTTATTTAATCGCACTTTTAATTATCGTACTTTTTAATTATCGCAATTTAATTTTATCGCATTTTTATTATTCGTAATTTCATTATCGTTATTTACTTTACGCTTTAATTTAAGTCTTGTATTTATTTTATATTTTACATTAGGTTTTAACTGCGACTAAAGTCTTAAAATCGACAAACCGGTCATTAAACGGTAAAAACCCCCCTTTATAATAATAATATTACTTATATATATATTTGTATTTTTATAAAAGTAAACTAATATAGCGTTGAGCTTTGTTTAAAGATTTCCCTGTGGAACGAACCGGACTTACTAAAAACTACACTACTGTACGATTAGGTACACTGCCTATAAGTGTTGTAGCAAGGTTTAAGTATATCCATTCTATAAATAAATAAATATCTTGTGTAAAATTGTATCGTATTTAATAGTATTTCCTGCTAAAATTTAATAGTATTTTATACCCCTCTGCTTTGACATTAAGCATTTTTGGCGCCGCTGCCGGGGAATTATCTTAAAAGCCGGAAGCGCAACGCTAATATATAAAAAAAAAAAAAAAAAAAAAGATTTTTATCTACTTTTATTAAAAGTCGTTTTTGTAAAATTACGTTTTAAATATTCAAAAATATAAAAAGAAAAACAAAAATATAAGTATTTTTAGGATTTTGTTAAATATTTAAGTTTTATAAGTTTCTTTATTTTTATTTTAGTTTATAAAAATATAAGTTTTAATTTTAATATCTTTATTTAATTAAAAAAAACAGAAAACAAAATAAAAAAAAAAAAAAAAAAAAATTAAAGAAAAACGCGTAAAAAGTAAAAGCTGTCAACTGAATTCCTGAACCCCGCGACTCGCGGGGTTTTCCTCTTTATTTGCCGCGACTCGCGGAGACCCTCTGACACACGGACAAAAACCCTAATCACGGGTTATTTTTAATTATTATTATTATTAAAACCTAATTATTATTATTATTATTATTAGTTTTAAGTTTTATTTTTATTTATGTATTTAGTTTAAATAAGTTTTTATTAAATTGTAAAATTAGTAGTTTTATTAAAATAATATAAAAATAATATTTTTATAAAAATTGTACTTTTTACAACTTTTTATATATTTTTATATTTTGTACCTTTTTAATCGTTGTAGCGTAATATTTATATTTTTAGCTCATATTTAATTTTAAATTTAGTATTTGCTATAGTTATTTTTACTCCTATATTTTTAGGCTTTGCCGTAGAATTCCTTAAGTGCTTTTTCTTTAGACTAAAGATTTAGGTGCTTTAGAATTTTGCGACGCCTTTTTAAGTTTTAGTTTCTTTTTAAGTTATTTCCATTTGGGATTTAGTTTTTCCTGTAAGCTTTAATATTTTTAGACCTTTTACTATGTATCAATTATCATTTCAATTAGTAATTTCAATTTGCGATTATAATTTTAAGTTAGTTGTAGTAATAAGGTTAAATTAGTTAAGTTTTTTTAAGTTTTTATAAGTTTCTTTTATTTTTCCGTCACCTTTTATTTTTCAACCATTTTTTTTCTTTTTCGACCTTTTGCGACGAAATCTTTTTCTTTCTTATTTCTCGCTATTCTAGTTTTAGGACATAGAATTTTTTTTTCTACTTCTTATCTAAATTTCTTAAAATTACGAAAATTTATTTTGAGTGGTTAAATTGATAGACATCAAAATTTTCTGGTTCGTAGTAATAGTTGGATTTGTACGTGGACCGGGTTATTGGAGCCAAACAGTCCTCAATTATATTGAGACCAAACGAATCCTGCCCCTCTGCTGCATCTTTTGGCTATTCGAAACGTGGGCAAAATCAGAAAAGTCTATTGATTGGATAACTTATTATAATTTTTCTTTCCTTTTTAAAAACTAATAGGATATTCTGTGAATGCACCGAGCAAGACGTTCATCACCTTTTGTACGTTCACCACCTGTAACTCGATCAAGACATCGTTTAACAAATATAACCGCCGTTGATTTTTCTTTAGAATCGTCATCCAGTCGACCAAGTACTTCAGTTCAAATTTCCGATAATCCATTTTTTGAACCCAACCTCACAATTGAGAATCCAGAAAATATTCAGGAACGGTTCGTAGATCCTGAACCATTAAACTTTCCTCCGGAACCACCAATCATTCAAACAGAGATTGTTGAGGAACGAACTATTAAATCAGAACCATCTAGTGATACCGAGTCAACAAATTCAATTATGGAGAATCTGGAACCTTTAAGTATGGAAGACCGAATGAGAGCTAAACGCACTGGCCAAGGTCACGCAATTACTCATCCAGACATTAATGCGCCAGATTATGAAATCAAAGGACAAATTCTACACATGGTGACTAATCAATGCCAATTTAGTGGTGCGCCGAAGGAAGATCCAAATGAACATCTACGTACCTTTAATAGGATCTGCACACTATTTAAAATCCGAGAAGTGGAGGATGAACAGATATATCTCATGTTATTTCCCTGGACTTTAAAGGGAGAAGCCAAAGATTGGTTGGAATCGTTACCTGAAGGGGCGATCGATACATGGGATGTTTTAGTTGATAAATTTCTTAAACAATTCTTTCCTGCATCTAAAGCAGTAAGACTTCAAGCAGAAATTGTTACGTTCACACAAAAGCCAAATGAAACTCTATATGAGGCGTGGACAAGATATGGAAAGTTGTTAAGAGGATGTCCGCAACATGGTTTAGACACCTGTCAAATAGTACAAATATTTTACCGAGGATGCGACATCACTACAAGAAAAGACATAGATATAGCAGCTGGTGGTTCTATTATGAAGAAAACCGAAACTGATGCTTACAAAATTATTGATAACACTGCTTCCCACTCACATGAGTGGCACCAAGAAAAAGATATCATTAGATCATCTAAAGCAGCTAGAGCCGATTCTAGCCATGACTTAGATTCCATTTCCGCAAAGATAGATGCTTTCGAGAGACGAATGGAAAAGATGACTAAAGATATTCATGCTATACGAATTAGTTGTGAGCAGTGTGGAGGACCACATTTGACAAAAGATTGTCTAAATATTGAATTAACAATGGAACAAAGAGAGAATATTTCATACATAAACCAAAGGCCTGGAAATAATTATCAGAATAATTATCAACCGCCAAGACCGATTTACAATCAAAACCAGAATTATAACCGAAATATTCCATACAACAACCAACAAGGTCCTAGCAATCAACAAGTATCCAATAATACTTACAATCAGCAAAGACCGAATTTTCAAAACAAACCACCACAACAAACCGATGATAAAAAGCCGAATTTAGAAGATATGATGACGAAGCTAGTTGAAACTCAAACGCAGTTTTTCACATCTCAAAAACAAACAAATGAACAAAATGCTCAAGCATTTAGAAATCAACAAGCTTCTATTCAAAATCTGGAACAAGAAGTGAGCAACCTAGCAAGGTTAATAGGTGAAAGAAAACCGGGAAGTCTACCAAGTGATACAAATGCTAACCCCCGGAATGAAACAGCTAAAGCTATTACCACAAGAAGTGGTACAACACTTAAAACACCTGAAATACCTGTAACTTCTGATGAAACTATTCCTACTACACAAGAACCACAACCTGATCAAGATAAGGAAAAAGAACCGGTAGTTGAAAAGGTTAATGAAGATAACACAGTTAAGGATAAACCTTATGTTAAACCATACCAACCACCACTTCCTTATCCGAGTAAAATGAAGAAAGAGAAACTTGAAGCCGAGCAATCCAAATTTTTGGATATGTTTAAACAGATAAATGTAAATCTTCCTTTCATTGATGTGATTTCAGGAATGCCTAGATATGCTAAATTCTTGAAAGATCTAATCACGAATAGAAAGAAAATGGAAGAACTCTCGGCTGTTACTATGAATGCTAATTGTTCAGCAGTGCTGTTGAATAAGATACCAGAAAAACTATCTGATCCAGGAAGTTTCACAATTCCATGTTTTCTGGGTAGCCTTAGTTCAATAGAAGCATTGGCAGACTTAGGTGCTAGTATAAATCTAATGCCATATTCACTATACGCTAAACTAGACCTTGGAGAATTGAAACCAACCAGAATAAGCATACAACTAGCCGATAGATCAATAAAATATCCTAGAGGGATAATGGAGAACATGCTAGTTAAAGTTGGTACTTTAGTATTTCCAGTAGATTTTGTTGTTTTGGACATGGAAGAAGATTCTCAAGTTCCTCTCATATTAGGAAGACCATTTTTAAACACGGCTAAAGCAATGATAGACGTGTTCGGTAAGAAACTGACCCTAAGTATAGAGGATGAGAGTGTCACCTTTTCAGTTGATAGAGCAATGCAACAACCACAATCTGCAGATGATACATGTTATTATATTCAAACTATAGATGCACATGCAGAATTATTAGAAGAATTTCCAGAATTACAAGGAACAGGAGAATGTTCTTTAGGAGAAGGTAATGAACCAATTGATGAAGCTGAAATGTTAGCTACACTTATAGCTAATGGATATGAACCAACAACAGAAGAAATTCAAATGCTAAAAGAAGAAGACAGATATCGATATAAATCATCGATAGAAGAACCTCCGAAATTAGAGTTAAAGCCACTTCCAAACCATTTGGAATACGCTTATTTACATGGTGAATCTGAATTACCTGTAATAATATCGTCTTCTCTTACTGAAAATGAGAAATCACAACTCATTTCTGTGTTGAAAGCTCATAAACCAGCCATTGCATGGAAGATTCATGATATTAAAGGAATAAGTCCTTCGTATTGCACACATAAAATCCTTATGGAAGAAGGTCATAAAACGTATGTGCAACGCCAACGAAGACTAAATCCTAATATGCAAGTTGTAGTTAAGAAAGAGATTATTAAACTGCTAGATGCAGGTTTGATATATCCAATTTCTGATAGTCCATGGGTAAGCCCAGTTCAATGCGTGCCTAAGAAGGGTGGCATGACTGTCATTACAAATGAGAAAAATGAGCTTATTCCTACTAGGACTGTAACAGGATGGCGTGTATGTATTGATTATAGAAAATTAAATGACGCCACCAGAAAAGATCACTTTCCCTTACCTTTCATAGATCAAATGTTGGAAAGATTAGCCGGAAATAGTTACTACTGTTTTCTAGATGGATTTTCCGGATATTTTCAAATTCCAATAGCACCCGAGGACCAAGAGAAAACCACATTCACGTGCCCTTATGGTACTTTTGCTTACAAACGCATGCCATTTGGACTTTGTAACGCCCCTGCAACCTTTCAAAGGTGTATGATGGCGATTTTTCACGACATGATAGAAGAATGCATGGAAGTATTCATGGATGACTTTTCAGTCTTCGGTGATACATTTAAATCATGTCTAGTTAATCTGGAACGAATGCTAATTAGATGCGAAAAATCAAATCTAGTGCTTAATTGGGAGAAATGCCATTTTATGGTTAAAGAAGGCATCGTTCTTGGACATAAAATTTCAAAAGAAGGAATTGAAGTGGATAGAGCTAAAGTAGATGTAATTGCTAAACTTCCACATCCCACCAATGTTAGAGGAGTTAGGAGTTTTCTAGGGCATGCCGGTTTTTACCGACGTTTTATAAAAGATTTTTCTAAAATTGCCACTCCTATGAATAAACTCCTAGAAAAGGATGCGCCATTCATCTTTTCAGATGAATGTATCAAATCTTTTAATATTCTTAAAGAAAAACTCACTAATGCACCGATCATGATAACACCAAATTGGAATCTACCATTTGAACTAATGTGCGATGCAAGTGATTTTGCAATGGGAGCCGTTTTAGGACAAAGGATTGAAAAACGATTTCAACCTATATATTATGCTAGTAAGACATTACAAGGAGCACAAACGAACTATACAACTACTGAAAAAGAACTCCTTGCTATTGTCTTTGCTTTTGACAAATTTCGATCATATCTCGTTCTAGCAAAAACGGTGGTCTATACCGACCATTCTGCTCTTAGATACCTATTTTCAAAACAAGATGCTAAACCAAGATTAATCCGTTGGATCTTACTCTTACAAGAGTTTGATATTGAAATCCGAGATAAAAAAGGAGCAGAAAATCTCGCCGCTGATCATCTTTCTCGTCTTGAAAAACCCGAATTAGAAGTTCTGAATGAATCGGCCATACAAGACAACTTTCCTGATGAATATCTATTGAAGATAGATTATAAAGAAATCCCATGGTTTGCAGACTATGCAAACTACTTAGTTTGTGGATTCCTTGAAAAAGGATTATCGTACCAAAGACGAAAGAAATTCTTCAGTAATATAAAACACTATTTCTGGGAAGATCCACACCTGTTTAAAAGTTGTCCCGATGGAATAATACGCCGATGTGTATTTGGAGATGAAGCTAGTAAAATTTTAAACCATTGTCACACAGGACCAACAGGAGGGCATTATGGGCCTCAACTAACAGCAAGAAAAGTTTATGAAGCTGGATTCTATTGGCCTACAATTTACAAAGACGCACACCTTCTTTGCAAATCCTGTGATGCATGTCAAAGGGCCGGAAAAATAAGTCAACGTGATGAAATGCCACAAAATGTCATCCAAGTATGTGAAGTATTTGACATTTGGGGTATTGACTTTATGGGTCCATTTCCAAAATCTCATAATAATCTATATATACTCGTAGCCATTGATTATGTATCTAAATGGGCGGAAGCACAAGCTCTCCCAACTAACGATGCACGAGTTGTAGTAAACTTTTTAAAACGTCTTTTTGCAAGGTTTGGAACACCGAAAGCTTTAATAAGTGATCGGGGTACTCATTTCTGTAATAATCAACTTGAGAAAGTTCTTAAAAGATATGGAGTAACTCATAAAATCTCCACCGCATATCATCCACAAACAAGTGGACAAGTTGAAAATACCAACCGAGCTTTAAAACGTATTCTAGAGAAAACCGTAGGATCAAATCCGAAGGAATGGTCCATTAAATTGGAGGATGCACTCTGGGCTTTTAGAACAGCCTACAAAACTCCAATTGGAACCACACCTTTTAGACTTGTGTATGGAAAAGCATGTCACCTTCCAGTAGAAATTGAACACAAAGCATTTTGGGCTTTGAAGACATGTAATCTTGATTTACATGAAGCCGGACGTCTACGATTAAGTCAACTAAACGAATTAGAAGAATTAAGACATGAAGCATACGAAAATTCGTTAATCTATAAAGAAAGAACGAAGAAATGGCATGATAAAAGAATCAGAAGTTCAAAAGAATTTAAAGAAGGAGACAGAGTTCTTCTTTTCAATTCACGATTCAAGCTATTTCCTGGAAAATTGAAATCAAGATGGTCTGGACCATTCATAGTCAAAAGAGTTTTCCCATACGGAACGATAGAATTAATAAATTCAAATGGGATTGAATTTAAAGTTAATGGTCACAGAGTTAAACATTACATACAGGGTCCGATGGAAGTCGACAACGAAGTTAATCACAATTTCAATACCACAGCTAACTAAGTATGGGGAGAATCAAGTCTTTAAAGGATAATATATATTTCTGTTAGAGTTAGATTGTCTGTTTTCGTGTAATTCTCGAAAATGGAACACGTATGGTCTTTCCCTAGCAGACCCTAAAGAACTAGTCTTCTCCCCCCATTCTGAATTTTTATTTTTTTTAGGTTTTTACGAAATGAAGACTGCCTGTGAACTAAACCATGGTCTAATGCTACACGCTTTGATCGCTAAACGTAATAATGACATACTCCCGAGTGAAATAGTATCAGTAATCAGAGAAAGAATGGACGGAGTTAGAAAAGGATCCAGATGCGAAGATAATAAGTTACAATTTGGTAAAGGAAAATCAAAATCCGCAGCGAAAAGAAGAGCACGACACCTAGAAAAATGTCACAAATGCGGAAAATGGTCACATGGAGGTAAATGTTCAAATAATCAAACCTATTCAAATACCGAATTTGTTACTTTATGCAGAGAAGGACCGTTCATGTGTTTAGAAGAAAAGACAATGAATGCTCGAGGTTACGCCTATGCAGCCATGGAAGACCAATTAAACCGACTATCTTATGAATATAATAGATCATATAACTAAGAAATCTATTTCACAGGTATGTCTGTACAGTTTTTATTTTTATTTTTATTTTTAACCTTTTGATAATAAACGCTAATTTGTTCGCTAAAAAGTATTAAATTGGTATTAAATAAAATTAGGTTTGGCGACCGAAATTATTGATATCATTCAAAAATTTATTACATCACTGCGAAATTTAACGTTTATTCTTAAGGTATAAATATCTTTAAACAATCAACCCAAAATATTTCAAAAATTCGTCATGAGTTAAATTAGGTCTTGGAACCGAAATTACTTTACCGAAAAGAGGGGCGCATATTTTTGATAATATTTGATTGATAAAAGTGGGATAAAAAGACAAAAAGATTTTTAATTTATTTTTACCATGTTTTTAAAATTAATATTTAAACCTTAATTTAATATTGTAAACTTTATAAAAACAATATATTTAAAATTGTAAATATTTAAAAAATTAATATAAGTTTGGTATGAATTTATAATATGAATTTTTAAATTAAGTTTGGTGTGAATTTTTAATTTTTAAAATATGAAATTTTAATTTTATGCATTTCAAATTTTAAGTTTGGTATGAATTTTTAATTTTTAATATTAATTATGAATTTTATATTTATGTTGTGTGAATTTAAAAAAACAAAAATTTACTTTATCTCATTAAGTTAAAAATATGATTTTTAAAATTCGTCGTAAGTTGAAGACTAGGTCTTTGAACCGAAATTGCTTTACCCGAGGGAGGGACGAGAACTTTTATTATCATTATTTTTAATCTTATTGATTTAAAGTATGCCAAAAACATTGAAAAAACCCAAAAATCTTAGCTTTTAAAACAATCGCTACAAAAAGACAAATTTTAAAATTTTGTCGAGGGACGGACTAGGACATCGATCCGAAACGACCTCGTCCTAAATAACAAGAGAAACAAAATTTTAAAATTAATTTCTTAATTGTTTTATAAGTTTAAAAAAAAAAAAAAAAAAAAAAAAAAAAAAAAAAAAAGGGTAAACTCCGCGACTCGCGGAGTTTTAAGTGAAAACCTCCGCGACTCGTGGAGGGACAAAAATACAGAAAAAAAAAAAATAAAAGGAACGAGCTGGAACAGAATAACACACACACACATACTGCACTTCGAAAAAACCCGAGAAAACCCACGAAAATCATCCCAAAAACTCGATTTTCACCGTTAATCTTCAAATTTTTCACTACAATCATGTTGAGGAGGATCTTATCTAAGAATTACTCAAGAAAACAGGTACAATTACACCCCAAATCACCTTTAAATCCGAATTTTAGTGTGTTCTTGAGCATATTTTCATAATTTGAATTTTGTTAATTTTTAGTGTAATTAGTGTTAAATTGTTAGTATATTATGCATGTATAACCTAGATTGATGCTTGTTAACATGATTTGAAGCCAAAAACTTCAAAATCTTTAGAATCTAGGGTTTGTGTTCTTGAGCAAATTTGGGGCTTTTTGATATAAACAGGTTATGGCCGATTTTTGTCATGAATTGTTGCTAAATTGAGTAGTGTAACATGTCTAGGTAGTTAAATGATCCAAACTTTGAGCCTAAACATGATTTTGAGAATTAAAGTGGACTTTTTCAAGTCCAAAATTCATGAACTTGATTTTTGAAAGATAATGCCATTTGAGACTTGTTTATTTGCTAATAATGATTATTTTGACATGTTATTTGAGTTGAATGCTTATGAACTTGGCGAAAATTTTCGTATATGCTTATTTGAAAAAGTGTAGATTTGATAAAAAATGTGAAAATAAGCTTAAGTTTGATATAAATTAATAATGTCATTGTAATTATTTTGATTGATGATTTTGCTGACACTAATGCATATTTGGATGCACAAAATTTGTGTTTGATGTGTTTTGCAGAATGAAAGGGGTGAATCTTCATCCCAAGCCCGTCATGCTCCTGCTGAGAACTTGGAACAACAGGAGGTAGATAACTACTACAAGCAGGATGTACCTCATCCAGTCATGACCTTTTCAGATATGCACTTGGAACAGTTGCACCCGAACCTGCGATTTGACAGACTTTGGATAGATTATCCAAAATATCAACGGGGTTTGCATACTCTTCATTCCAAGGTTGTTGAGGTACCAAGGGTCATAGAATGGGGACCCTTGGAAGCTGTAGAATTGGCCGGGCCAATTAGGGAATTACTGGTACAGAGGTATGGTAATTCTTCTTTTAATGACTGGATATGTTTATTCACCATACGCAGACCTGTATATAAAGTATGGTGTGAAGAGTTGTTATGTAGTATAGAGTTGAATGATCAGGTAGCTAGTTTAACCGATCGTTCTTTTATTAGATTTTTGTTAGGCGATTCGATGCGCCACATGTCTTTACTGGACATGGCTCAGGCTTTACGTATATATACGCCTGAGGAATTAGCGTCTGCCGATTGTAGAGGATTGATACTAAACGGTAGGAAAATAGATGAGAATTTTGATACACACGGTGTGTGGAGTCAAATGACAAGCCATCACCGTTTTAAAGGGGGAAACTACTCTTATTTGGATATAGATAGAGCCGAATTAAGAGTAATACATAGGTTTTTAGCTAATTCGATTACACAAAGGGGTAAAAACAAAGAAAAGGTAAATGAACAAGATTTGTTTTACCATATGTGTATTCGAGACCCACACAGCGCTGTAAGTATACCATATTGTGTGGGTTATTATTTATCAGCTATGGTTCGAGGGATGCGTCCACATAGCATAATAGGAGGTGGTATTTTTATTACTTTGATTGGTGAATATCTCGGTGTGGATATAAGTCGGGGGGGATTATTAGTAGAAGAGCCAGAACCCCGCGACACTATAGGTTTAAATGTATACCATGGTGCGAAAGTGTTGAAGCGGCGAAATAACGCCGCAGTACGATACAATGGTAGACATCCACAGGTAGAGAGAAACCAGGAACAAGGTAATGTAGGAGGGGGGCAAGAAATACATAGGTTTATAGCTTCTCAGGAATACGAAAATGCTAGACAGAGAGCATTTGAAGATTGGCAAGTTCATCAGAACCAGATCATAGCACATTGCCAACATATAGGTAGAAACTATATTCCTACACCGAAACCCGTCTTCCCTCCTTGGTCGATAGAGATGCAGCCACCATATCCTACGTATGACCCTGCCGAAGCATTCTATAGCACTTATGGTTATGCGTGGAACCCCTATTGGTACCAATATCATCCTTAGTTTACTTATTTTTTTTTATTATTATGTAATTTGTAATTATTGATGTATTTAATATTTTTGTTAATATTGTAATCATTTTTATAATTATCTAACTTTTATTCTTAGATTTTAATAATTTTTGAATGTGGGGTAATAAACCAAACTTCAAAAATATGTATATATGTTTGCAGTTTATCTTATGTAAACAACAGGGTAAAACAACGCATTTTCAAAGACTGGCATTAAGTTCAGCAAAAGCAAGTAATTTTGACGACAATGATGCAAAACATGTATGTGAAATAACAACAAGACGGAATGAACAAATGATGTGCACCATTTATCATTCAGCAAACAAACGCCAATATATTTGGAAACTTTGGTAAAAATTTAATCATTTTCACACAAATCACCCTCAATAATTTAAATTGTTACTGATTTCTTGCAAATGAGGGCATTGCAAGATCTTAAGTGTGGGAAGGGGTTAAATTCTTTCGGATTTTAAAATTTTTATATTAAACACTTGGTTACCATTAAAAATACTAGTAAAGCAGTAGTTGTATTAGAATCTAGTGCTCTCTGATAAAAAAGAACAGCCCTAGTCTTATATACTGACTACCCAATTCTAGTAAAATTTTTCAAAATTTTCAATTAAATGAATTAAAATCATGTTTATACACATTTATGAACGATAAAACTAGGTTTTAACACCGAAATTATTGTTACCTCGGAAAGGACATAAATTGAGAAACAAACTAAAATGTTAAAATTCATTTAAAATGGAATAGAGGACGATAAAAAGAAAAATAAAAAGCCAAGTGTGGGAAAATTTACCAAATTATTTTAAACATATGTCACATATATCTGTAACAAATAACTGAAAATACTTTTGCTTTGGACTAAACTAAACTGTTTTACCCGATGAAAGAAAAGAAGAGATGGATCTACACGATGAATCAATTCCATCATTAAAAGGAAGTAAAGTCTTCCGAAAAAGACACGCGCTTCTTGATTTAGGTCATGAAGTTGTCGTTCAGACCAGCTGTAGGTTGACGAAAAATCTAGAAAAGTCATCACTAAAATCAGCAGGAAATCCACGGACCTCAGCATTAAACAGGGTCGCCAAGTGGTCAGATTTATCCTAACCATGAGAAGGATTTATCTCGTACAATGGGGGGGCACCATGCAAATTAGCTGGATAAGACTAATGAATCAGATCCCCAGAAAGGATAATCTCCTTAAAGATTAAAAATCAGCTTTTAAGACTGATATTACTCAATCCTAGAGATTGACCTTAAAGATTGAGAATTACAAACTCATGGAATTCAATGATATCTAAACTCGAGCTTAAACGAGAAAATATTTTGATCAAAATTATAAACCGATTTGTTTTCTGAAAACCCTATTTTCAATGCGTTCATTACCATTGAACGTAAAATCCTAGGAATTCACCTGGAATTCATTAGGTCACCTGAACTAAATCGGGTGTCAACCGTAAGAACGGTGGTTGCATAACATGGTCAAAGACAGAACCTTGTGCCAGACCGAAAAATCATAGGATGAGCTTTACTATTGCTCCTACCAAGGATAGTAATTGCGTCCGACACGTTATAGACCATAATCAAAAGCATGTCACGGGACATTGCCTTAAACAGTTGCTTGTTCAACGCTTTCCTTTACAACCGGACGGTAGTTTGCCGAAAGGTAATATACGGAACAAGTAAACTGGACGTGTTGCTTTCCAAATACAAGGTTAGCAAGTGGGTGACACAAAACCGCAAGTTTTGAGCTAAAATTTTCAAATCTGAAACCCACCAAACCCACAAAAATATTTTGCAAACACCGGTAAAAGGTTATTCCGGAAAACTAATCTAGGGTAAAAACTAGATTTAATTTTCAAAAGATCAAATGTTTTCATAAAGATCCAATTTCCTTAATGGATCTAAATTTTTATAGTCATGTGGGACTGTAAACCATATCGTTACTACCATTGTTTATACCGCCGTATAGAAATCACTGATGTACAAAGTGTGAAGAATAAAGAAGTGATTCTAGTATTTCAAGACAATATTGCTTGAGGACAAGCAACGCTCAAGTGTGGGAATATTTGATAATGCTAAAAACGAACATATATTTCATAGCATTATTCCTCAAGAAAGACAAGCTTTTAGTTGCAATTGTTCTATTTACAAGTGATATTCGTTTAAATAATAAAAGGTGAAGACAAAAGACAGATTCGACGATTTGAAGACGCAAACGACCAAAAAGCTCAAAAGAACAAAAGACAATCAAAAAGGTTCCAATTATTGATAAGAAACGTCTCGAAATCACAAGAGTACAAGATTCAAAACGCAAAGTACAAGATATTAAATTGTACGCGAGGACGTTCGAAAATCCGGAACCGGGACTAGAGTCAACTCTTAACGCTCGACGCAACGGACTAAAAATTACAAGTTAACTATGTATATAAATATAATATAATATATAATTAATTATATTAATTATATATATATTATATATATATATTAAAAACTGTCGGCAGCCAGAAACTCCAAGGGTGTGAATTGAAAATACCTCTCCGCGACTCGCGGAGTTTGAAGGGCTTTTTGCCGCGAGTCGCGGAGCCCCAAATTTCACTTCTGGCTATAAAGCCAACCGAATTCTGATCGAATTGATCATCAACATCATTTTTTCTTCTCAATCATACGTAAATATATTTATATTTATAATTTATATTTTAATTTTAATTATAATTCTAATAATAAGGGTATGTTAGCGAATGTTGTAAAGGTGTAAGTCGAAATTCTGTCCGTGTAACGCTACGCTATTTTTAATCATTGTAAGTTATGTTCAACCTTTTTACATTAATGTATCGTAGCTAAGTTATTATTATGCTTGTTTAGAACGAAGTAATCATGATGTTGGGCTAATTACTAAAATTGGGTAATTGGGCTTTGTACCATAATTGGGGTTTGGACAAAAGAACGACACTTGTGGAAACTAGACTATGGGCTATTAATGAGCTTTATATTTGTTTAACTAAATGAAAGTTTGTTAATGTTAATATAAAGATTTACAATTGGGCGTCCCTATAAATTACCATATACACTCGATCGGACACGATGGGCGGGGTATTTATTTGTACGAATAATCGTTCATTTAACCGGACACGGGAATGAATTAATAGCCACTAGAATAATTAAAACAGGGGTGAAATTACATTCAAGGGTAATTGGTGTAATTGTTAACAAAGTAGTAAAACCTTGGTTTACACGCAGTCGATAACCTGGTGTATTCATTAAACAAAGTATTAAAACCTTGTTACAATTCGAATCCCCAATTAGTTGGAATATTTATCTTCGGGTATAATAATAATTTGACAAGGACACTTGCAATTTATATTTATGACTGATGGACTGTTATGAACAAAAACCAGACGGACATATTGAATAATCCAGGACAAAGGACAATTAACCCATGGGCATAAAACTAAAATCAACACGTCAAACATCATGATTACGGAAGTTTAAATAAGCATAATTCTTTTATTTCATATTTAATTTCCTCTATTTTATATTTAATTGCACTTCTAATTATCGCACTTTTATTTATTGTTATTTTATTTAATCGCACTTTTAATTATCGTACTTTTTAATTATCGCAATTTAATTTTATCGCATTTTTATTATTCGTAATTTCATTATCGTTATTTACTTTACGCTTTAATTTAAGTCTTGTATTTATTTTATATTTTACATTAGGTTTTAACTGCGACTAAAGTCTTAAAATCGACAAACCGGTCATTAAACGGTAAAAACCCCCCTTTATAATAATAATATTACTTATATATATATTTGTATTTTTATAAAAGTAAACTAATATAGCGTTGAGCTTTGTTTAAAGATTTCCCTGTGGAACGAACCGGACTTACTAAAAACTACACTACTGTACGATTAGGTACACTGCCTATAAGTGTTGTAGCAAGGTTTAAGTATATCCATTCTATAAATAAATAAATATCTTGTGTAAAATTGTATCGTATTTAATAGTATTTCCTGCTAAAATTTAATAGTATTTTATACCCCTCTGCTTTGACATCAGGCGGTGTTGTGCGTGTTGTTTTATACGTTCATGGACTAATCGTTTTTGCATTCTTTAGAATGACGACACGAAACGAGATCGAGACGAATGACGAGGAGTTTAACGCTAGAGTTACGGCCGTCGTGGCGGAGCAAATGGGTGCGTTTCGAGAAGAAATGGATAGGAAGTATTCCGAATTTCAATATAGGGGTGAAATGGAGCGTTGTCATAAGAGCTTCATGAGGACTAAACCCCCGATGTACGACGGGACACCGGATCCTTTGGTAAGCACAACATGGATCTCGGATGTCGAAGGGTGTTTTCGTACTATTGATTGCCCTCCCGAGAAGATGACAAGACTCGCTACTAGTTTGTTGCGGGGTAGGGCGAAGGATTGGTTGGATCATAAGATTGATCTTGTCGGTGGTGAACCATTTATGGCGTTATCATGGGACGAGTTTAAGAAGGAATTCTTCGAGGAATTTCGGACTGGAGCCGATTTGATGAAATTGTGTGATGAGTTGCGAAATTTGCGACAAGGATCTATGGACTTGAATACTCTCAAGACGACCTTTATGACGAAGGCTCGTTTTTGCCCGGAGTATATGGGGAATGATCGCATATTGATGGAAGATTTCTATCGAACCCTGAATGATGACTTGAAGAATAAAATTAGCAGGGGTCAAACGAAGTCATTTGCGGAGTTATTCGCGGTGGCTAGGGGTTTAGAATGATATTCGCGATCAAAGATGTGTGAGCCTTCAAGTAAGAGAAGGGTTAATTCGTACGGCGCCCCAAGTAAGAAAAATAAGGGTGCAAGTGCGAGTACGGGTAATGTGGGTAAAGGCACGATGGATTCTCGTGCACCTAAATGTTTCAATTGTGGTGTTAGGGGCCACAAGTTATGGGAGTGCACAATGCTGAGAAGTGATAACGGGATGTGCTACTATTGTCATAAGGAGGGACATCGCAAGCCGGATTGTCCTGAGTTGGCGGGGGCGAATGCCGCAAGGAGACGTTAAGGTACGTTTCATTTTAATAAATATGTCCCTTGAATATTTATTTATATACCAATGAGTTCGGGTTTGTTGGATGCATTGTGTTGTGTATGTTATTGTTATGGGTGACGTTCCTAATGGAATTACCCTACGGTGGCGTTTGGATTGACAGGTGAAGAGCGTAAGACTTGGTGCAACCAAGCATTCCTTAGTGTTGGGAAATGTTTATACCAAGCCATGAGTGTGGGTTTTGATGTTCGGATGTTAGAGCGTGTTCGCTCTCGTATTGAAGTTGTTAAACCGTGAGGTTCGTCGAGTGGATCGAACCCTTGAGATCGAGCGTTTTGGATCTCGATGCATGTTGGGGAAGGAGTCTACGTGACGCGACGTTAGGTGCCTTTTATACCTACTAGCATAGTATTCGACTCCGATGGTGTTGCGGTTACATTGTACTTAGGTTACCGGAGAGAAACCCTTAGGTACATGGGTGACTAGGTGGAAATTTGACAAACTATGGCAATCGGAGGATTGCAAGACTAAAGTTTGTGTGATTTGTGGTAAACTTTCCGTTCGAAGTGTTTAAGGATTGGTTAGAATCCTTCGTGTGCTCAAGATTAGAGCAAGATGTGGTGATGGGTCGTGTGAACCCAATCGTAGAAAAGTGTACCTTTCGGTAGCATTGTACGGTTGTACAAGGTGCGTGTTGTGTTGGTTTGTGTCGTTGTTTAAATAAGGCCAATGAGTGATGGTGAGCGTCAATTTCTAGTGTGCGAAATGAATTCATGAGAATTCGAGTATTATGACCGATGAAGAGATTGGTCACGCATGTCGGAGAGTGGTAATTATCGCGGATGATGTTACCACGGCGATGCGGTTATGGAACGTAGTTCCAAGTGGGGGAGTTACACTCCCGCACAAGGAGGTTTTAGTGTGAGATTTCGGATAATGCTCATAGTAGATCCAGAATTAGTGTCGAGACCTAGATTTGGTCGATTTGTGGTAGAGTACAATTTCGGTTAAATTGTACTTATGGTTTCGGATTTGAATTATCACTGAGGTGGTAATGTGGTAAATCTCATTTAGAGATAATGGACGTGTTTGACGAGCAAGGTGAGATCCCTCGTTTAAGGGATGTGCGTGTCGGAATCTCTGCTTGAGAATTATTGTTTTGTGCCTATGTGCGATATAGGTGGTTCTTGCTCGAATGTGATGGTGATGTGCTCACGTATGTATAATGCGTGTGCAAGGATTTCAAGTGAGTGGGATAAGTATACATGTATGTATATAATGTATTTATTTTTATGAACGGATATGTGTTGTCCAAGTTAGTGATATATGTCGTTGTACACTAACGGATTTTATGAACGGATATGTGTTGTCCAAGTTAGTGATATATGTCGTTGTACACTAACGGAGTTTATGAACGGATATGTGTTGTCCAAGTTAGTGATATATGTCGTTGTACACTAACGGATTTTATGAACGGATATGTGTTGTCCAAGTTAGTAATATATGTCGTTGTACACTAACGGTTTTTATGAACGGATATGTGTTGTCCAAGTTAGTGTTATATCGGTATGGTATAACGTTATCGGGAAATTCGAGTACCGATGGGGAATGGGAGTACCATTCATGTGTTGAGATTTTGGGACGTGAATATCGGGTTGTTAGTATTCAAACTATTTCGGGTAGTACGATTGTCCCTGTTGGTTGGACTCATAGTTTGAGGTAGTGAATGTCGGGTAGTTCGGATTCACTAAGGCTCGGGTTGTACGGCCATCCTCGGTTATACTATGTGATGGAGGTAGTGAATATCGGTTGGCGCATATTCACGATGACTCGGGTTGTGCGGTCATTTCGTTGTAGGAAATATGGATTGGGTTGGTGAATTTCGGGTTGTTGCGAATTCACTAATGTTCGGGTTGTTTCGACTATCCTCCATATGTGTTTAGGCTCGGGTTATTTCGGCCATGTTGGTGTGAATTGTGATGCAATAGTCATATTTTGCTCACGTGTTTGAGGTAGTTGCGTATTTGTCATGTTTCGCACTACAAGGGGTGTTAAGTGGTAAGTGTTATCCATTAGGATTCGCTTTCATTTCGGTCTTCATCGGTTTGGGTGTTGACTTTAATGTGGTATATGGTTGTTACTAGCAATGTACTTGGTATGGTACGCTAGGAGTTGATATCTCGGTACGAGATTGGTTGAGTTTCCCGATGTGAGGGATTGAGCAAGTTTTTTGTGCTCGGATTTGTGGATTTTAAAAAATCGCGGGTGACGATTTGGTGGTTAAAGTTGACTCTTTGAAAAGAATTGCCTAGAGGAGTTGGAAGAATACGTGGCGATTCGCTTATTCTAAATGATCGTTATAGACTTCGGATGTTGGTGTATTGCGCGGCTCGAAATGCGTGCAAGTGTGTATTTAGTTAATGGATTAATCTTCGGGTTAATGGGAAATGTGTTGGAAGTCGGATTGAAACGTTTAGTTGAGAACCATAGCGTGCATGTTCGGATTGGTTAAGTGACTAGGATCACGAGGACGTGATCGAATCTAAGTGGGGGAGAGTTGTAACACCCCGTTTCCCCCGTGTATGATATATAGGTGTACCGTGTACGTACGACTAGTATATGAAGGGTTCGAGACGAGTTCGTGTGTTGGAGTTCAAGTGCGCGAAAAAGGGGCAAAAGCCCGTAGTAGGTCGCGGCGCGACCTGGGAGCCGCGGCGCGACATTCAACTGAAATCAAGATCAGGATGCTCGACAAACAGGTCCCAGTTCTAGGCAAACCTCGCGGCGAATGATGGCCGCGGCGCGGCGATACTGGCGGCCTGATTCTGAATTTTGTAATTTTAAAAGGGAAGTAAGGGCATTTTAGTCTTTTCGCGTATGTGCCAGATTGGGATCTTAAATTCCATCCACTCATTTCATTTCTCTTATTTCTTTTTCCTTTTCTTCTTCATTTTCTCTCAAAACTTCAAAACCCCATTTGATTCAAAGTGAGATTTGGAAAGGAAGGAGCGGAATTTGATCGAAAGCGTAAGAGGAAACTTTGTTCTCCTCGTTCTTAGCTACAAGGTGATACTAGCGGTAAGCTCTAACTCCGAATTTCATTTTCGTGTTCATCATTCAAATTTAGGGCTTTTGATTGTATGTTCATAAATGAAACCCCATTAGTTGTTAATTGAATATTAACACCAAGATTCGGGTTTATTGTTGATGTTGGCGGGTTTTGGGTTTGGTGAGCAAGTGTAAGCTTGTAAGACTTGCAAATGGGTGTTCACTAGTATTTAGTGATTATTGAGGTGTTGGAAGCCTTTAGGGTTCATGTGCTTGACTAATTTTGAAATGGGTCAAAATTAGGGTTTAAGTGTCATTTTGGGCAAGATAGGAGTTTAACACCTATGATTGGGTTTAAGCGGTGTATTAGGACCATTGTCACTATTGTTAGTGATTATTGGTTAGTTTGGGCTCGGTTTGAGCTTGGAAGTGCAATTGGGTCGAAATTGCACTAGTTATCGATTTGGGTTGATTTGTATATCCACCCTAATTGTGTTACTCATTATATGATGAATGGAATAGGTATTTTCCATTGGCGATTGCGGAGTTTGGTTTGGCATCCATCAAGGCTTCAAGGTGAGTGTAAATTTACTATGCACATGTGTATGTGTAAAATGAGTGCGTGTGTGTAGAGCGATCCTTGCTTGGGTTTACTCTATGTTGGTGTGGGTGAATGGATTTCTCTTGTGCTTCGGGTCCATGTGATACGCTTATGCGTTTTGGGTTTTTACCCTTGGTGTGGTGATTTGGCTAGCGTATTGGATAACCCTTTTGGCGATGGGTTGCTAGCATTTGTTGTTGAGGAAATGAATCTCGGTTAGTGCGGATTCATGATGACTCGGGTAGTTCGGTCATCTTGGTGATGAGGTGGTGAATTTCGGGTTGTGCGAATTCACTAAGGTTCGGGTAGTTCGGCCAACCTCGATTGTAGAAGTGGTGAAGGAAGTGAATCTCGGGTAGTGCGAATTCACTAAGGTCCGGGTAATTCGGCCGACCTTCATGTGGTTTAGGTTAAGGGGTTAACCTTATTGTTGTTGTTGATTATTAGTTATTGTATATGTACATACTTATCGTTGTGTTGTAGCTAATCTTGTGGCGTTAGCTTGGTGATTACGTAGCGTGTAGCTACTTCGTGTATTATGTTCTTTTGTAGTTTGTTTACCATGCGGTGACGGTATGTGTTTATTTTGATGCTTGGTGATGCGTAGCCATTTTATGCATATGTATGTGTATAGTATCTTTACATTCACTAAGCATTAGCTCACCCTCTCGTTGTTGCTATTTTTATAGGTTCGTGTGATGGCGGTTCGGGTAAGCGTTGGGATTAGAGATCTTGGCTAGGTTGCTTTAGAAGACGTTCTTTTGGATTGATTAGGATTGGGTAGCGTATCCCCAATCACCATGCTCGGTTTTGTTGGAAATTAAAATGGTCGGGTCGTGTTTGCCCGTTCGGATAATTAAACTATGTATTAAATGTTTTTAAAAGTTTATTTAACTTATTATTCGTGTTAAAGATGTTTTCGGGAACATAATTGGGACCTAAATAATAATGTATTAACAAAAAAAAATTTACGGACCGGTTTAAATACGGGTTGGGTTGTTACATAGCATCTCGCGACCGCAAAATGTTGTAGCAACAGCAGGCCTCGTAATCTTCTTGAGTTTTCACATAAACTTGTTCATTTGATACTGAAACTTGCTGAAATCGTCCAAAATACCAACACGAAGACTTCCTGAGCTGAAAATATTTCTTTTCAAATCAAGCACTAAAGTGTTCAATCCTCACCACTTTATAACTGAAAGAACCCGATATCACGAATAAATAAATTTATAAATGAGCCGATATCACTTACCATTAACTGTCTCTTTCAAAATGTTATTTCTGGACCGATTCTTTATCTTGGAAGATAACACATTGGTGGATCCATCATCACCTAGTTCGCTCTCCTCGGCCAAACGTGTCATCATTTCATCCAATGCCGCGAAAGCCTCTACAGACATTTTTTCATTCCCATTTGCCAATGAACCGCCGTCTGATTGGTGTCGAAGGGACGGTCAAAGATAGCCTAATTACTCTACTTTAGATAGGGTAAGCAGGATTCGTTCCACGAGAAGTTATGGTTAACTAGCAAGCAATTTCAAGGTTGGTTTGGTTGTTTAACTAAAAACTACTAAGATTTATCAACTAATATTAAAACTTAAAACTTAAACTAAAGTGCAATTGAGAGTATTGAGATGTAAATAATGAGAGTGAAGCCTTTATCCTTTCACAATCCCAATCTAACATGTATTCATTCAAACAAGTATTATGTTTACCAAATGTTGATCAAATCTCATAGACAAGACTTCTTAAGTTCATTACTTCTATTATCTTGGGATTAAGTTATGTAACCTAGACAATATGTCTTTATCCCTAATCTAATTAACGCTAAGCCGGATCAAGAACACACTGTTAAATCACAATAACTTAACTTGCAATAACAAAACAAAGAACTTGCATTAATCAACAATTGATTTGGTTCACAATAACGTAATTCAAAAGTATTAAAACATCACTAACCACATAATCTTGAATGAAATCATACATATTTTAATTGTTCATGGAAAGGATAAAGTTAAGAAGACTAGCCAAGTATGTTGGTGATGATGATCATAGTTGTTTCTTGAAGTCGCATGATGAACACCACTTAAATCCTAGCTTGAATCTTTGCTTGATGATGATTAATGATGATTGATGATGATTGTTGTTGTGTATTTTTGTGTTTTATGCTCTCAAAATTGATGAAAAAGGTGTCTCTTTCGTAACCCTAATGGTATCCTTATATAGGGGTTGGATGACTTGGCCACAAAGCTAAAATTCAGATTTCCCGGCTTCAGTTTTTTTGTGTTGGCGTATTTTACGCCAGGACTGGCGTATTTTATGCCAGTGTTATTCCTGCTTGGGCATATTTTTACGCCAGAGATTGGATTTTGCTCTGGACAGACCTGGTATATGGCGTATTTTACGCCACTACTGGCGTATTTTACGCCAGTTATGATTCCTGGGTCATTTTTCGATCTCTTCAATCTTGCCCGCAATCCGCTTTTAATCTCTGTTTTCTTCCATATTTCACACCAATATCTTTTCTTGTCTGTAAAACACAAAACCATATCAAAGTATCTCCTTTATCACTCACACATGATTAACTTCACGTAATTAAGCACAAACGATCGTGTCAAATAGGGACCGATCAAACCCTCCACACTTGGCTTTTGCTTGTCCTCAAGCAAATCTATTGTTAATTACAGGACAACGACACCTAGGTGGTATTAATTCAAATAACTTTTCGTAAAACAATATTAACTATTAATTGAGATGTAAAGGCAATACGGGTCAATCACTCAAAACCTCAAATAATTTTCATCCTCTAATGCGTCCATCATAAACTTTTCCTCACAGAATATTTCCTTAGTTCAACAATTCCAACACTATTCATAACATCATAAACCTCAATTATTTCCCCAACTCATCAAATGGATCAACACTTAGAACTAAGTGAACAAATATCCTTCACAACTTTTCATGACCCACACTTAATCTTTTAACAGCAATATAAATGTATCTAAGTAGCATGTCAAAAAAAACACAAAATAGGTTAAATTACATCCGGAGTGATTTCATTGGGTTAGTCATGACTCAAATAAAAATGGGTGTAAAGCGGTTACGAATGTCGAACTAATCAAACTTTATAAGGTTTAGAAATTTTAATGTGACCCTCATTTGTACAAAGATAAATTAATTTAAGTCGGAATGTCAACTATATCTAGAATTGTACATATGTTTGTATTTTTGTCCTCCTTAACTCTTCAACTAGCCAAACTCATGCCCTTGTCTACACTAGTACTAAGCAGGGCCGGTCCTGATCTTATTGATGCCCGGTGCAAGATAAAAAAAAATATGCCCTATGATTTTTTGTAAGAAGTCAACCAACTTTTTTTAAAATTAAAATCTAATTAAGCTACTTGTTTCATGTCCATATATTATACTCGTTTGTTAATAATAATAATTAATATTGATAATAACAATAACGATTAATAATAATAAAAAGATACTTGAAAAGCGTGGAAAGAAGGTGCTTAAGGTGGCGTGCAATATAGTTGCTTGATACAGAGGATAAAATGAAATTTCAATTGGAGTAGGCATCTTAATTGTGTTATACTCTTTATATAAGTACATATATATATCTTTAATCAAATCAATACCCTTTAATTGTAAGGAGTAATCCTTTCGAATTGTATGTTACGAGGTAGACTATCTATAAGGGGGCATCTTGTCCAGTATTTATAGGGACCTATATTGTTTTAAGCATAGAAATTTAAGGACCTATACTATACTAGTCCTATAACATAAAGGGGTGACTAATTAAAAATATTCTCACATATCGTCTTCCTCATAGCATCACCTTCAACTAAATGTTCTCTCAAACAACCATAACTTTTAAAACTTCTAAAAACTTCTGTAAATTAGAACAATATACCCTTACATTATATGCCTATAAACGTTCATATAACCAGATTTAATCACTTAAAGTCATTTTTTCGACTACAAAATCTCAGGTTCGAAATGGAAAACTTGATGCCCCTTTTGGTTGTTGCCCGGTGCGGTCGCACCCCCGGCCCTACCCTAGGGCCGGCCCTGGACTACTAAGTACATAGCTTCTAAGTCCTGACACCAATGAACCCCCTAAGTCTAATTGGGAATGCCCATACCACAAGCTCGGTGAGGTGGATTTTGGTTACGTTGCCAATTTGTACGATGCATGAAGGTGTAGGTACTTTTGTGAAGTTATAAGGAGTCTTACAATTCCGCCTTGACATTTCAATGAGAACGAATTTTATGCCTCAGTGGTCCATGCTTTATAAGGCACTCGTTTCACAATTTTTGGCATATTCTTCTTCTACTCTCTTTTTTTTTCCTATGCCTCAGTGGTCCATGCTCTTTAGGGCAATCGTTTCACAATTTTTGGCATATAATTTTCAAATTCGTCTCTTTCACTTCCTCCCTTTTTTTTCATGATAGCACACCGCATGTAACATATTAAGGACATTTGGGATGTAACGGTGAATGTGTGGTGATGGTGACAATGCAATATAGATATATGTATGTAATGTAGATGATGGGTGCTGGGTGTGGTGAATATCATTGTCATAGCTTGTGATATAAAGTACTCCCTTTCGACCTTTGCCTAGGGAAGAGTTAACTCTACAAGTGTTGCATTGGTGACTATCATCATTATTATGCACTTTCATACTAGTGAGTAAATCGTGGAATCCATTGTGGAACCTAGGAAACCACTCTGAGTCAAACTAATTAAAAAGCCACAAACACTATAACATAATAGCTAAATATATTTGCCATGCTAATTTAAACCAATTATGTCTTAGCAAAATGAGTTGCGTTGCCACTTAATGTTACTAAATCTAAACAAGATAAAGTTTGATTAAATTCGACATTAATAACCAAAAATAAGGGTAGGAATGGGAAATTAGTTTTTCTTTGGTTTAATTCTAAAGGCTCAGGCTGCTAAAGGTCACTAATTGATTCTAGCACACAATTGTGTACTAACGACCTGGGTAAACTGGCTGTAAAATAAAAAAAATGGTTTAAAAAGAAATAAAGTGTTTCTTTATCATTCATGTTACCTAAGATACAACAATGGAATCTCATTTTCACCTTCCTTTTCTCCATAAGAGTACATTTTCTTAAAGTGAACTAGTCAAGGTCAAAAAGGTCAAGTCCAAACTTTCAAGTTAATTCTCAATTACCATGGGTACTCTCATGGGTCAACATCTGTGATGACCTGGAATTTCTGAACAAATTTAAACTTAACCTTTATATGTTTCTGACACGATAAGCAGAATTTGTAATATTGAATCTCAAAAAGTTTGGAACTACATTCATGTAATCAATTAACCTTTGACCGTGTTCGACGATTCACGAACAATTATGAGTATATAGATATGTATATATAATATATAATATGAACTGAAAACATTAACAAAGTATTAGATATATGATACTTTACATGAACGTATTTCTTTCGATATATTTATCGACAGAATTAAGAGATAATATCAAATGATTGAATTATCAGATACATTATGATATGATTACGGGCCTATGTTATGAGGTCCAATGTAATTTAAGAAATCTATTCTTTTTGACAACATTCGGAAAATGGTAAAGTGATTTATAAATAAGAACAAATGTGTCAATTAACGGGAACTAGACAAGGGTTAGTGGAAATTCCTGTTTAATTTCCAAGGCATGTTTTATAATATTTTCCTCGTGACCTTGATAAGATAACTATGTTAACTTTCATTTTATTTAATATGAAAATAAGAACGTGGAGTGTAAATAACTTAGATGTTGGATATTGACAAGTTAAGTAACTCGACATTTTTCATTAAGATGATTTCATACGTTTATTTAACCTTTGGACTTTATCCCATGCTTCACCAACAGACTGTAATTTAAAAACTTGAAACCTATTATGAATATATATAATTCTACTTTTCTAAAATGTTTTATGATATAACGATTTCCATTATTTTAACCTTTTAACAAAATGATTCTTAAATATATTTAGTTTTGGAAAACAAAATTATCATATTTATTTGATTTAGTTTCAAAAGTACAAAAAACGTTTTCAGTTTAAAAAGAACTTTATTATTAAAACATATATATCTTTTATAAATATCTAGAACCACTTTTGACAACTCATTACTTAACCAGTATGATAAAGATAACGATATTTATATTTTATTTTATTAAATATATATAACGATTTAAAATAATATTATATATATTTATACGCGTATTATACGTATATAGTTTTATACTTTTACTATACTTTAACTTTACCTTTACTTTACTTTTATTTTACTTTAACTTTAATAATTCATACTTTAATAATTCACTTTAATAATTCATACTTTAATAATTTACTTTAATAATTCATACTTTAATAATTCACTTTAATAATTCACTTTAATAATTCATACTTTAATAATTCACTTTAATAATTCATACTTTAATAATTCACTTTAATAATTCAAAAATCTATTATAAATAGAATTCAATAGGTTTCATTATTTCATAGAAACTTGAAAATATATTTCTCTAAACTCTCTCAATCGAATTACATATATATATTTTCTTTGTATTATTTCAAGATATTATTAGTATACATAAAATACTACGACGGAGTTATACTCAGACGATTTCAAAATAAGTTTTCAAACGGGATAGAGCTAAGGAAATTATGGGTTATAGCTATGGAGGTTATGGGTATTGATCGAGGGTATTGCTCGTGAGGTCAACCTAACGTTTATCATTTTCGTTGCGTCTACGTACTTTCCTGCAATATTGAATCACAATATTGATACGTTCGTGAATCCGAGACAAACCCTGCACTTGTTCAGTGCCGTCATATACATAATTGCTACGAAATACAGTATTGTGAGTTTCATTTTCTCCCTTTTTAATTGCTTTTGCAATATATATTTTTGGGCTGAGAATACATGCGCTGTTTTATAAATGTTTTACGAAGTAGGCACAAGTACTAAAACTAATTCTATGTGGGTTTAAACCAGAAATATTCCCTTAGCTTGGTAACATTAAACTACTTGTCTATGTACGGTAGGCCGGAATCCTAAAGATAGATCTATTGGGCCTGACAAACCCCATCCTGACTATGGGATGCTTTAGTACTTCGAGATTATTTTAAACACACCTGTTCTGGTGTACTTCAGAGGGTAAAACATGAAATCTTGTGGTCTATTACTATTACGGAAATGATTGATTATGATAAACTAATGAACTCACCAACCTTTTGGTTGACACTTTAAAGCATGTTTATTCTCAGGTATTAAAGAAATCTTCCGCTGTGCATTAGCTCATTTTAAGGATATTACCTGGAGTCATTCATGACATACTTTGAAAGACGTTGCATTCGAGTCGTTGAGTTCATCAAAATTAATATTAAGTCAATTATAGTTGGATGTAATATGAAATGGTATGCATGCCGTCAATTTTTGATGTAAAGAAAGTTTGTCTTTTAAAAACGAATGCAATGTTTGTAAAGCGTATCATATAGAGGTCAAATACCTCGCGATGTAATAAACTATTGTGAATCGTTTATAATGTATATGAACGGGTCCTTTCAGTTGGTATCAGAGCAGTGGTCTTAGCGAACCAGGTCTTGCATTAGTGTGTCTAACTGATAGTTGTTAAGATGCATTAGTGAGTCTGGACTTCGACCGTGTCTGCATGTCAAAAGTTTTGTTTATCATTTTTAGTCGGAAATCATCTACTTACCATCCTTAGGAAATTACCTGCTTATCATACTTAGTCTAGACACGTCTTGCTACATTGATTGCATGAATAGTGTATAGACAAAATTCATATCTTAGCGTATCTGCTAAATCATATCTTATCGTATCTATTACCGTAAACTTTGCCTGACATATTCCGTAAATTCCTCCGTAATATATGAAATCTTTTGATCTATATATATAGATATTCTATGTAGTTAGAATACCACCCGATAGCCGAAAAATCATTTCGTATCGAAAAATCCTTTATCAAATCGTACGAAATAAAATTCGTCATCAGTTCAAGTTCCTCGGATTCTGAAATGGAATCCCACTCAAGTTTCGAAAGCAGTGTGACTGGAATGGATCAACCAATTAGCCATCATCTATTCTGGATGAATTGGGGATGGGTTCGTAGCCTCCTTAATCATTGGAGATAAGAAGAAGGCGATCCTTTCCATCTACCACATTGCCCTCTTGGCAATGAACCTGAAGTACTTACCGGCGAACCTATTCGAAACACCATTTTCTCTCTCATTTCCAGAGTATCTCCTCATGATTATATACTACACCAAATTGTAGATCTTATTTATCCGTTCGTCCGAACCGACAATCACCCCGGTGTAATAGAAGAAGTCAACGAGCTTCGCGCGGGTAGTGGCTTTGGAGAATATGGTGCAAAGGTTACAAACACCAGCAGCAGCACCAGCAACATAACCAGTACCACTATCAACAACATCAACAGTACCATTACCACCACCAACAACAACCGCATCACAAACCTCAACTTCACAATCTGTCCCATGAGCATCGACGTCATACGCCCTGTAGATACTAAGGAACACCACAATGATGAAGTATTGATTCATAACTTCATTGGGAAAACATTCTACGACGATTATGTAATTTCAAAAGTTTAGAAATTATCTATCCTAGCCTTAACCATAAATCAAGTGAGTTTAATTTAATATTAACTCATTAAATCTATATTACATCTGAAGAAATATACACATATATTTCCATAAAGACTGTAATAAAATTCTTTTGTACAAAATATTAATTGTGACATTTTTTTTAACGGGTAGGTAATACCCGAGAGATATATAAATTCACAATTAATATGTTACATTCTTCGAATCTAATTAAGCAAATCATCCATTATACTCCCTACTTTCACAACAATATACATTCTTTTATAGAAATCAAAACAACCATACTCATTCAAAAATCTAATTACATATTCTGATTTTGAAATCGCCGAATTCAATTCAAGTTATAACCGGTATCATCACTCTTAGATTCTTACATCTTTCAAAGCTATACTTTAACTTCAAAACTGTGTTAGAACATCGTATGTATATTAACGATTATAATCTGTGTTCAAGCCCTTCGAAATACCTGAAGACACTTCAAATAATGAACAATCGAGATGATGATCCAACCACATGTTATCCACAGTTACGTACCTGAAAAACTCTTGAAACCAAAGTCATAATTTAACATGTATCCATGTCAGACCTTTTGGCATTTACTAGCTAAAATAACTTTTCAATCCCTTCTAAAAATAGACGGTTTTGTCACAGCTCCAGCAAACCAACTTCAATTATTCAATCGAATAAGCCTTATTATAATGATTACCCCTTCATCATTATTACCGGGGAACCTTTCATATCTCGTCACATTAGCAGTAAACTTATTAACAACTTCATTGCTCTTTGACTTTCTGAAAAATCTTTATATTTATCAAAACCCCATCATTTACTCATCTGCATCTTGTAACGAGAATTGCCATACGAATCATCGGAAATTAGCAATCAGTATTTTGAAATCTTGCAGCATGTCTACGCCAACAATTATATGTGTCTATCTTCTGGACTTATATACTTTGAATGTGAAGTTTCTGAAAAACACCCTAAACTGCGAACTAGTTCTCGAAATACTGATGAAGCAGCAAAAACTATAAATGACCTTAACAGTAAAAAGTTTAATGATAAAGAGTAGTGTGTTGGCAAAGCTCAGAAAAAGAGAAGATTTGGTACTGAAAAATACGGATTGAGCAAACCATGAAGAAGGCTGTGGATAAATCACAAGGACGAAATCTACCTTCAAAGAATCTAAATGATTCCGTGTCTGCTGAAGTCATTATCGAATACCTTGCTCCTGACTCTAAACCCTTACGGACAATATTCTTCATCATCCTCTGATATTAGAAATTTTAAGATATCATCGTATCTTTCATTATAAATATCCTCCATATTTCTGAAGATATTTCCATAATTATTCTTATCTGAAATCATTTACCTCTTCGTGTTGTCTGTATTACATCATAAAAGAAACTATTTTAGTTTCTAAATTCTGAAACTTTCGAATTTAAAATAGGAATATTTTTGAAGTAGTGTTGGGAATTGAAGCATGAGTTAGTATAATATAATGGTGCTTGGCCAACGTGATTATATTATAGTAAGTCATGCTGAGTTTCTAATGGAACGTGATGATTCACAGATCATAACGTCATCATGTGCCATGTTACACGACTCTTACATTATATCTGATCTATAAACATATCAAGAAAATATATTCTTGATAGTTCTATTCTCAGTGATTCTGGTAATTTGACAAATCAAATCGTGCTATTACGTTCTTTCTTGATTAGAACATTAAGTTCATTCGAAACTCCATACTTACGAATTCTGGACTATTACTCGCTTTACTAGTGGTCGAGAAGAAAATAAAAAGGCAAAGAGCTCCGAAACATAAGGGAAGATATAAAACCCAACAACAACACAAGAATTACAAACCGTGTATATCAATACGTATCACAACGTGAAGACACAGGAGAATTAAAAACACTATAACCTCAAGGTAATGGTAGAAGAAAATAACTTCCTCCAGTGGTAGATGAATAAGAAGAATGACAGATATGAAAGTTATGAGTATATCAAAAATCAGTACTGGATGGAGCATATTAATAAATGCTTTAAAGTATGAGTTGAGGGAGGAAGAATAGAAGGTGTGAGTTTTAAGGAAACGACGGGGTGGATTTATAGTAAAATATCCGACAGAGCAATCAAAACAGATTAGCGCATTTAATTAAAGAAGATCCTAATTTCCCTTAATCGCCGAAGAACCAAATCTTATTACGAAGATTTTCTTTAAATCCCATGAAATCTGAAAATCAATCGTAACTACGTCATCGGTTAAAATGAAAATACATTTACTCATTTCACACTCTTGCGATAGCTTCACTTATACTCTTCACATTATCAAATTGTTTTATCTATATTACTCAATGATGATAAAACTCTATTTATCAACTCATATTCGTCATGAAAACATTTTTATAGTTAACCACGATGACCTCGATCAAATTTCGGGACGAAATTTCTTTAACGGGTAGGTACTGTGACGACCCGGAAATTTTTGACCAAATTTAAACTTAACCTTTATATGTTTCTGACACGATAAGCAGAATTTGTAATATTGAATCTCAAAAAGTTTGGAACTACATTCATGTAATCAATTACCCTTTGACCGTGTTCGACGATTCACGAACAATTATGAGTATATAGATATGTATATATAATATATAATATTAACTGAAAACATTAACAAAGTATTAGATATATGATACTTTACATGAACGTATTTGTTTCGATATATTTATCGACAGAATTAAGAGATAATATCAAATGATTGAATTATCAGATACATTATGATATGATTACGGGTCTATGTTATGAGGTCCACTGTAATTTAAGAAACCTATTCTTTTTGACAACATTCGGAAAATGGTAAAGTGATTTATAAATAAGAACAAATGTGTCAATTAACGGGAACTAGACAAGGGTTAGTGGAAATTCCTGTTTAATTTCCAAGGCATGTTTTATAATATTTTCCTCGTGACCTTGATAAGATAACTATGTTAACTTTCATTTTATTTAATATGAAAATAAGAACGTAGAGTGTAAATAACTTAGATGTTGGATATCGACAAGTTAAGTAACTCGACATTTTTTATTAAGATGATTTCATACGTTTATTTAACCTTTGGACTTTATCCCATGCTTCACCAACAGACTGTAATTTAAAAACTTGAAACCTATTATGAATATATATAATTCTACTTTTCTAAAATGTTTTATGATATAACGATTTCCATTATTTTAACCTTTTAACAAAATGATTCTTAAATATATTTAGTTTTGGAAAACAAAATTATCATATTTATTTGATTTAGTTTCAAAAGTACAAAAAACGTTTTCAGTTTAAAAAGAACTTTATTATTAAAACATATATATCTTTTATAAATATCTAGAACCACTTTTGACAACTCATTACTTAACCAGTATGATAAAGATAACGATATTTATATTTTATTTTATTAAATATATATAACGATTTAAAATAATATTATATATATTTATACGCGTATTATATGTATATAGTTTTATACTTTTACTATACTTTAACTTTACCTTTACTTTACTTTACTTTTATTTTACTTTAACTTTAATAATTCATACTTTAATAATTCACTTTAATAATTCATAATTTAATAATTTACTTTAATAATTCACTTTAATAATTCATACTTTAATAATTCACTTTAATAATTCATACTTTAATAATTCACTTTAATAATTCATACTTTAATAATTCACTTTAATAATTCAAAAATCTATTATAAATAGAATTCAATAGGTTTCATTATTTCATAGAAACTTGAAAATATATTTCTCTAAACTCTCTCAATCGAATTACATATATATATTTTCTTTGTATTATTTCAAGATATTATTAGTATACATAAAATACTACGACGGAGTTATACTCAGACGATTTCAAAATAAGTTTTCAAACGGGATAGAGCTAAGGAAATTATGGGTTATAGCTATGGAGGTTATGGGTATTGATCGAGGGTATTGCTCGTGAGGTCAACCTAACGTTTATCATTTTCGTTGCGTCTACGTACTTTCCTGCAATATTGAATCACAATATTGATACGTTCGTGAATCCGAGACAAACCCTGCACTTGTTTAGTGCCGTCATATACATAATTGCTACGAAATACAGTATTGTGAGTTTCATTTTCTCCCTTTTTAATTGCTTTTGCAATATATATTTTTGGGCTGAGAATACATGCGCTGTTTTATAAATGTTTTACGAAGTAGGCACAAGTACTAAAACTAATTCTATGTGGGTTTAAACCAGAAATATACCCTTAGCTTGGTAACATTAAACTACTTGTCTATGTACGGTAGGCGCGAATCCTAAAGATAGATCTATTGGGCCTGACAAACCCCATCCTGACTATGGGATGCTTTAGTACTTCGAGGTTATTTTAAACACACCTGTTCTAGTGTACTTCAGAGGGTAAAACATGAACGTTAAGGCTTGTTACCGGGTGCCTACAACTTATAGAATACTTTTAAACACTTGCGAGTGTACGGATATTTATGGAAACTGAAATCTTGTGGTCTATTACTATGATGGAAATGATTGATTATGATAAACTAATGAACTCACCAACCTTTTGATTGACACTTTAAAGCATGTTTATTCTCAGGTATTAAAGAAATCTTCCGCTGTGCATTAGCTCATTTTAAGGATATTACCTGGAGTCATTCAAGACATACTTTGAAAGACGTTGCATTCGAGTCGTTGAGTTCATCAAAATTAATATTAAGTCAATTATAGTTGGATGTAATATGAAATGGTATGCATGCCGTCAATTTTTGATGTAAAGTAAGTTTGTCTTTTAAAAACGAATGCAATGTTTGTAAAACGTATCATATAGAGGTCAAATACCTCGCGATGTAATCAACTATTGTGAATCGTTTATAATGTATATGAACGGGTCCTTTCAACATCTCAATTATAGCTTTAAAATAAAAAAGAAATTTGACCACCTAAGCACTTTAGAACCACCTATTTCATAAAACCTCAAAATAACCATCATTTTCAAGCTAAGCCAAATGTGAAAATTTTCTTCCTCTACTGTAGTGACCCGAACTTTTCCATGTTTATATATATTAATTGAGATTGATATTTACATGACTAAATGTTTCCAACATGTTAAGCAATCAAACTTGTTAATACTTGATTAAATGAAATAAGTTTCATATAGACAATTGATCACCCAAGTTGACCGGCGATTCACGAACGTTACAAATTTGTAAAAACTACATGTTGTGGTATATATAGACATATATATATGGTTGACATGAGATTATGATGAGTAAGTATCTCACTAAATATATTAACAATGTGTGATATACATAAGAAATGAGATTACTAAGTTAAGAAACTCGAAATGATATATGTAACGATTATCGTTATGATAACGTCTACTAAATACATATGTATCATATTAAGATATTGATACACTATATTTAACATGATAAAATGATATTTAAATATATCATTAAGTATGTTAACAATGAACTACATATGTAAAAACAAGACTACTAACTCAAGAATTACGAAACGAGACTTATATGTAACGATTATCGTTGTAACGATATTTTAATGTATGTATCATATTAAGAGATATTCATACATCATAATATCATGATAATATAATAATTTAACATCTCATTTGATATAATAAACATTGGGTTAACAACATTAATTGAGATCGTTAACTTAAAGGTTTCAAAACAACACTTACATGTAACGACTAACGAAGACTTAACGACTCCATTAGAATGTATATACATGTTGTGTTTTGATATGTATTCTTACACTTTTGAAAGACTTCAAGACACATTTTAAAGTACTTCTACTTAACAAAAATTCTTACAATTACATCCTCGTTCAGTTTCATCAACAATTCTACTCGTATGCACCCGTATTCGTACTCGTACAATACACAGCTTTTAGATGTATGTACTATTGGTATATACACTCCAATGATCAGCTCTTAGCAGCCCATGTGAGTCACTTAACACATGTAGGAACCATCATTTGGCAACTAGCATGAAATATCTCATAAAATTACAAAAATATTAGTAATCATTCATGACTTATTTACATGAAAACAAAATTACATATCCTTTATATCTAATCCATATACCAACGACCAAAAACACCTACAAACACTTTCATTCTTCAATTTTCTTCATCTAATTGATTTCTCTCAAGTTCCATCTTCAAGTTCTAAGTGTTCTTCATAAATTCCATAAGTATAGTTTCATAAAAATCAAGAATACTTCCAAGTTTACAAGTCTACTTCCAAGTTTTCTAATCCATTCCAAGTAATCATCTAAGATCAAGGAACCTTCGTTATTTATAGTAGGTTATCTTTATAATTCAAGATAATATTCATATTCAAACTTTGATTCAGTTTCTACAACTATAACAATCTTATTTCGAGTGAAAATCTTACTTGAACTGTTTTCGTGTCATGATTCTGCTTCAAGAACTTTCAAGCCATCCAAGGATCCTTTGAAGCTAGATCCATTTTTCTAATTTCCAGTAGTTTTATTCAAAAAACTTGAGGTAGTAATGATGTTTATAACATCATTTGATTCATACATATAAAGCTATCTTATTCGAAGGTTTAAACTTGTAATCACTAGAACATAGTTTAGTTAATTCTAAACTTGTTCGCAAACAAAAATTAATCCTTATAACTTGACTTTTAAAATCAACTAAACACATGTTATATATCTATATGATATGCTAACTTAATGATTTAAAACCTGGAAACACGATCGGATATACGCCGTCGTAGTGAAACCGGGGGCTGTTTTGGTTTGGATAATTAAAAACTATGATAAACTTTGATTTAAAAGTTTTTCTTCTGGGAAAATGATTTTTCATATGAACATGAAACTATATCCAAAAATCTTGGTTAAACTCAAAGTGAAAGTATGTTTTTCAAAATGGTCATCAAGATGTCGTTCTTTCGACGGAAATGACTACCTCTTTAGTAATTGACATGTAACTTAAATTTCCAACTATAAACCTATACTTTTTCTGTTTGGATTCTTAAATTAGAGTTCAATATGAAACCATAGAAATTTGATTCACTCAAAACGGTTTTAAAATGAAGAAGTTATGGGTAAAACAAGATTGGATATTTTTGATCTTTTTAGCTACGGAAAATGTTTAACAAATCTATACAAATCATATCCCAGCTAACTTATATTATATTATACATGTATTCTAATATATTATGTAATCTTGGGATACCATAGACACGTATTCAAATGTTTTGACATATCATATCGACCCATGTATATATATTATTTGGAACAACCATAGACACTCTATATGCAGTAATGTTGGAGTTAGCTATACAGGGTTGAGGTTTATTCCAAAAATATATATACTTTGAGTTATGATTTAGCCTGATACGTGTATACACTGGGTCGTTGATTGATTCAAGATAATATATATCGATTTATTTCTGTACATCTAACTGTGAACAACTAGTTGTAGGTTACTAACGAGGACAGCTGACTTAATACACTCAAATCTTTAAAACATAATAAAAATAGTTGTAATTATATTTTGATCATACTTTGATATATATTTACATATTTGTATACGTTCATGAATCGATCCGTGGCCAAGTCTTATTTCCGAGGAAGGAAATATCTGTGAAAGTGAGTTATAGTCCCACTTTTAAAATCTAATATTTTTGGGATGAGAATACATGCAGGTTTTATAAATGATTTACAAAATAGACACAAGTACGTGAAACTACATTCTATGGTTGAATTATCGAAATTGAATATGCCCCTTTTTATTAAGTCTGGTAATCTAAGAATTAGGGAATAGACACCCTAATTGACGCGAATCCTAAAGATAGATCTATTGGGCCTAACAAACCCTATCCAAAGTACCGGATGCTTTAGTACTTCGAAATTTATATCATATCCGAAGGGTGTCCCGGAATGATGGGGATATTCTTATATATGCATCTTGTTAATGTCGGTTACCAGGTGTTCACCATATGAATAATTTTTATCTCTATGTATGGGATGTGTATTGAAATATGAAATCTTGTGGTCTATTGTTACGATTTGATATATATAGGTTAAATCTATAACTCACCAACATTTTTGTTGACGTTTAAAGCATGTTTATTCTCAGGTGAATACTAAGAACTTCCGCTGTTGCATACTAAAATAAGGACAAGATTTGGAGTCCATGTTTGTATGATATTGTGTAAAAATTGCATTCAAGAAACATATGTCGATGTAATATATTTCTATTGTAAACCATTATGTAATGGTCATGTGTAAACAGTATATTTTAGATTATCATTATTTGATAATCTACGTAATGCTTTTAAAACCTTTATTGATAAAATAAAGGTTATGGTTGTTTTAAAAATGAATGCAGTCTTTGAAAAACGTGTCATATAGAGGTCAAAACCTCGCAACGAAATCAATTAATATGAAACGTTTATAATCAATATGAACGGGACATTTCAGTTGGTATCCGAGCGTTGGTCTTAGAGAACCAGAAAATTTGCATTAGTGTGTCTTATCGAGTTTGTTAGGATGCATTAGTGAGTCTGGACTTCGACCGTGTTTTCTTTAAAAATGATTGCTTAACATTATTGTTTGAAACTATATATTATTAACATATAAATATTATGTGATATATTAATCTCTTAACATGTTTGATATTGTGTGATAGATGTCTACCTCTAGCACAAATCCCATTGACACACCTAATAATAACGAAGAGTCGAATATATATTGGCAAGATTCACAAGTTCCCGAAGAACCGGAAGAAGAGGAAACGGAACCGGAAGAAGAGGAACCGGAAGAAGAGGAACCAGAAGAAGAGAAACCAGAAGAAGAAGAGGTTCCGGAGGGGGGAATAGTAGGAACCACAGAAATCGGTCAAATAAAAGAAAATCCTCAACCAATGGACCAAAGTTAATAATGGTCAATGGTGTTTCCGCTAAGGAAGCAAAATATTGGGAAAATTACCAATTTTCCGATGAATCGGATCCTGATGAGGATTCCGATGATGTTATTACCCCGACCCAATTTAATGAGGCAAAAAAAAATAATAAGGGAAAAGGCATCAAAATAGAGAAATCTGATTCCGACCCCGATGAACTTTATATGTACCATCAACACCCGTATTTTCAATATCGTGACAATAACCTGGGAACCTCAAAACCACCAGGTTTTTCTAAACCAATGTGGAAAACGACGAATCGTATTAGAGGAACATCATATATCCCTAGAAGATTAGGAAAAAGAACCAAGTCCGAAGAAGAAGAAACCAGTGATTCAGATTAGAGGGGTGTGAGCATGTTGTGTAATAAATGTATTGTAGTGTGCTTGTACTTTTATGTTCTATGTAAAAATTGCTTGTATTGTTTGTTATTACGAATCTAATCCTTGTCTATTTTACAGTATAGAAATAAAATGGACATTAAGGGTAGACAACCGAATATTTTAGAAGACCTACCAGAGGATATGATTGAGGAAATCTTGTCTAGAGTCGGTCAGAATTCATCAGCACATTTAGTTATGGCGAAATTAACTTATCAAACATTTGAAAGACTTTCCAGAAATGCCTTAGTTTATAAAAAGCTTTCCTTTGATAGGTGGGGTATATCACATTGGGGAGACTTTAAGTTACGCCGTGTTTTCTTTAAAACGTTAAATGCGGGGAACCCAAATGCAATTTAAGCTAGGGGTTAAGAACCTATTTTGACTCAACATATCCCAACATAGGATTTCGTGAATTAGAAAGAGCTTCTAACATGCAACATAAAGAAGCATGTTCTGCTTACGGGTTAGTGATGTTCGCTTCTTATCAAAGTGAGAAAAAGAACATCGGATTGCAGCTTTTAAATAAAACTTTCCCACAAGTGACGGATTCAGTAGTTGGGGTGAGAAACAAGGTTTTTAGATTATTACGGGGCTGTTGGACATTACGAAACCCTTGTCCTTTTGATGACATTACAACATGCTGCCTAGCTAATGGTCATAACGGTTATTTTCCACAAGACCAAGGATGGGAAGTCGTCTTAGTAAAACCAGAATGCATGACTTGTTTCTGGACTTATGAATTACGTGTCTTTATTTCCTTTACTGAACAACTTGCGTATTAACTAGATTTATCTTCAAAACTGTCCTGTATCATAGTGTACTATATTTCATGTTATATGTAATATAGCGAAGTTGTAAGTTTGAAGAATATTTGTATGTGATATATTATTATAATCAGTTTTTCATATGGAATTGTAGTAGTTGAATTGTATATTAGCTATTAAGTATGAACTTAACGGGTAGGTAGTACCCGAATTTAAACTTATAAAACGCTAATAAGAAGAAAAAGCTTTTATAAATGAGTTCATATTATGCTATGAGATACTATTGACTACTCTTAATATTTTGTATGATTAAATTGTTTCATTTGACTATTTTGAAGGAAATGGCACCGACTACTCGACACACCTTGAATATGAGCGAAGAGGAATTTCGTGCCTTTCTTGCTTCAAACATAGCCACAGTACAGGCCGCGCTACATACCAACAATAACTCTGAATCTAGCAATACAGCTAACAGCGCAAGAAATCGTGTAGGATGCTCCTACAAGGAATTCACTGCCTGCAAACCTTCAGAATTTGATGGGACCGAAAGACCAATCGGATTGAAACGGTGGACCGAGAAAGTTGAATCGGTGTTTGCCATAAGTAAGTGTGCTGAAGGAGACAAAGTGAAGTACGCTACGCATACCTTCACAGGTATTGCGTTAACATGGTGGAATACCTATCTAGATCAAGTGGGATAAGATGCTGCTTACGCGCTACCGTGGTCAGCATTCAAACACTTGATGAACGAGAAGTACCGTACTAGAACTGAGGTCAATAAGTTCAAGTCAGAACTTAGAGGGTTATGAACACAGGGATTCGATATTACTTCGTACGAAAGACGATTCACAGAATTGTGCCTATTAAGTCCGAGAGCGTTCGAAGATGAGGAAGAGAAGATCAACGCGTTTGTGAAAGGGTTACCGGAGAGAATCCAAGAAGATATAAGTTCACACGAGCCTGCCTCCATACAAAAGGCATGTAGAATGGCTCCCAAACTAGTGAACCAGATTGAGGGAAGAATTAAAGAACAGGCGGCCGAAGAGGCCAACGTGAAGTTAGTCAAAAGAAAGTGGTAGGAAAACGGTGATAAGAGTCACCAAAACAACAACAACTATCCCAACAATCGCAACATCAATCGCAACTACAACAAACGGCACAACAACAACAACAACAACAACAACTACAACAATCATCCCAATAACAATAACAACCGCAACAACAACAACAACAATCAGAAGCAGCTATGCCAAAGGTGTGAAAAGTATCACTCGGGGTTCTGCACCAAATTTTGCAACAAGTGTAAAAGAAATGGTCATAGCGCGGCGAAGTGTGAGGTCTACGGACCAGGGGTTAACAGAACGAAAGGAACAAATGGTGTCGGAACGAGTAATGGCGGAGCAAGTAGTGTCAGAGCAAGTTATGCCAATGTAGTTTGTTATAAATGTGGAAAACCGGGCCACATTATTAGAAATTGCCCGAACCAGGAAAACACGAATGGACAAGGCCGCGGAAGAGTTTTCAATATTAATGCGGCAGAGGCACAGGAAGACCCGGAGCTTGTTACGGGTACGTTTCTTATTGACAATAAATCTGCTTACGTTTTATTTGATTCGGGTGCGGATAGAAGCTATATGAGTAGAGATTTTTGTGCTAAATTAAGTTGTCCATTGACGCCATTGGATAGTAAATTTTTACTCGAATTAGCAAACGGTAAATTAAATTCAGCAGATTATATATGCCGGAATCGAGAAATTAAACTGGGTAGCGAAATATTTAAGATTGATTTGATACCAGTAGAGTTAGGGAGTTTTGATGTAATAGTTGGCATGGACTGGCTGAAGGAGATGAAAGCAGAGATCGTATGTTACAAAAATGCAATTCACATTGTACGAGAAGAAGGAGAACCCTTAATGGTGTACGGAGAAAAGGGCAACACGAAGCTACATCTTATTAGCAATTTGAAGGCACAAAAACTAATAAGAAAAGGTTGCTATGCTGTTCTAGCACACGTCGAGAAAGTACAAACTGAAGAAAAGAGCATCCACGATGTTCCCGTTGCAAAAGAATTTCCCGATGTATTTCTGAAAGAATTACCGGACTACCTCCACAACGATCTGTTGAATTTCAAATAGATCTTGTACCAGGAGCTGCACCAATAGCTCGTGCTCCTTACAGACTCGCACTCAGCGAGATAAAAGAACTTCAAAGCCAACTGCAAGAACTATTAGAACGTGGTTTCATTCAACCAAGTACATCACTATGGGGAGCTCCTGTTTTGTTTGTCAAGAAGAAGGATGGTACATTTAGGTTGTGTATTGACTACAGAGAGTTGAATAAACTTACCATCAAAAACCGTTATCCACTGCCGAGAATTGACGACTTATTTGATCAACTACAAGGCTCGTCGATTTATTCGAAAATCGATTTACGTTCTGGATATCATCAAATGCGAGTAAAGGAGGATGATATTCCAAAAACTGCTTTTAGGACGCGTTATGGTCATTACGAGCTTATGGTTATGCCGTTTGGATTGACTAACGCACCAGCTGTGTTCATGGACCTTATAAACCGAGTGTGTGGGCCATATCTTGACAAGTTTGTCATTGTTTTCATCGATGACATACTTATTTACTCAAAGAATGATCAAGAGCACGAAGAACATTTGAGAAAAGTGCTAGAAGTATTGAGGAAAGAAAAACTGTACGCTAAGTTTTCAAAGTTTGCATTTTGGTTGGAAGAAGTTCAATTCCTCGGTCACATAGTTAACAAAGAAGGTATTCAGGTGGACCCGGCAAAGATCGAAACCATTGAAAAGTGGGAAACCCCAAAAACTCCGAAGCATATACGTCAATTTTTAGGATTGGCTGGTTACTACAGAAGATTCATCCAAGATTTTTCCAAAATAGCAAAACCCTTGACTGCATTAACGCATAAAGGGAAGAAATTTGAATGGAAGGATGAACAAGAGAAGGCATTTCAGTTATTGAAGAAAAAGCTAACTACGGTACCTATATTGTCATTGCCTGAAGGGAATGATGATTTTGTGATATATTGTGACACCTCAAAGCAAGGTCTCGGTTGTGTATTAATGCAACGAACGAAGGTGATTGCTTATGCGTCTAGACAATTGAAGATTCACGAGCAAAATTATACAACTCACGATTTGGAATTGGGTGGTGTTGTTTTTGCATTAAAGACTTGGAGGCATTATTTATATGGGGTCAAAAGTATTATATATACCGACCACAAAAGTCTCCAACATATATTTAATCAGAAGCAACTGAATATGAGACAACGCAGGTGGATTGAACTGTTGAATGATTATGATTTTGAGATTCGATACCACCCGGGGAAGGCGAATGTGGTAGCCGACGCTTTGAGTAGAAAGGACAGAGAACGTATACGGGTAAAAGCTATGAATATAATTATTCGTACTAACCTTACTACTCAAATAAAGGAGGCGCAACAGGGGGTTGTAAAAGAAGGAAAGTTGAAGAATGAGATACCCAAAGGATCAGAGAAACATCTTAATATTCTGGAAGACGGAACCCGATGTAGGGCTGAAAGAATTTGGGTATCAAGGTTTGGAGATGTGAGAGAAATGGTACTTAAAGAAGCACATAAAACCAGATATTCAATACATCCTGGAGCGGGGAAGATGTATAAAGATCTCAAGAAACACTTTTGGTGGCCAGGTATGAAAGCTGGTATTGCTAAATATGTAGGAGAATGTTTGACGTGTTCTAAGATCAAAGCTGAACATCAGAAACCATCAGCTCTACTACAACAACCTGAAATCCTGGAATGGAAATGGGAAAACATTACCATGGATTTCATTACTAAATTGCCAAGGACTGCAAGTGGTTATGATACTATTTGGGTAATAGTTGATCATCTCACCAAGTTAGCACACTTCCTGCCAATGAGAGAAGATGACAAAATGGAGAAGTTGGCGCGATTGTATTTGAAGGAGGTTTTCTCCAGACATGGAATACCCGTCTCTATTATCTCTGATAGGGATGGTAGATTTGTTTCAAGGTTCTGGCAGACGTTGCAACAAGCATTGGGGACTCGTCTAGACATGAGTACTGCCTATCATCCACAAACTGATTGGCAGAGCAAAAGGACGATACAAACGCTTGAAGACATGCTACGAGCATGTGTTATTGATTTCGAAAACAGTTGGGATCAACACCTACCGTTAGCAGAATTTTCCTACAACAACAGTTATCATTCTAGTATTGAGATGGCGCCGTTTGAGGCACTTTATGGTAGAAAGTGCAGGTCTCCGATATGTTGGAATGAAGTGGGGGATAGACAGATTAAGGGTCCGAAGATAATACAAGAAACTATCGAGAAGATCATCCAAATTCAACAACGGTTGAAAACCGCCCAAAGTCGACAAAAGAGCTATGCTGACATTAAAAGAAAAGATATAGAATTTGAAATTGGAGAAATGGTCATGCTTAAAGTTGCACCTTGGAAAGGCGTTATTCGATTTGGTAAACGAGGGAAATTAAATCCAAGGTATATTGGACCATTCAAGGTTATTGATCGTGTCGGACCAGTAGCTTACCGACTTGAGTTACCTCAACAACTCGCGGCTGTACATAACACTTTCCACGTCTCGAATTTGAAGAAATGTTTTGCTAAAGAAAATCACACTATTCCGTTAGACGAAATCCAAATCAACGAAAAACTTCAATTCATCGAAGAACCCGTCGAAATAATGGATCGTGAGGTTAAAAGACTTAAGCAAAACAAGATACCAATTGTTAAGGTTCGGTTGAATGCTCGAAGAGGACCCGAGTTCACCTAGGAATGAAAAGATCAAATGAAGAAGAAATACCCGCACTTATTTTCAGAAGATACGTCAACACCTCCAACTGCTTAAAATTTCGGGATGAAATTTATTTAACGGGTAGGTACTGTAGTGACCCGAACTTTTCCATGTTTATATATATTAATTGAGATTGATATTTACATGACTAAATGTTTCCAATGTGTTAAGCAATCAAACTTGTTAAGACGTGATTAAATGAAATAAGTTTCATATAGACAATTGATCACCCAAGTTGACCGGCGATTCACGAACGTTACAAATTTGTAAAAACTACATGTTGTGGTATATATAGACATATATATATGGTTGAAATGATATTATGATGAGTAATTATCTCACTAAGTATATTAACAATGTGTGATATACATAAGAAATGAGATTACTAAGTTAAGAAACTCGAAATGATATATATAACGATTATCGTTATGATAACGTCTACTAAATACATATGTATTATATTAAGATATTGATACACTATATTTAACATGATAAAATGATATTTAAATATATCATTAAGTGTGTTAACAATGAACTACATATGTAAAAATAAGACTACTAACTCAAGAATTACGAAACGAGACTTATATGTAACGATTATCGTTGTAACGATATTTTAATGTATGTATCATATTAAGAGATATTCATACATCATAATATCATGATAATATAATAATTTAACATCTCATTTGATATAATAAACATTAAGTTAACAACATTAATTGAGATCGTTAACTTAAAGGTTTCAAAACAACACTTACATGTAACGACTAACGAAGACTTAACGACTCCATTAGAATGTATATACATGTTGTGTTTTGATATGTATTCTAACACTTTTGAAAGACTTTAAGACACATATCAAAGTACTTCTACATAACAAAAATTCTTACAATTACATCCTCGTTCAGTTTCATCAACAATTCTACTCGTATGCACCCGTATTCGTACTCGTACAATACACAGCTTTTAGATGTATGTACTATTGGTATATAAACTCCAATGATCAGCTCTTAGCAGCCCATGTGAGTCACCTAACACATGTGGGAACCATCATTTGGCAAATAGCATGAAATATCTCATAAAATTACAAAAATATTAGTAATCATTCATGACTTATTTACATGAAAACAAAATTACATATCCTTTATATCTAATCCATATACCAACGACCAAAAACACCTACAAACACTTTCATTCTTCAATTTTCTTCATCTAATTGATCTCTCTCAAGTTCCATCTTCAAGTTCTAAGTGTTCTTCATAAATTCCATAAGTATAGTTTCATAAAAATCAAGAATACTTCCAAGTTTGCAAGTCAACTTCCAAGCTTTCTAATCCATTCCAAGTAATCATCTAAGATCAAGGAACCTTTGTTATTTACCGTAGGTTATCTTTCTAATTCAAGGTAATATTCATATTCGAACTTTGATTCAATTTCTACAACTATAACAATCTTATTTCGAGTGAAAATCTTACTTGAACTGTTTTTGTGTCATGATTCTGCTTCAAGAACTTTCAAGCCATCCATGGATCCTTTGAAGCTAGATCCATTTTTCTCATTTCCAGTAGTTTTATCCAGAAAACTTGATGTAGTAATGATGTTCATAACATCATTCGATTCATACATATAAAGCTATCTTATTCGAAGGTTTAAACTTGTAATCACTAGAACATAGTTTAGTTAATTCTAAACTTGTTCGCAAACAAAAGTTAATCCTTATAACTTTACTTTTAAAATCAACTAAACACATGTTATATATCTATATGATATGCTAACTTAATGATTTAAAACCTGAAAACAAAATCGGATATACGCCGTCGTAGTGAAACCGGGGGCTGTTTTGGTTTGGATAATTAAAAACTATGATAAACTTTGATTTAAAAGTTGTTCTTTTGAGAAAATTATTTTTCATATGAACATGAAACTATATCCAAAAATCTTGGTTAAACTCAAAGTGAAAGTATGTTTTTCAAAATGGTCATCAAGATGTCGTTCTATCGACGGAAATGACTACCTCTTTAGTAATTGACATGTAACTTAAATTTCCGACTATAAACCTATACTTTTTTCTGTTTGTATTCTTAAATTAGAGTTCAATATGAAACCATAGCAATTTGATTCACTCAAAACGGATTTAAAATGAAGAAGTTATGAGTAAAACAAGATTGTATATTTTTGATCTTTTTAGCTACGGGAAATGTTTAACAAATCTATACAAATCATATCCTAGCTAACTTATATTGTATTATACATGTATTCTAATATATTATGTAATCTTGGGATACCATAGACACGTATGCAAATATTTTGACATATCATATCGACCCATGTATATATATCATTTGGAACAACCATAGACCCTCTATATGCAGTAATGTTGGAGTTAGCTATACAGGGTTGAGGTTGATTTCAAAAATATATATACTTTGAGTTGTGATTTAGCCTGAGACGTGTATACACTGGTTCGTGGATTGATTCAAGATAATATATATCGATTTATTTCTGTACATCTAACTGTGGACAACTAGTTGTAGGTTACTAACGAGGACAGCTGACTTAATACACTCAAATCTTTAAAACATAATAAAAATAGTTGTAATTATATTTTGATCATACTTTGATATATATGTACATATTTGTATAGGTTCATGAATCGATCCGTGGACAAGTCTTATTTTCGAGGAAGGAAATATCTGTGAAAGTGAGTTATAGTCCTACTTTTAAAATCTAATATTTTTGGGATGAGAATACATGTAGGTTTTATAAATGATTTACAAAATAGACACAAGTACGTGAAACTACATTCTATGGTTGAATTATCGAAATCGAATATGCCCCTTTTTATTAAGTCTGGTAATCTAAGAATTTGGGAACAGACACCCTAATTGACGCGAATCCTAAAGATAGATCTATTGGGCCTAACAAACCCCATCCAAAGTACCGGATGCTTTAGTACTTCAAAATTTATATCATATCCGAAGGGTGTCCCGGAATGATGGGGATATTCTTATATATGCATCTTGTTAATGTCGGTTACCAGGTGTTCACCATATGAATGATTTTTATCTCTATGTATGGGATGTGTATTGAAATATGAAATCTTGTGGTCTATTGTTACGATTTGATATATATAGGTTAAACCTATAACTCACCAACATTTTTGTTGACGTTTAAAGCATGTTTATTCTCTGGTGAATACTAAGAGCTTCCGCTGTTGTATACTAAAATAAGGACAAGATTTGGAGTCCATGTTTGTATGATATTGTGTAAAAACTGCATTCAAGAAACATATGTCGATGTAATATATTTCTATTATAAACCATTATGTAATGGTCATGTGTAAACAGTATATTTTAGATTATCATTATTTGATAATCTACGTAATGCTTTTAAAACCTTTATTGATAAAATAAAGGTTATGGTTGTTTTAAAAATGAATGCAGTCTTTGAAAAACGTCTCATATAGAGGTCAAAACCTCGCAACGAAATCAATTAATATGGAATGTTTATAATCAATATGAACGGGACATTTCCTACCCCCACACTTAAGTCATGCTACGTCCTCGTATGTATGTTTAGAAATTATTTTAGACAAAAGTGAGGAAATTAAACAAAGAGAAAGAAGAAAAAGAACAATATTACCGGGGCTTAAAAGCACTTCCCAATACAATTGTGACACGTACACCAACTCCCATTTCATCACACAACATGTTCCTTCCATCCTTTTATTCTTACAAAACAAAAACAAAAGAAAACATACAATCTATCTACCCCACTTTCGGAGGGATCCCGCTTTAAACCACCCGATTCCCTCGGGTGGACGAGTTTTGTCTCGTGAGGGCTTGCAGTGAACATACCCACAAAGTTCATTTAACTACTAATAAAATAAGAAAAATAAAAGAAAAGAAAAGAAAAGTGTACATGTTATTACAAACGGAGCACAGGACCTGATTAAATCAAAGAGGCTCATCCAATTCTGGGATCAGGAACAAAAATGCTGTCAAATAAACTCCTCGATAACGGTGCCATGTCAAACAACGACTTCCTTCCTTCCTCTCGAGCTCTCTCCATATCCGGTGGTAGTGGCGTACGTTGCTGATAAAACAATGGTGGTGCTACAGATGGTGCAGGTGGATTCACATACTCCACACCCGCTGCAAACCCCGAAGTATAGGTCATGTAATCAATCGGCTCATAATACCATGTAACTGGACGATGTTGTAACATATCCTCATATTGACGCCTTCGGTTATCCCTTTCAAAAACATCCTGTTGATATTGCTTAGTCAGGTAAATTTGAGCCCTAGCTGCATCAAGAAGGGTATTTTTTCGCTCCTCCATCCTATTCCACCTCTGTTCATCTACTTGCACATATCTCCTACCCCCTACTCGTTCCCTCACCTTGAGGGTTATAATCCGGATCAGCCCTATCATTTATATCCTCAACAGCTCGTGTTATCCGCTCAACTGAATTCGCTGAATCGTAATCATCTTCTTCTTCAGGAAGCTCATCATCCTCTACCCCAAAAGTATATCGCTCCACATAAGCTGGGTTTTCTATTACATAACCATCCCCTTGTCACATAAACTCAAACCCGGGAACCTTTTCTTTTACTTTCTTAATTTCCTCCCTTTTTCCTTTGGGATTATTCGAAACCCCTCCATTCCTCCATAAAAAGAAAGACAAAAACCGCATATAAGGGATCACCGCCCTTTGCTTCAATTGCTCCCGACATTCCCAAATCCAAGTCATCATCACTAATCGTAATGAAGGTACCATTGAGTTAGTTACCATAGCATACAACAAAGGTAACTAGTGCATTCGAACCAACATAAGATCGCTTTTTCTCTGAAGTATGTTGTATTAAATCACCGTGGACAACAACCTTGGAATAATTTTTAGCTTGTTTCTTGAAAGCTCAAAGTTCTCAACATTGTGTCAATCAACGTGAAATAGCGTTTTCACCACCGTAACATACCTATCAGCCGGTACTACAAACAACTCTTTGGCGGTCGGATAATCGTACCCATTCTTCCCCTCAATTCTTATCCCTGCATCATATGGGAGGTCTGGATGTGCTAACTGATTGAAAGTCTCCATTCTCATTGGAATCACAGTGTTTCCCACTTTACCCTCCAAAACCAATGTATGTGGAAAATTATCCCCTGGAACCCTTTTTAAAGTCGACAGCCAATTAAACACCTGTGTGGGATAAGTCATCTCCCAAGAGCAATTCAGTTGTGTACTCGAAAAACCCATTTGAACTGGTTGTAATGCAGCTTCCCATCCCCAGTCTAAAACTACCTGAAAAGCCCCATATTTTCTCTACACACTTGCAGTTATGTACCTTTCGCAGAAAGCGTTTCTCAAGAGCTGTTCCTTCTTTTCTGTATACAAATAAACCTGCCACTCATAAGTTATTTCACTTAGCCACTTCTTATCCATCCAGTTCGGGGTGGTTTCTTGTTAGTTACCACGGCTTCTCTTACCTCTTCCAAACATTTTCTGCAATTACACAATCTTAACAAATAATTTAGTACTTAAATAAAACACTTTACGTGTTATTGCTTAATATATCAACATTATGAACTTTTAGCAATACATGCAAATCCTAACCTCATGCACTAAATCAACACGTCAATCTTTTATAACCCCATATTTTCCTCATTTAACCACAAGACACTTAATTCAAAACGTTATGCATTATCACTTCTATTAATCAACCCTTTTTCAAGTGAACATCATATTGCAATCATCATTCTAAAGAAAACTATAACTTTATTACCTAACAAACATTGCATTAACATTTAACAAGCACTAAATTAAACATTAAATATTGAAGACACTCACTCTAATCACAAACATCCCCAATTCTCAGTCAAAGTCAACCCTAGTCAATTACTTGGAAACAATTAACAAGTTTTAACCTAAACCCTCGAATTGATTATGCATACATATCCTATTCACATATTTAGGGACGATTAACAATAGCTAGAACATAAACAATGCTTAAACATAATTAATTCGGATTAACCCTAGCACATAAACATGAAAGTAACAAACCTAAATTGGTAATAAAAAATAATGAAAAACACGAGAATGATGATTACCTTGATGTTAAAACACTCAAATTGAATGAATACTTGAAGAATTAAACCCCAAAAACCGAAACCCCCAACTTAGGTTTTGGTCAAGAACACGAATCAACACCCACTTTGGATGATTTTGTAAAGATTTGGATGTTTTTGTGAAGTGTTATGACGAATTGATGATGTTTTAAGCTTCAATTTGTTGTTTAGATGATGAAAAATTAGGGTTTAGAGTGATGGTGGTCGTGGTTAATGGCTGCACATGAGGAGTATATATATTTTTAATTTTTCTCTATTTAAAACCCTTAAAATCGGCACCAGCATTTTTCTACTGGCGTAAAATATGCCCAACATGGCATAAAATACGCCTTCAGTAATTCTGGCGTATAAAAGTGGCGTATTTTTACGCCCAACATGGGATTTTTTGCTGTGCCACGAGTAATACTGGCGTAAAATACGCCATTACTCAGATGCTGAAAATTTTTTATGTGTTTAATTTTCTCATTTTTCTCGCACTTTCTCGCGCAACTCGTTTTTGGGACTAAAAACCTGACCCCCTCCCACACTTTGAGCATTGCATTGTCCTCAATGCCCAGAATTAGAGATAGTCATTAAATCGACCCATTTTAAGCCTTAAAATTGGTCCGTTGCCCCGCCCGCGTGTACAAAAACAAAATAAAACACCCTGCAACTTACAAACTTTACAAAGGTGTGAGGATTTTTGATGGAGTCGCGCACTCGACTCCTCTTCCATGCTTTAGCAACCACCGGGATCCTCGACTCTGATGTTACTAAAGTTGAATCCACTTCCAAATCTATTGTCGAGAGTGATCATAATATCCTCATATTTAATCACCAATGTTCCCGTGTCGAAGTCTAGCGACATCCTTGCATTTGCTAAAAACCCACGTCCCAACACAATTGGAGTGTTTTTGTCCGGCTCACAATCCATAATGAAGAAATCTTCTTTATAACTAATATCGTGGATAATGAAAGGAACATCTATCGCAACCCCAATTGGGTTGTCAACTGTTTGATTCCCAAAACGGATCCCTGTCGTGGTTCGAACTAACTCTCGAATGCCTATAGATTTTGCAATTTCGGCTGGCATCATATTAATGCTTGCACCCGAATCTAACAATACCGAGTAAATCTTTTCATTTTTGAAACCGACATACAACCGAAAACTCCCCCGGATCTCTATATCTTATACGAGGCTTGAATTCACATTGTGGTTTAAGGTTAACATACTCAACTTCAATAGTCCAACCCTCATCATCAACAAAAGACGTTTTGGTGTTGTTCATGAACTTGTCCGTGTTTTCTTTACCCCACATATTCTCAAGCGTTTCTCGAATCTCTTCTACATCTACATCCGGTTCCTTTTCTAATTTAGGTGCTTCCTTAACCGTGTTAACACTAATGGTTTCAACTTTGCTTGAACTCGCATCACTCTTTCTTTTCAATTGTCTTCCCAAGTAGAAGAGAAACGACTTTTCTTCTTCAATGAGCTCTAAAAGTACATCGCATTCTTTCGGTCTTAATTCGAACAACATCTTCTCGGTTAGCTTGTGGTCACCCCTATCTTTCTTGAATTCTTTATACTTTCTTTTCATGGAGTCATACAAAATTTCAGTTTTTTCATCTTCACTCAACTCAGAATCTAAGCGTTGATCGAGGCGAATACCCCCACACTCAACACTTTGATAGATCTCGTCCATATCTATAGTATCTTCCACCATTCCTTCACTAACCACTTCATTCGCATCAACCACTTGTACCCCGAGCATCATGCAATAGTCCTCATCAAACTCTCTCTCAACTATATAGACCGAAGGAAACCGCATGTTTTCCGAATTACAAAATCTAAAAGTTCCATTCCCTCCTTCAAAAGTGATAGAACCCGCCCCCGGGTCTATTTTACAACCCGCGGTTGCAATGAATCCACACCCTACTAATAATGGAACATCTTCATCCATTGGCATATCAAAAATGGTGAATGGTACCTCAAGGAAAACACCTTTCACACTAACCTTCACATTGCGAAGAATTCCTCGTGCCCTACACTTGGTATTGTTGCCAAGTGTGATTACTGCATCCGATTTTCTCAACTCACATAAAGTACACTCATCATTAAATAATCATTTGTACATTTCATTTGACATGATATTGTTGGATGATCCTAAATCGGCAATCACTTTGAATTCTCGGTGATTGCTAACAAGGTGAGGTAATACCCCAGTGAAACTTAATTCGAACAATATCTCTTCCGGATCTTCTTCTTGATAAAGAATCTCTGGCTTTCCCTTGGCATCTTCTTCCAACGACAACTTTTCATAAAACTCATCAAAACATTCATCCAAAATAACCTCGGATACCGCGTCCTTGGGTGCATCATCAAATCGCCCATCATCATCCCACACGTCACAATTGGGCATACGACTAATAGTAACATTTTGATCAAGCCACGCATCAATACTCTCTTTACTAATATAATTCTTTGATTCGTTCACCCGAATTGTTCTAAGTTGATGGACTTTCATAGGCTCAAAGTGAACCGTTTCAACTACCTTGGACTCTTCAAGTCATGAATTTAGAGCGATTTTTAACTGTTGCCCATTAACCAAGAATGGTTCTCCGCCTTTTGGATCTTTTATCTCAATTGCCCCATGCGGAGTAACCTTAGTGACAACATACGGCCCATTCCATTTACTTTTCAATTTCCCCGCAAATAACTTCAACCTTGAATTAAATAGCCATACACTTTGCCCTACCACAAAAGTTTGCCTTACAATTTGCTTATCATGAAACGCTTTCGTTTTCTCTTTGTAGATTTTCGAACTTTCATAAGCATGGCGTCTCAACTAGTCTAGCGCCGATAAGTCTAACTTTCTTGCTTTTCCTGCCTCATCCATGTTCATGTTCACCTGTTTAATAGCCCACTCTGCACGATGCTCAATTTCAACAGGTAAGTGACATGCCTTCCCATAAACAAGTCGATAAGGTGAAGTACCAATATGGGTTTTATAAGCTGTCCGGTAAGCCCAAAGCGCATCGTCTAGTCTTAAAGACCAATCTTTGCGATTAGGATTTACGGTTTTTTCTAAAATCCTTTTTAATTCCCTATTAGATACTTCCACTTGCCCACTTGTTTGGGGATGGTAAGGCGTAGCAATTCGGTGATTTACCCCATAATCCCTTAAAAGTTTAGCAAAATGCGAGTTCTTAAAGTGTGAACCCCCATCACTAATTATGGCCTTAGGTACACCATGACGACAAAAAATATTTTTCTTAACAAACTTTAGGACAACTTTGTGGTCATTAGTCTGAGTAGCCTCAGACTCTACCCATTTGGAGACATAATTAACGACTACCAATATGTACTCAAACCCGAAAGACGATGGAAAAGGTCCCATAAAATCTATGCCCCAAACATCAAAAATTTCACAAATCAAAATTGGGTTCATGGGCATTTCATTACGTTTATAGATTTCCCCCATCCGTTGACACCTAGCACAATTTTTAACATACTCACATGCGTCTCTGAAAATAGTAGGCCAAAAGAAACCTGAGTCGAGTACTTTGTACCCGGTTTTCTGTACTCCGTAGTGTCCTCCACATGCGAAAGTATGACAATGAGCTAGAATGTCTTTATGCTCATCTTCCGCCACACATCTCCTTATGATTTGGTCGGGTCCAATTAGGTAAAGAACCTGGTCCTCCCAAATATAATGCTTAACCTGCGATAAAAAGTAATCCCTCTTGTGCTTGTTCCAATGCTCCGGTACTTTTTTGGTCACCAAATAGTTTACAATATGAGCAAACCAAGGTACCTGCACAACACTAAATAAACACTCGTCCGGGAAATTTTCCTGGATCGGTTTAGCAGGGTCAAACGGTGGCGGGGGTATTCTAGACAAATGGTCGGCTACCACATTCTTTATATCCTTCTTATCCCTTATTTCCAAATCAAACACTTGTAGCAACAAGATCCACCTAATTAATATAGGCTTAGACTCTTTTTTCTCTAGTAGGTGTCTTAGCGCACTATGATCCGAGAAAACAACTACCTTAGACCCCCACAAATATGATCTAAATTTGTCTAAGGCAAACACTACCGCTAGTAATTCCTTCTCGGTTGTGGTATAGTTTATTTGGGCATCCGAGAATGTTTTACTAGCATAATAGATAACAACCGGTTTCCTATCAACCCTTTGACCCAAAACAGCCCCAGCCGCAAAATCACTAGCATCGCACATAATTTCAAATGGTTTGGTCCAGTCAGGTGATTGCAAAATGGGTACTTCAGTCAACTTATGTTTAAGGGTATCAAAGGCCTCCTTACATTGGTCATCAAAATCAAAAGGTGCGTCTTTTAATAACAAATTACACAATGGTTTAGAAATAACGATAAAATCTTTGAAAAACGTACGATAGAAACCCGCATGTCCCAAAAATGACCTCACCCCCTTTACATTGGTCGGTGGGGGTAGTGTGGAAATAAGTTGAACTTTTTCCCTATCTACTTCAAATCCCCGTTCAGACATAATGTGTCCCAAGACCACCCCTTCCCTTACCATAAAATGACTCTTTTCCCAACTAAGGACAAGGTTGGTCTAGGTACACCGCTTTAAAACTTTTTCCAACATATTTAAACATGATTCAAAAGACTTGCCAAATATTGAAAAATCATCCATGAAAATTTCTAAAGACTCGCCTATTAACTATGAGAAAATACTCATCATGCACCTTTGAAAAGTAGCCGGTGCATTACATAAACCAAAAAGCATTCGTCTAAAATCATAAGTTCCATAAGGACACGTAAAAGTTGTTTTTTCTTGGTCATTAGGGTGAATAGGTATTTGATTATATCCCGAATACCCATCTAAGAAACAGTAAAATTTCTGACCTGATAACTTTTCGATGATTTGATCAATAAAAGGCAAGGGAAAATGATCCTTTGAAGTTGCAGCGTTTAACTTCCTGTAGTCAATACATACCCGCCAACCCGTCACAGGACGGGTTGTGATCTTTTCTCCTTCTTCAGTTTCCATGATCGTGATCCCAGCTTTCTTTGGCACCGTTTGCGTGGGGCTTACCCACTGACTATCTGAAATAGAGAAAATAATCCCCGCATCTAACCACTTAAGAACCTCATTCTTTACAACTTCCTGCATGTTCGGATTTAACCTGCATTGCGTGTCACGAGCGGGTTTAACCTTCGGATCTGTAACTATACGATGCATGCACATTGAGGGACTTATCCCTTTCAAATCAGCTATAGTCCAGCCCACCGCAGCATTGTACTTGTGAAGCACCTCCATTAAAGCTTTTTCCTGTACACCTGTCAGATCTAAAGCAATAATAAATGGCAACGTGCCGTTAGTACCTAAAAACGCATACTTTAGATGAGAAGGTAATGGTTTTAGCTCGAGGGTCGTGGTGACTCTAGCGAAGGTTTTGTGTTGGTGTCTATGGACGTGGGTAATGGCTCATATTTATGAGTCCAATGTGGTAACCTAGAATCTATTGTACTTGCTATGGCCAAATCAACCACCTTAACCTCTTCACATTCAACATCTTCTTCATCATGTAAGCAAAATACTTCCACATGGTCATTTGTTATCAAATGAGAAGTATATTTTTTAACTTGTTCATCAATCACATCTACCTGATAGCATTCATGGACACTTGGGGCGTGAAGAGAATTAAAGATATTAATCCTCATCTTGCGATTTCCGAATGATATCTCCATGGCACCCGTTCGACAATTAATGTGGGCATTTATGGTGGCCAAAAACGGGCGCCCCAAGATTATAGTGGGTTTGGTATCTCTATTCCTAGATTCAATATCCATTACAACAAAGTCAACCGGGTAATAGAAATCCTCCACTTTTACTATCACATCTTCTAATATACCCCTAGGCGTTTTGATTGATTGGTCTGGTAGTTGAATAATTATGTCAGTTCTTTTCATTAACCCCAATTTAAATCGGTCAACTAGACAAAAGGGTAAAATATTAATGCTAGCTCCTAGGTCCAATAACGCATTTTTCACATTTACGTTGCCTACAGTCACAGCTATCAATGGGGTCCCCGGGTCCTTAAATTTAGGTGGGAGTGTACCCGAAACAACCGCACTTAGGTGTTCGGTTAGCTCTACCTTTTTGGGTAAGGTCGCCCTTTGCTTCCTCTTTTGAGTGCAAAGATCCTTTAAAAACTTAACGTAGGACGGGACTTGCCTAATAGCATCGAGAAGGGGTAAATTTATCTTAACCTGTTTAAACGTTTCCCACATATCCTGTGGTTGTGGTCCCTTCTTCCCATAAGGGAATTGGTTTAGGAACTCTAAGGCCTTGGGAAATGGGATGGTTTTTGATTCTGTCGCCGGTTTCCCGGTCTCATTAACGAGTTATTCCTTATCTTTCTCTGACTCCCCATGGTTATCATTTTTACTTACCTCATCCTCATCAAGAACAATATGAGACTTACTTGACTCTTGTTGCACTACCTCTTTTTCACCAACGTTATTGTCATACTTCTTTCCACTTCACAAGGTACCTACCATATTAACACTATGCCATTTTCCTTGATCCTTATGATTCGAATTTAGAGTGTAGCTTGGAATTGTACCCGGCTCCTGATTTCCCTTACTTTCCGCTACATTACCAATCTCCTTAGCTAATGCACCAATTGACTTGTTTTGCACTTCCACTATTTTACGCATTTCGGAGATAAACACGTCCATCTTGGTGTCCGAGCTAGATGGTTGATTGGGTGGGACATTGATTTGATTTTGGTTTTGGTTTTGGCCTTGATTTTGGTAATTGTTTTAGTTTTGGTTCCGGTTGTTGGGATAAGGGTTTTGATAGTTTCTTTGATAGTTGCCTTGATTCTGAAAGTTCCTTTGGTTTTGAAAGTTGTTATGCGATCTTTGTTGGGTCCCTTGGGTGGCATTTAGAGCATTGTTATTGCTCCAACTAAAATTAGGATGGTTTCTCCAACCCGGAATATACGTGTTGGAGTATGGATCAAATCTCTGTCCCTGCACTTCATTAACTTATTCCTCCACTATTTGCTGATTCACCGGTGGAATCCCATTTCTACATCCATATGCAAAGTGAGAAGGATCTCCACAAATCTCACAAACTTCCTAAACCTGCGAAACATTACAAGCAAGACCCTGGTTTGGGTTGTTAAATATAAGCATTTTCAAATCATCTAATTCTTGCTCTAAGTTCCTAGATGAACCACCCGAGTCGGAAACATGATTCACTCGTGAGGTACTAGGTTGTTTACGATTAACCGAAGCTTGGGTTTTCGAACCCTTACTTAACTGCTCAAAGAAAGTCCATTCGTCCTCACTAGATCGAGTTAAAAATGCCCCACCACTAGCCGCTAATAGGAATTATCTATTCTGGGAATCCAAACTATCATAGAAAACTTTAACCAATTCCCACTTTGGTATCTCATGGTGTGGGCATGCCCTAAGTAATTCCTTCAGACGTTCGTACGCTTCATGAAAAAGTTCACCAGGCAATTGTCTAAAAGATTTTATTTGCGTACGCATGTCTGAAGTTTTACTTATAGGATAAAACTCCTCAAAAAACCGTTTTTTCATCTCCGCCCAAGTATTAATACTCCGGGAGGGCAAAGAGAGAAACCATCGTTTTGCCTTATCTTTAAGTGAATAAGGAAATAATCGCAGACGTACCTCATCATCAGTGAAATCATTTACCTGATTAGTAGCACATATCTCATTAAATTCAGTGATGTGTTCATATGGTTCCTCATTAGCCATACCTCGGTAGGTTGGCAAGATCGAAATGAGTTGAGGTCGGACCTTAAATCATCGTGTGTGTTCCCCCTGCCGGTGCGGGAAAAACAATGGGTGAATGATCCTCATAATCACCCGGTTGGTAGTAGGTTTCTACCCCTCTTTGTCGTTTAGCCATCTCGTTTCGTTGATTAAAAACTTCCTTTTCAGTATCGGAATCTGATTTAGGAGAGTTTGGTGGAACAATCGGATGTGACTCTAACTGTAGTTGAGTGAAAGCTGATGCCACTGTCGAGCCCTTTAAGATTCTTGTAGCTTTTCGATTAGCTTTTGCAGATTTCTCGATTTCCGGATTTAAAGGCTCAAGATTTTGATCTATTGAACTCCGAGTTTGCATACACTAACCTGCACTTCAACAAAAACAAGAATACCGAGCGTAAAATTGACAAACAAAATAAAAGAAACAATATTTTTGGATTTTTATGTTTTATAATTTTTATGGTTTTTCTAATTTAACAAGAAAGCAATTAAAATAAGAGCTTGCAAATCAAGCGCACACCTCCCCGGCAGCGGCGCCAAAATTTGATCGGTGTCGAAGGACCGGTCAAAGATAGCCTAATTACTCTACTTTAGATAGGGTAAGCAAGATTCGTTTCACAGGAAGTTATGGTTAACTAGCAAGCAATTTCAAGGTTGGTTTGGTTGTTTAACTAAAAACTACTAAGATTTATCAACTAATATTAAAACTTAAAACTTAAACTAAAGTGAAATTGAGAGTATTGAGATGTGAACAATGAGAGTGAAGCCTTTATCCTTTCACAATCCCAATCTAACATGTATTCATTCAAATAAGTATTATGTTTACCAAATGTTGATCAAATCTCATAGACAAGACTTCTTAAGTTCATTACTTCTATTATCTTGGGATTAAGTTATGTAACCTAGACAATATGTCTTTATCCCTAATCTAATTAACACTAAGCCGGATCAAGAACACACTGTTAAATCACAATAACTTAACTTGCAATAACAAAACATAGAACTTGCATTAATCAACAATTGATTTGGTTCACAATACCGTAATCTAAAAGTATTAAAACATCACAAACCACATAATCTTGAATGAAATCATACATATTTTAATTGTTCATGGAAAGGATAAAGTTAAGAAGACTAGCCAAGCATGTTGGTGATGATGATCATAGTTGTTTCTTGAAGTTGCATGATGAACACCACTTAAATCCTAGCTTGAATCTTTGCCTGATGATGATTAATGATGATTGATGATGATTGTTGTTGTGTATTTTTGTTTTTTATGCTCTCAAAACTGATGAAAAAGGTGTCTCTTTCGTAACCCTAATGGGATCCTTATATAGGGGTTGGATGACTTGGCCACAAAGCTAAAATTCGGATTTCCCGGCTTCAGTTTTTTTGTGTTGGCGTATTTTTCGCCAGGACTGGCGTATTTTACGCCAGTGTTATTCCAGTTTGGGCATTTTTTTACGCCAGAGATTGGATTTTGCTCTGGACAGACCTGGTATATGGCGTATTTTAAGCCACTACTGGCGTATTTTACGCCAATTATGATTCCTAGGTCATTTTTCGATCTCTTCAATCTTGCCCG